>NC_072794.1:40442231-41067231 GCF_028583425.1 Eublepharis macularius
GGGAGGACTGTGGCAGTTTGATAATTACTGAAATATAACAAAAGGAGAGGGGAGTGACTATACCGGGGGGAGAGAGTAAAGTGAAAAAATTCTAAGCAATTATTTTATTTGATTAGTATGAATAGTTGGGTATCAATAGTGTTACTATCATAAGGATTATAAGGATAGAATTTAATTAATTTTTTTTTATGTCAGCAGATAACTGTACAATGGAGAATAAATATACATTAGCATACATAATATAGGTCTAATTGATAGACTTTTGCTGAATGTGTACATGAATTGTTTGTTGGATAGTTTTATAATGGAGAAATTAATTAATCAAAAAGGACAAGACATGTAAAAGAAAGTAAAGAGTATCATATAGAGTACAAGTCAAATTGATTGATTTATAATAAATGTATGCAATGTTTATAGAAGTATTTGAAGTTATGCATAAAGAGGGACAAATTGTTTGTCCCATTTTGAAGTACTTAGAAAGAGTAAGATAGAGTACAGAATACCAAAATGATTATTATTATTATTATTGAAAAAGATAAGTTAAGATTGTCATACTTTTACCCATTTGGGAAGGAAATTAGAGATAGCACTATGTTACTATAGATAAGCTTAGAAGAGTTTGAAAGTATGTTATAATAAGTACAATAAGTTTGAAATGAGTAGAGGGAGAATAGACAAGGGGTTGGAAAACTGTTGGAAGTCAACAAAAGGGGGGGAAAGGGAGGGGGTTAGAATTGGAAAATTTAAGGGAATGTGATTGTAATAAATTCTATATGTGTCTAATCCAATAAAAAATTTTATAAAAAAAAAAAAAAGAACTGTGGTCCCCGAAAGCCCACACCAGGCGTCACTGGGCTCCCCCAGACCACGCCGCTGAAAAGGAAATCTGTTACCTGTGATAATGTGATAACCATTCATAGTCTCTATTCAGTCCCAGCTTGACAGCGTCAAATTTGCATATGAATTCCACATCCTTCTTAGCCTGTGTTCAATAGTAAAAAAAATGTATGCACGTAAACATAAGCCCTGACTCGGATAGCTCAGGCAAACTCGATCTCATCAGATATCGGAAGCTAGGCAGGATCAGCCTTGGTTAGTGATCGGATGGGAGACCTCCAATGGAGCCAAGGATTTCAGAGGCAGGCAATGGCAAACCATCCCTGTTAGTCTCTTGCCATGAAAACCCCAGCAGGAGTCACCATTGGTCAGCTATGACTAGATAGCACTCTCCACCACCACCATTCATATATATGCACAAATGTGTGTGTGCGTGCACATACACACACACATAAGGAAATGTGAAATTTAGACCATTGATACTGATTATTTTTGTGTCTGATAAAGGGCTGTTGATAAAGGAATCAGGATCCCATGGATGTCTTTACTGGGTGTAAAAACATTGCACTGGAACATGGAAAGCTAGGGAAGAGGTTTTTCTTAATTTTAAAGAACAGGACCATAAAGGAGAGGGGACCCAACACTGTTACCCATTACAACTTATTGTATGACACTGTTTCTGGGTTTTTTCTCTTCCAGGGAAGGCTTCAATATAGACCGTCAGGCTGAGAGTGAAAAGGTTGAAAGAAAAGGAGTATAGTGAGGCAGAAAGGGGGAAGGGTTTATTCCCCCTCACCTGTGCATTTTTGTAAAATAAAGCCATAGACTGACTCAACCTCACTTGACACACAGGAGGGGGAAACACACATACCAGTTCATACCACCTTGTATGCACTGGGAAAGAAAGAATTTTAGTTGTCTATAGAAAGGGCATTTTATTTTATTTTATTTAAGTTACACTGGGAAATATTTGTATGGAATTATAATTGCAGTGGAGAAAGTAGAGACAACTTTTTCTACCTCTCCCATAATGTTAGAACTTGGTGGCACCCAATAAAGTTGATAGGTAATAGATTCAGAGTGGAAAAGGAAGTGCTTAATTACTCAATGAGTAATTAAATTGCGAAATCCATTGCCAGTAGATGTTGTGCTGACCACAAGATTGTTTTAAAAAGGGATTAGACAAATTCATGGATGAAGGTCCATTAATGGTCAGTAGCTATAATGGGAGTGTCTGTGAGCAGGGCACATTTCGAGCAGAAATGTGCCAGAACACCCTTCCAGCAGTTCTTCAAAGAGGCCACGAGTCTGACCACCTGATTTTTGGCAATTCTGGGCCTGTTTAGGACTAGATTGGGGCCGAAACTGCCCGGATTGGGGCTGAAATGGCCCGGATCGGGTTGGTGCTAGGTAGGGAACCCTCCCCTGCCTGGCATCAACCTGGTCCTGCCCGTTTTGGTGGCCGTTTTGGGCACTTTTCGGCCGGGATCAGAGCCAAAACAACCCAGATCGGGGCCAAAACAGCCCAAATCGGTTCGGTGTCAGGAGGGTCAGTGCCACTGCCCAGTATCAACACGATCCCAATCTGGGCCCAAACGGACCCAAAATGGCCATTTTGGGCCTGTTTTGACCTAGATTGGGGCTGAAACAGCCTGGATTGGGTCAGTGCCAGAAGGGGGAAGCCTCATTTCCCAGAACCAACCCAATTCCAGCTGTTTTGGCCCCAAAACAGCTGGGATTGGGTCATTGATTTTTTACTAATGATCTATTGAAGAATGGTCCAAAAATACATCTGAGAGAAAAGATTACATCGATACTTATAGAATGTTGCAAGTTCAAAGTTTTGGCTATGTCAACCCTGTGCAGGATCTCAAACTCAAGCTGTGCTCATTCCATAATAATGTACAATTGTTGGCTTTACATAAATGACTCTGGGATCAGCTTGGACAAAGTAATTTTGTATCTGCAGCGTGTGCATGGCGTGAATAAAGTTTTCCTGTTCATCATTATTACAATTATTATTTCTGCTTGCTCTCTGTATGACCAGTATGCTATTGAGAAATTTCTGTGTAACAACACAATGTCTTAAAACACAATCTTATGTGT
Organism: Eublepharis macularius; assembly: GCF_028583425.1. Classification (NCBI taxonomy): domain Eukaryota; kingdom Metazoa; phylum Chordata; class Lepidosauria; order Squamata; family Eublepharidae; genus Eublepharis; species Eublepharis macularius. Next base: position 40,445,175 of record NC_072794.1, read on the forward strand.
TGCTGTATTATTAAACTAATGGGCAGAACAGGTAGCCCTGATTACTGTACTGGTTCAATGTCAACATTTCATGATATCAACTGATGCTACAGAAGCAGCCCATTATCAGCTATGGGGTGACATAACGATAAAGATGCAACATGGTGGGTACATGATTGGGAGTTATGCCTTTATAATTTGGAAGGAATTTGGACCACAAAAGATCCCTTTATAATAAAGCAAACCTAACTTTCTGATGAATGGCCTGCTAAAGCTTCATTTCAGTGGTGTCTGTCTGATTTTGGGGGGGAAACCACCAAAAATACTTGATGGAGGGTGCAGAGAGATGAAGCAATGTCGGACGTTTGGATATGCTGACCAACATCATATATGCAACTATCATGGAAAAGTTGTGTAGTGTTTTATAATAAAGCTGTTTGTGTAATTTGGGGCCCATAATAATGATACAATTATTCTAATTTTTAATGAAATCACCAACTTTCCTGGAACATGAAGTGGACGCCACAGGGAATGGTGTTCAGAAAGCCACAGGTGGCATGTCAAAGAGCCACATGTGGCTCCCAAGCCAAAGAGTGAGCATAGTTGGTTTTGACTTAGAGGGAAGGTGGCTCATAGGGACAAACAGTGGCTCATAGGGACAAACTGGATAGTTTAATAAAGGTTTCTGAAATAAATTGCACATTTTTCCCTGTAAGAATAAAAATTAGTTAATGAATTTCTCTTGTAAGACTGACCTAACAAATAGGATAGACTATGGAGATATTGGGTGAGAATTTCCTTAGGTATTCATTACCAAAATAGGCTGTTTTATAACTTGAATCCTAAATAGAGTCTTTATTAATTTGTAGGGGTTTAGGAAGACTAGACTATTTTTTGGATTGCAGCCATAATGAATAAAGAATGATGAAATTTGTTTTCACAGGTTGTGCCCATAAATTCATTTTAAAAAGAAACAACATTACATATTGGAATTGATCACATCTCCATTGGAAGCTGTTTCAAAATAATGAACTCAATTAATGCATATCCTGGACTCTGGTTATTTACAGGACAAGTTCAACTAGTAAGGGTGCCGAAGTCAGTAATTGCCTGGTTTAGAGGTTAGTAAAATTCGGCACATACATGCATAGAGTGCCCTCCCCCCCCCCCCCAAGTTCTTCAGTGGCACAGAAATATTTAGTAAATTTCTGAGCACTCAAAATTTGTGTTCAGTAGGCGAGGTGACTACAGCTGGCTGCACATGCACACAAGGGGTTCATTGCTAACACTTCACTCTTGACAAATTCCATTCATGTGCTATTTGAAATGGAACATATGACTTTTAGAAAAATATGTTACATGAATGGGTGCAATTTCTTGTTCATAATCATAACTCACAAGAATTACATTTGCACAGGATTGACAAGAACAGATCTTATGCAATTGCAGTGTAATTAACCCCCCTTCTTTGCATCCTGTTTACTTCAATAAACAAAGACTTTAAAGCATATTTTATTCGCACTGTGCTTTCAGCAAAAGAGAAGATCGATGCTAGAGTTCATGCAATTAACAATTCTGCCCTAGACCAACTCAAAGAATTCTGTTCACTTGCAGGTGATCAAATCCCCATAAATCACTTTTGGTATCTTTTCTACCTGGATTGATTCTGCATTTTTGCAACTATTTTATGTCCTTGGTCCCAATCTCATTTTCACAATAAGCACCTGTACTGCTTGGAAGAGGAAATGAGAATCCCCCAAGCAGCATGCCTCTGTGACACCATGTTTTGGGGGGTTAGTGGTTTGAATCACAACAGTAATTCCACTGTTAATTTCCTTAACCAACTTTCTCAACCCACAACCTTTTCCCTCTCTTCTCTTGTGTGCTTTTTTGTGTTGTTTTGATAGTCAACCAAAGGCAACTGAAAAATTAGGGCCTGGGAAGAAGGGGATACCGGTGCTGGCACTGAGATTGTGGATTATGTGTTAGTGCAATCATGTCATGAAGAAAACATAAAATCATGCAATCATGTCATGAAGAAAACAAAAAAAACATAAAAAACTGAAGATAGATTTAAAATCATTATATTTTTTTTAAAAAATAAAGAAAATTGACTGTCTCACAGTATACTAAACAAGAAAAACAAAACCTTTCACGATTTTCCTCTTACATGGGATTCCCACATGGAGTAACTCCATCTTGTCCAATTTAAACTAAAATACAAAACAGATGACAGACAGACAGACAGACAGACAGACAGACAGACAGACAGACAGACAGACAGACAGACAGACAGACAGACAGACAGACAGACAGACAGACAGACAGATAGATAGATAGATAGATAGATAGATAGATAATGTTTTTGAATGATGTAAGGACTTACCCATCATGTTTTGCTCCATTCCACATCTCTGCCCACTACACATCAAGTATCTATCCTCATGCTAGCAGGAATGACTCACAGAATGGCAGCGTCCATCTGAGCAGCCTAGGCTATGGAAACCAAACTACGCATTCCAGAAAGCAATGCTTTAAATGTACATGATGCATCATCCCTGTTTATGCACCAATATCATGAATAAGGATAGAATTTTTCAAGGCAGAACTGTTTGTTCCAAATGCTCATTGAGGAAGCTCAGAATGAGTGAACTAACATTGAACTGAGCTGAAGGGTGCTTGCTCATCACTAGCATAAACTGTGAAGAATCATTTTTCTGTTTGAAAGATTTTACAGTAATACTGGAATATAAATTTCTAGTTCTAAATATTTTGCTTATTTCTGTAATCAAATCAAGATCCTTAACATCAATAAATACTATAATACAAACGGCTGATTAGAATCACAACTAAATACAATAGTACTCTTATAATACAATGCAACAAAGTCCAACTGGTAAAAAGATATATACTATTGTATTTCGTTGTGATTCTGTTTGTATTATAGTATTTATTGATGTTAAGGACCTTTATATTGATTTGTATTTGCATCTCTATTTATTTCCTTAGAAATATTTCTTGCACTTAATTAACCCTTTCAGCACTTTATATTTATAAAAATAAACAAAATAATATATTTAGAGATAGAGTAATTGTTCTCTACCCTCTGGCAGGTTTATCCTCCTTTTTTCAATGTCAGTTTCCCAGAGGTTCCCCTAGGTTTGTCTTTTTATTTCTGTAATCATTCAATCTCCATTTGCAGTAACTGGAGGTCATTCTTTTGCTCTCAAAATTATTCGGATTTAGATTTTTCATGGCACGATTTATATGATGAAGGTTGCTCTTTGGATATTGGTTGTACACTATATTTTAAACCAAAGGCCTTCTAAACATGTTTTCTGGGAACTAAGAAGATACAGGATACCTAAAGGTTTGGGTAAGTCCAGGGGAGTTTTTTAAATACTTTTTATATAACAGATCACTTTACCAGATCGCAAAATGCTTTTCACAAGTTTGCCCTTTCAAAAGGCAGTTTATGATATAATATTGTGTGTCTGTGTGCATGTGCTGCGGTGGAGCAAAGCAAATATTTGGACACATGGAGTGAATTGCACCCACCTCTCAGCCATATATGTGAGGATGAAGAAATTTTAAGAATGAGATGGACACATGAAACAATTGTTATAACCTACTCCTTGATTAAGTCTAATGTTCCCCTCTAGATTTTTGAGTGGCTATATTCTTACTAGCGGTCCAGATTCATTCGGTGGTGGCTACTCTGTGTGGGATTCCTGCCACCCCTTGGTAAAACAACTGAATAGTTTGTGCAGTTTCAATGTGGGCAAAAGAGACAAAACACTTCAGAGATTGGAACTTACTGGAAAAGATTGCTGCCCCAAAATTGCTCGATGGCAGAAGCAATTGTGAAGATATCAGGCAACTGATATCTTCTTCATGACTAATGTTGATATCTGCTATCTGCTATCTGCTTCATGACTAAAGTTGCATGTGTGGTTGCGTTCGATCTACGCAACCTGTAATAAATAGTCTTTTATAAAAAGCAGTGAACATCTCATTTCTCTCTTCTTGCAATAAAACTGGCCCTTAAAAGCCTCTAATATCCTACTACTTTTTTGGTGGGGGGGGGATACAAAACAGTATGTGAAGGACCAGCAGGAAATTTAAGAACACATCTAATGGGAAAACGTTCCTTGTAGTGAATGGAATCGAAAGCAAGGCTAGGAAATGAAAGCAGAAGATGGTACCATATCAACTTCTGGATGAATGAAGAACAAAATAAAATGATTATAACAGAAGAAAGTAGGAAATCCATTCAGTTTTATCAAGACAAACACAATGTGTGTTTTACAGTAAATGCCAGAATCTTGGCTATTGCTGACATTTACTGGCAAATCTTAAGATTTTACAAGACTTAGCAGAAAATGCCAGAAATATTGTGTCATGATGTTTGATTTTGACATTTACTCACAGCATTGTAAATGTCCACTGGCAAATTATGGAAATGGGAATGACATTTAGAGAGGGTCGTTTTTTTAAAGCATTCAATTGGCTTTTGTATGCTAAATGTCTGATAGTTTCTTTTATAATCCTAAAAAAAATTAACAGTAAATGTCATTCACCAAATTTGGCTGACCAGGAGCCAAAGAATTGTGGAAACAGATCAGTGAGCCCAAGTATGGATCCTTGCCTATGTGCGTAAACATAGACAAGAGCATTTTAACTTCAGTTGGGAAAACTACCTGGGGGTTATGATGTGAGAGGTGAGATTGGGCAGAAGATGTTACGTTGTAACACTGCAGAATGAATGGACAATGTAAGAAAATGGCTTTTATTTATTCACATATAGCTGATGCATGGAAGGCATAGAAGTAAAGAAACCATGAGTGCCAGTGGCTGGAACAATAGCTGGTTCCTTACAATGAATATTACATCCATTTAAAATGCTGTCATCTTATGCAATCGGCTACTGTCACATGCATGGATAATTTTGCTCAGCAGTTTTGGCATCGGTTTGATTTGCACACACAAACTGATAGCAGCTCTGTCAAACAAGATAGAAAATATATAACCTGTACATGTGATGCTAACAAAGAGTTCAGACAACAGTCAGTATTGCCCCACACCTACTTTTGTTACTTTGCAACAGTTGTGTGTGTGGTAATAAGAACTATCACTTTATTAAAATTCGATGACAGCATTAAATATGCTGTGGGTCCATTCAGATGGGAACTACTTCTGTGTGGGCCTGGTCCCATGTTGTACCATTAACACTGAAGAACCAAACCACTCAGCAGATCCTCATGGGTACTTTTTGAAGTATTTAAAGCATGAAGTGCTTTGCTACAAGAGTGGCCCACACCAAACCAGCTCCCACACCACAACAGCAGGACATGAATCAGGCCATAGTTGTGACTACATCGATCTTATGGAAGAACACCATCACAGTTAATCCTTTGGTCTTATTCTGTCTGTCCATTGAATTAGGACTGTATGGATCATGATATTAAGTACTGAAGACGCGCAAAATCCCAGGAGAACTGTTTAAGTATTAGACAGTTTAGTGTAGGGACAGGCAACATGAGGCCTGTGACTTGGTTACAGTCTCCAAGGCTTTCCCTTCAGGAGAAACTGTTCTTCCTTTTTCTCTAGGGATGGAGAATAATTTTGGAAATGGAGGCGGGTGTTAAAAGCCTCAGCATTTCAGAAATCATATGGTGAAAGCAACCCCCCTCCAAATGTTACCTCAGCTCATCTACCATTTTCCTTCCTCCCATTTTCAAAAGCTTGCAAAAGTTGGGGGTGGGTGGGTGGGTGGGAGGAAAACAGCAGCTGAGGCTAAGCCTGAAACCTGCTTCTGAGGGCTTCCTACATGAGGGAGTTCCTTTCAATATATTCCTGCTCGTGTGAACTCTTCTCAGAAGAAGCCTTTTCTCAGAAGCAGCTCAGAAGTGTTTTTCTGGGAATTCTCCAAAAAAAATCTTTGGGAAAACTCGAACCATTCCAAAATGAGATGGGTAGATTTGATCCATCAGTACTTTTCTCTAGGAATTACTGACTCACAGGAGAATCATCACAAAGTAGCAGCACAAAGCTGTATGGGATTGCAGAAAAGTCTTTACCTTGTAGATCAAAACACTGGGATCGTATGCTACATGTTACATGAATATACCACAGATCATGTTTTCATCTGTACTTATTCCACACACACTCCAAATAATCTTTTATGATTTTGGACTTGCAGTGGTCTACAATCTGAGGGACTGATCATGTTCACATTCACTTAACTTCAGCAATTTTGCAACATCAGTCCATTCACATTTCAGTCCATTCACTGCTGCCTTCGGCCACACTTTCTGTTTCCTTTCTTGAGATGGATGCTCCATGTAGGTTTTCAGTTTTTCAAAAAGCCTGACTTTCTATACTGTCTTTTACCAAGTTCCATGCCTTTTAGTGCATGAAAAACCTAGTCAGGACTTGATAAATAGAGTATGTCCATCCTTATGCAAGGTATAGTATGTCTCAGCAGTCATCGTCACGCAAAATATGTTTCGTCATCGGCCATTCATGTCCCGGCTGTGAAAAAGAGGCCATTTTGTATATATAAAGTATATGTTTCAGAACCATATACAGAACTAAACGGTTGTTGGATTCCATACTCAGGCAACAATACTGAGCTTGTTCTTATTCCCACTCTTATTTGGAATGCAGAATAAAGATATACTTGTCATTTTTTCTCCATGATGCAAATGTTGGTACCCAGCCTTTCAACAGAAAAAACTACAAATCTAAAGAAGTAATCTTTTCAAATAGTCAGGGATTTAAGTTTGTTGACAGAACTGTAAGTGGGCTAGAAAATAAAATCAAAAATTAATGGTAGCTAATAAAAATGCACACTGGAACAGTACGGATTAGTGTTGACGTTTCTTATTTTATGCTGAATCCATGCAATATTTTTCCCTTGAATCCCACTTTTAAGATACCCGGAACTGCATGATTCTCCCTTTGACTGTCAACTTAATTTGTAAATAGAAGTTATATTTCTGAGACAGAGAAATCACAAAGATTTTTAAGAACTGGCCATTCCCCCACAATGGCTTATTAAGGTCATGACAGAAAAATGAAACCATAATACTTCCACATCTCTTTGGGGGGGGGGGACATATTTTGATTCCATATTAGAATCTTTCTTTCACTGAGAATGGATGCAAGCACATCTTTCCATTTTACCACGCTTTCATTACTTCATCCCCAATAACCACCATACAGCTTTGATATTGATAACCATTACACCGCTTTTCAATCAGTCTTGTGATTTCAACAAAAGCAAAGTTTTGTTCGTCAGTCCGTTATGGCTGGTCTCTTATAGGTCTACACATAATAAATTCATCTTTCCCTCCAAACCTAAATTTCAAAACAGCTATTTGTATAAAAGTGTCTTTTCATCCATGATCTTTGTGATGTGTCAAAGTTGTGTTTCTTCTCTTGTGTCTTGTCCAATAGCATTACAGAAGCTGTTTTTCCTGCTGGAGGCGCTATTTGGAACATAGGACAATGGATCTGGGCGGATCAAGTATCTAAAAAAAATATCAAAATATCAAAATTCAGACATTTTAGCCTGACACATCTCTGAAATTAACAATTGTTTGGTCTTTCCTCAAATTGTGAATCACCTCTTGCATGTCCTGCAGTCTCTGATTTTGTATTTTATAAGTGAATGCCTTATCTTTTCTAACATTATCCTATGAGCTTAGCATGACATAGTACAAGGCTGACCTAAAAGAAGAAAACAGTTGGTCACTACCCATACCACTACCAATACTCTTTGTCAAAGGAGTAATGCCATCAGTCTTATTAACAAATTCCAATTTTGAAATTTTCAAACCTTTAAATCATGCTTCTCAAATGCCACCCCAGCTCTGTGACTATTTTACAGCTTGCATTTTTGCATATGTTATAGCATTATGCACCCTGGCCTGGATAGCCCAAGTGAGCCTGAACTCGTCAGATCTCAGAAGCTAAGCAAGGTTGAACTTCAGATTTTTTGAAACTTGTATTCAGATTTCCTTTTATAACACCTAATGGGGGAGAAATCGCTCCAGTGAAGGAAACCATACCAGAAAGCAATCAGATACAAAAGAAAAAATAAATAATCTCTACTATATAAAAGTGCAAACAAGAAGCTTGAGGGATGTTATCTTTTGTGGTTTCAACTTACACAACATCATTCAGCTCCAGCCGAGTGTCTGGTGAAGGATTGATCAGGATATAAGAAAGGGTGTTTTGATGATCATTCATTTCATCTACAGAACAAAAATACACACAGAGAAACAGAGATGAAAGTTTGTGTCAGATCACCTGGTTCAAATAAGACTATTCTGCTTAGATCTAAGGTGGGTCATACTAAAAATTACCTCCATTTTATTCAGGATTTTTTTAAGAGAAGAAAAAAGATGGGACTGGGAGAAAGGGAGGAAGAAGACAAGGAGAATGAAGTGAAAGAAGAAATATGTCATTAAAAAGTGGATCTCACGTTACAGAATGGGCTTATCTACTAGGTTAGATAACGTTCTTTGCGTAAGATGAGCCCTGCTAGATCAAATCAATGATCTAATGAGTCCATCTTTCCTCCTGTGGCCAAGAGGATGACCAGAAGGTCCACAGCCAGGGCAGAGAGACCAAAGCCTTCTACTGCTGTCACCCCTCCTCACTAGAGATGGGCACAACTGAATTACAAACCAAAATTAGTCACAGACCTGGCTGGTTTGTGGTTCACAAACCAGGGGTTCATCAGAGCCCGTTTCTGACGAACTGGGATGAACTTTAGGCTGGTTCATTTTTGGTTCATCACTGCAGACAGCCTGGCACCAATCAATCAGTTTCCTAGGCAACCAGAGATGAGCTTTCTGCAGTAGAGGTGTGCACCCGGCCGCTTTTCAGCTGATGGGAGGGGGATCCCCCATAAGCTGAAAAAAGCACCTGCGTTTGAAAAAAGCAACAGTTCTCTTGCGTGCAAGAAAAGTGTTGCTGCTTTCAAATGCCAGCTGGAACTTTAAAGCGTTTCAGTATCTGTTCTGCTTTCCATGTTTGCAGAAGTTTGTTTATTCCCTGCTGGTTTTAAAAGCCAGGAAAGGGCTAAATGGCTGGTTTTCCCTTCCTCCTTTGGGGTATGCACACACACTTTTTAAAAATCAAAGGCAAGAAAGGGTAGCCACGTTGTAACATTATAGCATTGCAACATTGTAACATTAAGCGTTTTGCACAGCCAGTTGGAAACAAAAAAAGAGTGTGCGAGCATACCCCAAAGAAGGAAGGGAAAACCAGCCATTTAGCCCTTTCCTGGATTTTAAAGCCAGCAGGGAATAAGCAAATTTCTGCAAACATGGGAAGCAGAACAGCCAGCAGCTTTTTTCAGCTGATGGGGATTCCCCTTCCATCAGCTGAAAAGTGGCTGGCTTTTAAAAGGGGGCAACTGGAAGCTCACACCCCTATTCTGCACACCTTCTGCTGCCCCGGAAGTGACATTTTCACAAACCACAAAAACTGGTTCGGGAACCGGGGCAAGTTCATGGTTCGTGAAACTGAAACATTTTTTTCTGGTTCGTGCCCATGTCTACTCCTCACCAGCAACTGGCATTCAGAGGTATCTGGCCTCTAAACATGGAGACCCCATTTAACCATCCTAGTTAATAACTACTTGTAGATCTATCCACCATGACTTTATCGAATCCTCTTTTAAAGCCACATAAGATTATGACTATCACTGCATCATGCAGTAATGAGGTCCAAACATCAGTTATGCACTGTCTGAAGAAATGCTTTGTTTTGTCTGTTCTGAATGTATTGCCTATCAACTTCATGGGGTGATGCATAGGAAATGATAAACAACTTTATATTTATTTAAAAACTGATGACATCTAGCACAAAAATAAACATGGCTAGATAAACATGGTAGGATCTAAACCTGTCAATTGCCCCTTCTCATTGCTTTTTTCCAGGCCCCATCCCACAATATTTCTGAGGATCCCCTTACACTCAGCAACAGTTTTCGGGGTGCGTGGGGGTAAGTAGGAAACTGCAGCAGCACAAGGATGGTAGGAAAGCTGTGTTCCATAAGAAAAGCGCCACGTAATGTTTATTAGATCCAAGCATAACATTTAGATGGAATTCGTGAAAGTTAAATTGGAACTGAGTACATGAGAAACTTATGCTTATATTTTGAAAAGCTTTTCATGTGTCTGATGTGTCTTACCAGCAGGACATTAGTTAAGAACAACTTCTGAGGAGCACTTGTGTTCTAATATATGTTATATGGATTGTGTAGGCTGTTATAAGTATAGAACTACTCTGTGTATTACTATTATGCCTTGTAGTATGGTATTGGTCTACAGGCTTTTCCATCTGTGATACCTATCCAATAAAAGAACAGATGGAGGTAGTGAGTGACTGAAACCTTCTTTTGTGACTGAAACCTGCCTTTGTGTCATATTAAAAGAGCTCCTCTTATACAATTGCTGTTCCTCTGTGGTGGAGCCTAATGCTTCTCTGGTAATATAAGAACATGGAACTCTCATAGGAGGAACACAAGTGGCATAGGAAGAACCAAATTTGCCTCAGTAGCTGGGAAGGGGAAGTGATAGGCAGCATTAGACCTTTTTTCCATGTGATTTCTCCCACATAATTTCTACATTCTGCTATTACCAGAGAATAAAAGGACAAGAGGAACTATGGGGAAAGGCAACCCTACTGCTACAATAATGCAAGGACTCTTCATATGTTTCATTTCACCAATATAACAAAATTATGGTTTTGATTGCTCTTATTTTCTTTTACCCAATGCACAGCTACATAAACCCAAGATATATCTGTCTTTATAGAGTAATAAATCATACCATATCCTGCTGTTGAAAGTCCCAAATGTTTCATTCTGTTTTTCACCAGTTCAGCAAGTTCTTGTCTTTCTGACCTTCTGTAAAGATTCATTCTCTGTTGACTTATTTTCTCTGCGGTTTTTGCTGAGTGCTTGGGCACTTTTCGGCTCAGCCTTCGAGCCCACTGCATGCTTTTCCGTCTTAACAAAGGATGATCTGACTGATCGCTGGACGTTGAGTTACGATGGTTGCTACGGTAGTTAAACTGGTCTTTATTATCCTTGGTGTCCTCCCATTCTTCCACACTGATAGATATTTGAGACTTTAAAGAAAAACCCATTCCAGAAATTAAATCCTTTAGGAAATGCTTTCCCTTTGCTGCAAAGAAATAATTGTAACATTACAGTCTCCCTTCCATCTTTCTGTTTCCAGTTCTGCTACTCGTTAAAGTCACTATTTGCCATACTGGTCCCTAGTATAAACCATATAAAACAAGAAAAGCCATATATTTCTTTGGATGAACTTACTGTATCAGCTATCAGAGCAAATATAAGAACGGCATGGCTTGGTGGTACTGAAATCACTGAAGACTACATAGCATCAAATGGATGATATTGACAAAAGAATATGCAGAACATGGTAGTAGCTAATTCTAGCGGCACTATGTAAGTATTCAAATATTTCTGTGTCTTTATTCATGGTAGGATGCATAATTCTTCCTGCTTTATTTTTGTTCATTCCGTATTTTCTAAACAGTAGACACTGGAATTTTGCAAATACGGGCAATAACTTGTATCTAACAAGATCAGCTAGCAAAATGAAACAGATGCTCGTATAAATATTCTAAATAAATAAATAAATATGAGTGGAACTATCTTGCTTGCCCTAACACTGCAATTCTTGGAGTCCCTTGACATTTTGTCTGTGTGTGTGTGTGTGTGAGAGAGAGAGAGAGAGAGACTTTGGAAAAACACAGGAAGCTAAGTGTAAGTCTTTATTGGGAAAGGAGCATCTGCAAAAATCACCCCTTCCAATGATAGAAACACCCTTCTATCATTGAAAACAAGCAGTAAGATACAAGCCAATATATTTACAGCAGCAGTTTGAGAAATGGTGGTGCAGGAAAAGGTATGAGATAGAATTTGGAGAGGATCAACAGCTAGAGACAATCCAGCTGGATACTGTTCTGAGAATCTGTCCAGAAATTTAGGTTGAACACATTTGGATTTTACCTGAAGCTGTACATTCAGCCCTTCCAAATGGCATTTCTGGTTTTGAGTCGTAGGAGACCCAACCCAAGCAACAGACCTGCAGAATCCTTTATTATCATAAGCAGCTACCAGTTTGTACAAGGAGCAGACGGAGGTTAGCAAGGGAGCAAGACAGGCTCAAAGCCCAATGTGCTATCTGATAGTAAGAGAATGTACGCTAGCTTTATACATTCATTTTGACATATTAATATATAATACCACTGAAAAACATTGCTATAACTAATGGGTATACATGGAGGGTGATCCCGCACAATGAAGGGAGACTTGGTGGTGGTGGGGAGGGGGACTACATATCTGTACTTCATTTTCCCCACACTCAGGAACACAACTGATCTCCAGCTTGTGTGGATCCAAGACCCTGGAGAAAGTTTCCCTCCCTCAACTGTGCCTTATAATGTATTCTCACTAAATCCAGTAAAAGAAGCACTAATGATGTAAGCTGCTGGGATCCCACTGGGGAGAAAGGTGGGGTATAAACCAACAAACTAGGAACAAAGAAACGCTAGCCTTTATCTGCATCTGCGCCACCCTGGATTCTGGTTTTTGTCCACATCAGAGCGTGACATTGGGTTGCCATCCTCCAGGTCGTGGCTGGAGATCTCCCGGAATTACAACTGGTCTCCAGGCCACAGAGATCAGTTCACCTGGAGAGAATGGCTACTTTGGGGGGTGGATTCTATTGAATTATGTTATGCCAAGGTCCTTTTCCTCCCCCAAACCCCACTTTCTCCATGTTTCTCCAGGTTTCACCCTCCAAATCTCCAGGAATTTCCCACCTTGGAGCTGGCAACCCTAGTGTGACAGCATTGGAAACATATACAATAACCATTAGGCTATTTCATTTCCTATATTAATAGTGATCCATGCACACTGGCTTGTATTTTAGTATTTTATTCCAACAAGGGGAAGGGAATTCTGTTGCCAGAAGAGGGCCCCCCATTTCCCCTGATCCCACCCCCTTTCCACTGCCGGTCCCTCGTCACCGTGAGACAAGCTGCTGACTACAAAATTACTAGACAGCATATTTTCAGTGTTAATGTACACCATAAGCATTGATTAAATACCCTTTTCTATTATTTCTTTCATTTTCCTACAACAGCTCAGGGGTTTTGCTCTTTAGGCCAATATGGAGCAAATTGAAACATGGGACAAAGTACTTACTTGTGAAGCTGTTTCTCGAGACTGACATAAAGTGGGGGGCCGAGGGGGGGGGGGAGGAAAGAAAACAAAACACCGTTCAAACAACACTGCCCAAACAAGAAATACACAAAGACAACTTTTAGTGGTGACAATACTGAGGGGGTATATGGATAAATACACACAGTTTAATTCTTGCTTTAGTGTGAAATATACTTGCAATTTCAATTTGCAGCCATTTGAACACATGACTGGAGAAGCTATGCTCAAATATGCCATCATATCCCATGTTATAAAAGTGGCTATATAACATCAAACTACATAAGTTATAGTTTTTTACAATAGGTAAGTATCCCATTTACTCCATCTAACTCAAGTCCATATATTATCACATCCCCCCTCCAGCGGCAAGAAAGAACACCTGAAATTTTGGAAGACAAGTCTGTAGAAACCATGCCTAGGTTTGACTTATGCCAAATGATTTATTGCCAAATGATTTATTGTAAATCTCTGGTAGTCTTTGCAGAGCTGAGACCCAGCTTTAATCCAAACATGCATCACCAGACTGCTTTTAATGTTTTACACTATGTCTTCTCTCTCTTCCTGTTTGTCTCCCTCTTTCCTTTTTCTATATGCATTTCTCATCTTAAACTATAAACAAACATCAGAAAAGAAAGTGACACAGGAAAATACCCACTATCTTGAGTTGCCATCACAACTCAATACAACTGAAACGCTCGATAAAATTGAATACCACACTTGGAGGTACTGAATGTCCACTGACACCAATTATATACACCAGTTTATTTTACATTAAATCGTAACAAATACACAAAAGTGAACTGCTGGACTACAGTTCCTAAATGCAGATAAACGAGGCAAGTGCTTAGACCTTAGGGTTGCCAGGCTCCTACTAGGAAACAGAAAAGAGGAGGGCTCCTCCGAGTCTGGAAAGCTACCCAGTTACAAAGAGAAAAACCTCAGAGGTACACTGGAATTTAAATTAATAAATTTTAAGAAATATTTATGGCCTTCTTTAGCCATAATTTTTGGCCTTTGACTGTAACCACTAGACTACATTGTCCTTTTTAGGAAACTCCACGCGGAAATCAAAGAACAGAAAAAGAATTTAACATTATGAACTGCATCTCTGGAGGTTTTACTTCATCACTTTAGTGGAGAAACTCTACCAGTTGGACTCTTAATTGAATTTGTATGTATTTTTGTATGTATTTATTGGATATTTATATGTAATATTTATTAGGAATTATATATTAGCACTTTGGCACTTGGCACTCTGCACAAAAAAAATTATAAAAAATTATTAATTTAATTTCCAGTATACCTCCAAGGTTTTTCTCTTTGTAATTGGGTAATCTCCTACTAGGGGCAGGGATCCCATGCCACCAGCTGCTGCTCCCTCCCCCACCACTGTTCACTTGGCTGGCAGAGGAGAGACGCAGAGATCTGGCCAACCACGTGCACTCCACCCAGGAGGCATGAAGCCAAAATGTTCCCATGTCACCAGAAAATGACAATATTTCCTGGTGAGGCAGGAGCAGGTGGAATAAGTGCCTGCTGCTTATGATGGGCTCAAAGTATGGAGCACAACATCCACAAAATGGAGCCATACATAAATAGGAAATATTTTCCTACAAGACTTAGTTTGGGGGGAAAGATGTAGATTTCTAGACAAATATGATACATATGTCATAACACCCCATGGGGGGCGGGGTTTGAAACACCCTAAAACCACAGAAGCAATGTCTGCTTCTTTAAAAAAAATGGCACCAAGATATTGAAATACTATGTTGTGCAACTTTGCTGGCCTACATTGCAGAGGCTTCAGGCCTCTGTCAGTGTTAAGATGAAAGGGGGTAGAGGAACAAAAAAGGAAAAGCTGAAGACAGAAGGGAAATAGGGGAAAGGGTGGGTGGGCAAAGAAACAGGAAAAACAGGAAAAGATAGGTAGGTGGGAGGGAGAGAAGGAAATGGGGTGAGGCTGCAGAAATTGCCAGGAAGAGGCAAAGAGGAAAAGCAAAACGAGATGCTCCCCATAAGTCCTCACAGGTCCCCCCACTTGTATGGTTATGTTTGATATTATATTGTTTTTCAACTTGTAACTAATTTGTACAGATGTGACCTAGTTCACAGAAATAGCACATTCAAGTTATACAATAGAGTACACAGATAAGGTGAAACACCTTCGAGATCTTAACTGGAGAAGCAGTATAAAAACTGAATGAACGAACAAACGAACGAATGATGGTTGTTGTGGATTTTCCGGGCTGTATAGCCATGGTCTTGGCATTGTAGTTCCTGATGTTTCACCAGCAGCTATGACTGGCATCTTCAGAGGTATAGCATCAAAAGACAGAGATCTCTCAGTGTCACTTGTATGGTTATGTTGTGACACTGAGAGATCTCTGTCCTTTGGTGCTACACCTCTGAAGATGCTAGTCACAGCTGCTGGCGAAACGTCAGGAACTACAATGCCAAGACCACGGCTATACAGCCCGGAAAATCCACAACAACCATCGTTCTCCGGCCGTGAAAGCCTTCGACAATATATCGAACAAACGAACGAACGAACCAATGAATGAATGAAAATGTTTCTGCAGTGTACGGCTTTATCGGAAGTGAAGGACACTGAATATGTCACATATAAAAAAACTTCCTTATGCATAGATGTCTAGAGGAAGATATCTAGCCTAGCCTTCTTCCTGTCTTGTAGGTTTTGTAAACGCAGGGATTAGGAAGGGGACAATCAGTCCTGAGCTCCTCCACTTGTAATCGGAAGTGGTAAAGTCCAGGGATAGTTTTACCAGCTCATCTT
The DNA here is from genome assembly GCF_028583425.1 of Eublepharis macularius. NCBI lineage: Eukaryota > Metazoa > Chordata > Lepidosauria > Squamata > Eublepharidae > Eublepharis > Eublepharis macularius. The sequence continues at coordinate 40,461,227 of NC_072794.1, forward strand.
CTGTTTATGTCAATGAGTTCAATTTTTTTCTTCAAAACCTTTCTTCAGCACACAAAGTTCATTCTTTTAAGTCTTTACAGCTCTAAAAAATTTATGATTACTATGAAAAATAATAGCTGGTGATTGCAAAAGAAATTCCCAAAATCATATGCTTAAAACCCCACATTTCACTGTTATAAAGGCACATTCTCCAAAGGAAAATAACAAAATTGTTGAATTTTGCTCATGGTGAACTTATCCAAACTATGGGAATTCTTTAGAATTTGGGGGGAACCTGTAAGTTTTGGATAGTTCAAGCTAACTCAATCTCAAGCTAAGACAGATGAGCCCTTGTTAGTATTTGGGTAGGAGACCACCAAAGAAGGCAGGCAATGGTAAACCACCTCTGTTTTCAGTTGCCAATAGTTGGCAGTGGCTTGATGGTTCTTTACACACACATAAGCATTGCAGTAAAAATAGCATAATTTTTGCAGATGCCCAGAAGGAAACAATGCAGAAGATATACTTTCTAAACTTAACCTAACTTTTCAGGTCTCAGGACCAGTTCATAAAGTATGTTTTTCTCTCTACATGAGAAGTCCCCACTTCTCTTGGTATACATTTCCAAACACAATATAATATGAATTGAGCATTTAAGATATGGCTGACACCAGTTCCTCTGATAACAAACAATTTAGGAGGACAGGCCTTGGTTGAATGGTCGAACTCATGCTATATATGCTGCCACGTTCACCCCCTGGATCACCAATTAAAGGATCTAAGATACCAAGTATTCCTGGTACATTCTGAATGAATACATAGCTGGAAAATTCTGAATGATATTCTGAATGATAGCTGGAAAATTCTTTTCTCTGCTTGAAGCTCTGGAAAGCTCTGAACTAGAGGAACGAAGCCTGATGGGATATAAGGCAGCTTCATATATTTAGTTCATTTGTTATGTTCTCCTAGTGTTGAAGTGAAAGAGAGGTTTAGGCATGAAACCCCCAGACAACGGTCCTATCATGGCACAGTCTACACATGCAGCAAAATGAGGAGGTAGAAGTCTGTGGTAGTGTGCGATGTGCTTCAGGCACTTCACGGAGGAGTGGTTATGTTTTTAATGCTTCTTCATGCACAAATTAGCATATCAGGGAGAAAGGTTCTAACTTATCCCTCCACATGCAGCGCTAGTTTGCCATTTCTGGGAATTATTAATTTAATAATAATCATAACACCACCACCAACAACAACATTCAATTTAAATACCACCCTTCAGGACAACTTAATGCTCACTCAGAGTAGCTTACAAGTGTTGTATTATTATCCTCACGACAATCACCCTGTGAGGTGGGTGGGGCTGAAAGAACTCTGAGAAGCTGTGACTGACCCAAGGTCACCCAGCTGGCTTCAAGTGGAGGAGTGGGGAATCAAACACAGCTCTCCAGAGTAGAGTCCTGCCACTCTTAACTGCTACACCAAACTGGCTTTTAAGGGGTCTTTTGAAAAATGTAATCCCTTACTTGACATGGTCCATTCTACTACCTCAGCATTCTGCTCTTTCATTCCTACCTCATTCTGCTGCACATACGGCCTTTGCTTAATAACGGGTAGAAAGTTTTCCCTGAAAAGAAACCTCTGAACAGGCCTAATATAGCAGAATGTGGGAAATATAAATTCACTCATCTCTCTTATACATTCAGATAGCTGGAAAATGCATTTGGGTCAGAGCAGTGCAAAGGTTTTTAAACTTTGCATAGTCAAAGTAAACAAATGTATGGAGTGGATTTACAGGGTGGAACAGTGGGCATCATGGGCAGCAAATAACTGGTGCTTAATGTGTAACTCGGCTTTAGATAAAGGCAAGTAGATCTGTGTTCCTGTGCTTAGTGCAATCATAATTCATCACAAATACTACATGAGTAAAACTTTCCCCTGCATACTTCCTTATAAAAATTTGTAAGTACATTAAACTATCCAAACCTCAGATGTGGTTAATTTCTGTGATTCGGTTCTATAAATTCCAATAGGAACATCTCCTGTAGAAGAACAAAGCTTCTGATAAAGTCTGGCATAGGTTCTGATCCACAAATCATCTTCTGTGATTTTCATCTAAGTAACAGGAACAAAAAAGAATCGAGCTTCAATTTTCCGATTTATTTTACTTATTCAGATACTTAAAACTGAAGTTACCATTGATACTGCAGTACACACAAGATGGGCTTTGCCATTGCCCTTTTAAAAACATTAAATTATGTATTCAGTTGCTGCTTAGGCCTCACAAACTATAATTTGATTTTCTAAAACTGGAATTAATTTCACTGGGTGCCTAAAATCCAGTCATAGACTATTAAGCAAAATAAAATGCATGCCAGAATTTAAAATCTGTCACAGAGAACTTAAAGAATTCATGGAAGAATTTCTGGCACCATGAAGAAGTATTTATGCATCTGCAAGATAAAAGCAGCACTGTGAAGCATGAATTGCCATAAATGTAGTTTATGATAGTTTTTAAGAAGAGTGAAGACCTAAAACAATATACGTGTGCATATATGACACTCAAGACCGTTTTGCACTTGGACATTGCCCATCTACCTTTTGGACAGATACATCCCAGGATCTTTTAAAGATACTGTGAGATCAGCTGCTAGGTCTGCTATTTTTGATAAAATACTATTATACCTTAGCCATCCATTGTGACCTTTCCAGGGATGAGAGGATGAGAAAACCTTGCCAAAGGTTCTAACTCCTGAACTGTGCTCTAGTCATCCACATTTAATTTTAATTCTGCCTACTTCCTGAAATACTAGCTCGCTTCATGTGGAAGAATGGTAATTGCCACCCTAGTTGGAATGAAGAGACAGACACAAACTTGGATCTAAGGGCCACTTTATTAAATCAACATCACCCAGGAACACTAACCCATAACTGAGGCAAGGGCCTACTAGTGGTACAGGACAAGTCATGGGGTCACCCCTGGACCTCTGCCTTGACCTGTCTGGGTGATCCCCGAAGGCCTGGGTGCAAGCCATCCATGGGGATGTCTAGGACCCAGCCAGCCAGGCAATTTGGTTCCCCCCTTTCAAGCTCCTAAAGCCTCAGCCATAAGCAGTGAGGGAAGGACTTGCATGTGGGGTTCCCCCAGACAGTTTGCCCACACAGCTGGCAGCTGTTACAAGCAGTACCATCCGCTCCTGGCAGACCCCTCTTCCCCACCAATGGGAAAGTGCCAAGGGTGCTAACCAGCTCACTCCCTATCCTCAAACACTACCCTGCCCATGACAAAACTAACAGGCACCACCACATGCCAATTACCCCAACCGCCATAAGTGGTGCAAGGTAGGCAAACCCTCCTTCCCTATGCCAATTTGGGGGGAAAGGGGGGGATTCCTATCTGGCCCTGATAACAGCAGTTGGCTAATCCTGCACCAATACAGGGTGAGGAGGGTGGGCTGAGCAGTTGAGGTGACTATGGCTGGGAGAGCAGAGCCACCTGCTCAGGCTGCTGGCTCCACTGCTCAGCCAAGTCCCCAGATGGTGGGGAACTGTGCTACCTCCTCTTCCAGCCAGGGAGGCAAAAGGTGGCCCCCGGCTTGAACAGCAATGCCGCCGGCCAGGTAGGGCTGTATTCATATATGTATTCATATATGAATGAGCCAAAGAGAATGGAGTTTTATGGAGACCATTTATGGAGACCTGGTCAAGGAAAGTTGGTCTTTGGAAGGAGGGTAAGAGTTAGTAGGCTCAGTTATTATTAGTTTCTTAGGCTGACAGGACAACGTTTCTTTAGCACTCTGTTTCTAGTTAGTAATGATGCTGCAGCACATCAGCCTTAATACGACCTAAGCAATATTTTTCTTTGCAGTTCCCTTAGCTCTTTGAACGTTTATTCTATATTCTCAATGGCTCCATCTGTGTTGGTTTAATACATGAAATTTTGGAACATCTTGATTTCTCGGGTCTAATCCATCCCACGAGAAGGCCCAAGACCATTAAGGGGATCGGTTTGTGTGCCAAAATACAATTTCAGCCCCTGGACACTGTCTGAAGAAGAGTGAAACCTCAAACAATATAGAATTGACCTCACCTGGCCTAAGGCCATACTTGTGCTCTCTCTTTTTCTGCCTAACACAGAATATTTCTTTTCTGCAAACAACTTAGACAACACTATACAATACTTTTGTCACAAGATACTTCCCCACCCCTACCACCTCACCATATTCTTGCTTTACCATTAAGGAAACATATGAATCCTCTTCATCTACTTTTGATAAATCTTTTGCTGATGTCAAAGCAAACAGATGGTCTTGCTTGGAGACAAAAGAAAGAAAGAAAGAAAGAAAGAAAGAAAGAAAGAAAGAAAGAAAGAAAGAAAGAAAGAAAGAAAGAAAGAAAGAAAGAAAGAAAGAAAGAATACACTGTTTTGTTTTTAACATAACTTACTTAATCATGTGAGATTTTTTTAAAAAACTTACAGAACAAAGAAACCCAGATCCTGGTGTGGTATCGAGTCCTAGCAGAAGTCTTGCAATAGAGATCATGTAATCTTTAACAAATGACTGCAAAATGAAAAATGAAAAAAATGTTTTAGCATATTTGTGTATACATTGCAAATAATTAAAACCTAGATTTACACCTAGATTTGCTAACAATCATTAAAACATAACATTTTACAAATGTTAAAACATAACATTTTGCAGTGGAGTGGTACGGGCTGCAAACTGAGGGGCTGCTGAACTTCACTGCTATGGAGCTTCAAATCAAGCTTTGCCACATTCATTATCCTAGGAAGAATTATGCGGAGAGCCAAATGGACTCCAGAGATTCTTCTGTTCATAACTAAAGTGAACGCACATACACCTCACAACGATTTTTACATCTGTAAAGAATGCACTAGTAATCAAGGTCACTTCTGATGGTCCCTGTTTCACGCAGGTCTGTTCAGCGACAGTTGTTCATGTTCATTTTCAATCACTGTGTCCACATGCTGTAATGCCCTATTTTCAGTGGCTGTGTCTACACTCTGTAACAGCCTATCAGATATGGTACAGGAAGCTCTTCTTCCTTACATAAAGTGGACTTACTTCAACATATATTTAGCAGAAATAACTAATGAATATCTCTGGCAGCTGCTAGTGATATATTTTTTTTCAAAATTTTTTATTGGATGGGTTAACAAACATAAACATGATAATCATTATCATTTTCCGCCCCATTACATTTTCCCCATCTTTCCCCCCTCCCTTATCTAGTGACTCCCAACATTTTCCATACCCAACTTAACCTAAAGAATATATACTATAAATTCTTAAAATCTATAATATGTATAATATATATCTATATAATACATACTAATCTAGTCTATTTAATTGTATTAACTATATCAATATAATACTTATCTAACTTAAGAGTATACAAAATATATAAGTATATAATGGGTACATATACTAACTAAAATATATGTGTGTGTGTGTGTATATATATATATATATATATATATATATATATATATATATAATATACTAATCCTTAAATACCTATTATCTATATTATAAATCTATTGCTTCTAATACATCACAAAAATATTATATATGCTCCCTATTACCTATTCAACCTTATTATTCAACCTTATTACTTCCCATATGAATACACTATCTTAACTTTATAATACTATAATACTATAACTCTATACTAATCCAATAAGATACAGTCAAATATACCCCCTTTTAACCTTAAGTAAAGTTCTATCTCCCCCTTAACAACTATCCAAAGACCACAATTTCCCCTTCATGTCCCACTTTTTCTCCATGCAGCTGCTAGTGATAAAGTTGTGGTTTCAATTTGATGTATTTTAATTCATGTGTTTGATTATTGTTTTTAGTTGGGTACATTTATATTTTGTAAGCTGCCTTGGGCATTGTGGAAAGGCAATACATAATGTACAATAAACCTCAAGCTACGTATTTTTGCTTTTGTCTATGGTGGCTTGGTTTCATGCAGACATGAAAAATGGCTTTCCATTTGACAAAGTGGGTCATGTGTATGGTCTGAAGTTCTGTTCCTTACTTCTCTAGCACAAAAATTTTATACCATTTTCCCCTATCAGTCACTACAGCCTTAATAATAAACCCTTATTATTTTTATTTGATCTTTGATTTAGTTTTACTGAGTTGTTTTTTCTGTTGGAAAGACCTCAGCTGGAGTCTCTGAAGAGCTTTCAGCACTCACCACAGACAGCAATAGGTGAGATGGACCTCTGAGTTTATTCAGTAAAAAGCAGAACTTTATCTTACCTGTGTTGCATGCCATTACATAATCCACACATTGAGGGGGTTGGCAACAGAATGCAGGGCTGTCTGTCTCTGCTTAGGTTACAATACTCAGAAAACCTAATAGCTATGAACATGAACCCACCAATGGCAAACCAACTTGTGTTGTGAATCTGCATGTTCTGTTACCATCAGGTCTCCATGCAGAATTGATTTTCTCTCATTGTCCACCATGAGATGAGACCAGCACCTTTCTGCATGAGGCTGGAAACAGAGACCTGTTTTCTATCATGCTGCTCAGCAAAGCCTTCCTCTGACCTCACTGGCTCTTCATTTGGTATAGAGCTTCAAATTTTGCCCTGTGGAAAGTTAGGATACAGGTCTATATATTTAGATATGCTTCTATGACTTGCAAATTGTGGATTCTGATCGTAGAAATCTGGATTTTTCAGAATCCCCCCCTGCCGCCTGATAGTTTAAAGGGATCTTTAAAGGGCCAGGTAAGTGAGTTTGAGGGGAGGGGGGCTAAGTGGGCGTGGTTCCGGCCCCCATGAACAATGAACATGTCTCAGAACATTTCATGTTTGTCCATGTTCGTTGTTCGTTGTTCCTGGATGGCAATGAACGACGAACAGGGTGTTCCGGATTTTTTTTCCGTTCATGCCCATGTCTACTCTAGACTATACCACTGGGTACAGTTTTTACTATCTGTTGCTGTAAGAAGGTTCCTACCATGTAATTTTTGCAATGTTTAACGTGTCACATTAATAGCATATCCTTTGCCTCGCCTCTCTTTCAGATTTCTGGTTGGTTCCAGATTTCTATGAATCAAAACTTATTGCATTGTTTATTGGATGTTCCATCCTGTAGATGATATTGACATTCTAGGTAATCTGCCTTGAGTCCCAATTAAAACGTGGATTATAAATAGCATAAATAAATAAATACTAGAATCCAGGTACTACGAAACTGCGTGAAACTTGACTGAATGCAGTAAACTGGTTGAAAGCATTCTGCCATACAGCATCACTACTGAAAAATGCAGCATAAGATAAACATAATTTATCATGTGAATCAAGGCCATCCTGTGTCCCTTGCCTGTGACCCACCAAAGTTATGCTTGCTTTTAAGGATTGAGGAACTCAGTCTTGCAACCAATACACACAATAGGTTGTACTAAAATATATATGATAGGAAAGGGTTAGCTGCAGAGGATGTAACATATAGACTAGCTCTCAGATATTAGCAGTTTACGTTACTGATGAGCTTCAGTTGCTCTTCAGAGACAAGATCTATCTTTAAAGCCAACCAAGAAACCTTGGAAAGGATATGAACACATTTCAACTTCCCACAGATGAAGTGCAAGGCACAAAGCCTTCGCATCATTTTTTTTGTTGCTAATGGCAGAAAACAGCAGAAGTCAAGCAGTTGGCACGACAGAGTTCTTCAAAACCTCACAGCTCCCTAAATCACTTCTCAGCAGCAGGGTATTCATTAACTCTATACTGAACAGTGGTGATAAATGTGCGTCTTACAGATCTTTTTATTGTATGCCCAGCTTGTTTTTTTTTTCTCTGACTCCAAATCTCTTTAAAATATTTTCCCCTGTTGCTTGATTCTGTTACTGAGGCCAGTTAACATGCCTGAGGGAGCAAGTTGCTTGGTGGCGGTTTTGATTGACCATGAGAAGCCTAATCAAGCAACGAAGTTAGAAAGGATTGGGGGGGGCATTGTGGGAGTAAAGTAATTCTGTCCTCTTGGAGGTTCTGAAGGAATGTTTGTCTCTAGGTGGTGTTTGGATCAGATAGAAACCACTAATTGAGTTAAAAGGCTGAAAACAGTTAGCAGAGGATTAGAGTGGTGCAAATCTCTTCCTGAATTTCCTGGATGCGAAAAAGAAGTACAGAAAGCTGGACCAGTGAGGGAGAATGCAGAAAAGTCATGCAGAAATCGGCACTCCCGGGGCGCGCTCGCGCGCTTACCCGGGTGCCGTAGTTTGCTCTCCTGCATGGAGCAAAGGGACGGCTTTTCCCGGGCATCCGGGTGCTTCTTGGGGGCGTGGCCGGCCATTATAGGCCGGCCCCTGCCCTCCTTTGTGGCGCAGTTCGCCTTGCAAGCTCGGAGTGGTAGGAGCTGTGTGCTCTACCTCCAGCTTGCAAGGGTGGAAGAAGGCTCCAGCGGGCGAGAGCCTTTCCCTGTCGGCGGCGTTCTGCAGGACCGAGTTGGGCGAGCCGGAGGGCACACGGACTCGGTTTGATCGGGCGGTATTGGGGCCAGGGCCGCACCGTGGTGGCCTCTCTGGCCCGGGGCCGGGGGCGACAGCGCACCTTTAGTGGCGTTTCGCACCCCCCCCTCATTGTCCTTCGGGTGGGGGTCAGGACCGCAGCAGGGTGCCTTAGCGGCGGCCGCGCCCCCCCCCTTGTCCTTTGGGTGGTTTTCTTGCCGCCTTTTTTCCGCCGGCCTCGAAGCTTGCGGCTGTTTTGCGCCAACTGCAGCGGCGCGGCGTCGCCCCAGCGCTTTGGGGGCTGGCTGGCCTGAGCATTTTTTCCCGCCCTGCTTTGGGCATTGGGCTTAGGCGCGGCCTTTGCCACGTTTTGGTGCTCCCCTTCCCTGGCAGTGGGAACTTGAGCCACCCCCCCCCTCCAGGTGTGAGCGAAGGGGGTAGTGGGTCTGGCCTTCTGGCTATTGTATATAGCCCTATGATATTAATGGGATAAGTGATTCATACAGAAGGATTTGGAGAGTCAGGTGGTGTGTTGCCTGTGGTTTGGGGGTTTTGATTTTGCTCTGAACTGGGGGCGGCATATTTGGGGCATTGCTCTCAGTTTTGCTTGGCTTTCAGCGACATTGTCCATAGGCATGCCTCCTAAAAAGGGCGGGGGGGGGCGAGCAAAGGCAAGCAGCCAGCCAAGCGACCCCCTGCTAGTCAATCTGTGCCTCTTTCCTCCTCGGACGATGAGGAGGGGGATACTGCGCGTCAGGAAATCCTCGCTAAGCTGGCATCTCTGGAAAGGAGTAGGGGAGTGACCTCTGGGCAACCTGCCGGAGCTAGGGGTCAGCGGGCATCTAAGAAGGTGTCTGCTGCTACTTTCCAGCGTGAGGTCTTATCTCGTTTGTCTTTCCTTGAAGGTTCCTCAGGCGCGGCAGCTGTTCAGTCTGGAAACGTTGCACAGGGTAGTATGGCCACTCAGGAGGAGCAGGAAGCCCATGAGTCAGTAGAAGGGCCTCCCGTTGCTGTGGTCGTTGATCAGCCAGAGGGTGATGGTAAGTCAGATGCACCGCACAGTACATACACGTGGCCTTGGGGGCCAGTTGCTGGACCTGGTTCTTCAGGTTGGGGGCCACCAACACAGGGACTGGCAGCACCAGCTCTTCCATATGGGGCTCCGCAGCCTTGGATGGGATCTCCATACCAGGGTGGACAAGGTAGCGCGGGCCCTTGGCCGTATTGGGCCTCTCAGCCTTTACAGCTTCAGGCTGCGGCTTCGCCTTCAGTCCCCGTGCTGGCTCAGGCGAGCGGGTCTGGTACGGCGGTAGGCAACCAGTCTTTTGGGCAGCCGCAGTTTATCTGGCCCTCATTTATGGCCGGTTCTTATTATCCGACCCTTGGAGTCATGCCCTACAGGGCTTTGCCTTTTGGTGACACTGCTTTGCCATTGGGTGACCACTTGACACCCGCCACTAGGGATAAGATCCTGCGTGGCGAGTTTGTGGATGTTTTTACCCTTCTTTTCCGTGAGCTGGAAAAGAAGGATAAGGAAGAGCTAGAGGACCGCGATAAGGAGCGCCTCAAACGGCGGAAGGTGGATCGCACCTGGGCAAATTGGTTGCCCGGTATGCTCATTTATGCAGGAGTCATTGCTCGGGCTCAGCCGCAAAGGGCGGCCCCGTTGTTTCAGTACATTGATATCGTGTACAGGGCTCATACGGAATTCGTCGGTGCTGCGTGGATGCAGTATGACGAGGAATTCCGTATGCGTGCGGCGGTCGACCCCACTTTGCCCTGGGACCGTATCCACCAACAACTTTGGCTTCAGCTTATGGCGCCCGCCAAGCCAAACCTGGGTGATAGGTCGGACAGTGGGCATTTGGTGCAGCGTCTTGCCACCCATCCTGGTTCCCGCGCTCCTGCGGGGCAGTCGGTTCAGCCCCGGCTGCTTTGCTGGGACTTTGCTTACCAAGGGGTGTGCGCCAGGAGGGGGTGCGGGTTTCGGCATGAATGCCCACGGTGCAAGGGCCCCCATGCCTTTTCAGCCTGCCCACGTCCCCGTCCGCGTGGAGGGGGTCATCGGCCGGGAGGGGGCCAGGGAAAGCCCCCAGCTGACAAGGGGTCCAACACCCATAAAGCTGAAGGTGCTTTCTAATATGCTGCAGGGATACCCGGACCGGGCGGCTGCTGAATTTCTGTTTAATGGGTTTTGTTTTGGTTTTCGTATTCCATTCCAGGGCCCAAGGGCCCCCTTCATGTCTTCCAACCTGCGTTCGGTGGTTGGCATGGAGGAGGTAGTGAGGCAGAAAATAAAGAAGGAATGTGAGGAGGGGCGAGTTCTGGGTCCCTTCCCTGCCCCTCCGGTGCCCAATTTGAGGGTCTCCCCATTGGGAGTTGTGCCTAAAAAGGCGGTGGGTGAATATCGTTTGATTCACCACTTGTCATTCCCCAGGGGGGGGTCCGTTAATGACGCCATACCGGAGCATCTGTGTTCCGTGCGGTACACATCATTTGATGAGGCTGTGTCAATGGTGAAGGGTAATGGCTTAGGAGCGGAAATGGCGAAATGCGACATTAAGTCTGCCTTTCGCCTTTTACCGGTTCACCCCTTGGATTTTGAGTTGCTGGGTTTCTCTTTCGATGGCCAGTTTTATATGGACAGAGCACTCCCTATGGGGTGTTCTGTTTCTTGTGCTGCTTTCGAGAAATTCAGTACCTTTCTTGAGTGGGCCTTGCGTCAGCGGCAAGGGTGCCGGGACTCCGCCCACTATCTGGATGACTTTATTTTCTGTGGGCCCGAGGGGTCTGGGCAATGTGCAAGACTTTTGGCTGGATTTATTGATCTTGCAGGGGAGCTGGGGGTGCCCCTGGCCCACGAGAAGACCGAGGGGCCCTCTCAGGTTTTAACATATTTAGGTATCGAAATCGATACTGTGCAGCAGACGTTCCGCTTACCTCAGGACAAGGTGTCCGATCTGAGGGAGCGCCTGGCAGCTCTTCGAGGCAAGGGGAAGGTTTCCCTGCTGGAATTACAACAGCTGGTAGGCCACCTCAATTTTGCCTGCAAAGCGGTGGTGCCTGGTCGCCCCTTCCTGCGGAGGCTTTGTGATGTGATGGCCGGCCTCAGGTTGCCGCATCACAGGGCTAGGTTGACTCGGGGGATTAGAGACGACCTGAGGGTTTGGGAGGATTTTCTCTCATCCTTTAACGGAGTCACGTTTTGGCGTGAGGAGCTTTTGCTCGAAGCGGAGTTGCGCGTGGCGTCAGATGCGTCAGGATCTGTAGGCTTTGGGGTGTACTTCCGTGGGCATTGGTGTGCGGAGCCCTGGCCTGGGGCATGGCTCAATGGCGACATTAATAAGGACTTGACATTTTTGGAATTTTTCCCGATTTTGGTAGCTGTATGTCTGTGGGGTGACGAGCTGGCCAACCATGCTGTCCACTTTTGGTGCGACAATATGGCGGTGGTACAGGTCATTAACTCTTTGTCATCTCGGTCGCCTCGGGTCATGCAGCTAGTCAGGGCATTTACGCTACGGTGCCTTCGGCTGAACATACTGTTCAGGGCTAAGCACGTTCCAGGCCTTGACAATGGTGTGGCGGACGCTTTGTCTCGCCGGCAGATGGAACGGTTTCGCCAACTGGCGCCCGAAGCCGACGTCCTTCCTGTCCAGATGCCCACGGAGCTATGGAATCTTGGAGGGCCGCGGCGCTCAGGGCCATTCGCCTAGCCATCGCGCCTAGCACCAGAAGGTCGTATGATCGCGCGGTGCAGCAATTCGCTAGCTTCCGTTCGGAAGCTGGCTTGGAGCAAAGCTGGCCTATTCCCGCGGAACACCTGATGTGGTTCTGTGTGGAAAGGAGGAAGTCCGGCTTGTCTGTAAAATCCCTCCGGGGGCTTTTGGCTGCCCTGGCATTTGCTAGCAAGGCCCGGGGTTTCCAAGAGGTTACGGGGGACTTTAGGGTCCGCAAGATGTTGGAGGGGTGGTCCAGGGAGGCTGGCTCAAGGCCTGATGCCAGACAACCCATTTCCCCGTCCATTCTGAAGGGTCTGGGGGCCATGTGGGGCTCGATATGTTCCTCGGTTTATGAGGCCGTGCTCTTTCATGCGGCTTCCCTTACGGCCTTTTTTGGGGCCTTTAGAGTTGGGGAGCTGGTGGCTCAGTCGCGCTCTAATCGGTCCGGTCGGGCCCTTCAGGCGCATGACGTCCGGTTTGTTGGGGATGGGGTTTCCATCCATTTGCGGCGCTCTAAGACCGACCAGCGCCAAAAGGGGTTGGTGATACGGTTGGGTTCATGTGCTGAACGTGAACTTTGCCCGGTGAGGGCGTTGCGTGCCTATCTGGATCAGAGGGGCTCTGCAGAGGGAGTTCTTTTCTGTCACTGCGATGGGTCTCCCCTTACACGGTACCAGTTCTGGTCCGTCACGGACAGAGCTTTGGGCAAGCTCGGCCTGAAGGGGTTCAAGTTTTGTTCTCATTCATTTAGAATCGGTGCGGCTTCTACGGCAGCCGCAATGGGATATCCAGAGGTGGCCATCCGCAGTGTGGGGCGGTGGCGATCGGCGGCTTACCGTGGTTATGTCCGCCCTCTGCCGCCCCCTTTGTAAATTATGGTTAATTGTTCTTTTCTTCTTCAGGTGCTGTGGTTCGCCGTGGGAGGTGTCGGATCCTCATATGCGGACACAGTATGGTTTTTTGGGCGGCTCATCAGGCCAAGAGGACTCCGTCAGGGTCCCAGCTTGGCCTTAGTCGTTGGGCCCAGATTGAGTGGCAGGGCCGTCGGGGCCTGCGTTGGCCGGGCCTGTTGCCGCTCCTGTTTGATGGGAGGTCTGCTCCTCCTCCACACTTCTTAGTTATCCACTTAGGTGGAAATGATTTGGGCTGGGTTAAGGGTAAGGCCCTTACTTTACAGGCACAGGCTGATTTAAAGTTCATTGCTCAGCAATGGCCTGGTGTCCTTATCATCTGGTCTTCCATCCTCCCACGCCGTGTTTGGCGGGAGGCGCTGGACCACGACGCAGTTGAGCGCGCTAGGCGTAAGGCTAATAAAGCCATGTTCAAGGCATTGGGTGCAGGATTGGGGATTTATTTGCCCCACCCGCGGATTCGGGACACGTATGCCGACCTTTACAGAAGGGATGGTATTCACCTGTCCGCGCGGGGCAATGAGATATTTTTGACCGATTTGCGGCAAGGGTTGTTGCTTTCCCTGCAGGAGATGTGGGGCGTCAGGGCCTAAGCAGAGGCTTGGCCCTGGCGGTGGCAGGTTAGTTGGGGTAGGCAGAGCGGGCCGGTGAGCACCCGGTGGCACAGCCCCATTGGTGGGGAATGGGGGCCTGTCTCGGATCGGCTGGCGGGCTTTACGGTTGCCAGCTGAGAGGGCAGGCTGCCCTGGGACCCCCTGGAAAAGGCCTTCCCTCGGGCTTTACGGCTGGGGGTATGGTGCTTTAAAGGGGGGAACCATTCGCCTGGCCGGCCGGGTTACAGCCATGCAGTGGATGGCTCGCGCCTGGGGCAGGGGGTGCTCACCCATGCAGATCGGGGAGCAGGTCTTGTTGACCCCTCGCTCGAACTGTTCCGCTAGTTCACCCTTGCCGTTATTAAGTCATCAGGTTATTTAATTATTAATAAATTGGTCATTTATTTGGCCCTGTTTCACCCAAGCCTTTGTGTCCGTCTCTTTATTCCAAATAGGGGGGCAAAAGTCTTTTCTTAATGTGAACTGGAAGGATGGGAGTTGGGGAGATTAATTGGAAGGTTTTTCTGTCTTCCCCTTTGCTCCTTGAATGACATGTCTATTTGCAGATTTTAGGAGTTCAAGATCGGGGCCTGTATCAGTTTATGCATGTACACACAGACATTATTTCATTGCAGTTTTAACTAACAACACAAGTAGCCCACAAATTGGCTTTGATATTCTCCTCCTGTGAACACACAATACACTGTAGAGACTAAGCATTTACTACTGTCTATCCGCTATATTTCTCTGTCTAATACACTTTTATCCCCCCTTTCCTATAAGCACCTCAGAACAGTGTACATGGGTCTGTCTTTTCCTCATTTGGGGTTGGCTCTGATGTAACTTCCTTACCTGGAGATATGGAACAACTTCTGTCTCTCTCCCCTCCTAAAGGACCCCAAAACACCCCCTTAAATGTTGCTCCTCAGGCATAAAAGGTGCCTGAGAGCAAGATGAGGGGTGAGTTGGAGGGCTGCTGCAGGATGGAAGAATTCTCCCCCATACATATGGATATTTTTGGCATGATCCAACCTGTGAGGTAGATTAGGTTGAAAGAGTTTGACAAGTCTAGGGTCACCCAAGAAACTTCACAGCAGAGCAGGGATTTGAACCTAGGTCTCTTCAGCCACAATCCAACTCTCTTAACCAACCACTACACTATACTGTACTCTCCTCTTGCAACACCTGATATGTGTCTCTGTGAGAAGATGGGGCCACCAAGAGGGGAAGGATGAAGGGGTCCAAAATTCCCTTGGCCCAGTTACTAGAAGTGGGAGTGGAAGAAGACAGGACATTTCCTTACTTCTCACATGGCATGATGCCTGTGATCTTGGGCCTTAGCACCAGCTAGAAGTCTCACTAGGAATTTTGCTCATTTTAAACCTCTGCTTTACTTGATAACGACTGTTCTTCTCAAGCAAGGTACTGCTATTATTTCAAAATATGGTTTAAAATGGTTAAAATTAGAAATTATGGATTCCTGGAGAGCCTTTTTTTTCTGTGAAGGATTGGTTAGCTCCCTCATTTGTGTTTTTCTAGATCTTTTTAAATATGAGAGGGGAGGAGTACGGCAGAAGGAATCTTTTTCAGGGATTCATGGTGATTCTTTGCATCCCTGGGAAGAAGCACTATCTATTGGCTGGTGAGAGTCTCAGCCACAGATTGAAAATGCAGAACAGAATTTTAGTTTGTAGAGAGCAGAGTGAAACACTAATATGTGCTCTCTTGCTGCAGATGAGTGCTTGTTATGATTTCAAATTAAGCAAAGGTTTTAAATGTACAATTATTAGTCAGTGCTGAGTGAGAATGGAAGGCAAAGGAGGGCATTCTATGTGTTTAGTATATGGCTGGAAAAGGAGGGTGTGGCAAAGAAAGAAAGTGCGTCAGGATGCTCAGGCAGTGACTTACGAAGCACCAACAAAGACAATGTGGAGATCTGGACAATACCTGACAGTTTTGATTTCATCACTCATACCCCACAGATCCGTTGGAACAGGTAGAGTATTATAAACAGCTAGGCATCACAAACCCATGAAAACTGAAGGATTCAGGCACGATTATCTTATTATAGCCCTGGATTACTGACTGCAAGAAAAAGGAATGCTTATGGATTTCCTAAAGAAATCAAGGATTCATAGGCCCCTGAACATTCTTGAAGGACAAAGTCTTGGATGAAGACTCAGAAAGCATGACAAATGTACAAGAAATGTCCTCCTTCAGGGGAATCAAATGCCTCGTGAGAGAAAACAATGATCTTAACTGTGAATTAGAGTTATGCTTTGTGAGGTGAATGCCTTGGCTAAAACAACAGTAGATAACTTACAAGAGTTCATGCAGTTCTCGTACATGAATCCTTCTAAAACCAAGAATGAGAAGCATGTGATTATTTGAGGGGAGAAAAGATCAATTGTAGGATGAGGCTTCTGAGCAGCAGGATCAACCAGCATAATGTCAGCAGGAGTGAGCATAAAAAAGATTACTGCACATGGCATGAAATGCCATGAAAAAGACTACTGCAATGCCCTGCCATTTTATCCATGGGCCGAGCTGAGTTCTGTAACTGAGGCCAATCACTCTACAGGCAGAGGATACTGCTGAAGAAGAAATACCATCGCTCCAACTATCCCTATGAAGCTCAGAGACACTCAAGTCTTTTTGAAGGGGGGAAGGGGGGTATGGCAAGGGAGAACTGCTATAAATTTACCTAGGGCATATTTCTAACTTCTGGGCAAATATTTAACAGTTAATTTATTAGCAGACATTGAAATTTGTACAGCAAGGAACCGTCTGATCACATGTAGTGGGAATCCTAGATATAGCATAGCAAATAGCAGAAAACTAACATAGATTATATTTGACAAAGGGAATTACTTCCTTAAAACTATAAGTCTGTGGTGACTGCTAAAAGAACATCTTGGAGGTTTTTTTCAGAGAGACTTTTCCAGTGGCAAAACTGCATTTATTTAAAATATTTATATCCTGTATTAATCTGCATTACTACTGAGGCATTTGGCATCAACCACAAGATATAACATAAACTAACAATCAAAATTGCAGTAAAATGCATAAGAACAGCACAAAAATAGAGGGACAATGAAAACAACAATGAGGAGCAATACTTACACATTTCAAATTATTTTTAAAAGATCAGAATTACATGGATTCCTGGGAACCAGGCTAAGGCCTGCCACAAACAATTTATTTCCAAATAAAGAGATTAGATCTTACTGTTCATAGCAGTGGTAGGCTTGGAAGCAAAAAGTATTCATGGAAAGGGGGCAAGCTAGGTATAGGCCATTTTCACACATCTTAACTGCCACACAAAACTCATGGAATGACAGCTTCGTGGTGCGATTTCAGGTCATGACTCCATTTCAAGGTGCAATAACATCAGAAATCATGCCACAAAAAGGAATCATGATGGGAAATCGCACTATGAAGACACTGTCATTCTGTGAGTTTTGTGCGGCAGATAAGACGTGTGAAAATGACCATTGTTACAACAGGAGTGGCTACGGTGCAAACACACCCTAAGAATACAATTGACATAAGAACAATCCATAACACACTAGGAAAGAGTGCCAGAACCAAAGCTGACACTTGATCAACAAAGGTGATTTTATCTTTTTGGGCAATCAGTGACATGTACGATAGGTTACCTTGTGAAGGTACAGAGAGTAACAATTAAATTTTTCAGGATTTTGATGGAATCATAAATCATAGAATGATCAGAAATGGGAGTTTGGGGGATCATGGTTTGTCAACAGACTCTGAACAATTTAGTACGAGGGTATTAAACCCCACAGGAGCATCAATTTGAGTCAATCCTAGTGAGCAATGGGGAAAGGATTTATTTTTGTAATAGCAGCAAATGCCAACTCTAGAATTGAGCATACGTAAGTCCCAGGGCTTTTTTTCAGCGGGAACGCAGTGGAATGGAGTTCCGGCACCTCTTGAAAATGGTCACATGGCCGGTGGCCCTGACCCCTGATCTCCAGAAAGAGGGGAGTTTAGATTGCCCTCCATGCAGTGGCGTGGAGGGCAATCTAAACTCCCCTCTGTCTGGAGATCAGGGGGCGGGGCCACCGGCCATGTGACCATTTTCGCCAAGGGCGATTTAAACTTTAAAAAGCTCCCCCCTTGTTGTAGCTGACCCAAAGTGACATCATTGTGCGGTCTTGAGTTCCACCACCTCTTTTCCCAGAAAAAAAGCCCTGGTAAGTCCTATGTTTAACACTCGGCAGTAGTTTCATCAAAATTTAAAGCTATCTAGTCTTAAAAGGAATGGGTTATATTCAAAAACCACATTTTAATTTTAGTTCCTGTTGGTACATATTCAGGATCCTGTTTTCCAACCACAGGGTAAAGTTCAATTGCCTTCCCCATGTTATCAGAGGAATGCACTGGAAAATTCCACTTATAAGCTTACGCCAACGATCTCATTTTTATTTGGGAGAAGCATGTTTTGTGTTCAAACAAGAACACAAGTTCATGTAGGCATTTATGTGCAGTAATAGGATGTGGTATATAAATGAAATCACTTAAGAGTTAAGATAGTGAATAATTAGGTACTTTTCATTATAAAATGGAATAGGGAACTAGAAAAACAGTAATAAATTCCATTTACAAAAGGCTAATTTAGGATTAAATAGAAATTGGTTCAAAGAAATTTCAGCATTTACAATAGTAGAGGATTTATTGAAACAATTAGAGTTACAGGTGGCTAGTTAAAAGATTAAGATGTAAGCGCTGCACAGTGTAAAATGGATAGGGGCAAAGATAGATGGTGGGAACCCTTACTGAAATACTGCTCTGCAAATATAGGAATTTTTAGTCATTTATAAAGTTAAATATTTGTGATTCTTATCCTTCAGTTCATAGCTTTTATATCTATGCATGGTACATGTATATGGACAATAAGTATATACAGAAGGCTTATGGGTTAAACCATAATTAATTAATAATTATTATTGACCAGTTTCAAATGTTCCATTCTTGAGCAAGGTGACTGAACAGATGGTGGCTGGGCAACTCCAAGCATTCAGGGATGAAACTGATTGTTTGGATCCTATCCTATGTGATTTCAAGCCTGGTTAAGGACTGGAAAAGCCTTTGTCACCCCAGTGGATGACCTGTGCCAGGAGATGGACAGAAGTAGTGTGACTCTCTTGATTCTCCTGGACCTCTCAGTGGCTTTCAATATCACTAATATTGTATCCTTCTGGATCACGTTTCTAGGCTAGGAGGCACTGTTTTCATAGAATCATAGGGCTGGAAGGGACCTCTAGGGTCATCTAGTTCAACCCCCTGCACAATGCAGGAAATTCACAACTATCTCCCCTTTCCATACCCCCAGTGACCCCTGCTCCATGCCCAGAAGATGGCAAAATGCCGTAAGGATCCCTAGCCAAACTGGTCTGGGGAAAATTGCTACCTGACCCCATGGTGGTGATTAGCATTATTCTGGGCATGTAAGAAGGGGCCACAAGAACTAAGCACTGATGTAACCCTTCCTGCTTTCCCTCTCATGATCTGCCTAGGTTCACAGACTAAGCACTGTTGTCAGGTGGCCATCTAGCCTCTGCTTAAAAACCTCCAAAGAAGGAGAGCCCACCACCTCCCAAGGAAGCCTATTCCACTAAGGGACCACTCAAACTGTCAAAAAGTTCTTCCTAATGTTTAGATGAAAACTCTTTTGATTTAATTTCAACCCGTTGGTTCTGATCCAACCTTCTGGGGCAGTGGAAAACAACTCAGCACCATCCTCTATATGGCAGCCTTTCAAGTACTTGAAAATGGTTATCATATCACCTCTCAGTCGTCTCCTCTCCATGCTAAACATTTGTGGTAGTTCGAATGCTACCTGGAGGGTGAGTTTCAGAAGGTGGTGCTGAGGGACTGCTATTCAGCCCCTTGACCTTTGGGGCCCTGCAAGGCTCCACCTTGTCCCATGTGATTTTTAATATCTATATGAAACTGCTGGGTGAGGTCATCAGAAGATTTGAGCTGCGTTGTCATTAACATGCGGATGACATTCAGCTCTACCTTGTACTTCCTGGGAGACTGGAGGCAAGTTTAGATGGATGTGGGCTAATGATCTGAAGCTTAATCCCGACAAGGCAGAAGTGCTACTGATGAGCAGAAGGTCTGATGCAGGATTTAGTGCCATTCATTCTAGATAGGGCTGCACTCCCCCTAAAGGAAAAAGGTTGTAGTGGTTTGGTGATCTGGATCCAGGTCCTTCCGTTGGATAAGTAGCTGGCAGCTTGGCCAAGAGCGTCTTTTCTCAGCTTCAACGTGTTAGCCAGGTATGGCCTTTCATGAGCAGAAAAGATCAGGCCACTGTGGCGCATTTCCAGATTACATCTAGATTACATTAATGCAATGAACTCTATGTGGGGCTGCCCCTGAAAAGGGTTTGGAAAACAGATTTTGACTGGAGTGGGTCATAGGGTCCATTTCCGTCCATCTTGGTTTCCAGTCTGTTTCTGAGAATAATGCATGGTGCTGGTGTTGGCCTTTAAAGCCCTATATGGCTTGGCATCAGTATACCTGAAGAATCACCTACTTCCTTACAAACTTGGGGGTTCTAGGAGTGCCTTGAGAGATGTCCAGGGAATCAAAGTTAGTGATGAGTAGAGGTGGGCATGGACTGGAAAATGGACCAAAATTTCACATGGACCAGCTCGGTTCAGTGTTCGCGAATTGGAGGGTGATGGGATGCGTGTTTTCCATTGACCTGATGACTTTTGGGCTGATCCATCACTCTGTCAGTCCATTCCTTTAAAGCACCGGTTTCTGTGCCCCTCGCTTGCAAGCAGCACGGAACTGGGCATTTCCCGTGCG
This sequence comes from Eublepharis macularius, assembly GCF_028583425.1. Classification (NCBI taxonomy): domain Eukaryota; kingdom Metazoa; phylum Chordata; class Lepidosauria; order Squamata; family Eublepharidae; genus Eublepharis; species Eublepharis macularius. The sequence continues at coordinate 40,481,768 of NC_072794.1, forward strand.
GCTGACTTCAGCTGACAAGCGTGGACTTCCCCACCTGCCAGCTGAAGCAAGGCACGGGGCTTAAAGTGCCCATTTTCATGCCCTTCACTTGCAAGTGGCACAGAAACGGGCACTCCCCACAGGGCTGGCTTCAGCTGACAGGCGGGAGAGCTTCCTCCCCTGCTGGCCTGCTGAAGCAAGTCACACCAAGTGCATGGCTTGCGAGCCATGCAGAAAGGGGTTCTTTAACATTTAAACCCCTCTTGGCTTGCTCCAGCTGACCTGTGGGGACTCCCTTGTGGAAAGCACCCCTTTCCACACAGCTTGCGAGCCACAGGGAAAGGAGAGCTTTAACATTTAAACCCCTTCGGCTTGCTACAACTGAGCCATGGGGACTCTCCCACAGGTCAACTGAAGTAAGCTGGGAGGTTGTAAAGCACCCATTTCCATGAGGCTTACAAGCCATGGGAAAGGGGACCTTTAACATTTAAACCCCCTCAGCTTGCTCCAGCTGACCCATGGGGGTGTCCCTCCAGGTCAGCTGGAGCAAGCTGAGGGAGGTTGCAAAGCGCCCCTTTTCCTGTGGCTCACAAGCCACGCAGAAAGGGGCACTTTAACTTTTTAAACGTGACAGACCATGTACTGATGAACTGGACCACGAACCAGGGTAGGTCCATGAAAAGTTCATGTTCTGTAGCCCATGAAATGCGATGCACCACGGCCTGATGGCCCGTGTTTTTTCCTGGTCTGTGCCCACCTGTAGTGATGAGCAAGGGCTCCTGTCACTTAAAGGTTTAAATTGAAAACCACCTGGCAAATTACAAACAAGATTTGAGACTTTTTATTTTTCCTGAAAAAAAACCCGCTTATCTTGTGCAGCTGCTAGGCAGGATAGTAACAGACAGCTAGATGGTCAGCCAACAAGCGGGACCATCTTCCTCTTCTCCCACTCCTTTTCTGGTCTGAGATGCTTTTTCAGACAATGATTTGCACCATGGATGATGTATGGTGTCTGCCACCGTCTCAGCAGAGTATAAGCTTTTCAGAGGAGGTCATCTCCTCCTTGCTTCTGTTACACATTAAATATCTTACATCAGTGAGTTCTTCAAATGTATGCTAATTCCTGCTACTGTAACCTTGAACTAAGAGTACTGTAATGCACTCTTGTGTGGAGCTGCCTTTAAAGGCACCTCAAAAACTTCAGTTGGTACAAACAGTCCCCAAGGTTATCAACTGTTATAAATAACCTGACTGAGAATTGAGACAGAAATATTCTCAGGCAATTAAATATGTCCATATTATGCTATTCTGAAAGATTTGCATTGGCATCCTATGGTTTTCCACAATCCATTTAAGTTGCTGATTTTGACCTACACAACCCTTCACAACCTCGTTGTTATATATCTGAAGGGGTGCCTTTTTCAGTATCTACCCATATGCAATTTATGTTCAGCCCACAACTACTTTTGGCAATCCCTTCAGTTAGGGAAGAGAGCTTGCCATCTGTCCATTCCAGAATGTCTTCTGTGACCACTTCCATGCAGTGAAATGAGTCCTCATTAGGGGTTCAGGGAGTTCTCTTGTTGTTTGCCTTTTGGAGGGGTCAATGACCATATTTATGAGAGTGTTGGAACTGATGTGACTTTGGTTATTTTATTGTTTCACTGACAAGTTTTAAATATTTTAGTAGTTTTACTTTGTACATTGAGTCTTTCCAAGAAATGCAGTTTATAAATACGAGATACATTCAATGGTTTGTAGCCATCTATTTCCAACCTTGCATTCACACTATTCCATCTGCGTGAGCTCTTTCTCTATGTTCGCGTCATATAATAATTACTATTGCATCAGGCCTTCTTGAGTCCTCAGGGTCTTCATGGCAGTTGGAAATGGTGCATTGTGATTCTGGCAGTTTGTCACAGATCACGATACTAGGGCTTATGCAGAAGGCGATCATGTCCCTTCCTGACTGCTGTTTGGCTGCTGTAGCAATTTATGAGCACCCAGGCTTGAAATGCATGTAAAGGGAATGGCTAGGTAGTTAGAATGCAAATATTTGTTCAAATAAACTTGGCCCGTCACAGTACCTGATACAGCAGGGTGTCCAGCATGCTGATACTGAAAACTCTGCCAGCAGCAAAGGGCAATCGAAACATGAATGCCAGATTGGAGCCTTTCTCTCGTTCTTTCTATTTAATAAGGGGGAGGGAAGAAAGAGAAAAAGAAATTAAGTAAACAGGAAACTGGGACATTCATTAGAAACATTCTACCAATTCCTTTTTATGCTGTTGCTGATTTCATTTGCATTAATTTACTACTTCAGTACAGTTTTCAGAATACTTACTATTTTGTGCCCCAATAATCAAATAATTTTCACACATCTTGTAGTGGGATCAATGAATGACTTCCCTCACATAAGGCAATGTTTTGCAAACCTCCTATGCACAACCTTTTTCTGTCTACTGAACTCCCTCTCACTCTGTACGTTTACAAAGGGTTCTTAGAGCACACACTCAGTTTCTGTAGGCTCCCAACCAAGCCTGCAGGGGCTCACCATATGGTGGCCATATGCCTGAAACACACTCAACATACACCCACTGATGCACTTTGCTAGAAAACAACGGTAGTGGTGCCCCAGCTGTCTTTTAAGAAGGTTTTTCTGTCATCACTAATCCTTTTCATTCAGGAAGGAATTCTTCAAGACTTTTCCAACGACAGACCTAAAATACAAGGAGAACATCCACACTTCATTGCAACCGGAGTTTTTGTGTATGTGCAAAATCTGGTAAAAATTCAAGGTGGAAGTAGCTTAACTACATTCTAAAGTAATTTTCCTCTTTAATCTATCTGTGTTATCTATCTAATATATTTTCTTCCTTTCCTTCCTCCAAGGAACTCAGGGTGGGGGGTTCCCTTCTCCATGGCATCCTCACAACAACCATGTGAGGTAGGTTCATCTGAGAAAGAGGCCACTTAGCTTGCTTCATGGCAGAAAGAGGATTTGATAGTCTCTCAGATCCTAGTCTCAAGACTGTAATCATGATACCATACTACCTCTCATCAGCCTTCTCTGGCTGTGACCAGTATTTTAGACTCTTGAAGGTCTTGAAACCATGTTCCTCTTTCTATCCTGCCATAATACTTTTATCATTTATCGTCTCAACGACCCAGTGACCTACCATTCTTATGGGGGAAAAAATGAGATATAGCCAGAATCCTCATCTGAGAATGAGGAGGTCCAAATTTCAACCAACCTTTTCCACATCCAAGGCCAATTTTCTGTGATTCTTCACCACTGGAAAGTCAACATTACATTTCTTTTCTTATTTAAAACAATCTGTGAAACCATAATTTTTTAAAAAGTCACAGACTTTTTAAATAATTTTTTTTAAAAAATTGTTTGGCAGTAATAACAGAATTGCAAATGTTATCCTGTCGATTAACTTGCACCGAAGTTTCTGTCTGCTTTATGAATAACAAAACATGGTCCTGGATGATAAACTCTGGCCCTGTCTGCTGAGATTTGTGACAAATAGATATTTTTTGAATTGCCACAATAATCACTCTCACACATATTTTTAATTGAGCATCCCAGTTGTATGGGAGATAAGAGATACAATTTACTCCTTGGCACAAAGAAAACCACCATGACAGCTTTAATTATTCGGAACCAGATCATTCTGTCCTCCTACATATTTCACAGCAGAGTTTTCTGCGAGAGAAAAGATGGCAGGAGATAAGAGCCTGCTGAAAAGAGGGGAAGTGCTTCCTTGACATAGAAAACAGCATAGCTGCACACAATTTAAGATCTGCACAGCTCCAGCAGATTTGGAGACAGTATCCTGATGATTACTAAATGCCCTAGCAATGAACAATAGGGAATGGGGATTCCCCCCCCCCCATGCCCTGTGGCATATGATAGTAAATAGGATGCTGAGGTTGGGCCATTGATCTAACACAACATGGCAGCTATTATATTCCACAGCAGGATAGCTTTATATACCTGATAAGTCTCTGGTTTGCCACAGCATGTCCTATCCCTTCCCCTACCAATGCTAAACTGATTGGACAAAGCGCTGGAAAATGATGTGATAGACCTCTGTCTCCATCTACTATGGAGTCTTCCCAGGTCTCCTGTCCACCTTTCACTACCTGGCCACACCAGGCACAAAAGCATCCCTTTGTATGAAAAGGGAAACTCCATTTGGCTTCATAAAGTAGGCCGTGAGCAGGTTAAAGATTTTTAATAGATTATGCATTTTCCTTTCAATCAATAAATCTTCTATAAATCAATAAAACTTCTATAAATCTGCAACTACCAAAACTTCATTTTGGCTGCCTGTTTGAATGCTGAAGAGCATACAAAAATAAGCTAATGATTCAACAAACACACACGATTCATTTTTAGAGAGAACCATCTGTTTGTATCCAACCTCACAGTTAAGAAAACTCAAATACCCTAATGTTTTCTTAAGAATTGAGTGGTGATTTCCAGCCGTTCCTCTACGGCTATATCCAACTCTCTCTCCTCCCTGAAAATGTTGTCATGGTTATGACTAGAACTATGGGGGAACAATTACTGGATATGACCAAGAAAGTTGTTCAAGACACCTATGCATACAGAAACAGGCAAGTCTGACCTCATAACTAGACAGGCCACAAAGAGGGTCAAGAGGCTTAGAATAAAACAACCTTAAGAGGAGCATAAAACAATAGAGTTACAAAGTTGTAGTGCCATGTGTAGATTAGAAGAGCCATCTAACTCATACTAATGCATACAATGTATCAAGCCCCAGGTGCAGTTAGTATCTGAGTATGGCAGGAATGTTTAAATTTATAGAAGCTGGCAATATTATAGATGTACTGGTGGAAGAACAAAAGATATTCAGATATATGAGAAACGTATAATCACTAATTCTACATAGACTCTGTTAGCACAAAAAGTAGCAAGAATGAACTTGCTATTGTCATATGTTTCAAGATGTTTCGGATATGAAATCAATGGACTTAGACTGGAGTAACTCTGCTTAGGATTTCACTGTTAATGTATGAAATCCTAAGATAATAGTTAGCCAAGAATTTGAGTCTTTGATGCAACTATTATTAAGAAAAGGTTCTGGCTTCTTATTTGAAGAGGCTCCTTGCCTTCTTATCTTTGAGTAAGATACTGTTTGAACTCATGTAACTGTTCGCCTTAATGGTCTTTGTATTTGCTATAATGGATGGTATGATTTGCTGTTGATTGAGTTGTTATTAAGAATACTAAGTAGGCATGCTGTAATAATAAAGGCTTAAAAAGGAAGCAGGAACTCCATAATTGTATTACTCATGTACTATACCCAGTAACAAACCAAAGAAATTATCTGGGGTGTACCTCTGTCCAGGAATTAAATTATCTGCTGCTCAGGGATTCTTAACTGCATGCCTTTATTGGAAAGAAGTATGACCAGAGTCATCCAGAACAATTTGTTCCTGAGGGTGGAACAATGGATCCTCAGAAACAGCACAGAAGGGATCTGTGGTGGGAGGGAGACATTAACAGAAATCACCGTGCACTCTTGAGCACCCTTAAATTTTCTTACTGTGGTTGGATCCTATAGGCCAGTGTTTCATCAAATTGACTATGAATGTTTCATCAAAGGAACCCTCCTGTGGCACAAGGAACCTTTCTTTGTCAGAAATGCCTCTTCAGAGGATTCAAGCCATTGAACTTGTTTAGATCTAACCCTTAGAAGCTTCGTGTGATTAACGTTTAATTTCATAAAGAGTTCTACCATGGTCAAATAGGATGTTCAATAGATCTGGACTGATGTTTATGCTATATACACACTGAGGCATATGAGTGAAACTGAGACTGACAAACTTCTCCTGCTGTGGGTAGAGCAGTTTTCCATTAAACAATACTGTGCATATACATCTCTTAGGTATGATTTGCTTATGTCACAAATGGACTACAAAGAAAGAATACACAGATTTGGGGAGAATGACATGCCCATGTGCTCAGAGGCAACTTTTCTTTTAAAATATATTATATATGTTTTGGCAGCAGATGAGCAAGTCTCAGCAGAGGCGCTAAGTCACAGGGTGAACTATTTATACAGTGTCAGGTTTCAAGTCCAGAAATATTAATACTAGCCACTCATTTATTTATATTTCAAAGTAACCCTGTTTCATTGAAATCTTAAATATTAATATAAGACTGCCTTTCTTTGAATACACTTTGGTTCCAGTTCCCGTTGGTTCCCATATCACAAGTACTTTGCATAAAAACCTTTCACAACCTGATCAGAAATATAGTGAGTTCAATAGGCTGGGGACTGAACAGCCTGACCTAACAATGGCCTTCAGCAAAGTGAAAGAAATGCTGAATTTATTTCACATTTGCTCTTATTTGTATTCAGTTAATCCTCTTTTAATGGCAAAAATATAGAGAGATGAGGGGGGGAGCACATGAATGGAGCTGCAATATCAGGACCCTACAGTGGGCTCAATATATTGTCGAAGGCTTTCACGGCTGGAGAATATTAGTTGTAGATTTTCCGGGCTGTATGGCCGTGGTCTTGGCATTGTAGTTCCTGACGTTTTGCCAGCAGCTGTGACTGGCATCTTCAGAGGTGTAGCACCGAAAGACAGAGATCTTCCAGTGTCAATGTGTGGAGAAGATGTTTTCAGGTAATTTATATCTATTCAGGAAGGTGGGTTTGGGCTGAGTCTATGAACAGATGGATGGGGTGGCCATGGGAAGCCCTCTCAGCCCAGTTATAGCAAACTTCTACATGGAACATTTTGAAAAAACAACTTTAGAATCAGCACCCCACAAACCTACAGCCTGGTTCCAGTTCGTGGATGATACCTTTATCATTTGGCACCATGATGATGAAGAATTGATGGAATTCTTAAACCACCCGAACATACAATTCACCATGGAAAAAGAAATTGAGGGTAAACTCCCATTTCTAGATCCCTTGGTCATCCACAAAGCAAACTTTCAATTAGATCACAATGTCTACAGGAAACCAACTCACACGGATCGGTACTTACACAAAAACTCCAATCACCACCGACAGAAAAGAGGCATAATAAAAACATTAGTAGATCGTGCAAGATGGATAGGTGAACTGCACTTTCTCAACGAGGAAATTAATCATCTAAACCATGCACTTCAAGCAAATGGCTACTCCAGAAATGAAATCAGAAGAGTGATTAAACCAAGGATAAATCAAATAACTAAGGAAAAACAGTCTCCCACTGAAAAAGTGTTTTTGGCATATATCGAATCACTGATCAGATGGGAAAACTTATGAAAAAGCACAACCTACACACAGTATTCAGACCCACCAGAAAAATACAAAAGATGCTACGATCAGCAAAAGACAGTAGAGACCCCCTCACCTCTGCAGGAGTATACTGCATACTCTGCAGCTGTGGACAAGTTTACATCGGGACCACACAGCGCAGCATCCAGACAGGAATAAAAGAACATGAAAGACACTGCAGACTTGGCCAACCTGAAAAATCAGCAGTGGCTGAACATAGCCTAACTCAAACAGGACACTATCTTATTCTAGGACACTAAAATACTGGACAACACATCCAACTACTTTGTCAGATTGCACAGCGAAGCCATTGAAATTCATAAGCATAAGCACAATTTCAACAGGAAAGAAGAGAGTCTAAGAATGAATAGGGCATGGTTTCCAGGACTGAAAAACACCAGACTAACAAAATACTCTACATCTTACAATAGCCCTGCAGATAAGATTAGCTTATCAACCAGCAATCCATATGCAAAAGAACCTCCTCAGGGTACAGTGAAGCTTTCCCCCATTAGCATTCCACACCCTGGGAAACTCTTATAGGATGACTCAACTCAAACCCACCTTCCTGAGTAGATATAAATCACCTGCTAACATCTTCTCCACACATTGACACTGAGAGATCTCTGTTTTTCAGTGCTACACCTCTGAAGATGCCAGTCACAGCTGCTGGCAAAACATCAGGAACTACAATGCCAAGACCACAGCCATACAACCCACAAAATTTACAACTACTACAGTGGGTTATTGTTTTTAAAAGCTAGGAAATGGTTTGCCTCTTGTTATTCTTGTTCCACTGATTTCAAAGTGGAACTGTATCCCCCTTTATCAGCTCATTCTCATTCCATCTACTCGGGTGTTCTTTTTTTTAAAAAAAATTGTTGCATACATTTTAATTATTTCCTTCCTGTATTGTCGAAGGCTTTCACGGCCGGAGAACGATGGTTGTTGTGGGTTTTCCGGGCTGTATTGCCGTGGTCTTGGCATTGTAGTTCCTGACGTTTCGCCAGCAGCTGTGGCTGGCATCTTCAGAGGTGTAGCACCAAAAGACAGAGATCTCTCAGAGATCTCTGTCTTTTGGTGCTACACCTCTGAAGATCTCTGTCTTTTGGTGCTACACCTCTGAAGATGCCAGCCACAGCTGCTGGCGAAACGTCAGGAACTACAATGCCAAGACCACGGCAATACAGCCCGGAAAACCCACAACAACCATATTTCCTTCCTCTTTTTCATCACTTTGAATTTCTGTGTAGACAATAGACTATTTGGGGGAACTTGTTTTAGTTTGTACAGCATCTAGTAGAAAATCTGGCATAATAATAAATGACTTGCTTATCACAAACCCTGAATGTCATGGTCTTTTGACCCCACGAATTACAATTTTCTTCTCTTTACTTGGCTGCATAGATATTCCAGGTTAAGATGTGATGATGAGCTTCTCAAGCATTATTTAAACAATTACTTACTATATGTATTGTGATTTTTTTAAAGATTTAAAAAAGCAGTTAGTGCAAGCAGAGGGAGGGACCTGCAATCAGTGGGTGGAAGATGTGGATAGTCGCAGATCTCACCGCCCCCCCCCACTCTCCTCCAGCAGTCCTTTCTGAACATCACCCTTTTCTGCCTTTTCCAGCAGCATGCTGCTGGGAGGAGAGCGAAATTTTACCCCATTCCTGCTTCCCAACATATGTGGACAAGTTCAGTGATCCTTGTGCCTGTGGAATCCAGCCCAGGCACCGTAAAATCAAATGGATATCAGCACTCCAAAAATCATAATAAAGTGTTTTTAAGAAATCCCATGAACAGCTGAAGATGCCTGTTCTTGAATAAGTTCATGGCTTCAGTCAGCCCTGTTGGTCTGTGGCTCTCTGGAGTCTCAGGCAGAAAGAGGCCTGCCTGATATCTGCTACTTGAGAACCTTCAACTGGAAATTCCAGTGATACAACCAGATAAGCAGCTGCAAGCAAAGTATATGCTATATTCCCCTTTCTCGTATACAGTAAAGGCACACCTCCCTCTCCACAGAATAACTCCATAATCACACAGCAATAGGATAAAATAATGTAAGGACAGTAGGTTGTGGTTGTGAACATAGTTTGGATTAATTCAAATTGTATATTCTCTATCTGAGAGATACAACATTAAGCAACAACATGGTCATGGAATGGGCAAGCATTGCAGGTGCATGTTTTTTGTTCGCCTTATGCCATGTCTCAGGATCTGTTCGCAACTTCCAGTGATCCAGCAACATGCATGGTTTTATGAATTAGTTCAGAGAGCTGTCAGGGGTCGGAGCATGGGGTGGGCTCACCTTCTGGGTTCCTCCTTTCCTCTGTGGGTGTTCCCCAGCAGCCTCAGATGTAGGGAAGAGAGGTTTTTACAGCACCCTCGGTCCCTTCTCCCTTGTGCAAACTCTGCTGCCTGCAACTCAGAACCCAGAGTTGGCTATCTCCTCCCCAGCCACTGATGAGAGTTCACACTGGGAATGGCTTTCCCCTCCCCCCAGGCCCACCAATAGTAGACCCTGGAGGGAACCTATCCTCATACTCTCTGCAAGTTCCTCCCCTCCCCTATCTGACATGTTAAAGCCTAGCCATAGAGCGTGGCTGGCTGGAGCTTTCCAGATCCCCCTGCCAGCTGTGGGAGCATGCCCTACCCCATCCTCCCACCTGGAATCACTGCTATTCTTCCTGGTGACTTCATGGCCTGGCTCGCCTCCCATCCTCAGCAAACAGTGGTAGCATCTTGGGAGGCCTTTGTTGCCATGGCCACATGCAGGGTCATGGAACTGCTTCTTGCTGCTGCTGGTCACCAGCCTCCTGCCCAGTTCTTGATGTTGGCTGGCTCGTCCCTTGTTGCTGTGGCGGCCTGGCCCTGCCACGATGCAGAGATGCTTGCTTCTGCTGCTGGCTGCCTGCCTCCTACCTGGATCTCCTCCAGGGGTGGTTCGTCCCTCAGAGCCAGCGGCTGGAGCTGCTACTGGGTGAACTTCTGCAGCTGCGTAGGAGTCGGTTGCCAGGAGGAGAGATAAGGACAGGGGCAGAGGCTCCTCCAACTCTGGACAAGTCCTGGACTACGATCTGGGAGAACCAGGTTTGAATCCCTGATTTGCCATGATAGCTTCTTGGGTGACCTTCGGACAGTCAAACATACTCAGCCCTTCCTACCTCACAGGGACATTGCAAGGATAAAATGGAGAAGGGTAGAATGTTGTAAGTCACTTTGAATCCCCATTGGGGAGAAAAATGGAGTATAAATGAAGTAAATCAATCAAACAAACAAACAAAGTGGAATTTAAGCAGCTGAAGTATGCTCAGAAATGAAGCCACTAACTTCAGTGAAAACTCAATAATGCATGTTTAGCCTGTCTATTTTTCTACCACTTAATTGCAAAATTATCTAGCTATTAGGAGGCTTTCTTGAGTTTTAATTTTTTTGTGAAGAAATCAGGAAGAATAGAGTTTGACTTTGAGCATATGGCTGCCATATTTTCCACCTTCACATTTTTTTCTCTTCTGAGCAAAAGGCTCTCACTTGGTCAGATGCCAACTGTAACTGCTTAGCTATTTCCAAAGTGGGGGGAAAAAACAAGGGAAGTTGCAGCTGTAGCAGCAGATGGAGATCTCTTGTGACTCAGGGATTTCTGCCTCAGAAGCCCATTAAGCCATGAAGTCAATTTTCCTTGTATATTTGTACGCTTTAGCTTCAGGCAACTGCTTCACTTTTGAAGGGAGGAAAGCAAAGCAAGGAATTAACAATCAGTTGTACGTGTGACCACAGAAGACAATTTCATTGCACATCTTTAAGTGCATTTCATTTTGCACAAGGGAGGTCTGTGGAGCTTAATGAACGATGTCTCCACCTGCAAAAATGTGCCACAGTGGCTGGTAAAAGTGAAATGAACTAAACCGAGAGAGAACTTCAGCCCTCTTCTCACCCGTAAAAAAGAAACTTGTTTCTCTGAGCTAATTTTTCGACTGGTAGGTTACAAAAAATGAGAGATTAGGTGGGAAGTCAGTGGAACAGCATTTCTTCTGCCTCTTCCTCCCCTCATATTTAGACATGCTTCCAAGTTTCAACATCCACAGCAGGAAGAATCTTCTAGTCACTGAAGGATTCTTTCATGAAGGGAAGAGTCCACTGTCAATGAAAAGTCACCTTTGCAACCAACACATTAAGCAAGTTACTGAACCTTGGATACATAGAACACACCGAGCTTCTGAAGCCCGTTGCCCAGGTCCCCAGGTTGCCCAGGTCCATGTGCAGGTGTTGATGCCTGCCTCTTTGCTTTTGCTTGTACCTTGATTAGTGCTAGCTTTCGAACAAGAAACAGTGTATTGCAGCAGACCCAGGCAAGCCCAAGCAGGTGCGCTGATAACAGCACAACTGAGCATTTTGCTTGGCACCCAGGGCCTGGTCTCTAAAACAAGTGGGGGAGGGGCTGCCTAGCTCCTCCCACACAGATGATTTTTTTCTGCTCAAAATTCCCTTCCCTCAAGCTCCTCTGTGAAAAGATATGGACATTTACAGAGAGGAAGGCAGCTGGCAGGAAGCAAAATGGGGGCAGAACAGCTGGGCAGGAGAAAAAAGGATTGTGTAGCCCCACACACTACACTTCTGCTTAAGCTCACAGTTTGCAGCCTCTCAAGTCTGATTCTGTATTTTAACAAGTCGGGGGAAAGATACTTGGAGAATGGATGTTACATTTAATTTTACCCTCAGTTCCTCTTTGTGCCACAAATCTACTCCAGGAAGGCCTGAAAATGCCATTTGGAGGAAATCTGATATACAGTTGTGGTCCCTTCTCACTGTCCAGGAGCACCCTCTAAACAAATATACATGGTTGGTTCCCTGAAATGCCTTTTCCCAGCAAGCACTCATTCACTTCCACCCTTCCCAGTCATCAAGCTCTTCCACAACAGCCAAGAGTAAAATGGATGGCTTTGGGCTTGGATATGTTTCTTGAATATTTATGATAAAGAAAAACGGGTACCGAAAGGATGGGCAGTGACTGTTATTCTATGGAAGTGCATTTAAATGAGAGAGAAACCACACTTGAAGCATTTATGAATAGAGAATCTGGTAAGAGCATGTTAGAGAGAGCCACTATAGTGTAGTGTCAGACAAGGATTTGGGAATCCATGCTTCAGATCTTCAGTCTGCCATGAAACCCACTGGTTGACCTTGGATCAGTCACACACAACCTCTCCTATTTCACAGAGTTGTTGTGGGGATAAAATGGGGAAGGGAGAACCCATGTATACATTCCTCTCTTTGGAGAAGTCTGGATAATAATGTAATAGATAAAAATTTACACTCCATGTGAAATTAATAAATTGTACGGCACATAAAATTAAAAACAAATGCATAGGCTTCGTGTTAGCATCATTTAAAAAAAAAACTTTCTAATATTTGTGCTAAAATATCAGAGTCCCTGTTTCAAATTTACTCCAAAACACATTGTTTCCTTGAGCAATTAAGCCATCAAGCTGCGGTTGGAAACAAGTTATTTGTAGCTTATTACCCATTTTGGAAAATCAAATCCTCAGTTAGTTTTCTTAAAACCAGACTGATTTAACTTGCTCATATGCACAAAATATGCTCATGAATATATGCAGTCTGGAAAACCTGCTAGGAGGCTTGTTCCACTTTAAAACATGCAACAGAATATCTAACAAATAGGTTAGAATGCTGGTTTTCAAACTGTGCTACAGGGACCACTACTTGGCAAAGCGATGGCAGAAAAACTTTCTGGAAAGACAACTCGCCTGCAAATACTGGTCTTCCACATCAAGATTCAGCTGTTGAGAAGTGTCTAAGATGCATTTGCTATTTATGTAAATCAACAATGCAGTCCAATAAACTTGATCAGCAGCAAGAAACTGCTCCCTGAAAGCGGTCCACCCTCCTACAGCAGATATTCAGGGGTAACTCAGCCAACAAATTGGTGTGGAAGGGCTTCCTGGGCCCTGGGGATATAAGAAGACTGAAAACGGGTCTGAAATAGTAGTAGTAGTAGTAGTAGTAGTAGTAGTAGTAGTAGTAGTAGTAGTAGTAGTAGTAGTAGTAGTAGTAGTAGTAGTAGTAGTAATGTTTATATACAGCTCTTCTAGACAGATTAGTGCCCACTCAGAGCGCTTAATAAAGTCAGTGTTATGAATTTGCTTCCTCCTGAAAATAATCAAAATCCTAGACACTGGGATATAAGAAGAGTAAAAATAGATCTGAAATGAATTTGCCCCCCTCCCTCATTAAAAAAAAAAACTTTCAAAATTTGAAACAGAACAGTTCTAAGATATTTTCCAAATGCACAAAAGTTGCCAAACATTAACTACATAATAGTTTTATCACATCTCCTGATACTTTATTTCAGTATTTGATATCTGGTAATATTTTGGATTGGATTCCATGCCCTTTCTTTTGATGGAAGAAGTTTCCTGGCAGATGGCTCCTTTCCCCAGAGGAAAAGGGTCTGTGAGTTCTAACTATAGGCATTCATGCAATACTATTCAGCATTTGACAGTACTGACAACTGATTTGCGATGGTATACAACATTGTTTTCAGACTTTCTGACTTCGCGGAAAGTTTTCCACATCTCACTGTTTCTGCCATAAGCTTCCTGCACATCGCAGAAAATTCTAAAGCATGGGCACGTAAAACATGCTTTGCCCACCCTGAACTGCGATATGCCAAACCCTCCCATGATTGTGCTTTTTAGAGGAAGATCAGAAGTGATATGCAAGACGTCATGGAAGCTGGTTTGCCCTTCCTTATTTCCTCACTAAGAAACCCTGATAAGCTTCCAAAGAAGGCAGGGAAGATAGTTTTGGAAGACTGTTTGAAAACCACTGGTACATCATATTTGGCACCTAGCATGCAACTGCATATAATTTTTGACAGTATTTTATAGCTGACAAGCCAATAGTATGAAATAGTGATGAATATTTGCCAGTTTTATGGTGATTTGATATCTGATGCCTGATAAGCTCAAAACAAGTTGAGAGATGGCAACACATCTACAATGCATTCAGGTTTCTAAATAAAGAGAATGCAAATTGGAGTTTCAAATTCAGAATTTCTGATGAATCACATCCTGACGGGTCTGAATTTTTGCAAATACTTCTTTCAACTCTATTTTGAAAAGCACGGAGTTAGAATAGCAGAACTACCATAGCCCAGCTATAGGTAACATTATCTTACCTTCTCCAGTTTTGACAGTGCGAGAGAATAGCAGTCTTTGGCCCTGAACTGCATGAATCTCATGTTGGCTGGATGAGTTAATTCAGTGATGATGCTTAAACTGGAGAACAACCTATTTTTTTTAACAAGAAGAAGACAGTACAGATACCTCCGGTAATTCCAGTTGAGTAAGTGCAAACATGGTTAACATCTATAGAACCTAATAACCCATAAGTCTAAATTTAAAATTAGTTGCAAGGAAATGGCATCTTTTGGCAGAAGAAGACGTTGTTCCTACAACAGCACAAATGTCCGAGAGGGAAGCCAGCATATTAATTTCCAAAGGGTTTGCTGTAGAACATTTTAATACAGTAATTACTGGTGCTGTGGTTGACAACTTACTCTTGGAAAGTGGGCTCATCTATGAAAGAACAAGAAAGCCCAGAGAAGAACACAATGTATAGACTTGTCTAGTGTAGTCGATAGAGAAGGTCATGTTTTTCAGTATGTAAAATTATAATTGTGTTGAGACTTTACACGCATGTTTTACATAGGAATGATATTTGCATTTAAGCAGAGTTCAATTCAAAAATTCTAGTGAAGTCCTTCAAAAGTGTTAGTTACAGAGCTATGCTGTTTTTGAAAGTCACTATCTTGAAACTGAAATCAGCAGGATAAAAACCTCTCAAAGTTCAATTGTTTGGGAGATAACAGAAAGTAGGATAAAGCAGCGCTGCCAACTCCCTTCTAAGCTCATTGCTTTCAGTGGATTTAGAAGGGTGTAACTACTTAGGGCTGCCTTGTCAAAAGCAGTTTGAAATAACAGAGATGAATAATATGAACAGGTATTTCTTTTAAAAAGGACATGTGACAACTGGCATAGCGTGTTCGTAAGGATTATTAAACGATGATTCCTGTTTTTAGAAAGGAGATCTTTGTAGTTCCATCCTAAGCAGGTCTACTCAGAATCCTATTCTGCCCTATTCAATGGGGCTTACTGACAATAACAGCGTTCTTAGGATCACCCTACCAAACTGTTAAATATGTTTTGCAAATAAATAGAGACTAACTACATGCCAGTCTCTTGGGTTCTTTTTCTTGTTATACTCAAGAATTGATGAAGATATGCTAAGAACCAACCAGTCCAATTTTGCCATGCAATCCTGTGCAGAGTTACTCCTTTCTGTAAGCCCATTGGTTTCGATGTGTTTAGACTGGAGAAATGTGGCACAGGACCATGCTGTCAGCTTGGATTTCACTGGTTTCCTGCTTCCAACCCTGCTTCTGACTTAGCCCCACCCACCTGACAGGGTGATTGTTGTGGGGTAATAATAACACTTTGTAAACCGCTCTGAGTGGGCATTAAGTTGTCCTGAAGGGCGGTATATAAATCGAATGTTATTATTATTATTATTAAGTGGCCAGACTGAACCGGGCAACTGGAGAGAAGGTTGGGGACAGGGAAACGGGGAGGGGGGGGTTACATCAGCTGTATCAAGTCAACTCTGCCAGGTAAAACCTGAAAGTGATGTAAAGTAGCTCTAGGAATTGCCTAGAGCTACCCCATGTCGCTACCCCATGTCACTTCCAGGTTTTACTCAAAAGTTACATCACAATGTAGCCACATAATTTTTTTTTCTCCCACTGCCACTTGGAACAGCACCAGGCTGCCGGCAAGAGTGACTGCTTTAAAGCTTTAAAGTCAGCCCTACTCGGACACCCTGTCTTGATTTCTATTGCACTAGGTTACTTGTACCCTGCACTAGGTTACCTATACCCTGTCTTGATTTCTATTGCACTAGCTTACCTGTACCCGTAACGAGTGATGCTGCCAGAAGTTCAGGATTATTTGGTTCAGAATACAGACTTTGGTAGCTTGATAATGTTTGCCTTCAACATATGGCTTATTATAACTATATAATACTAGGGCTTCACTGTATTGGTCATTTTGTGGAGATTTTATCTACACCAGTAAATTCTGATACCTATGACCAACGCCCCCCATTTTTAGAGTAGGAGCCTCCACCCGTTGTGTTGCAGATGGCATAGTACATTTTTAGTCTGTACTTTCTCCAAAGAACTCAGGAAGGCATGCATAATTCTTTTCCTCTCCTTCATTTATCTCCTCGCAACAGCCATGTGAAGTAGGTTAGAGCGACTGGCTTAAAGTCACCTACAATTTCCTAAAGTCCACTGAAGTCACTGAGTTTAGAAGGATGTAACTCCGCGTGGGCTGGCACTGCCAGGGGGTTTCTTTGAAGCGTGGAGGCCTAGTTAACCACTCTGGCCCCGATACCACAATGCTACCTGCACTGTCAAGAGACACATTAATCAAGGGATCTTCTTCAATTGTGCTCCTAAACTTATACTTTTTGATAATCCTACAACAAGCCACCGATACTTGCAGGAACCAGTGAGGAAGGCTCAAGCCATAGGTCAGCTGTCCTTAAGCAGCTCTTTGCTTGGCAATGGCTTATAGAAAAATAAAGTCATTTATATTATTACAGCTTAGGTTGAAAGCTCATACCTCTCTGTATAAGCCAAATTATACTTCTGATTTCAGCACTGCACCCATCAAACTATGGAGTTTTTGCCTTGGTAATAGTTTCTCAGTGTAGAATTGACAAGATTGTTGTAATAACTAAAACCTTAAAAAGTGATTGACACAAGAGAAAATCTTATTCAGATTTTTCTCTGTGACAAATGAATATCCCCAAAAGATTGAGCACACTACAGCTTTTGAGCGCACTACGGATTTTGTGAACTTTCTTTTTACATTATTTTATATTATTACATGGGGAGAAATGCTGATACTTTTTCAAGAAAGAAAATTACATTTTTCTTGATTCACTAAGCCATTTGCCCTGAAGCTTTTTTTAATTTTATCATTTATTTAACAGAAGATATTCTCTTGTTTGAATTTCTTAATAAAGAGATTCCTAATACTTCAATCTTGAGGAAATGCTGCCATCTTATGGCTGTATGCTGTAGTTTAAGCTAAACAAGGTCGACCTAATTCTAACCATTTTATTACAAAGTATAATCAAGACAGACTATATATTTCTGTTATATCTCATTTTTGTTGATTATATCAATATTTTTCTGACCTCTGAAAACAAGTTTTAATTAGGATTTCTGCTTATTTTTCTCTGCCCTTTCTAAAGCTTGTGTTCTCCTATGTATAAAAGATCTAGAGAGAGGGCAGGGAACTGAAATTGAATGTCTGGGGGGCATTTGTTCTTTGAGCAAGAAAAAAACAGAGGTGAAGTAATTTTGGGCCCAATAATGGGAGTACCTGGATGTGTTTTCATCACTATTAATCTACATGGAACAGGTAACAAGACGTTTGAAAGAAAAATTATGGCTGTAGTACTAGAAAGATGTGTTGACCATTCCATTTGCCCAAGGTCTGGAAAGTAGCAAATATTAAACCAATTATTAAAAATAGCTCCAGAGGGGAGCCAGGAAATTACAGGCCAGTTAGCCTAACATCTGTTCTGGGTAAATTAGTAGAAACTATTATTAAATGGAGAATTATTAAACACATCAAGGAACAACACCTGCCTAGGGGAAATCAGCATGGAGTTTGCATGCAAAGGGACTTCCTGACTCACCAAACTTTTGGAATTCTTTGAACAGGTTAATAGACATGTGGATTGTCAGGTTCTGATTGTGTTTAAGCCAAAGAGACTCCATTTTAATCTTGTCAGTGTGTTCAGTGTTTCTTTTGCAGGTGCGAAGCCTGTTGCTGGAAGCTTGCAGAGAAGAGAGGAATGTTGTGTCTACATATATCTGCCTTTCCGACACTCCTGAGAAACTTTCACTTTCTCACCCTCGGGCCGTTTGTTTTGAGAACTGTGGGGGAGGAAGGGGCCTGCAGGGAGCTGCTTATTCTGTACCTCATCCTATGCTTGGCATTCGTAACAATTTTCTAGCTCAGCGCTAGAAAATCTATGGATCTTTGGATCTTTGAATGTGTACTCTAATGGTTGTTTATCTCGAGTAAAGCCTTTTGAAACCAAAGGACTTTTGTCTTATTGCAAGAGGCAGGTTGAGTTGCAACTTTTAGCAAGCCACAGATCTGGTAGTCATTAGACATTATCTACTTGGACTCCCAAAAGGCTTTTGACAACATATCTCACTAAAGACTCCGGAGTAAGTTTAACAGTCAAAGCATATAAAGATAGGTCCTCCTAGGGATTAAAAATTGGTGGAGACAGAGAGCAGGAATAAATAGACAGTTCTCAAGGTGGAGAGAAGTGAGCAGTGGGGTCTTACAAGGAATGATATTGGGAGTGGAATTATTTAATTGGTTCACAAGTGATTTGGAAATGGGAGGTCAGTAGTAGCAGCCAAGTTTGCAGATCATACCAAATGATTCAGGATGGGGAAAGCCAAAGAGGATCATGAAGAGCTATAGAAGGATCTGAACAAACTGGATGAATAGGCAACAATGTGTCAGAAGAGGTTTACCATAGGTAAGTGTAAGGTGATCCATGCTGGAATAAAAATCCCAACTTTAAATTTATGCTAATAATTGCAATGAATAACTTAATGAAAATGTCCACTCAGTGTGTGGCAGTAGTGAAAAAGGCAAAGTCCATGCTGGGGATTATTAGGAAAGGGACTGAAAATAAAATGGCCAATATTGTACAGGGGCTATAGAGATCTATGGTGTGGCCTCATCTGGAATCCTGTGCACAGTTCTGGTTGTTGTATCTCAAAAAAGGATATTGCAGAGATGCAAAAAGTATAGAAGACGATCAAAGGGTTGCAGTACCTTTCCTATGAGGAAAGGCGTACTAATACTTGGCGCAATAATTTGGAAATCTCATTGAAACCAATAATAAAATTACAGTAAATATGGTTTGCTACAGAAAGTTCCAAGAACTTCGACGTATCTTTCTTTATACTAGAAGAAGAATAGCTACACTTAACATTTACCAAACAAGAACTGAGCACAGTGGGTATTTAATCACTAGAGCTCAGGTGCATAAAGGGGATATCTGTGGTGCGGGAATGCAGTAAGCATGCTTTTCCCCCACCCTCTATATGCATTCTCTGTAAATACTTCTGTGTGCATGGGCTTTGGAAAGCCAATTGCCCATAACGTCCAGTTAAGTGATGAGGTCAATTTTACAGTACATCAACATAGAAACCCCCAAACACAGTGAAATCTATCTCATTTACCACAGTGTGGTAAATTACCACTTGGTAAATGGTTATCTGTGCTTACCCAGGTATACATGTCTACCAGTGGCCCTGCTCAATGCATGGCTTACAGTGTCTAGAAAGGGAATTAATTGTATGGTCACCAAGAAAATACAAGATGTAAATCCCCACCCCCCTACCCTGAGGATACCCAAAAATAGTTGGTGAATTTAGGCAGGGCAGCTCAAATGCATGGGGCTGGGGCTTGCCTAAAATTTCTATGTATGTGTATGCATGGGGGGGGGATTCTCACAGATTCCCCACCACTGGTGTCAGACCTCCAACTCCCCCCTCATGCTGCTATGGAAGGGAGAGCGGGAAAGTCGTGTTTCTGTGGATGGAAATCCTTCTTTCTGTGGAAATGTTAGGTTGAACCCAAGTCATACTACTTCTCAAACCAGATTTTATAGGATCTGTTGAGATGCATTGTTGAAATGTATTTTATGTCTTGATAAAAGTTTAAGGCTTTTATCACTCTGTATGTTCAGACATTGGGTGAACATGTTCTAAATGTTCTGATTCTGAACTTCCTTACAACATGACCGCTGGTATTTATTTTATGATATGGCTTTTTAATATGAATGTTATTTTTGTGCTTGATATTTGCACATTTATATATCACTGGGTATTTTTATAGAGACTGGTGCATTTTATAACTAAGAAAGAAAGAAAGAAAGAAAGAAAGAAAGAAAGAAAGAAAGAAAGAAAGAAAGAAAGAAAGAAAGAAAGAAAGAAAGAAAGAAAGAAAGAAAGAAAGAAAGAAAGAAAGAAAGAAAATTAATGTACATTTGGACCTAATTCTAACATGAATCTTATTGTCCTTTCTAACCAAGGCACATAAAGAATGTCATAGTTGCTCAACCACTTACCTAAAAAGGGTTTGTACATTTACAATGGTCTTCGCGTCTGCCATGTAGTCTTCTTCCGCGCTCATAGTGCTTTCCTTATCCACCACCACCACGTTGGCAGCAAATGTCACGCCACACCTTAGTAAATCATCTAGGCTTTTATCAAGACAGAAAAGAGTTAAGTAACATCAAAAAAATGCATTCATAGCTCATTCTAAATGACTGTCAATCCTTAGGATCATAGGACCCTTAGGGCTAACTGATGACCACATATGTTACAAGTGGCTGTTTGAAAAACATCCAAGTCTGGTTCCCTGGCTGTGGTATGTTGATTGCTTAAGACACTGTGAAGTGCAGGAATCAGCTCCAGCTGTATCTCTGAGCCAAGCTACAAGTGATGCCTTACACAGGTTGGACACTTGTCAGCTTACCTCAAGTTTTGATGGGAAATGTAGGCGTCCTGGTTTTACAGCATGGCTCTCCATTACAGCTGCAAGACCAGGATGCCTACATTTCCCATCAAAACTTGAGGGAAGCTGACAAGTGTCCAACCTGTGTCAGATGTCACTTGTAGCTTGGCTCTCTGTGTGCCAAAAGCTGAGCACTGCACATGGTAGCAGCTGACAACAGTCAACTTGCAGGACCTTATGCAGCAGAGTAGCTAGAAATCAATGTATGCCTCTGGTTTTTCCACCTGGTTTTTCTAATGGTTACCATATGTCCAAAGATTGTGTGACTTAGCTCCTTAAAATGCCAATAGAAACCTAATGCTGGCTCCCCATTAACCTTTTTTTAAAACTGGAACCCCCCCCCAACACTTGAGGACTGCACATTCTCCCATGTTTCCCCCGCTTAAGCAATTAGTTAACACCTAAGCTGAGCAGCAGTTCCCTTAACCCATGACTGAAAATTCTTTTCAAAACACAATTTCACACTCTGGTTCAATTTAACTAGTTAATTTCTGAGCTGGCATAATATTCAACAACTCTTAAGGGGAAGGGCAACTGGGAAGGAACACACCTTCCAAGACCAGCACTCTATTTGTCAACAGGGAGCCAAATATTATGTCAATTTCCTTATCTTTCTTGACAACTTTACTGCCGACATCAGTAAAGCAATGAAGTGAATAAATCACTATACCTGACAGCCCACAGGGAATAACTCCACTGGCTGCTATGAAGGATGACTGGTATAACACGTCCTTTAAAAAAAATCTTAGTAAACTATTACCTCTCCATACATATTGGCTTGTATCCTATCACTGATGGCTGCCAGCAAAAGAGCCTCTAGCACTGGAGGAAGGCTGCATATAGCAGAGGAAAGGCTGAGTGGGGGCTGAGCGGGATATTAGGATAACCTGAACCCATTTTAATATATTAAAAATGCAATCCTGTGCAGGCTTACTTCAGTCTAAGCCCATGGGCATCAATGGGTTTAGATTGCTCTGCCATAGGATTGGTTGGTTTAAATCAAATGTGAGTAACCCTTACATGAAATTGCATTCTTCTGACCAAGCAGCATTATTTTGCCACTCCTTACAATGGCTTCCTGGCCCATGGAAGTTCTCCATTCCTATAGGAAGACTGTTTGAGAATGCCTGACATAATTTATTCTCCTCACCCCATCTCTTCTTTTATTATTTATTCTTTGAAGACGACTGTCTCAATTAGACGGCTGTTTCACACATTCCATTCTTTATTTTGTAAATCTATTCTTAAAAGCATCAAGCATTAATGGAATACACATGTTTGCAAACATGTATAATGCAAGAACATTAGACAAGGAAGGTTTCTGAACTGTATGGCAAATCCAGGCTTGCTTCCACAAAAATATGTGAAACCACCATAGAGAAGATATCAGCAGCTCTCTAATGACAGCAGCTAAGCCCATGCCAAAGAAACAACAAATCACCACAACAGCAGGAATCAGTCTCTCCCAATCAATCATTCCTCATCCAAATTATGAGAACACTGATGGAAACTATTCATTTTCTTGGATCTAAAGGATCTTTTGCAATGCAAAGGAATAACAACACAAAAGAGAAATATGCTAATACAAGCAAGCAAAACTAAATACTCATGGTAGCATTCACACTCAAGCACTTATTTTTCTCCCTGTGAGGTGGACCAGTATGAGAATTTTGCAAAACATTCACTATCAGTGCAAAGAATTAAATCCAACTGGTGAAAAGGGGTGGAGGGGTCTGCTTTGACCATCCAGAAAGACTATGCATGGACCAAACCCATGTGGATGTAGTATGGAGTAGAACTGGATGCTATTGGACAACAAATTGTCTGGATACAATCCAAGATGTAGAAATAAGGGAGAAGCCAAAAGACATATGGGGGGTATCTACTGAAAGGGAAGACAATAAAGAGGACAAATTTTAAGTTATCTGAGAAGGTACAAGGAAGATGAATGAAGACAGAGGAAAAGCTAACTGATTTCCATGGAATGAAAATTCTTTTTCTTTCTTTCTTTCTTTCTTTCTTTCTTTCTTTCTTTCTTTCTTTCTTTCTTTCTTTCTTTCTTTCTTTCTTTCTTTCTTTCTTTCTTTCTTTCTTTGATTAGATTAGATTTTTAGTCCACCCTCCCCACCAGGTGGGCTCAGGGCAGAATACAACATTTCAATTTACTTAAATAACAGTTAAAAACTAATAAAACATTATACAAATAACATTAAAACAACTTTTTACAATAAATACAATACAGCTTCTCTTCAGATGGTGATGATAAAATACTGTATTTCAAGGCCTAGCTCATATATAGGTTCATATATAGGGTGGTGGACAGATCTTTAGTGTGGCCGGTGGGAGCCACCATATGTCTGGTGGAACATGCCCGGTGGAAAGATATAGTGAAGGCTACACTCGCTCATGCCGTCTCCGCTCCCACTTCATCCATTGTAGCTCCTCTGTATACCAGGGAGCCAATCTGGTGCGGGGATGAAGAGGGCGACGGGGGCGATTTGGTCAATGGCTTCAGAAAGATGGGCTTGCCAGTCTTTCACCAGCTCATCCAATGAACCACCAGGGAGTATCGGATCCCACAGAGCAATCCAGAAGCCAACTGGATCCATAAGTCTCCGCGGGCGAGCATAAATAAGCTTGCCGCCCTTGCAGGAGGGGGGTGGCATATCCAGCCGAGCCTTCAGAACCAAGTGGTTTGACCATGGCACCAGTTCAACTGCATCCAGATCCACATTTATCCCCATCCCGAAGATCAGATCCAGCGTGTGGCCTGCTTGATGTGTGGGGGTCGAAACAATCTGGGAGAGTCGCAGTGTGGCCATGGAGGATACCAGGTCCGCAGCCCAAGTAGAGGCAGCACCATCGGTGTGGAGGTTGAAGTCTCCCAGCACTATCAGTCTTGGATACTCCAAGGTCCACCCCACTACCACCTCCAACAGGCATGACAGGGTATCTGCTGGTGTGCTAGGCAGTCGGTACACCCCACAGATAGCCAAACTCTCCTCGGCACCCCACACTAGGCCCACACAATCAATGCTGGAGATCTCTGGGGTGGGGAGTGGTCTGAAGGAGAAAGACTCTCAAACAAGTATCACCACCCCTCCCCCCTGGCTGACCAGGACTGATGGAGGACCAAAAACCAGGGGGGGGGATCAGTTCTTTCAAGGCGACTGTTTCACCCTCCCTTACCCAGGTCTCAGTCATGCACACCAGGTCCATATCATTTGCTGCAAAATAATTGTGCCGTTTTCTAGTTTTATTATTTATGGACCTGGTATTGCAGAACATCAGTGTTGAATGGGGGCTAAATTTCCTAACTCCACACCCAGCATTATCAACCCCTCCTCAACAAAAAAGTGAAAGAGTTCAAAGGGATCAAAAAATAAAAATATTAATTGGAAGCTTCAAATCAGCACAAACATTATATTCTCTGCATCCTACAAACAAGAACATCTAGACCAACATACCCCTCAGCTCTTCATCACTATTTGGTGAGGGCAGAGGGAATCTGCGTAACAGTAGCAGACCAGGGCCATTTCCAGATTCTCTGGAAAAGTCAATAATGCTAGGAAAAGTGGAAGGCAGCAGGAAAAGAAGAAGACCTAAAACGAGGTGGCTTGACTCAATAAAAGAGTTTGCAGTTTCTGAGTAGGTCTGTTAGAGATAGAATGTTTTGGAGGTCTTTCATTCATAGGGTTGCCATAGGCCAAAAGAGTTTATCGCCTATAGCTATAGGCCGTCACAATTCACCATAGGTCGGAAACGACTTGACAGCACATAACACACAAACAGGCATCAAGACAATTTGTCCTGTCTGAGAGGCCTGAGATTATAGCAGGGAGATTATAGGTGAGACTTAGTGATGCTGCTAGATCTGCTCTGACTGCTGCAGGTTAAGAGGGGGCAAGCAGTTTTCATTCCAGGTCTAGCTACTAATAAAATACCATAATAAAATTACTGATCACAATTAGAAAGGCAATTAATTGACAATATTTGACTAATCAATTGACCAGCCACCCAACTCTATATTATATGTTATAGTCTTAGCATTCATCTTGCAGATCCAGTTTGGCGTAGTAGTCAAGAGCTTGGGATTCTAATCTGGAGAACTGGGTTTGATTCCCCACTCCTCCACTCGGAGCTAGCTGGGTGACCATGGGTCAGTCACAGCTTCTAGGAGCTTCTAGGAACTCTCTCAGCCCCACCCACCTCACAGGGTGTTTTGTTGTAGGGATAATTATAACATACTTTGTAAACCACTCTGAGTGGGTGTTAAGTTGTCCTGAAGGGCAGTATATAAATCGAATGTTGTTGTTGTTGTTGTTGTTAGAGTTTCAACCATTCTTCATATGCATACACAATAACGTAATTTGGCCATTATAAGTCTAAAAATTGGGTAGATCTCTACTGAATATAATAGTGTGTGTGTGCGTGCATGCATGAATATGTACATGTGTGTGTGTTAAATTAAATTATACTGGTTGTGGAACTGGTCTTGAATATTCCTAATCACTCATCCAGGTGATAATGCTTCAAAAATGGGTGAAACCAAGGCATGGTGAGTTCTGATTCAAGAACCACTTAATATTCTGTTACTGAATGAAACGTTAAATGTACATTACACTTTTTGTGATGTTAATTAAAGGCCTCTTAAGGCAGCATTTCTGGACACTCTTAAATGGCAGCCCCAGATACAGTGCATTGAAGTAGTCTAATCTCAGTGTTACCAGGACATGCATCACCATGGTAACATTGGGAGGGAGGGCAGGAAAGGCTGTAGTTCATTCACCAGCCAAAGCTAGTTAAAGACACTCCTGGCCACTACGGCCACCTCCTTTTCCAACAGGAAGACTGGATCGAGTAGCATCCCCAAATTATGACCATGTTCCTTTAGAGGGAGTTCACCCCATCAATTGGGTCAATCCTTCTTTTTCCAGGTGCACCTTCATTTTGACAGGATTAAGTTTTAGCTTATAAACACTTATCCATGCCATGGTTTCCAGAGCCTCTCCGAGATCTGCTGTAAGTGTGAGAAAGAGATGACTTTCATCTGCTTATTGGTGACAACCCAGCAGCTTCATGTAGATGATGAAATGCAGGGGGGACAAGACGGAACCTTGCAGGATCCCCTTGGCTTTGAGTTGCCAGGCCTCTCACTATGGAGTGAGACATCCCTCTGGTAACCTTCTTCTTGCCACTGGCCAGAGCAGCAGCAGGAGAAAAATAAACAAAAAAAATCAGTATCGAGCCAATGTATGACATCACTTCCTGAGAAAACCCAGAAATGATGTCAGTCCTCTTATGATGGAAGCTTTGGCTCTCGAAAGCATATACTCTGGAAATCTTGTTGGTCTTTAAGGTGCCACTGGACTCGCTGCTACAGCAGAAGCCACACAGCCCAACACAACTACCCACGTAAGACTCTTTAGAAATTTCCAGAAATTCTATGTAGGTTAGAGGCCAAGGAGACCACGGAGATGAGCAACAGCCCCCACTGCCACCCTCTAAAACCTACTGAAAAGTAGGACTGAAACCACCTCAGAGTGGTGCCTCCTAATACCAATCCTGGAAGGTGGCCCAGAAAGATACCATAAACAATGGTACTGAAAGCCACCAAGAAGTCCAGGGGAATCAATAGGGTCATACCTCCATTTCCCAGAGCAGCTCATCCACCAGTGTAACCATGGCTTTTTCAGTACCATAGCCATGCCTAACACCAAACTAGAAAGGATCAAAGCAATTATCACAATGTCTCCCTGAACATATATAAATGATGTTGGAAAGTGGGGAAATAATAGACACAGCTATAGCTGTTGTTGCTGAAGTGCATATATGTGATTAACGTATCTCCCCAGCCATTGCAGCCAACGGGAAATTTGGAGCTTGTTTTGTTTTCTTAGATGTTATCAACAGTTAACAGATCAATGCATTCTAGATACCAGTTCCACATCACCTTTATCTCACTGGAAGCATCCACAAAGAATTTTACAAAATTTACAAAGAAGTTTAGGAAAAGATATCAAAGGGTATTCAGCACTGACCTGGATGGCCCAGGCTAGCTGGATCTCATCAGATCTTGGAAGCTAAATAGGGTCAGCCTTGGTCAATAATTGGATGGGAGACTTCCACCGAAGACAAGGTTGCAGAGACAGGCAATGGCAAACCAACTTTGTTAATCTCGTGCCATGAAAATTCCACCAGGTGTCACCATAAGTCAGCTATGACTTGAGGGTACTCTCCATCATTACCACCAAGGGCTTTAATGCAATGGCTTTCAAACGGTGTTTCTAGGAGCGACTCCTACATTTATGAGTTCCCTGATTAGAAGACCAGTAGTGGTAAACAAGTTCCTCATCCACCACCACCAATCTTCTATGTCAGGTGCTCAGGATCACCTGTCATATTCAATACCGCTTGCAGCTGAAGGTTATTTAATGTCGGGGTGGGAAACTGACAACTGGAGGTGTTCCTGTTGTAATCTCTCCAGAGTATGGGAGCCTGTCTGACCTTGAGAAGTCCATGAATCACACGGTCTGTTTTCCTGCTTGTAAAGTTAGAGGACTGTTAGAAGGGGGGGGGGATTAGGAGTAGCCTTGGGGAACCTATATCTGCTTGATACTTGTCTGTAGCTGCCAGTTCTAGCAAGGATGGCATAAGTGTATGATACTGGCAGCTTATCAATAAAGAACTTTTACTCATGAAGTGAAGTCTCAAGAGACTTGAGACAAGAGTTGCTTGGCATTCTTATATTCTACACCACACAGCTACAGAGTAATGTTGGGCACATTCAGTAACGTGTTCCTATCTCACATGGGGCAACGGTAAAGCCCAACAGGCTTCCCCAACATCCTCTGCAAACTGAGTATATGTAACAGAACGTGTCCCAGAATCCTCTGCAAAGTGTCTCAGCAAATTAATGAATGTGTAAAAAATTCACCTGAGGGTAGGAAATTTGTAAAACGCTGGGTTTAACCCATCACAGAATATTGTCAGTGGTGACTGACTGGCTAACAGGGGCCATCTATACATTCAAGTATATTAGGCTACACGGTAAAGATATGTTGTTTAAATCATTAAATGCTGATATTAGACACATATTTACATAATATTTGAAAAGCTAAGCATTGAGGCCAAACGGCCACAATCTCCTTCCTTTTACCAAAATGATCTCTATTCATTAGTTTTTATAGCACTGGTTTAGATATCTGTCAGAGTATTAATTTTTAATTCCTGGAATCATGAGACGATGGGTGGCATCTGACCAGATCCATAATTTAATTAAGTATCTATAGTCAAAAGTTCTTTGAGTCTTTCCCCTGGCTGAAGTCTTTCAGTTAATTTTCACCGTATTTACACCTCTGGCATAAAAACCCACAACAAAGTCCGAGGGAGATGTCCCACTCCTACACATGGCCAATTTTCTGTCTTTGCCATAGCTTGCTAGCAGAGTGCATCTTCAAATGATATTGCATTATAAATGTAGTATTTGTCTGCATTGTAATGACTTAATTGGGATATTATGTTCACTGGTTTTACAGCCTCAGAATCTAATTTCCATGACAGGGAAGATTCCTCCTACACAGTTTCCAACCATTATGATGATCCCACTTGGATTATACATACTTGAAAATTGGCACCTATTATGAAAACAATGGCTGCTATTTTAATTAAGTTCAGCCAGGATGATGCCCTTGGAAAAAATAGGTTTGTGAAGAATAAAATCATAGGAGAGCAAAAGTAGGGTGAGACTATAACCAGGGCTTTTTTTCAGGGGGAACGCGGGGGAACGGAGTTCCGGAACCTCTTGAAAATGGTCACATAGCTGGTGGCCCCGCCCCCTGATCTCCAGACAGAGGAGAGTTTAGATTGCCCTCCGCGCCGCTGAGCAGTGTGGAGGGCAGTCTTAACTCCCCTCTGTCTGGAGATCAGGGGGCGGGGCCACCAGCCATGTCACCATTTTCTCTGAGGGCAATTCACTGAGTTCCACCACCTCTTTTCCCAGAAAAAAAGCCCTGACTATAACAATGCCTATTTGTCTCTTCCACACAGTGTAATCCTAAGCGTGTTTACTTAGAAGTGGTTTCCATTGAATTCTGAGCAACTGAGCTCCCTCAATTCCTGTTTTGTGTGTTTAGGATCCCTTATTTGCTCAGAAGAATGTTTAGATGTCTGTACTTATTTCCATTGCACTTCAAACAATTATCTATTTCATCAATCAGTTGGAGATTTTATTTCCCCTCTGACTGATATGGTTGCAATTGGTAAAACTTCTAGATATGGGTCTTTAGAAGGGGCTGCTGGTATGCAGAGCACTCCAGTCATAGTATGTTGCTTGGCTCTTTCCTGTTGCATTAGATAATATTCACCATATTGAGGGGTTTTCGGTGTAATTCTGCAAACCCTCACATGCAACAAAGTTATGGATATGGAACTTCTACATCTCTAGTTTGTTCTCTTCCAAGTGTCATGCATGGCTCTGTTCTTGCCTTTCCTGGGAGTGTCTTGAGAGGCCTAAGAAAGAACAGCCTTATGGTTGCTTGTAGAGAAGGCACCTGTCCACCTGCCTTGGAAGAAATGGTCTGGTTGTGTTGACGTATTCCTAGTAGTATGGTGGAAGAATGTCAGCACCCATGATAGGGAGAAGAGGGCTCTGTTGGAGTCCTAGAGCTCTGAGCAGGCTACCCACAGGCTATACATGACTGCACCTTTGGTGATAAAGAATGAAACTGCTTTGCTGATCACTTTCCTTTTAGATCTGGATTTGCTTTTAAGAGCTTCTTTGAGTTAAGCCGGTTTTCAACAGAGCATTTATTATAAACTCATCAAAGCGCCATCTGGAGAAGGCCCGGACAACACAATCTGCCAAACAGTTAAGATGACAAACCTGTCATAATGCTATTCACATTGATGGGTCTTATTCATGAGTGCACATATGTTAGTGAAGAAGCTGATGAATGAGGTCAGAAGAGGGGAAATGCATTGGCAGGATGTTACCCAGAAAATCAGAATGTGGCTAGCATCAACTGATATTTAAATAAAAAGCCTCCATGCATATGA
The DNA here is from genome assembly GCF_028583425.1 of Eublepharis macularius. Lineage (NCBI taxonomy): Eukaryota > Metazoa > Chordata > Lepidosauria > Squamata > Eublepharidae > Eublepharis > Eublepharis macularius. The sequence continues at coordinate 40,511,829 of NC_072794.1, forward strand.
CGAACTGCAAAGACACAGAGTAGCATTGTTTTTTTCCCATCTGCTCGGAGGGAGAGAGAAAGTGAAAAAAGGAAAACACCCAAATGCTCTTCATATATAAAGGCCATATTCCTATAAAACTGAAATTAAGTTAGATTCGCGCTTTGCATATAATTAGGAAAAGGTCTATCATGGTGGCAGCACTGTTACATGTGGAAGGGCAGCGCATGATTGCAGTGGGGGGATTTTAGAGGGGATTCTGTGTCCCCACTGAACTGTTGATTGGCAACCAAGGGCCAAGGATAGTAGAGACCCCCCCCACACACACACACACACAAACACACACTCCCTCCCTTGCCAGTGCATTCCCTGGGCGCAGCAGTGAACTTTTTCCCACAGGAGAGAATGACAAACATTTACTTATATCAGAGAAAGTTTTTGAAAAGTGCACTATGACAAGGGCTAAGCCTATTCCTTGGCTGCCGGGACTACCAGACAGGTTCCTCCCCCTATTACTCATGTTATATTTATTTTACTTCATTTACACCCTGACTTTCTCCCCAATGGGGACCCGAAGCAGCTTACATCATTCTCCTCTCCTGCATTTTATCCTCACAACAACTCTGCGAGGTAGGTGAGGCTGACAGTATGTGACTGGATCCTAGTCAATCACTCTAGCCACTATACCACCCTGGCTCAATGGTCCTGATGGCTGGCTACTCATTTTGCCCTATAACAGGAGCCATTTAGAAGCAAATGTGGCCCAGTTTATATTTCCCCTACATCTGTATATGTAAAAATCTCAGCTTCTTGTTTCTCTGTCATACACAGATAAACCTATTGGGGAGAATGCTTCAGTGTAGAGGTGCATCTATGTCCTTTAGCTGGCAAGACATTTGACCTTAAAACATGCAAAAATTTTAATTTTGTAAAAATATAAATTATATATTTAAAATATCAAAATCTTACTCTTCTTTTAGAAATCAGGTCCATTTCTAACAGCAATGTTTGAAGCTTTCCTCCAGCTTGCACAGCTCAGGCCGGAGTGGCCGGATCTACTTGGTGACTGTCATTATTACTGTTGTAAGTGGAGGAAGGCTTCAGGCTTTGCTGAGCAGCGTGACTAGATCCTCCCCAGTAAGGCATAAAATAATCAAAACCACAATCAAACAGTCAAAAGTAAGTAGCTGCTCAGGCAGAAGAAGCAATTAAGCCGAGCCAAATGAGTGTGTCTTAAAAGCTCGTGTTAAAACGAACGTGTTCACTGAGGAGGATTGCTTCATCAAACAACTGAAGTGCATGAAAACTGAAAATAGTTTTTTCCCCCTGCTTTTTGTCCAGCTACACAAAGAGGAATTATGCAAAAGCCAGTTTTTAATGCTCTGCGGAATTTTGCAATCCCTGAACTATGTTTTCAGGGCCCTGTTCAGGGAGGCTACAGGACTCCAGAAGCAGAGAGGCTGTGTAATCCTAGAGTGTACTTAAGGAAGTTCAGGGAAATTCCTGAAATAGTGTGACCAAAAAAGTTAGGCAGACTCTCATTTTATGAGCCCTTCCCCCTTCCCACAGGACTGGAAACAACCTTGGTTTAGCTGGATCCTCCAGCCCTTCTTAAAGTCTCTTGGGCTAAGGGGGAGTTTTACAGAGAATATGAAAGACTATTCTACCTGTGCTACAGCCTAATCTACTTGGAGAGCTTCCCTGAGCTTGATCAAGCAAACTAAAGGACTACCCACTTCCTTTGCCCCAGGGCACAAGAACTCTGTGGGCTAGCCCAGAGATTCCAAAATTCCCAGAAACCTGGTGTAGTGGTTAAAAGTGCAGGACTCTAATCTGGAGAGCCAGGTTTGATTCCCCACTCCACTTGAAGCCAGCTGGGTGACCTTGGGCTAGTCACAGTTCTCTGGAGCTCTCTCAGCCCCACCCACCTCACAGGGTGTTTTGTTGTGGGGATAATAATGACATACCTTGTAAACCGCTCTGAGTGGGTGTTAAGTCATCTTGAAGGGCGGTATATAAATCTAATGTTATTATAATGTTATTATTAAAATCAGCTTTTCCATTTTTCTTTCTACCTCCCAGGATGCAGACAAAAAATAGACAAGATTTCGAGTGGCAGGCAAAAGCCCTTCAAAAAGGAAGAGGCTTTTTGACAATAACAGAGGCAGAAACAAAACTTTTTAAAAAGTTTCAGCTCTGCTCGAATTAAAAGCTTGCTGAGACAAAAACATATTCCCTGTTTTGTCAAAGGCAAATTATTTCTGAAGACAAGGCACATGTTCACAGAAAACCTTATCTGGTTTTCAGGAACATATCAGCAATTGGAAATTAGACTATTCATTAAAAGTTTGTATATATCCAACTCTAAAAACAGTTCATGGAAGCAATAATACTGTGGTTGTATAGACTGACCATAACATCTTCTGCATAAGAATAAGAAAAAAAGAGGGGAGGGAAGAAGTCTCAAGTACAGTTCTCTTATCTACTTTACTCCCACATGATTTAAACTTGTTTTGGAGAATGTCTTCATGTGTCTTCTGTACCCTCATAAAATGTCTAATCAGCCATCATATACTGTTAGCAGGTCCTACCCATATGTTGAAGGATTGCTACTAGATCCTTAATGTATTTTTGCAGTCTTAAAAGAGTTGTCTTTGCAACTTAGAAAGAGACTTACATTTACTCCTGACAGCCAGCTATTGCTCTAATTGTCCACACATAACTGAGCTTCTTCTCAAATCAACTTGTATCCGCCCCTGCCAAGTCTTAATGATCCACATGTCTGCTGGTGAGACTGGGACTTTGTATCTTCCCATTCTAGTTTAGGTTTTTGTCAACATCTCAAGGCTTCAGAAGGCTACGGAATCATAATGCATGCAGAGACACTACTTAAATATTAACACCACAGAAATACATGCAATTACACATCACTGCACATCACAAAATGATACAATATTTAGTTTTCCAAGGATTATTTTACCTACTTGTCAATAGAGCCCACCATGTAGTAAACCATTGGAAACCAACAGATTGCATCCAGAAAATGCATATCTGGCCTGAGCAGCAGATGGGTCATAAAGTGAAAGACAATATCACAATAATTGTATGGAAGCCGCAGTTATCAATGCTAATTAATTAAAAGACAGTTTTAAACCAACTCAGAGAAAGAACACTGATTCTTTATACTAATGCAAGGAACCACTTGTCAAGTTATAATCTTTGACAGTGGTGGCGTTACTCAAGAAAAAAAGCAACAATTATATGTACATACCAAAGAAAAAATGTCTAAAATAGATTTACAGTACTGTCATATACAAAAACTTTCCTTAATGTCAATTTACTGTCAAATATCGGAGCCTAACATATGTTGCACTAGCTGCATAAAAACATCTTTTCCTTGATGGGTGAGAATCATCATGTGGTGACACACTGAGAAAAAATTAGTGTTTATTTTGGAGCTGGGCTTCAGACAGGGTGGTTTTTACTGTGATTCTGGGTGAGACATTACCGGATTGGGAGTCAGGTCCATGTAGTTTTTCTTTGGGACCATTAGTTTCAATGGGGGATCTGTATAAAGATCCGGGGTATCTGTTTGCAAAGATAATGACACCAAATTGGCACAGAACACAGTCCTCCCTCTAATCTAAAGACTTCCCAAAGTTTAAGGCAGTTTGAGCAAAGAGGGTCAATTTTACAGACCCCTGAAATAGGCCCCACTCTGCACAGCCACATTTCTCTATACTGATTTCTAAAACGAAGGTCAAGAAGCAGCCTAGCAGGAGACCTCCAGCTGGCCATCAACATTAAAAAAACACAAACTGTCTGCATTCAATTCATTTTTCTACTCTTACAGTGACTGACTAGCAATCTTTCTACTGAAAACTCTACATTTGCCATCCTTCTTTGCTGTGGTCTGTTGTTTGTTTCCTTTCAGAAAGTGAGTCAGAACACCCAATCCCATCCTGTTGATCTGCCATGGGGGATTTTTTTTCAGCGGTGCTTTTTAACCAAATGCCACCAAAACTGTAGTGGTACTAGAGCTATCTGTCCATTAAAGACCCTCAAGTTTCAGGGGAATTGGACTAAAGTTTCCAATTACATGGCGTGCTGAACAAGGTATCCCTAGCTGCTACCCGAAGAGAAAAATGGCTCCACCCCCACAAAAGAGCAAAGGAAAATGGTGGCTCTCTGTAGCTTGTGTTCAAAGTTGATTGGCCAAGAGACCTTTGTGCTCCTCCTTTGCAAGGATCTGACTGGACGAAAGTGATGCCATTCTCCTGGAAATCAGTAGAATCTAAGAAAAACATGAGCTCATGCTGCATAGCTGATAAGCACCTGTACTCCAAATGGTTTTCAGACAATTGCCGCTTTATTCTTTTCTACTGTGTGAATGGTACAACCACAAGGGATAAGCACACTGCGTAGGTATTTCTCTCAAGTTTGGTGGCCCACCACAAGTATGCTGATTTGGGGGGAAAGATTCATGTTATCTTCACAGTTCATTTGACTGAGCTATTCACATCTTGTATCCAGCCATTTGGGATCATATCATGGACAAGTGGTACCTTCTCCACATATACCCCCCCACACAAACAACTGTGTATGTGAAGAGCACCACAAACATTTACATGGAAGAGGATTATGAAGTTATTATCTCAAAATAATAAATAATAATAATAACATTTGATTTATATACCACCCTTCAGGATGACTTAACACCCACTCAGAGCGGTTTACAAAGTATGTTACCATTATCCCCACAACAAAACACCCTGTGAGGTGGGTGGGGCTGAGAGAGCTCCAGAGAGCCGTGACTAGCCCAAGGTCACCCAGCTGGCTTCAAGTGGAGGAATGAGGAATCAAACCCGGTTCTCCAGATTAGAGTCCTGCACTCTTAACCACTACACCAAACTGTGCTAATTAATTTAAAGACTTTTAAAGCTGCTTAGAAATACAAAATTAATTCTTTAAGATAAAATGAGGAATCACTTATCAAACAGTAACTGCTGAGAATCGTGGTTTTATCTGTGTTCCATTGTCATGTATCTTAGAATGATCCAAACGTGCATGTTGGTCATTTGAGGTTTGCCTAGAGCCCTCAAAGATCAAGCACTACACAAAGGTTTTCATATACCTCCCAACAGAAGAGCCAGAACTTATTGTACTCCAACTTGATAGAAATTAATGAGGCTTAAGCATATTTAAGTTGGTGCGGGATGGTGATCAATACATTTTGGTGAAGACAGAGGCAATGTTCTGCTGCCAGGAGCCAAGGTACATGATCAGCAAAAGTCACATGCAAATTCTATATTGCAATGATGACTGGCCGTACTTTAAGAACCCTTCAATATGGTGTCAAAATATCAGAGAGAGAGTCGATATAATGAAGTTTACTTAGGAGAATATGGGAAAATTATACTTTAAAAATCATATGATATAGAAAAAGTGAGCCTCAATAATAGAATGCAGTGCAAGCACTAGAGGGCACTGTGGTTCCAAATTCCAGTACTGTGTGACATTTGCAAAGGTAAAGCACAAAGGATAGTTTAGAGGCAAGTTACACAATATGGTTACTAGAGAGCAGCACTAGAAAAAGTTTTTAACCCCCTCCCTAAAAAACCCATAACTTTAAGAACTGCAGCCAGTGAAGGTTGGCAGTACCATGCTATGGCTCACAAAGGTAAGAAACGTATTAATACAAAGGTTGCTGGCCTGTGAAGGATAACTTGTTCTGTTTCTGTGTCAGTGGTGAAAGCCATTCTTTTGTGAAAATGTTAAAGGAACTTTTATCAAGCAGAAGAAAGTGTTGTTTATCATTTGGATGGAGAACAATATCCCCATCTCCTGTCTACACACCTTTTTCTGTTTATTTAAACTGTGTTTTGTTCATTTAAACTGTTTATTTAAATTGAGTATTTTTTGTCAGACACTTTGAGTATCCATTGGAGAGAAAAGTGAGATACAAAATATTCGGTACAAACAAATTATGAAACAACCTTGCTAAACTTCAGGGGTGTACCAGGTTAGTTTTGTTTGTTGTTATAATTTTATTTGAGAAAAGGGAAACTGTCAGTTTAAAGGACAGCCTATTTTTTGTATAAATAATCTATGATGAAGAATTTTTTAATATGAAATTTAGCATCATATCCTATCCAGCAGTAACATTACAAACTTCATGTAATGAACCAAAAATGTTTCATGCTAGTGGCTAGGTTTCCAAGGCAGTTGAATTTATCTTTAAAATAAATCTTGTATGTCTCTTCTTTGTGACCACCTTCAAAGACTCGATGTCAAAATGCTTCCAACTTAAAACTACTCATTTAATAAAATTAATTAACAGTGGAAGCAATCCTAAGCAGATCTACTCAGAAGTAATCCCCATTTTATTCAATGGGCTCACCCCCTGCAGGCATAACACAACATGTCCTGTGCCCTTGTGTGTGATACAAGAACCAATTTTAAAAAAAACCCACTTACGGATTATCCAGTAGTAAGACTATTGGATTGAGTTCTTTCTTTGGTCTATAATAAGCCCTGAGCGGAACTATAAAGTTGTAGAGGCCATTTCCAGCAGTCTCTGCAGCAACAATGATAATTTTGTTTTTGAATCCATAGGCTTTGGCATCTTCATAATAGTTATGCTGGCATCCCTAAAAACAGCAAATGAAGACAAACAATGGCCTCAAATTCACAATAGATGCTGTAAGAAGAATGTGAGAGCAATACATCCTCAGCCATTCATTCAAATTCAGATTTATCTGCTCTACAAAATGTTGCTTCATGAATGAAAATGCACAAATTTTGAAATTCTTCCCCATGCCTGATGCTCTCAAATGAAAAAACAAGAAGAGTCTTTAGTTTTGCATTCTGTTATAGTCTACTAAAACTCACATTTTAATCTTTAAAACAGAAATGTTTCATCCTAACATTTCTTGGTATCATTTTGCTGTAATTTCTGATACGAGGCATGAATTTCTGACACATTTCAGCTTAACATGTGTGTGCATACATGTCCTAATGACGGATTCATTGATATATTTATTGACACAAGGGCAGAGCAATCCTAAACAGAGTTTCTCCAGTCTATGTCCACTGAAACCAATGGGCTTAGACTGGAATAACTCTGTTTAAGATTGCATTGTTAATCTAGTTCTTATTTTGTGATTTTAAAGGATCTTACACTTTGTAATCTTAAGGTTTTTTTAATTGCTTTGTAAACTGCTATGGGATCCAGGAAGAATGGAATGGCAGAATAAAATTTGATAAATAAATAAATAATTGGTTTAATCAGGATAGAGCCTTAAATGCATGTAAATAAGATAAAGTTCTATTATTCTTCAAGATTCATGAAAACTCTGAGGTCCAAAAGAATCCACTGATCATACTATGGTCCCAAAGCCTTGTCCAGATTTTGAGAGAAATTTTTCCTTGTCAAAAATTCCACAGTGGTGGCTGAATTTGCTGCTGCCTTCCAAACAACATGTTTTGGTGTAATTAGACCATCTTTATGTAGAACCAAAGCCACAAAATTCCTAAATACATGGCCATCTATAAGCAATGCAAATATAAGCATGTCTAAAACAGCATCTTGATGACAGCATTAAATCTGTTTGGCTCCAAACATAATCATGGTCAAACATTATTAATGTACAGCAAAGAAACAAAAACAAGTAACATGTGTATCATAAAAAGTTTTGGTTACAACTATATGAAACAAGAGTGTGTTTACCTTATCTAACCTTAAACAGCAAAATGGCACTTTTTCATGAAGCAAATGGCAAAAGGTGGGAGAACTTCCTATATACGGGGAGTAAGGGGGATAGCCTTTTAGATACCTAAAAACAGGAAAGAATCCATCCTTATTAACATTATCAGTTATGAGTAACAATACTATGTATTTTCATACCCTATGCGCTCTGTTATGTGGAAGTTTATTTATTGGTTTTACTATCCCCGTTACTTGGCATAGGATTGCAAGAAAGCAGCTTGGAAAACTCTTATCTCTCTTTAACAGCCCAGTAGAGGTCACCAAATTGGACAATACTGTTTCTCTGGTCCCATTGTCCAGGCCCTGCTGCTCCTACTGTTTTTGTGTTACTTCCTGATGTCTCTAGCTTTTCTGTCTATCCCTTTTGATCCATCCTATACAAATTCTAAGATTCCAACATCAATATGAAACTGCATTTTTTATGTGGCTCATCCCAGTCTTATTTGGCTGCTTGCAAACTGACTTCTCACCTATCACCTTTTTGTACATACGTTGTGCTCTTTTGCTTTAATCCTGCAAAAACCTGTCTCCTCCCAAATGAGGCTCATTCTGCTAATACTTATCATGTTCTCAGGAGGAAAAGTGATTGTTGTATTGGAGGCCAGTAAAGCACGAGTCTACTGGACTAGTTGTGTTCTTCCTCTCCAGCTTTTAACTGATGCTACAAGATACATTAGAAATGCATGATCGTATGATCTGACTCTTAGCTTTCCCCCACAATGCACTTTTAATTTTAGAATGTATATGTAGTAAAGCTATATTAAGATGCAGAATTTTGATGTTATGTTTCTTGATTTTTCTAGAATTCTACCCTTTAGCATATATCTTGAAGAATGTTGATGACTGTGTCCGATGAAAATCTTAACACTCTCCATCATAGACAAGTAATTTTCTTCCCCAATTTCATGCTTCTTTAAACATGTAGGTTTAATTATGTGACATGAACATACTCTAGGCCATTTGAAATTTCTTCATCTGAGGGAGTTGTTTCATCTTCTGACTGGTCACTTAAGAGGTCACAGGTATGAAGTGCTGAAGAATCAGCAACCTCTAAAACTGGAGCTATGCTAGGCCTTCGGACTTCTTTTCCAGCCTCTGAAGGAAGTGTCAGGGTAGCCCCACCGGAAGATCTGCAGCCTGTGTCTTGCAAATCTATAGCCACAGTACCTGCAGGAAAATACAAAGAAACGTCTAAACAGTTTAGTATTTGCAAATGAAAAAGAATGCCAACATGTTTGGTTCAGTCATGAAGGGACAAACTAAATTGGGTGGAGGAAGATCTGTGTGCTGATTCAGGTTTCCTGCTGAATCATACATAGTGTCAATGGAGGGGGTAACTCATTTCCCCACTGGCTCATGCATTATGCTGTATTTTAAATAATCTCCTACTATATACCCACACCCACTTTACATGAATTCAGCAAAACCTGGGGGGAGTGTGTACAAAAAAATTAGGAACTTTTACATATATCTTTAATTGGATGGGTGCATCAAAATGTCGTCTCCAGCTAACTTTTAATTTAATTTAATATTTAGTATTGGGTTGGTTAGTAATTGAATGGGAGACCTCCAAAGAAGACCAGGGTTGCAGAGGTAGGCAATGGTAAACCACCTCTGATAGTCTGTTGCCAAGAAAACCACCAGGGGTTGCCATAAGTCAGCTATGACTTGAGGGCAGTATACACACACATTTAATGGTTAGTATTTAATAGCATTAATTCTTAATGTAGCCCAATCTGTGAATACTTAAATCTGGTAATTTAGAGAAATGGACAAACAAGACATCTTTCTACAAGCCTGAAAAAGCCACCAGGATTGCAGAAACATCTGAAATCATTGAAGAATATTGGGGAACATCCTCTCAAATGATAAAAGGAGCACCTGTAGCAACAACAGTCTTGTCAAACTTCAATCCTTGTTTTTTTTTCAGTAAAAGGTAGAGGGAGGGACCAGACCCTTTCCAGGCCTCTTTTGGCCTTCGAGGGAAGACTCATTAGAGCCAGGTCCACTAGCAACCACTGGATAATTTGCTATCACACAACTTTCATGACTCAGGCCCAGCTGCATGCTACAACAGCATCCACTCCACAAAAGCCAGTGTGATGTATTGGTTAGTTTCAAACTAGGATCTGGGTGACTCAGGTTCAAATCTCCATTCTGTCATGGAAGGTCACTGGGTGATCTTGGGCCATTTACAAATTCTCAACCTAACCTTCCTCATAGGGTTGTTGCGAGGATAAATGAAGGAAAGAGGAATGATGTAAGCTGCTTTGCATCCTCATTGTGTAAAAAGGTGCAACACAGCGGTTAAGTGGTTTGGCTGAGAATCAGCACTCTAATGGTTCGAATCCCACTACTGTCATGAGCTCAGTAGGTGGCCTGGGTAAGCCATTCCTCTCAGCCTCAGCTCCCCAGCTCTATTGTGGGGATAATAATAACACTAACTTGTTCACTGCTCAGGTTGGGGCACTAATCTGTCTAGAAGAGTGGTATATAAGGGCAGTTGTTATCATCATCATCATTAATGAAGTAAATAAACAATAAATATAGCTGGAGATGTGGGCTAATAAAAAGGGGAGGAGAAAATGAAGTGTGGAAACATGAGGACATAGGGATTGCTGGGAGAAGGGAAAAAAGTATGTGAGGAGGGGGATGCAAGGGGAAAATGAGGTCTTTGTGGGTTCCCCACCATGTAACTGGCCCCAGCCCAGCAGCTGACACCACACAACTGGGCCAGTAACCGGTATGGTGGAGTAGATGGAACCGAGCAAAGTTTTCCTAAGATAAGTAAGATGGCTGGTGCATGGGAAGGAGACATTGAAGCAGGAACATGGGACAGGCTAGGAAAGCTTTGAGAAAAAAGGAAGAGGAAATAATAGAGAAGGGGAAATGTGATTCCCCCCGCTTGTTGTATTCTAGAATGTGTGCATATTTATTTATGTGTGTATACTGCCGTGAAGTCACAGCTGACTTATGGCAACCCCTACTGGGGTTTTCAAGGAAAGAAGCGGTTTGCCATTGTCTGCCTCTGCATAGCAACCCTGGTCTTCCTTAGTGGTCTTTCTTCTAATTACTAACGAAGGCTGACCCTGCATAGCTTCCAAGATTTGTCGAGATTGAGCTAGCCTGGGCTATCTACGTGAGGGTATATTTATTTACTGCATACATTAATAAACCAGCCCCACTTTGCTTTTGCTTACCCATGCTAGCAATTATGCTGTGTACTGGCAACCGAGAAGGGCCATGATAGAAGGATCTGGATGGGTGATTTTTCCGATGCTGTTCTTGCTTCTTAAAGGCTGAATTTTCTTCTTTTGTAATGTTGATATAGAAACATATGTCTGAAGGGCTCATAATGTAACGAGGACCTGGGTTCAGCAAAATATTTTTGTTGTCTTCCCTTCTAACACCGATTAAACAGACACCAAACCTTAATTTAAAAACAATTTGGGGAAAAAATAGAATACGGTGAAGGAAAATTGAATTAATTGCAAGACAGCATATATTCCGATATCTATTTCATGAATATTCCCGTCTTTTATCGAAGTCTCAAGATTGTTAATAAAACTTTAAAAATATATGAAACCAATTCAATACTGCTTAAGCCTATTTACATAATGCAAGTTGAGGGCTTCCAAAGTGGCATTGTGGAATATCCATCACTTTAAAGCAAGCAACCACTAGAGATGCATCTCTACAACTCCTTGCCATTAGCACTTTATTAAAAATGATGACTTTGATGTTAAAAATCATATTGTAGCATTCATAATTACATGGTCCTGGTGTAGATATTTATGAGAATGGTGAGAAACTTCAATCAGTGGACAAAACACTTGCAATGCCCCCCTCTCCAGCATGCAAATAGTGTCATGCGTGATTCAGGTATTTCATAATATGCGCAATTTTAGAAGGCTCAAAACAGGCATTCACATGGAATGGTTACATTACATATGAATTCATCTGAGTTGGGGGAGGGGGCAAAGCATGCTCACCTCCTGCATCAAGTCAAGACCCAGTAAATATCCAAATGAGGCTGTGAATTCTTAGATTCTTAGCAGGGTTTTTTCCTAAATAAATTTCTGCTGGTATTTAGGCACGATAAATTGATATTGCCATGGAGAACATGCCAGTCATACTACATGGTAGGAACTGGGAGATATTTGGGCTTCATTTACAGTCAGATCTGCCTAGAGGGACAAAATGCTGGAGGCTGGTCAACCATGGAGTTGGGTAAGTCACGTCATTTGTTATATTTGGTTGGGATCCAGGTAGAGTCCCCCCCCCCAGGGGTAATCCTTGTTGGGTGGGGAGAGACCATTGTGTCTCTCAGAAGCCCTGTTTCCAATGTCTCTTTCATTGCCAATTGATTTTCACATTTCCCATCATTATTAGGCTCTTTTTCTGTTTATTTCAAGGGTGCTATTTTTTTCTCAGTTCTTTAAACTTGGCTGTTTCATGATCAATCTCAAAATCTTGGGGGTTGGGGGGGAGGCACAAAAGAGATAAATTGATAACAAAGAACCCTTAACTCCAGAATGAGAAAGAACTCATATATAGGAAATATGCATGAGATAACAAGGGTCAGAAATGAAAATATGTAAAAGAGCATTGGCCTAGACATATTGTCTAGTCTGTACAATCATCCTCTATACATTTTGGATATTATATGTAAAAACCAGTATCCTGAATTGGAACTATATAACTATAAGAAGTTCTAATTTATTTACATTATGCTGCTTAATTTTTTAAGGGAGCCTCTTAAAGAGAATGAAGCTCTACTGTAAGAAATTGTTCAGCACATAAAAACTGAGTGGAAATCTAGTACTACCTCATTACAGAGTACTCTTAAATCTATTTATTAACAACAGAATATAGTATAATACTACTACTTATAGATGGAAGAACAAAGTATCATAGTTGCGTGTCCAAAGAAAAACATGGCCTATTCTTAAAACACGTACTTCTAAGGCGGCATTCAGGCAATGCGTCATTGTGCCAGATGAAGGGAATTTTACCACAGAAATCTAAAGTGTTTTTGACAAAACATTGAGGCATAAGTCTTCCCAACTGTAACTTAAGAGAATACTAAATTGTATCCCTGTAGAAGAGTATTATGTGAAAAGATTTTTTGGGTCAAAATCATCAGTAATATCATATATAAATGAAAGACTTTCACTCCTTTGTGATTTTTGTTGCATTCCCCACCACCTTGTGCATGAGGAGGAACCACTTGGAAGTGATTTCAAAACTGATTTTTCAATGCTTGGGAACTAGCTATAGAAACTGAAGAAGAAAGGAAAAGGAGTCCTAGAGCATTTATGCCACCAATGAGCAACCACAGCCATGCTCCTTACATCTAGGACTAACAGGAAGGCATTTCAGATTAGAGGTTGGTTCCAGGGGTATTTTTACATCTTTCTTTAAAAATGCACCTATTGGGATAGGTGAGAAAATCCAGGAAGCCCAAGTGGAACGCCTGATTCAGAACAACAAGGCTTCATCTAGGAATCAAAATGTCAAAAGCCTCGAACAGCAACCTATCTGCAATGCAGGCTTCTTGCAACTGACCATGCAGCCCTGTGAATTCCCAGTGCACCAAAGCAAGAGTTGCTGAAAAGAAGCCATGTTAAATCCTACTGTTAGGAATGAAACATACTTTTTGTGCGCATGGAAAGATGCATATGTGAAACTCTTTCCCTCATATTCAGCAAAAAATACACTCTCCTCCAGGTTAATGTGATACACTTCATTACCAGAACATCTGCCATACATTTTCTGCCACTGTTCTGGTGATTGTTGGCCTTCTCTGAAACACAGATAGGGGGAAAAAAGCATTATTCCAATGTGCAGATTGAAAGTGGATGCTTAATAATAATAACAACAACATTCGATTTATATACCGCCCTTCAGGACAACTTAACACCCACTCAGAGCAGTTTACAAAGTATGCTTGATATGAATTAGGTCCCACCTGACAATAACCTCTAACTGCAACAAACATTTTCTCATGAGCTGTACCTGTCCTGAACACAAATTCATTCATGCAACTATCAAGGCAGAATTTATGTCCTTAGTCACAAAGCATGGCTCCCCTGCCTTCCATATGCCCCCTCAAGCCACAACATCTACCACTTAACCTTTTCACATTAATATATTTCAAAGTTTTTGCAATTGTAATAGGAAGTTCTTATAACCAAAGTCCCCAAGAAGGAAAATTATTATAGGATACACAATAAACAAAAAAAGTTCAGTTAACTGTATGAACAGAAAACTGTCTGTGATGAGAAATGAATACTAAACAACTTTAAATTTAACTGTACAGCATTTTTTCTTCCCTATGTTAATTACTATGATAAAGAAACTGCTAGACTTTTGTGGGTTCTCAATCTTTTATATGCTCAGCCGAACATTTTCGTGCTAATGAAGGCACAATTATTCTTCATCATCTGAAGGTGGCAGGCAAAGCTGCTTTCCCACTTTGTTTCTCTTAACAGATTCTAATGAATGAAAATTGGAAATCAATAATAATGTCTAATGCTATGATTTTTACTAAGTGACAGCAACCTCCAATTTATAATTGGGAAATTAATGGGCAAAAGTTAGAACAAATTAAACAATTCTGATACTTGGGAACACTTTTTCGATATAACATGGAAACAACATATTGAGGAGACCCAATAGTTAGCTGTCCAACTTCAAACCACCAACACAATAACTCATTTTTATTTTCTAAAGGAGGTAAAGGTACAGAACTCCGGCACTCTCAGTGTATTACTCTAATGTAGGATCTCAGTTGTTATATGGTGCCACCCCAATTTGGATTTCTCATTGCCATGATTAGCTTGATATTTTTTCTACTAGACGTCTTCAAAGAATTACGGGAGCTCCACACTGTGTGGCAGAAACTGTATCTAGAGCTGAATTAGGTGTGCACTCCCTAGAAGCAAGGGCCTAGGCATCTGCTTTCACATACTGGCTCAAGCTGATTCATGCCTCCCTGAGATCAGGTGGGCTCTTTTTGCTGAGTATGGATGTTTTTAAATCAACCTGGCAGTAATTGGCAACCTCCCACCTGGAATGACTGGGAATTTCCCCTAACGACATGGATTGCCCCAGTCTGACTTTTACTAGAAATTTGATTTTGAGATGCCTTTATGATTTAGATGAGCTCAGTACTAGAATTCAGGTTCATAGAATTTGTCCTCCTCTCTACTTGGAACTGGCATATCCAAGAACTAGCCCAGTGTATCTCAACTACCTGACAGTCCCTAAATATCGGACAAGCAATGAATGGCCATTTCTGCTAAGCACAGTAGAAGCAAAGGAGGAAATTTCCACAGAAACGTTAGCACTCAATGTGCAAACCGCAATAATGAATAATTAAACAATTTTTCAAAAGTGCAAGTGCCTCTTATTTCTTTAGCCAATGTTATCATACATACAACTCCAATTCACAATTATACAAATTCATCATCGGCGCAGTACAACACTACAGTTCCAGGTGCAATACAATTGAAATTCAATTTTGTTTCTTCGCGTTTATTCCTTCTTCTCTCTTTGTTAATTTCTCTCCAAATTTTTCCCAATAGTGATAAAAAATCCGGACTGGGGAGTAGATAACACCACGCTCAATCTGGGGCCGGCTACAAATGCAGATTTCGTGCCACCTTCTTCAGGAGCGTGCCATCTGCTGTTAACACAACTCTGTGAATATGCTGTAAAATTTAAATACTACTTCTTAAAAAATTCTCCTTTCCTATAGTTAATAACCACTTATACTCACAGTCACCCCACGGATGACCATCACCAACACATTTCTCTCTCCTCCTGGTTAGTAGGTACGCATATTCTCTTCCGTGTTTGTCGTTATAACCTGCCCCCCCATTTAAATCAACAATAACCAATTGGTAACACTCCTTCTTAAAGTGACCGCATGCTGTAATCTAATCCCATTTAGTTCATAAGGCTTCCTCATAAAAAACAGTTCAAACACAATTCATTGTTCAACCCCTTGGGTTTTACCGTGTCTAATTTTTGAATCCAGAATGCTTCTCTGCGGAGAAGCCTTGTTTGCATCGAATCACCACAAGTTCTTTCCACCACTTCCAAGATCACTACCTTGAGGGCATTCTCTGGATGGCCACGTTCCCTATAATGTTGTGTTAACGGAGCTTCCTGAATGTTGTTACGAATGCGTGACACGTGTTCTAATATTCTTACTTTTACTGGTCTTGACGTGCATCCTACATATAATATTCTGCAAGGGCATTCCAAAAGATAAATTACCCCCTTGGTCTGGCAATTGGCAAAATGGTGAACAACCACCCTGTTGTCCCCGATGCAAAATTCCTTGCCCACGCTAAGAATATTACACACTTGGCAGGAACCGCACCTAAAGTTACCCTGCGGTAAATCATAGGGCTTCTCCCTATCTCTAATATCAGCCCGTACTGCGCCGATGATGAATTTGTATAATTGTGAATTGGAGTTGTATGTATGATAACATTGGCTAAAGAAATAAGAGGCACTTGCACTTTTGAAAAATTGTTTAATTATTCATTATTGCGGTTTGCACATTGAGTGCTAACGTTTCTGTGGAAATTTCCTCCTTTGCTTCTACAGTCCCTAAATATCAACAAGCCTTTATTCTGGCTCATTTTAATTCAATCTCAATGGCAGAACTATACGGCCATTTTGGAAAGATTCCATTAGCAGACAGATGCTGTAACTGCAATACAGGGAACCTTGGCACCTTGCTCCATTGTCTACTGCACTGTCCAAAATTCCAAAGGTACAGAATCATGTTTGTGTCTCCCTCTTTAAAGGATCTGATTTCTGTCCCAGCACAGAATAAGTTACAGATTTTATTGGCTGGAAGGTATTATAATATTACTTTGGTGGTAGCCATTTTTTTTCATATGTAATCAAATCTAACAGATAGCCAGATCTGGACAATCCAGTATTTTGGTTGTTGTGGATTTTCCAGGCTGTATAGCCGTGGTCTTGGCATTGTAGTTCCTGACGTTTCGCCAGCAGCTGTGGCTGGCATCTTCAGAGGTGTAGCACCAAAAGACAGAGATCTCTCAGTGTCACAGAAAGAGATCTCTGTCTTTTGGTGCTACACCTCCGAAGATGCCAGCCACAGCTGCTGGCGAAACGTCATGAACTACAATGCAAAGACCACGGCTATACAGCCCGGAAAATCCACAACAACCATCGTTCTCTGACCATGAAAGCCTTCGACAATAAATCCAGTATTTTAGCTGTAATGGTTATATTTTTTGCTATTATTATTTTTTGCTGTTACTATTTTTACTGTTGTTAATTTGTTGTCGAACTGTTGATGCGCAAGACAGTAGTTGCAAGAGCAGAGAGAGAGAAAAAGATTCTAATGAATTAGGCGCCATTAATACCATGGCATTTGTTTGTCTTGATGCACTGTGGTGTTTCTTCTGCCTTGGAGATACTAAATTGCCAAAGAAAGGGGGGGACCCTTTGGGGTAAATGCCAATGCTTTATTATTTGTAATCACAGTGGCTATTTTTTCTCAGAATTTTTTAATTTTCTTAATTAGATAACAGAATTTACATCAACACAAAAATTCACACTCTGATACAAAAGACAGAAAACCACATGGGATTATCACCTTCATGTATTTGGCAAGCTTATGTACCTTTGAAAGGCACATGACTGACACAAATCAAACAAGCACAACTTTTCTCACTATATTCAGGCCTGGTTTTCAAGCTAGCCACCTTGGCATCTGCTTGGAGCAGTACAATGAGGAAGGTGCCAATGTACCCCAATAGCTTAGCTTGCTCCTGGCCATCAGCTGTTTGGGAGGTGACATGCATTGCCTCCTCAATCTGCACCATTGCTGTCCAGGTCCAAGGAAAGCTCCTATGGCAATGTTGGAAGGGCTAATTTTGAACTTGAATTGTGTGTGCAAAGGAGGAAGCAAGGAGTGTATCTTGCTTGGGACAGAAAATACTTTGACTCAGCCCTGATCACTGCAACTCTATGGTTGGAAAAGCTGGAAGCTTTAAATTTATTTACCTCATTTATTATACCATGCCTTTCTCCCCAATGGGAACTCAAAAGCAGCTTACATCGTTCTCTTCTCCTTCACTGTATCCTCACAACAACCCTTTGAGATAGGTGAGAATGTATTACTGGCCCAAGGTCACCTAGCAAGCTTCCAAGAGAGAGTGGGGATAAGAAGCTAAGTCTCCAAGAACCTAGTCTGACACTTTAACAACTACATCACACTGGCTCTTAAAGGCAAAACAGCTCACTAGCTCTTCTAGTATTCTAATTTTTTATGGCAAGAGGAATGTTCAAATTTTTAATATTTTTTTCACCACACAATATCCAATTTGTTTCCCCACAAAATCGAAAGATAACTGATTTAAATGATTTGAAGATAACTGATTTATATAAAGTATTGTGACACAGACTAAGGATGTTTCTTGGCAGATTTCTTAGGAAGGGCATCCATAAAATAGGTGTCACCACAAAAAGAGGTGACTTTTTCTTAATCTGAGAAGGAAAATACATGCAACAAGGAAGAAGATATTAGGGGACAGGAAGGATCATGTAGGAAAAGATGCCATGTGATGATCAGGTAATAATAACAACAACATAATAATAACATTCAATGTATATACCGCCCTTCAGGACAACTTAATGCCCACTCAGAGTGGTTTACAAAGTATGTCATTATTATCCCCACAACAGCAATCACCCTGTGAGGTGGGTGGGGATGAGAGAGCTCCTAGAAGCTGTGACTCACCCAAGGTCACCCAGCTGGCTTCAAGTGGAGGAAGGGGAATCAAACCCAGTTCTCTAGATTAGAATCCTGTGCTCTTAACCACTGCACCAAACTGGCCTATGAAATACCGTAAAATGACCTATGATAGGTCAAATAAATAAGGCTGCCATTTGCCCACTATTGGCAGGCAAACTCCTACTGATACTCCCGTCCCCTCTGGTAACTGAGCGGAAAGATGAAAATGGGAGGAGGATGTTGCCAACCTTCCAGATATCTATGGTTTTTACCTGGGGATTCCAATAATGTGCCTGGCAACCACATCAATAAATCAGCCTCTCAGATAAAGCATTTAGAAGACATACTGCTATACTATTACGACAATGCAGCCAAATAGTTCAAACTTATGTAGGAAAGTGTTTGCTCATGTGAACAAAATATTGCCATCCTGCTGGAACAGAGAAAGGAACTGGTCACTGATAACCACTTGTTCTTAAAGGCATACTGTCACACCCTGGTGACATTGTACAAAGGTTACATCAGAGCATCATTATACTTACTGCCCTCTTGAGGTATGAACTAACAGAGTGATGAGCGTAGATGTAGCTGGGCAAATACAGTTTAAAGCTAGCATTGCGTATTTGAATTCTTCTTCACAAACAACATGATCTGCAATAAAAAAGAACTGCATTTAAGGCAGAGAAGCAGACCAGTGGTCCATTGCTGGATTGTACTCCTATGACCCCCTGAGTAGCCCCACAAAAGTCTTACCAAATGTGGATCAAGATACTCTAAGATGTATGCCAAGAGTTTCATTTGTAAGGAAAGATAACATCCAGCATTTGTTACTTGTGTGGTTAGATACAATACACATGCTTATCCCCCAGCTGAAAGCTATGATATAATTCAAAGGTATAAAAGTGAAGAAGTATAAATGAGAAACCAACTTTAAACCTGATTTAAACATAAACTCAGTGACTGTTAGTACTTTCCTCTAGTCACAGCTATGGCTTTGAATGAGAAGAAATTTCTTTCTAGATGTAAAATATATTAAGGGCATGGTTGACCTGGTCTGCAGTGTCTGCTACTGTGGGAGCAAGGTTCCCATAAGGCTCAATAGAACATTTGCTCATGATTAATTCATTAGTCCTGATTCCCTGTTCCTTCCATGCTCTTAGTTATTACTTCTTCATCCTTTCTTCCTTTGTCCAGAGACCAGTCTTTTACGCTTCTACCACTCTGGAAGGCATAAAATGGATTTACTTCTACTGCTACAACAATACTTCAGTACTTTCTTGAATTATTTATTTGTAGGTTTATAAGATTTTGATTACATCTTCCTGCCCAATCAGGACTACCAAGGTGGCTAATTAGAAACAGAGCAGTATAAAAAAAACATTGTTAAATGAGTAAAAAACTAAAACACACACACCTATGCGGAAGGAGAGATCATGGAAGGAATGCCAAAGAAAATAAAAAAGTCTTCATACACTGGTAGAGGACAGTGGTAGAAGGGGAAGATGAAGCTCCCCAGGGAGGTAGTTTCACAATCTTAGCACCATGTCCAAGAAGGCCCTCTCTTGGGTTGCTATCCTTCTAACCTCAGAAGATGGGATCACATGAAGCAGGTCATCAGAAGATGACCATAGTCGTCAGGTAGGCTCATATGGGAGTAGGAAGTCCTTAAAGTATGCTGTCCCGAGACCATATAAGGCTTTTCAAAGTCAACACCAGCACCTTGAATTAGGCCAGAAAACAAACTGGGAGTTGAGCCATTGAAAACAGACCAAAGATGGAGAGATATGGTCTCAGAGGAACGCTTCAGTCAATGTCCTGCATGCAGCATTCTGAACCCATTGAAAGTTTCAAACAGTTTTCAAGGGCAGCTCCATGCAAAGCAGATAGCAATAATCTAATCTAGGCATTACCAGGGCATGCACTACAACAGCCAAGCAGACCCCAAAAAAATGCATCATGAGATTTAAAAAAAAAATTATGGCTCTTTTATTTAATTTATAAGGACCATCTTCTCCAATATATTCCTGGCTAGGAATTAAGATCACAGGGAGAGGTTCACCTGACTGTCTCATCAGCTAAAGAAGCTCACCTGGTAAGTACACAAGAAAAGGCTCTTTTGATGGCAGTCTCACAATTATGGAACAGCACCTGGCCCCTCACTGAAGATCAGGAAGCAGTTGAAGATGTTTTTATTTAGAACCACTTTTAAATAACTTTGGTTCAGTGTTTTGTTGGCAGTGTTAATCTGTGCTTTTAAACTTTTAAAATTCATGTTATGATTGTTATTTTATTTATATTGTGGGTAAGTAGGTTTATTGTTCGTGGCAAAAGGCCATTACAACCCATACATAAAAAACAGATAAAACAGTCTAACATATAAACATATGTACAGATATTAAGAGATTAAAATGATCTAAATAAAAAATACCAGTCAGATAAAAGCATTGCTTTCGCTGGAAACAGCTCTAGCCCGAATTTTCTTGGCTGCTAAGGCGAAAAGAGAGACTCTATAACAAATGCAGCAGTATCAGACAGGAGAAAAAACAACTTCTCAGAGTCTGAAGAGGAGTTTAAACCAATTAAAAACTCTGCTAGGAATTTCTTCCTTGGCTCTGCATAGAGTGGGCAGGATAATAGGTAATGTGGTATATTGTCAGCTGCCTTGAGTTCCTACAGGGTCGAAAGGCAGCTAATAAACAAACAAACAAACAAACACTTTATTTATACCCCAGCTTTCTCCCCATAGCCTATATCATTCTGCTCTCCTCCATTTTATCCTTTAAACTCGTGAGAGTGCAAGTCAATACAGAGTCAAGTTTATTTATTGGTGACAGTCAAAGGCCAATGCGATCTTAACATAAATGATACAGAATTTTTTTTTAAAGATCCAAATACCATACAGAATTTAAAAGAACAAAAATTGAGCAAATCTCAAAACATACACATTTATGACTGAGAGTATTATAAAATGCAAATTTCATTCCCATAAAAGAAGTTAAACTACAATGAGCCTGAGCGATTTACCGTTTGTTTAGCTGCTACGGAGAGTGACCATGTGAGTTACTTAGGGGCCTGTATCAGATAATAAGTAAATTATTTTCTGCATGGTTGAGCTTGAATTCAAATACATTACAGTAGCTGCCAGAAACTTATCTCTCAGTTTAGAGTAAATAGGGCCACACAAAACATAATCCTCTAGTTCTAAAGTTTCACAGAAACAATAAAGACTGTATGAATTTGGGTATATATACCAGTTAGCATGACTGTTGGCATGATTTGAAAACAGATTACTGTAAAGGCTTATCTATATGTAATGGTGGACAGAGAGCTATTAGGATCTCCATCTTGTACCATCAAGAAGATTGAAACAAGCAAAAATATTCATAGAGCTTTCTCCTGGATGGTTTTATATACATCAGTGAAAAAGGTTTATCAAGTGCTACAAGTACCCTACCAAATGCTTCACAGTTGCAAAGGCAGAAAAATTCAACTTCTGACTAATATTACTCTCTATATATTATTAAATTAAAGAGACTGCTGCTCTTGGATGTGATCTGGTTGAACTGGTTAAAAAAGAGGATGAGAGTTGGCTTTGTAATAAAAAAGTCTACTTCAATCCAATATACTCTTCATAACAGTCCCATGTCAAGTACTCCATCCCACAACTATAATGTTTATTAGTTTTTATCAATTCCCATCACATTGTGAAATGTCTCTACTTTTATGAGTAATTCCTGGAATAAGATGGGAATTGGTAAGAGATTCTGTAATTGGAGGGGGAGGGACAACCCCCCAGAAATACCAATCTAGCATGGAATCCAGGGCCACCAAATACTCAGATCAGCAGGTCATACTGATGTTCATTTCTATCTATTAAGTAACTAGTTAAACCATCATAAAGGTGCGGTTTATGTGAAGTTGCTCTTAATCCCACTGAAAATAAACTGTGGGGTTGGATCCAAGAGTGACTTCTGCTCATAAAAGTCTCCTGCTCACAGAATAAATCCTTCCCTGAGTGGAAAGTCTCCTTCTGTGAGTGGAAATGTACCTTTGGATACAATTAAGTGAGCTTAGTTCTCGTTTCACTGGTCTGAGGTTTCATAAGGTAACATTTTATTATTTTAGTACCTGAGTCAGTCATAGAAGTCAAAATAGTAAATGCAAATGTTCTTGATAAATGGTATGTCGACTGCCACAGCAGTGATATTTTTGCCTCTAAAATTCAGCCAAAATATCTTCCCTAAATTACCCCATTCTACATCTAGCACAATTCTTTTATCTGGGTAACATAATAATCAAGAGTTTTAAAAGTTGTTAGCATACCTAGTAATAGCTCTGTTTTTTAGGTTTTCTTTCATTTTCCATGTTCAGAACAATTTTCCAGTTTTATCCCCAAATTGCTTTTTAGAGGTATGACTTCTCTCAGTTGGGTTATCTCATTTTCACGTTCCCAGAAGTATTGATTTCCACTAACTTAATCCACATTTCACTTTGAGGAGAAAACCACTGTGTCTCTGACTTAGGTTCCTTTTTTCTCATCCATGGACTGTAAAGTACTTTATCTTAAAAGTATGCATATTTAGAGAAAAACTATTCAGAACTCTCTATTTCAAATTAATTATATGTGATCGCAAGATAGTTATGGTAAAATGCATATGTTACGTAAAATAGAATGATAGTTTATGTTGTTCACTCATGTACACATGCATGTATATGCAAAAACAGTGTTAATTTTAAATTGCTGTTATATCTAAAGCATTGCTTAAATCAAAGGAAATCCCTCAGTTTAAACACTCATGTGATATATTTTCACATTAATTTTCTTAAAGCCATCTTTAAGTAATTGCAGGTTTTAAGTATACTTTGGAATCATAATCGTAAGTTTTATTGTGATTAAAGACAAGATTCAAGATTATTATACAAATATCATCTAAGATATAGTGTACAAGTTAAAAGAAACTTCATTAAAATATATAAATATCAGGGTATCTATCAGAGATTACATCATAAGATTAAAGTAGAATATCAAGAGTATAAAATAGCAATCTAGATAGCCATTTAAAACTTTGAGTCTGGAAACCACCACTGATGTTTTATTACGTCGGAAGCCAGTAGAACAGGACAATTGTGTGATAGAGGAGGGACAGTTGTCTTCAATAGGGCTTTCTCTCAGGAAAGTGTTTTTGGAATTGCAGCTGTAGAGAGGTACTCTCTACCCTATAACCCAGTACTATCACCCAGTACCCAGGCCTTTCAAAGCCAAGAAGTCAAGAACTGCAGCCCTCTCTGAATATCCCCATACAGCACCAAAGTTAAGGGACAGCTCCTTCCCTCAGCCCAATAGGATTGATTTTATGGCTCTGTATAGCTGAACATAGGCTTTCTGGAAGCATTTTGCTCTATGAAAACTTGTTTCTTTGTTGAGCCAGACATGTTCTCAATAACTGTTCATTTTGCTGCTACAGAGGAGCAGCTTGCTCTTACTTATTCCTACTACCCCATAAAAACTCATAGAAAAAGTTTAATAGCCCTTGACACACCACCCCATCCATGTGTTGACTGAAGTCTTGAAGAGTGGGAATCAGTGCTTCCTGTCTCTGCTTCATCACCAACTTGTGAAGAGGCAGTGTCCACATGTATGCCCCCTCTCTGTGATCTGAAATGCTGTTTTCCAAATATTGCCGATCACAGGGAGGGAGTGTATGCATGTACACCATCTCCACACATAAATGCCATGCTCATGAACTGCACATTCAGTCGGTGCACAGATGGGTCATATGGAGAGAGCTTGTATGGTGCCAAGAGGCTGGTTTGTCCAGCTGTTTAGGATACTTTTAAGGTAATTCAATCTAAGTACGTGGACAGGATCTTTGGAAGGTTGAGGCCTGCCACCTGTTATTATGACATTTCCGCTTCCAGTCTTCTTAAATCTGCAGGGGTCCTGACTGGGTCCAAGAGGTAGTTAATACCTCCTTGAAAGAGTGGGTGGTTGCCCCAACCTTGAAGGCTCTGGTATATCCACTTCTGAAGAAGCCCCAGAAGATCGCTATAATTAATGACCAGTCTCATATTTTCAATTTGTGAGCATCGTACATAATGGCTGGAAAAACTTCAACCTTTCCTTGATGAACCTGATTCTTGGATCCTTCCCAAACTGGTTTTAGGCCTGGTTATGGTACTGAAATATCCTTGGTCAACCTGGTTGATAATCTGTGGCAAGAGATGGACAGAAGCAGTGTGATTCTGTTGGTTTTCTTAGTAACTTTTGATACCATCAATCATGATATTCTTCTGGATTGCTTTTCTTGGCTAGTATTGGGAGGCGCTGCTTTGTGGTGGAGACTAGGTTTCAGAAGGTAGGGAACTGCTGCTTGGCCCTGGCCTTTGGTTTCCTGAAAGGCTCCATTTTGTCCCCTTTGCTTTTTAACATCTACATGAAACTACTAGGTGGGGTAATCAGGAAATATCAGCTGGATTGTTACCAATATGCAGATGATACTTTGCTCTATCTCATACATTCAGCTGACCACAAGGAGGCTGTAGAAACTCTGAACCAGTGCCTGGAGGCAATTTTGGATTTGATGCTGGCTAATAAACTGAAACTTAATCCTGTCAAGACTGAACTGCTACTGATGAATGGAAGGTCTGACCCTGAATTCTAGATGCCACCCAAGACTTTATTATGTATGTTTTTAATTTGGTAGCCACCTTGGTGGCCCTTATGAGGGCAGAAAGGTGGTGTATAAATTTTGTAAAATAAACAAATAAATAAATATAATTCTGCAAAGCTTAATATTTGGAAGGACAACCTATGCTTTTCATACTCTGTGCTGAGCCCCAAACTTCAGCAGTGCTAAGGGGGTGTTTGCAAACTACATTCTTCTTAGAACTGAAGGGAAATAGTTTGTTCCTCATCTCACCTTTCATCCCCCACCCCAAGTAAGAATGCTATAGACAATTTTGCTTAGTTTGAATGAAACAAACAGCACAGTGCTTATTTTCATTCAGCAAGATTGTTACTAGTCAGGAGAGGGGAGGCATCAGTTTTCCTTATAACTTAAAAAAATATTTCTCCATTTTGGGGGGGAGGATGGGTAAGGTTGTTCTCTTCTCAGACCTGAGTTTGTAAATTTTTCTCTCACATCCAAATTACTCCTAAAGAGCAGCTTGCATATTTTACTTATTTATTTAACACAGATGTAATGCTACCATTTCCCCAGACAACCCAGTATGATACATATCATCTATATAATTCTGAATGTGGCCTCGAACAGATCAAACAATCTGCACATTGGGGCCAGGTAGAGAAAGGAGTGATGTTTCTACTAACCTGTGGGAAACCCCAGGAGGGAAGGTTGGCATGTATAGCCCAATCTCGTCAGAGCAGGGTCAGAGCAGGATGGGAGACTGCCAAAGAAGGCTCTGCAGAGGAAGGCAAAAGCAAACTAACTCTGCTTTTCACTTGCCTTGAAAGCCCCAGCAGGAGTTGCCATAAGTCAGTTGTGCCTTGATAGCACTTTATACACATACATGGGAAACCCCAGATTTGCAGAAAAATCCCAAAAGGTACAGAAGTATTATAGGATTGGTATTATAGGATTGCCTAACAGCCTCATACAACTATGTGCTTTAATCACACACACACACGCACACAAACATGGAGTGGGCAAGCAGAGGGAAAAAGTGGCAGCAAGGGGGGAGCATAAAGATAATGGCAATGATGGGAGTGTGGGGGGAGAAGGAGGCAAAGGGAGGGGGAAGACATAGAAGTAAGAGTGGGAGCAGGGAGGAGAAGGATGTGGGGGAGAAGAGGGCAAGCAAGAGAAGAGGAAGCTGGGGTGAGTCGTCTTGCACCCATATAAAAGCTACAGTGAAGTAACAACTGGCTATGAATTTATAGGCAAATTGTAAACATGGTCCTCAAGTTAAAGTATGAAACTTAAAGTGGGTTCACACATGAGTATACATCATTATATTGCTCAACACTTGATGACTCAACACAAGGACTTGGACTGATCAGTGTTGTTAAGCACCAGCTAAGTTCTAAGGGTACAGCTGCATGTTACATAGTACTTTGCTTCACAAAATAATATCCCCACATCAACCCCTTTCCATGGAAATTAATTTGAATTTATCCTATGTCATGCCATCTGTATGATGTGGATTTACTCAAACCTGCTAGAGAATACTGAATAAACTGAACTATACTCTATTGGGGGAGGAATAGAAGGTGAAATGCAACACTAACAGTGAAATCCTAAGCAGAGTTATTCCATTCTAAGCTAATTAATTTGAATGGTCTTAGACTGAAGTAACTCTGCTTAGGATTTCACTGTTGCTATTTTTGACAGGAATCCTGTGGGTAGTTTTGCCCTTGGTTGCCATTGCTAAATTGTACCATTTGACCAAGCCATGATAATTCCAGGAAACATTTTATATAAATTGTGAGAAGATGGAAAGGCTCATTGAGGGAGTTGTCCCGTTACTGAAATAGTAATTGCATTAGATTTTTGAACAAAAGCCACTGATGTTGGCAAAATGCAGTGGGCAAAAAGATACAAGCCAGATATAAAAGAGAAAACATTCATTTACTGCAATCCATAAACCCCAGAGACTGATATAATTTCTGTAATGGATAATTTCTATTTCTTTTCATCTCAATATTTAACTGCTGGACCAATTCAGTGCATTAAGTATTTAGACACCTGAGGAGGAGAGAAACACAGCTCGAGAGAAAGATTGGGGGGGAGACTTTTGCTAATAGCAAAGGATGATGGATGTAATTGCCTCATTCAAAAGCACTACTGGCTTTTGCATATGTAATGAATATAACTGCATACAGCATTCTGTCAAGCAACAAAGTGAATGGTGTATCTCCAGTAAGCACAAGACTTTGTGTAGAAAGTGGTGGATCCTACCTTGAGGGAAAGAAAAGCACTGGACTATATAGCTGTCACATCAGCAGAAAAGAATTGACTGTTCCAATGGTGATGGGAGTGGAGGAATTCTTGAAGGCTAGCAACTGGGCAGCAGTAGTAGTGGAAGGTGACACTGGCGGAGGATCTTTCACAGACAAGGGCAGTGTCACTTCAGTTAACCCTGGTTAGTATTGTGCAGAAGGCAGCAGTAAACCACTTCTGATAATCTCTTACCTTGAAAACCCTATGATGAGACAATCCAAAATGAAAGAAGATACAGTGCTGGAAGATAGGACCCTCTCCCAGGTTGGATGCACTCAATGAGCTACTGGGAAAGAGCAGAGAACAAGTATGAATAGTACTGTCCTTATTGATGGGACTGGATTAAAGTCAAAAGGACATCCAGTTGCTGATGTGAATAGATGTAAAAGGAACATCCAAAGCTGTACAACACACATAACAAGGAACCTGGAATGTGAGAAGTATGAAGCCGGGTAAGCTAGAAATTGTAAAATAAGAAATGGAATGTTTAAACATTGAAATCCTGGGTGTGAGTGAACTAATTTGGACCGACTCAGGACATTTTCAGTCAGAAAAGCACAAAATGTTTTACTGCTGAAATGACAAACTCAAAAGAAATGGTGTTGTTCTAACAGTGAAGTGAGACACAGCGCAAGCCATCAAGAGCTATAACGCATGTACAGTCTAACCAATTAATATAAATCAGACTTCATGGAAGGCCTGTTAACATAATCATCAGTCATGGGTATGCCACAACTACAGATGCTGAGGAAGAAGAAATCGAAAAATTTTACTCAAGTGTCCAAGAAGAAATTGGTCAGGTGTGCTGATAATCATAGCTTACTGGAACACAAAGCAGGAGACAAAGCAGAATAAAATGTTGGAAAATCTGAACTAGAATCGTGAAAAGAAGCAGGAGAGTGATTCATAGAATTTTGTGAAGTCAACAACCTGTTCATTGCTAATATATTCTTTAGGCAACCAAAAAGACAATTGTAAGCATGGAAATCACTGCGTGGTCAATACAGGAACCAAATAGATTACATAATTGAAAGCAGAAGATGGAGAAGCAATACTCTCTCTGCTAAACCAAAACCAGGAGCTGATTGTGATACAGACAGTGAGTTGCTAGTATCAAAAAGTGGCATAAAGCTGAAGAGAAACACTGGAAGAATCATAGTGCCAAAATACAATCTAAATAATATTCCTGAATAATTTAAAGACCATGTGAAGAACAGATTTCCAATGCTAAGTTCAATTGATTGTGAACCAGAAGAACTATGGGCTGAAACTAGAGATATTATCAAGGAAGAATGTGCAAAGACTATTCCTGTAGCCAAAAGAAAATTCTAAATGGATGGCTGAGGAAACCCTTAAAATTGCTAGACAGATGAGAAGCAAAAGGTGACAGAAAGAGTCAGAATTCTAAATGCAGCTTTTCAGTGACTTATATGCACAAAGAAATTTATTATAATAACCAGTGCAAAGAAATAGAAGAGAACAACAGAAAAGGAGTAACAAGAGATCTATTCCATAAGAACAGGGGAATCAAAGGGAAATTTAAGCCATGGCTTGGGATGCTGAAAGATCAACATGGAAACATAATATCTGATCAGGACAAAATAAAGGAAAGATGGCAATAATACACTGAAGAACTAAACAGAAGAGATGGAAGAATGGCAGCTTTGAAGAAGAATGTTTTGACAAAGAACCAGAAATCTTAGAAAGTGAAGTAAAAGCTGCACTCAAAGCATTTGGGATAAAAAAGGACAGAGTAGATGGCATACCAATAGAGCTATTTCCAGCTACAGAAACTGAGTCAAAATCTTGACAAGAATCTGTCAACAAATATGGAAAACAAAACAATGGCCTACAGACTGGAAATGCTCGATCTACATTCCCATTCCAAAAAAGGGGTTGCCAAAGAGTGCAGCAACTATCGGACTATTGTGTTAACTTCTCACACAAGTAAAGTGATGCTCAAAATTCTACAGCGAAAACTCTTATTATATATGGAATGAGAAATGCCAGATGTTCGAGCTGGATTCAGAAAAGAAAGAGGCACTAGAGATCCCACTGCAAATTTATGATGACTAATGGAACATACCAGGAAATTTCAGAAGATAATCAGCCTATGTTTTATAGATTAAAAGAAAGCTTTTGACTGTGTGGATCATGAAAAGCTATGGATAGTGTTAAAAGAAATGGGGGTGCCAAAACATCTGATTGTTCTGATGTGCAACCTGTACTTTGGACAAGAGGCAATTGTTAGGATAGAATATGGGGGAACATAATGGTTTCCAATTGACAAAGGGGTCAGACAAGGATGCATATTATCTCCCTACCTGTTC
Source organism: Eublepharis macularius (assembly GCF_028583425.1). Classification (NCBI taxonomy): domain Eukaryota; kingdom Metazoa; phylum Chordata; class Lepidosauria; order Squamata; family Eublepharidae; genus Eublepharis; species Eublepharis macularius. The sequence goes on from NC_072794.1 coordinate 40,541,652, forward strand.
AACTTCTATGCAGAACATATCATAAGGAAAGCTGGATTAGATTTAGAAAAAGATGGAGTGAAAATCAATGGAAGGAACATTAACAATTTGAGATATGCAGATGACTCCATGTTACTGGCAGAAAATAGTGAAAACTTGAAACAATTACTGATGAAGTTTTAAAGGAGAAAACACCAAAGCAGAATTACCACTGAACATCAAGAAGACAAATGACTACTGAGGAATTACACAATTTTAAAGGTGACAATGAGGAAATTGAAATTGTTCAAGATTTTATATTCCTTGGCTTAATCATCAACAAAAAGGGAGACTGCAATGAAGAAATCAGAAGAAGACTGAGACTTGGAAGAGCAGCTCTGAGGAAACTAGAAAAATCCTTAAAGATAAGAATGTCTCTCTGGGGACCAAGTAATGGGTATTCCCCATTACTATGTATGGATGGATGTGAAAATTGCACAATGAAGAAAGCTGACAGGAAGAAAATTGATTCATTTGAAATGTGGTGCTGGAGGAGAGCTTTGTGGATACCATGGACAGGGCCGGATCGAGGGGGGGCAGGGGGTAGTCTGCCCCCGGCGCCACCAGGGAGGGGGCGCCAGGAGCAGCTGCCAGCTGCCAGAGAGCGCAGGCAGCAGTGCGGGCAGCCTCGCAGCCCCCCGCGCTGCCTTTCGCCTGCCCCACAGGACAGGGGGCAGCCGGCTTGCCGCGCACCCCCTGTCCTGCAGGGAAGGCAAAAGGCAGTTCGGACAGGGCCGGATCGAGGGGGGCAGGGGGTAGTCTGCCCCCAGCGCCCCCAGGGAGGGGGCACCGGGAGCAGCTGCCAGCTGCCAGAGGGCGCAGGCAGTAGCGCGGCCGCCCCCTGTCCTGCGGGGCAGGCAAAAGCAGCGCGGGGAGCTGCGAGGCCGCCCGCGCCATTCGCCTACGGGGAGGCGAATGGCGTGGGCGGCTTCCCAGCCCCACATGCTGCCTCCGTTCTGCCCTGCATGATGACGTCACCGAAGTGACGAGGTAGCCGGCCGAGGGTTGCCCCGGGCGCGGGCAACCCTAGATCCGGCACTGACCATGGATGGCCAAAAAGACCAGTAAGTAGTTATGTTAATTAATCTGGTAATGCAAAATGATTTTGCTGATCTCTTTTGGGCTCTAAGCTTTCAAAAATATTTTAAAGATATTCTTGATTCCATCAGGCTTTATCTGCTGGCTGTTTAAGGTTTTTTGGTGTGTATGCTGTGTTTTATCTGATGTTATATTTTTATTGTGAAAAGATTTCTGCTGTAAAGCAGCATATAAACCAACAGATCAGGAATTTTAAAGGAATTTGTGCCACATTCCTATATAGTATTTTCCACTGAAGTTTGATACAACTGTCTTGAAGTTTTGGGATGGATAGGACAGAGAAGATCTACAAGGATCCTAATTGTTTATCAGCTACATTTTGTACATTATTTCATCTTAATTTCAGTTTGAAAGTCTCTTAATTAATCTCAGTAGGTGTTTGACAGCCTCTGATGAGGGTTCTTATACAGTAGGAATGCCATGTTCTTGGAAAGGAGCCAGGTTTCCAACCTTATCTGATCAACAAAGCATACTGCAAGATTGCAGAGCATTCCAGCTTAACAAAATACTTTCTACAGAAACAAATACTGTTTATAAAATGCTGAGCATTCATGCCATCAATAGTACATCCCTCATCAACTATAAAGACACATTTCAGTAAATTTATTTTGAATTAATAACAGTCAATGTCAATGTATGCTGAGCATTCAAAGGGTATCATAAAGGTGGGGAAAGTTCCAGAAAAAAGGAAAATTAAAATAATAGCAATAGAAGCAATACCTTCTTTAAAACGAAAATCTAAAACTCCTGGGGAGGGGGCGTGATGGGGGGGGGAAGGGCCTTGAGCATTTGTTTTCAAAGTATAGTTTTGTAAAATGAGGTATCTGGAAGCTTATCAGGGTCACCTGAATGAGAAAATCAGTAAAACACATGCATAAACATGAGCAGGTGGAAGTCTTACACATCACCTACTAAAGGTAAAGATAAAGGTAGTCCCCTGGGCAAGCACCGAGTCATTACTGACCCATGGGGGGATGTCACATCACAACACTTTCTTGGCAGACTTTTAACGGGGTGGTTTGCCATTTCCTTCCACAGTCATCTACGCTTTACCCCCAGGAAACTGGGTACTCATTTTACCGACCTCGGAAGGATGGAAGGCTGAGTCAGCCTTGAGCCGGCTACCTGAACCGGGCTTCTGCCAGGAACAAACTCAGGTCGTGAGCAGAGCTTGGACTGCAGTACTGCAGCTTATCACTCTGCACCACAGGGCTCTTCATAATAATTGCCATTGTATACTGCTCTTCTAGACAGATTAGTGCCTCACCCAGAGTGATGAACAAGTTGGTGTTGTTATTATCCCCATAATACAGCTGGGGAGCTTTGGCTGAGAGGAATGGCTTACCCAAGGCCACCTACTGAGCTCATGGCAGTAGTGGGATTTGAACCAGAAGAGTGCTGATTCGCAGCTGAACCACTCAACCACTGTGCTACAGCAGCTCTCCGCATCACCTACTACCTTATCCTTAATGGGAGATGCCAGGGGTTGAACTTGGGACCTTCTGTAGGCCAAGCAGATGCTCTTCCACTGATCCACAGCATCTCCCACATAGCAAATAAACTTTCCTGAAAGATATGTTGCCCAGCCACAGAGATTTTCCTCTTGTACATGTAGCTAGCAGGCAAGCATGGAGAGTATTCTAGGGCACCTTCTCAGGCCTGGTATTCACAAGCAGCAGATGTGCCTGAATTGTGCATATGGGGGCTTACATGATTGGATGTTCCTCCATTTAAAAAAAAAATCCTGCACATAGAAAACTGGCATGACACAGAGAAACAGTTCTAATTTGTTCTTCTACCAAACACATTAGTTTTCTACATGCAGGGAATGTTGATTTTATGGAGGAACATCTCTTCATATAATTCTCATCTACAGTTTGGACTGGTAAAATCCTAACACTTCTATCAGGACATTTACAGTTTAGGTGAATTAGGCATGAGCTCCTGCACAATGGCACTGGCATCCAGTATGAATAACCAGGAGTTTGTGAGAACTTTGTGAGAGATCTTTGCACATGAACACAACAAAGAGCAACAATCCAGCAGAAGAAGCAGGATTGTACCTAATCCAGTCACACCAACTGAAAATATTTAACCAGTGTTGGTTTTTCCACTGACAGACAGAACCCATCGCACAGCATTTCCTGAATATACGATCCATCCCATACATGGTATAGGGACATTAGTGTCCATCTTAAACTGACTGACAGACTAAGTTGTCTGTCATAGCCCCATTACATACCCCTCCTCACCTGCTACCTTATTAAGAATTACTCCCAAGCCCCTGAACTACTACCTCCTTCTCTTCCTTATTCCATCAGGTTACACAGGTAAACCCCCACCTATTCCAATCCTTTCCTTCCATACCTAGAAAGAGGAGAACCTTTTATTTTGAGGACAGTGATGTTTGCCTTTTGATTGAGGCCACATTACTGCCCCATGGTGTGCTTTTGTGTACCCAAGACTATCCTTGTCTTGTGACCTGCTTAACCCACATCTGCCATGATGAATTGTAGATTTGCTGCTTCACCTTTTGTATTATTTGCTACCTAGATGCTAGGACCCCTATCCTGGTGCTTGGATCCCTATTTAGATCTTTCTAGGAACTGGCATCTATAAGCTTCCTGCTTTCTCCTTGATCTGTCTCTTCAGGACCACAAGGGGAGGAATGGAAGCTTTCATATAGATGGTTTTCACATAAAAATAGAAGAATTCTTGGAGGATAGATCTATCAGTGGCTAAATAAAGCCTCTATGTATAGAGGAAATATATCTCTGAAAACCAGATGATGTGATCCTTGCTTTCATGTCCTGCTTGTGAACTTCCAGAAATAAGTGAATGGCTGCTGAAAGATAAAAAATGCTTCACTGACTGCAGAAGACAATTGTTTGAAGTGGAAATATCCTTCAAATACAAATTGCACCAACATCTTAAGACTTACCTGCAAATTTGATGTGGAACTTATTTTCAGGCTTCAGTATCTGCACATACAGAGGACAATTTGGTGCAAAATCCTTAACTGCCCATGCTCTTAAAATTGTTTGATGATCCTAGAATAAAATAAGGCAGCACCATGTAAGTCAGGTTTTTAAACGTACAAAATAAAAGACAAGTAGTGAAATTCATCATGAGGGTTAAACTAGGAACTTGTTTTATACTGGCATTGTATCAACGTTCTTTAATGTAGAAAAGGCATGAACCTTATTGTTATTATATACTTTTCACTGGAGCATAATGACTACTAACCTTATTTAACATAACTGGAATGTCCTATAGTAGCCATGCCAAGAATTAAGCTACTGTAGAACCAGCAACTGGTAGATGCCAAATGTTAACAGTCATACAAATTACTTAGAGTAGTGCTGATTCTTTTTTGTTTCTAAAGTATTTTTAATACAAATCCAGTGGCCCAACTGGATATTATGAATCTCATGTAGAATGCAAACCAAAACATTCACACCCTTCTAAGTCCATTGAACTCAGCACTCTTAGAAGACTCTAACTGTGCTTCAGGTGACTTTGAGCAGAACCACAAGTGACAAAAGGCACAGATTGGACACTTGTCAGCTTCCCTCAAGTTTTGATGGGAAATGTAGGCAGCTTGGTGGAATGTTGGACAAGTGACAGTTGAAAAGTCCATTGGACAGCAGACAGAGAGCCAAGCTGCAAGACAAGGATGCCTACATTTCCCATCAAAACTTGAGGGAAGCTGACAAGTGTCCAATCTGTGCCTTTTGTCACTTGTGGTTCTGCTCCCTGTAATGGTTCCAAAGCAATTCTGGAAACAGAACAAGAATGTCTTTACAGCTTCCCTTGGCCATCTGATCATGATGATCAGAACTTAAATGTTGTTTTTAATATTATTTCAGCAGTTGTTACTACAAAGATAGCCCAGTTTTATTTTCTCCATATTGCAGAAGATTACCGTTCATCTAAAAAATTAGGTGAGATTTGAAGCTGGGATTTGCTTGGTCACTGGATACACTGTTAGCCATGATGTTGGTTCTAAATATTTTATTACCGTTACCGGTGTTATACCTATAGGTACTCATGAGAGTCTGACAATCCCGTTATAGACTACATCTGAAGACCAACGATGGTGCTAGATAAGCAGCTTGTCAATAATGTAGCATAGTGGTTTGGGTGATTGTTTTGCAACAACAGAGTGATCTAAATTATTATCCCTTGCAACTAAACAGTTACAACTGTATCATCAATACCAACAAAAAGTCTAAGAGAGCAAGGCAAGGGAGAAATGAAACAAAATCCAAAGATGTCCCCCCCAAAACTGCACAAAACCTCTTGCACAAGCAGAACCATGAAAATAAAAAGCTATTATAACACAGTGTGAACTTTTGAGTAAGTTCTTATGTAAGCATTTGTGGAACAGTAAAAGCTGCAACTTCCTTTCCACTCACAGTTCTTTGTATCCAACCCGCTGGTATTCAAAGCTGGGTGCACACACAAGCCAAGTAAAGTGGTTTATGGCTCCTCTAAATACATGAAATTTACTAAATTTCAAATTTTACAACTGTTAGTAATATTATAGGACCTCTTAAATTTGACACATCTTAGGGCCTAAGCATATCTTTATCCAGTCCTGTGGGAGTTCAATTGTTATATATAAATTGAAGTACAGTAAAAATATATAATACTAAACATTTTGGACCAAAATATTCTGGTCTATATCTTTCTATTAAAAGATATTTTTTAAAATATATATTGATTATAGACTTACGTAGTGAATGACTGAGGTGTATGTATAAAGCCACCCTATATTATTAATGGATTAAAATATTACATTCTGTTAAGATTCTCAGAGTCCCATATCTGTTCTGATTTTTCAATTGTATTTTCAAAAGTACAACTGAGGGTAATTTCCGAGAGCTAATGACGCTAGGGAATGAAATGGCATGAGAAAAGAATAAGGGAGAACTGAATGATTAATTTATATTTGTGGTGTCAGCAGACAGGAAAATCTTCTATGGTCTAGTACACAAAACAAAATGTCAGACAGACAATGAGGAAAACAGATAAATTTAAATGACATCATCATTCATTTTACTAGAAGCAGGATGAATTAATTTAACTGAGGAGAATACCAGAGTAATCAGTCTCCTGGATTTGAGGGCCCTCAAGCAAGAGGCCACACCTTGATTAATGAAAGATATAGCACATGATGTGAGAGAGCATCATGTCAGTTATCCATATAATCTGACCACATAGCTAGGCCTCAGATCCATCAAGATCACTCAAATTATCTGCATGTCACAGATATCTCTGGGTAAGTCATGTCCAAGAAGGTTACTGGTGTTGCTAGATAAATTATTTGTCTCCAACATTTTATGGAGCCCTGTCCTAAGTACAAATGGCAGCATTCTCTCCATGATGAGTCTAAAATCTGTACTCGGAAAATTAGTGAACCCCCCCCCCGCCCCATTAAAGATGGAATTTATTATTAAAGATAGTAGAAGTCTGTCAATGGTAGAAAGAAGACTTTCCATTTTCTGGCAACGGTTGGCCACTGTGTAAAACAGGGTGCTAGACTACTGGTCTGAATTAGCAGGATACCTTCTTTTATGTATGTTACAGTTGCCATTTTCTAGCTACTGTGCCTCAGCAGGTGCCATATTGTTGCTGAACTCTGGCGTGAGCCAGAGGGATAGCAGCCAGACATCTGCAGGTAGTTCAGGAAATTTTGTCCCCACTTTTACTAGTATATAAGAAAAGTAAATGATCACTAGGGACAGAAAGAACACATTTTAATCCAGTTGTTAAGGAAGCCCTGGAAAGGTACGGCTGCTTCCAAAATGGCCTACTGCCTGGACTTCATATTTCTAACTTCACACAGATGCATAAAATAATGGAGCCAAAGAGAATCCAAGTCCAAACCTAAAAAACAGAAATGGAGCTACCAATGGCAGACCATATGTGATCTGATTAGAAAAAGGAAAGTAATATGAGTGTCATCTCAGAATTTAATAGGTGGGAACAAAGAGACTTTGGTAGTGGGACAAGTTTCTCAGCAAGTTTTAAAAGTTTACTCTTACATATATTAGAGATCTAACTGTAAAATCCTGGAGTATTTCAGAGCATTTGTCATCACTAATATTATCAATCCTGTCAATTGAGCATCACCTTTTTTTTTTAGCTAAACCTTTGTGGAAACATGTATGGCTAGCACATAGGCCCATGAAATAACTTGCAATGATAGCATAGAACTGGAAAAAACGTAAGTGCTCTTTAGAAGTAAAAATGTGGTCTGAAACATGTGGGATGGTAATGTACCTCTCCTCTATGATGCCCCTAGGGGGAAAAAGCTGTCCAAAATGCCTCTGTTTATCGTAAACAGGATCTGAAGTGAATGTTATTCTTTCAGCCCTTATGGAAGCACTGTTAGGCCACTTTCCCAGAATGAGATGCCTCTCAAAATTCAGAACAGATCTACAGACACATACTGTGTCTCAGTATGTCAGAAGGAACTTTAACTTTAACTTTAATTGAATTTTTATACCGCCCATCTCCCGAAGGACTCAGGGCGGTGTACAGCCAAAATAAAACATACAAATATAAAACAGTAAGAATATAAAATATAAACATATTGGATAATTTAGCTCAGAACAGGACAACTCAATTAAAACACATTTAGGCCAGCCCCGCTTGTTGGAATAATAACGTCTTAAGGGCACGGCGAAAGGTGTGTAGGTCAGGGACCATACGTATCTCCGGGGGCAATTCATTCCAGAGGGCAGGTGCCCCGACAGAGGAACATTACAGTAATGTTATTATATGTATAACTTGAGAGCACCCTCTCTCTCCCTCTCTCTGAATATTAAGAGAAACGCAAAGAAATTAGATGGACAACTTGTCAATGACTTCCTAATTACATTTAATGATTTTTGCTCAATAAGAGGAACACTACAAAACATATCCTGAAATAAAGATGATATCACAACAAGATGCACAAAGCACTGAAAATACCTGGCAAAAATTAGGCACCGGATTTAATGCTAGTAAACATGTGAGGTGCTGAAGTATGCTTCCTTCATTACACTTCAAGATAACATGAGACTTTCCGAGTCCTATATAGCACTTTCATCCCTATGCTCATGTTGCCAGGCTTCTAGAAGGGTTGACACTGATGCTGGAAGGAACCGCAATGTGGGGCTCCTCTAACATGACCTGAGGCTTCTCATGTTACCTCAGGACTAGTGCCACAAGGGCCTGAATTGCAGCAGCTGCCACTCTCCCAATGTAATGCTAACAGGAGGCCTTAGGCGTAAAGGCTCTGTGCTACAGGTAGGATAACCCATTCTCAATTAGGAATAGTAGTGAAGAGGCACCTCACACTTCTAAAAATTATACAGGCCTTGTTGTATAAGAGAGGCATCTCAAAATTTGCAATACTTCTTCTTGTTGTAATAATCTGTAGTCTAATAAAATGATTACTGTAGGTATTTTGCTTTTACTCTACTGTCTTCTACCTTTGTGATTCCATGTGCGGTACACCTTGCTTACTCTATGAGCCTATGAGCAGAACCACAAGTGACAAAAGGCACAGGTTGGACACTTGCCAGCTTCCCTCAAGTTTTGATGGGAAATGTAGGCATCCTGGTCTCGCAGCTTCGCTCTCTGACTGCTGTCCAAAGGACTTTTCAACTGTCACTTGCCCAACATTCCGCCAAGCTGCCTACATTTCCCATCAAAATTGGAGGGAAGCTGGCAAGTGTCCAATCTGTGCCTTTTGTCACTTGTGGTTCTGCTCTATGTATCAGTTACAATCATCTGACCAACTTCTCCTTACTAGCACCTCCCTTGAAATGATATGGGCTGTGGTGGCCCATTCCAGAGCTTTTTTGGTAGTAGTTACCCCTGAATTATGGCACATCTCATTAATGCTGTATGTCTGTTACATTCAAAAGTGCTTTCAACAGAGCCTAATCTATGAGATGCCTGTTGATGAGCTCTTTCTTAATTTTGTGTCAGCTTCTATATTGGGCAATCTTATACTGGGCTGCTGTAGGGATTGTGACACGTGATTCCATTTTTATCTTGTTTGCATTGAGCAAGAAAGGCAGTCTAGAAATACTTAAATAAACAGACAACAGTTTATCTGCAGAGGCACTATCTGGAAGGTAAACCTTGTACATCATTTTAGCCAAATCCCTTGGCTCAAAGATTCCTTTCATGCAAGCAGATATAAATATCCAATGACGTGAGATATGGTTCTTGCACCAAAAGTTTGCGTATAATATCAACCCAGGAATACTCATCATACCCTAAAGGAAAATAACATCTGTAGACCAACAAGATAGATCTTCCCTTCCCTGAGAATCTCTTGAAGCACTGCTGGTAGCTGGTGCTTAGACTAGATGAACAAATTCAATGCAGGTAAGAGAGAAGCACTATTGACTGAACATCCAGAAGACAGCGAACAGCTTGTGTTGCATGCAATGATGTTTCCCATTTTAGACTCAGAGCCAAGCTACAAGTGACGCCTTACACAGGTTGGACACTTGTCAGCTTCCCTCAAGTTTTGCTGGCAAATGTAGGCGTCCTGGTTTTACAGCTTGGCTCTCCATTACCGCCGCAAGACCAGAATTTCCCATCAAAACTTGAGGGAAGCTGACAAGTGTCCAACCTGTGTCAGGCGTCACTTGTAGCTTAGCTCTCAGGCTCACAATGAGGTGGTGTTTTGGACTTGGCAGTAAAGCAGTGATGGAAATGGTCAACAACATGCTTTAACAGTTTAGGCTGGTTCACCACCTGCATCTTCTCCTACTCACACTGAATCACACCTCAATCCACAATGCTCATTCCCTGTTAGTATTTTAGGAGCCATACTAAATTTTGTTCTGGAGATTTTCGAGGAGCTTCGGTCATAAACTTGCAACACCACCACTGTTATTGCTGGAGTTGCTATAATTGGGTTTTCCTACATCTTTTTAGTCTGTGGTTGCTGGTTTTAAATGATTAATTTACATTCCCTTTTTAATGACTTTGTTGTGTTATAATCAAGAGGAAGGATGTAAATGTTTTAATAAAAAATAATAACATTTTCTCTCCAGGAAGCAGAGCAAGTCACTGTCTATTCCGAACAAGTATAATAAAATGATACTCAGATCCTATTTTTCAACAAGAAAACTGAAATTAAATAAATAAAATCAACCAGACTGTTTTTGTCCCCTTCCTTAGGTTCTTCATATCAATCATTCACATTCTTCACAGCATTTTTCCTAACGGCTATGAACATGACTTGCACATTTATATAGATAAGTAATTTCCACCCACTCTCTATAATCAGCTGTGAATGTTAACACAGTTTGAATGAAGCCTACTCAACATTTATGTTTAAAATGTATCATATCTATTTAAAAGCCAAAATTCCCCTACTTTTTAATATAAAGGGAAAAAAGAGTTAAAGCACTGGTAGTATTTCAGAATATTTACTGTTTGTTTATTTGAGGCCCTCAATCTACCCTTCCTTGCTCAAACATCTCCAATCATCCACACACAATTTGAGTTTGTGATACTGTGGCAAGGCTTGGGGGAGGGGGGGCAACTACCTGGGTCCCACATGTCTGAGGGTCCTCAATGTATTTGTATTGCCTAAGATAAACACTACTTGAAATTCAAATGTGACCTAGCACCTTTGAATTTCAGGCAGTGTTTGACAGACTTAAAACAGGAAGCCTATTTATCTAACTAGTGAACTGGCATTCATGGTTATTAATTAACTTATAATCATTAAATTCTATATAATGTTATAGAATACATTTACAGTGCAATCCTGAGCATAGTTACTCTGGCCTAAGCCAATTGGTTTCAATGAGTTTAGACGGAAATAACTCGGCTTAGGATTGTATTGTTAGTATGCTAATATTCTATGTATTGAAATAGTCTGTTATCTACTGACAATATTTGGGGGAATGCCGAAGACTATGTTTTACCTTGAGTACCTCTCTACAGCCCTGGATGATATTACTGATAGCTTCCTGCCTTTACTTTGTTTAATACTGTACCTTGTATAACACTATACCATGTTTTCACCCAAGCATGTATGCTGAGGTTCTCTTTTCTCCTTCTAGTTTCTCCACTAGGGCAAATCTGCATACAATAGCTCTTGGCAGCTCCATACTGTGAGCAGTAAGTATGTTAACTACATGTACACTGTATTGTGCTGTTGTTTTCAGAAGTCATATATACATATTCATCTTTAAAATTTGTGGATAAGTAGTTGGACCTTGATCCAACCGGTAATGTATATGCAATTAGTAAATAGTTACATTCAGGTATTGTAGTATTTTTGCTCTCACAAGTGCACTAACAAAACATTCCAAAGAATAAAATTTTTACAAGACTGATGTCTATGATTACAAGGAAGACCTGGGTCTTTCAAGTTTCTTCTGGGACTTATTGTTTAACTATGTCCGATTGTAACTAGTTGGTTATGGGCCTATTTTGGTCAGTGCAATGGCATTTCTGCCAGTGGACAGAGGAGGGCAACTTCTCCTTATTCTCCTCTTTCACTTCAGACCAGGGATGTGTACTAAAAACAATGTTATCTTTCAGATTAAGGTACTGGGAAGGCCATAACTATCAATGTTCCTGATATTCAGATCCCACCATACTGGTTCTTTTTTGGGATTTCAAAATTAACCTGGTCCATTATTCCCTATGGGAGAATATTTGGGGAGGAGCTGCTTTTTGTGCAAATTACACCAGAATTGCAATGGAGGGAGGTTGCCTGTCCATGAAAGACACCACCCTCTGCCCAAGTTTCAAGATGATTGGGTCAAGGGGTTACTTTCTATGGAATTCTGAACAAGATGCCCCCTAGTTACTCTCCACTGTTTCCTAGGGTGGAAAATCCAATGCTTTCTCCAGGGCAGAGAAATCTTAGCCAAACATACAACAGCAAACAGTGCCAAAAAGAACCAACAAAGACCAACAGAACTAATGCCAAATGAGAGAATCCCAACAGAACCAATATAGTAGCAGGTAGTAGAAAGCATGCACTACAAAAAGAAAATCATGCCCTAGAGGTGCAGCCAGGTGTAGCTTGTCCCCCCCCCCTTGCAAGTTTCCTGCAAGTTTCCTGGGTAAAAAGGGGGGGTGATGCAACTTTCACAAGCAAATGGCATCACTCGTTAGGAGGAACTCAATTGTCTGTCGAATCACAACAGTTCTCTCATATGGTCTATGAGAGAATTGTCAGGATTGGATAAACAGTTGAGTTCCCCCTAATGAGTGATGCAATTCACCTGTGAGAGTCAGTCCCCTCCTTTTTTGTCTGTGAAACCTGGGAAAGTAAGAAAAACAAACTACTGTGACCTTTGAAATGGAGCTATATGTGTAGATTACCCTCTGAAAACCATTACTCTTACTTATAAAAGGAAATGAAGAAATAATAGCTATTTCATTAGGAAAGTAATATATAGATTGTAATAGTAAACAATCTTTTAATAAAATACATAATGATTGATTCTCTAAAATACACCTTTAAATTAACTGATACAGCAAGATGGTATAGCTTAAGTTAATGGGAACCATAATTATATGATGAGAATATTGTCTCGATCATATCAGTGAGGACTGTTTCAAAGACCAGAATCCCACAGTTAATTAAATTTCTATTAAGATTATTTTGAAAATCTAGATCAATGTTTTGCAAGTTTGTGAAAGCAGAGGAAAGCTTCCCCCATCCCACCCTAAGTTAAATTTGGAGGCATATTTCACCCATATTCAAAAAAGTGCACTTTTCACTTGAAAAGGTTTACCTGAAAACATTGTAAGTGCTCTCCTGCCACAAGAGAGCATTTGCTAGGTTTTCACATCACATCTGTAGACCCAATTTCATAAGTTGGGGCCATTATTTAAGACCCCCAACAAATCATCTGGAATGGTATAATGAACAAGAATGTTATTGTAGCAAGCTGCCCAGGGTGAGTCACTGTGTGTCATCAGCTGAAAGCATTGCTTGCTGAAAGTGTTGGTAATAACAGTATTACCCTTGCTCCAGAATTTAAGTATGGCCAAATGAACCCTATCTCTAACTGAAGGCAGACCAAGTTCTGCCTTCATTAGGGCTGCAGGGGTCCCCCTGGGTAGTGCAAGCAATCGTCTAATGAAAAGATTTTGAATTGATTCCAGACGGGTTATGATATGTTCTTTCCAACATCAAGACTTTGGTTCCTAGAGATACTCAGCCCCATTAAGAACTGGTGATTTTCCTCCTGTTTTTCTCCTCCTCTTTTGTCAGTGGGCCCCAGGATAAATAATAATAATAATAATAATAATAATAATAATATTTGATTTATATACCACCCTTCAGGATAACGCCCACTCAGCAGTTTACAAAGTATGTTGTTATTATCCCCACAACAAAACACCATGTGAGATGGGTGGGGCAGAGAGAGTTCCTAGAAACTGTGACTGACCCAAGGTCACCCAGCTAGCTTCAAGTGGAGAAGTGGGGAATCAAACCTGGTTCTCTAGATTAGAGTCCTGTGCTCTTAACCACTACACTAAACTGGTTCTCTTCCAGAAGTTTGTGGTGGTTCTCAGCAGACCTGGATACTCTATACACATATATACTCACAGGGCTACACCTGCACCCATCCCACAGGGCACATAGCACCCTCTCCCCTTGTTTGGGGTCAGGAAACTGCATGAAAGGGAGCCTGAAGCCCCTTCTTCCCCTGTGCTCCACCCCAAAACAAATTCCCTCACACTTGAGTCAAAGTCAGCTTGAGGGAACCAAGACACTACACATTAAATATGTAATGTGTAGTTTAGCCCTTAACATACTCCACTTAGCAGCAGCTATACTTCTGAGAAGTCTAGCCTTGCTAATGTGCCTTCAGATAGGTTCTTAGTGTCATCAGCCTAGCACAAGCCTGAGGCAGGATGCCATGAGGAGTTCTGGACGGTTATTACAGGAGGCCAAAGTGGTCAGGAGGCAATGGCATAGCATGTATCAATGTAGTCCAGCGGACAGTGGGTAATGTATCACTTTTGGTCATTATCAGAGCTATGGCATCCATAGTTAACAGATTTCTGAAGTAGATCTTTTTATGCCCTTTCAGAAAGGCTTTGTAGCAGGATGTGGTTTTTATACATTCCTGGCCTTCCATTTTAATTAGCTTTGCTCACCTGTGGGATTGGCAAACAAAAGAAGAATAGTGGGGAAAAATGCAATTCTTGACAAATATGGTACTATTTATTTAAAACATTTTTAACCCGCTTTTCTAACAAAAGCAGTAGTAATGGCTGAAATCGCTCAAGAACTATCAATTCAACTAAAGGTCCGTTGTCTAGGCACAGGTGCACAAGAGACACATATGGTACATATGATATCATTAAAAAGGGGAAGTGTTGGTATAAGCAGTGCCGCCACGACAAGGCCCTTCCCCATAGGCACTGGTTATAGGGGAGAAAAAAAATTTAAAAACTATACCGATAAGACCCCAATAGGATGCTATCAGTGGGGGAATCATTTCCCTATCTTCTGGTCTATGCTGTGCAGAAAACATAAGAGAGAGGAACTATATGGATGGCATCGATATCATGGCTCCTTTTTATGCACATGTTGCCAGCCCTTGGAAAGAGGGACATTGGTGTGGAAAGGAGTCCTGTAGTTTCTGCATTCAGAAATTACTGGACCAGGTTACAAAGAATGAACTCCTGTGGGGAATGTACAAAGGTACTCCTGCTGCGGGGAATGTACAAATTTGACTTTGAATCAGGCAGGACTAATGTACATGTTGTTGTTTTCTCTTTCTCAGTTCATATTCTAGTGGGAATTACAGTTCTCCTCAACATACTGAGGATCCTTGGCAGGTAAGTCAACATAGACAGTGTTCCCTGGTGATAAAAAAAGTCTGATAAACACTGGCTCCGAAGAAGCAATGGCAACTGTGTAAGAGTGACAACAGTAGACCTATATCGACTACCTGAGGGTCCTTTAGAATGATCATTCCTTGAATGGGAACATTTTAAAGATGGTAACGACACCCATGGCAATTCTGTAAAGCTTAGCAGTGTATGAGGGACTTGCTCTCTAAATGAGTGACAACCAGTTTGTGCTAGCTTACTTGTAAGCTCCAGTAACGCGGTGGTGTTTCCAACCCCTTTTACTCCACTAGTTTTTTATTAAGCTTCTGCAATAATTCCTCTTATTTATAACAAGTTACCCATAAGAACTCACAAACACACAAAAAGCAAACAGTAAAGAACTTACGGCTGCAGTCCTGTCCACTTCACAGCGGCTACTTAAAATGAAACAGGCCTCAGCATCATCCATCCTAAAATTACATGGAAATTATCAAATGTTTCATATTTTCCATATCATTTCTAGTCTAGAAACTTGCTTTAAACTAGGACATAACAACCACTGTAAGCATATATTTTTTTTAAAAAAATCATTTTGCTGTTCATGTTTTTCAATTCAGATAAACCCATATCAAATCAGCTATAATCAAGAAAATCAGGAGCAAGCTATGTTGAAACAAATACAGCCATTCATAACAAAACTTATTAGGAAAGAATGGAAAAAAATTGAAGAAAGAAGCTTGAAGGGAAACAAACCAGATGCATATTTTGATATAAGTATATATCGTCTGATATATATTTACTGAGCTGGAAGTTGGACTAGATGGCCTACAAGACCCCTTCGAACATTATGATTTTATCTCAGTCACTGTTAGACTGGACTCTATTTCTGTATAGCTTACATGCTGAGCGCACAGGGTCAGATTCCCCCACGCTTCTGTGAAACATAACAAAAGGAGAGGGGAGTGACTATACCGGGGGGAGAGAGTTAAATGAAAAAATTCTAAGCAATTATTTTATTGGATCAGTATGAACAGTTGGGTATTAATAGTGTTATTATCATAAGGTTTATAAGGATAGAATTTAATAAATTTTTATGCTAGTAGATAACTGTATAATGGAGAATGAATATATATTAGCATACAGAATGTGGGTCTAATTGATAGACTTATGCTGAACGTGTACATGAATTGTTTATTTTTGCTGGACAGTTTTATAATGGAGAAATTAGTTAATTGAAATAGACAAGATATGTAAAAGAAAGTAAAGAGCAACATATAGAGTATAAGTCAAACTATAAAAGTATGCAAGGTTTATAGAAGTATTTGAAGTTATGCATAAGGAGGGACAAATTGTTTGTCCCATCTTGAAGTAATTAGAAAGATTAAGATAGAACACACACTATCAACATGATTATTATTATTGAAGAGGATAAGTTAAGAGGGTTATATTTTTACCCACTTGGGAAGGGGATCAGAGATAACACTATGTTACTATAGATAAGCTTAGAGGAGTTTGAAAGTATATTACAATAAGTATAATAAATTTGAAATGAGTAGAGGGAGAATAGACAAGGGGTTGGAAAACTGTTGGAAATCAACAAAAGGGGGGGAAGGGAGGGGGTTAGAATTGGAAAATTGAAGGGAATGTGATTGTAATTAAATTTATATGTGTCTAATCCAATAAAAATCTTTTTTAAAAAAAAAGATTCCCCCACACTTCCACTGAAACTCCACTTCTCAGGACCAGCATGGGAAGTGAAGTAGGGATGTACTAGGAGGGAGAAACAGATAGAAATTTCCCTCCTCTCGTCTGACAATGAAAGTGCTATTACTCCACCAGAACTGCTGTTACACTGGCAGAACAGCGCTTTTGGATCTGACCCATTATACAGCCATAACTTGAAAGGAGATCCAGATAAATGAAAGCAAATGTTATGCATAGAATATTGGTATGTGGAAGCTATGAAAATAAGCATCTGTCAAGAAACTGCCTAGTCTGTTTCTCGGCCTTTTTCAGACTTTGGTTCAGACGTTCATATCTAATCAAGGTTAACAAAGGCTCCTTTGGGTCAAATTAAATGTGCAGGTTTTTCTTCAGACCGAACTCGGTTTTCTCGGTTCTTCAGACCGAACTCGAGTTCCCAACATCCACATAGCAGCTGTGGGGAAGGGCTGTTAAAAAAAAAAAAGGAGAGCCCAAACTGCCTCAGAACACTACTGAGGCTCCTCCCTCTCCTCTCAAGCCATTTTCCAAAACAGTGAGCCGGGAGGGGTCTCTGTTTTCGCTGTTCCACGTAGAGTATTCTGCACCTGTGAAGCAGTAAAAACAGTGGGGGAAAACTCCCCCCATGCTATTTTGATACAGGGAAGTGGCTTAAAGGGAAAAGGAGGAGCTCTTCCTCCCCTGTAGTTACATTCTGAGGCTGTTTAGGCTCTCTTTTATTTTTTATCAGCCATTCCCCAAAGCTGCTGTGTGGCTGTGAGGAACCCGAGTTGGGTCTGGGGAACCCCAAATTAATTCTTTAAAAACCTGCACATTCTGTTTGACCCTCTCTGGGAAAGTGCAGTCACGATGATTCTGCAAATTTCCAGAAAGAATGGGATGGAACCAGGCACAGGTATGGATCAGATTGCTTCAGGGACAGAACCTGAGAAGGAGTTTCACAATCTCATTCCATCTCATTAATACATATAATCCTGGGAGTGGGGGGAGTTGTTCCAATTGCAAGTATGTGCCAACTGCAAAGACATATCGTTATAAGATTTTCAGCTCATTGATTGCTCAAGCCAAACAAATCTGCAGCTGCTTGTTGCCCAGAAACTGACTCATCACTTTTTAGGGGCTTGGCTGGGAGTCATGTTCTGATCTCCCAGTACTTCCCTAGAGCCTAGCCTTGTTGTGCTGAGTCACAAGAAAGCTTCAGGGTGAATAAAAAGGAGACTCTCAGCTGATAGGGGATCAACTGGAAATGGGCTTCTGATTCCAAACTTCCTCCCACCTGTAAAAACTGCTACACAGTCGATGGAAAACAGAAATTACTGTCTTCTAATCTCCATGTTGCAAAAGGGAGAGGAGAAAGAGATTGCTTATCTCCCCTCACCTGTAATATGCGGGGCGGGAAACAGAAGCAGTTCTTCTGAGTCCCCTCCCCCCACTGCAAAGCACAAAGCAGAGATAGTTTCTTTTCTTCTTCCAAGTTTTGGGGAAGGGGATGAGAAGCAACACTTTTGACGTTCCCTTGCACAAAGGAAGAAAGAATATTTCTCTCCTCTTCTCTATAGCCCAAGCGATATTGTCCTTTTCTCTGCCCCCAACCCCAAAAAACCCTGAGAATTTTGGATATGGAGAACTGAGGTGATCTCCTCCTTCTTCTTTATAGCCCAAGTGGGCAATTTTGGGCGGGGAGAAAAGAATCAGAATCAGGTGGGCTTCTGATCAGCACCACCACATGGTCCAAATATGAGATGCAGCATAGTTTCTAGAATGCGAGATAACAGGAATCCAATGCCAGGAATTGGCTCCTGATTCCCATCCACCACCACCACCACCACCACTACCCCGTGTAAAAAAAAAAAACCAACCATCAATATTTTACCAGCATGAGATCAGAAGCCAACTCCCAAATGATGCCTGGTAGACAGCTTCAGGTGGCTGCAAGTAACTTCTTTTCATGATTAGATGTGAACAACCAAACAGCCCTCAATTAATCAACTGTCTGACCACCCCTAGCAAACAGAAGGAGCACTGAACTGGCAGGTGCTTGAGCATGCCTAAAGACAAAGGTTTTTTTAGAAAGAAGGAAAGAAGGAAAGAAGGAAAGAGAAAGAAAGAAAGAAAGAAAGAAAGAAAGAAAGAAAGAAAGAAAGAAAGAAAGAAAGAAAGAAAGAAAGAAAGAAAGAAAGAAAGAAAGAAAGAAAGAAAGAAAGAAAGATGATTGTGACATGCTTGCTATAAAAATTAACATTTTTTTTTTTACTTCAGGCAAGTTCACACAAGGATTTTTGATGAAGTTGTCACACTGGTGATTTCTCCCTGGTTATCCTTTTTTGTGGATATGCCCTCCCCACAATGTGGCCAGAATAATATCCAGCACATTACAACTCAAAACACATCCACAGCACCCTTGTTACCATTCTTTTCTGTCCTGAATTTAACTGGCTCTCTCCACTGGCTCTACCCTCTTAGTATTCATCTTTATGAGACTAAGGGACAAGACCAGATCATTTCCATAAAAGAAATGAAAAATGCCTTAAAAAGAACCTCCCTGCAGCTGTTTTTAACAAAAGCTTTGAATAATCAACTATGTAGCCACCAATTTTCCTAAGCAGCCACTTGTTTTTCAGTGCAGAAGATACAGAATATGTATGATCATAATAATGAGCAACAAAAAAGATTCTGTTCTGTTGTCCTCAGTAGCCAAAACATACCTAACTTCTTTTAGTAGAAGGATTTAGTTGGTTATCTGTGACTATATCTTCATTGTAAAAAGAGAGAGACACAGTGCTGCTTAGCAACCTCCTGGTTTATTGGGCTATATTTCTTATAATATGGTCTATTAACCTCTCCCCATGCTGCTTCACATAGAATGCATTAAAAATACTCCTGTGAAGGGTACATTCAATTACATGTTTTGTAAGGGGAAAAAGTACATTTCTATAGTTTCTGTGCTTTGGGTTATTATGGAATAAATTCCCATGATTATGTTTAAGGGATAACTTTTAGATTTAACTTCACCATCTAACGTGCGGGGGGAACCTTTTTGTAAGGTCAGCATGGTAGGTAATCTGTGAACCTTTTCAACTCTCATTTCTTCAGCAATGACTCTCTCAGCATTAATTTTTTCTATATTTTCCTTTCAAATGCAATTGTTTTCCATACAGTTCTGTCTCTTGAAGACTGCACTCCAAAATGCCCAAAATAGAAGCTTATCCTATTATTATCTATTATTATAAAGGAAACAATATGAAGTTCAATAATCTCATCCAACCTCAAGTATGTGTTTTACAACCTATAAACTCTTCTTAGGATCAGTAAAAAACCTGGGATCCATTAAGATACTAGTCCTCCAAACTTCATAGCTAAATTGGATCCCACCTATTTGACATTTTTAAAATTCCAAAGACGTTACTAACCTCATGATTTACAATGCTTTAATTGAAAAAAGTCATCAAATATTTATAACCTACTAGTAATACATCTAATCTAATGGGGAGGGTGGTAAATAACACCCTGGTGCCATTTTGGGTTTGAAAAATGGCCCAGCAGTAGGTAGGAACCTCTTTTCCCCCTCAACTGCTGCGGTAACTACCAGAATTGGGACATTCCAGGGCTGTTAAAAGGAGTACGCTGGTGGTAATTCACTCTACAAAATGGTGCCATGTCCCCAGGGACAGTATCTCATCTAGTTTGGTCCTAGGGCTGCTTGCACAATCCTGAGATGTTAACGCTTCACAATGCCAGCACTGAAATTCTTTACACGATGAAGGTTCAAGTTGAAAGATTATGTAAGTTAAAAACAGAATAAAATCTGGAGACCATTTTTTCCTAAGAACTGGTATCTTTAGTCAGCCAACAGTAGTATCACCTGGTGAACAGCAGCAAGTACCATTAAAGAAGAATTTTGATGAACCTGTCCTCCCCCCCACCCACCCACCCCCACACACATAGGTAGGGCTTTCAAACATATTAACTGAGTTGGAAACACTTCTTGTCCTAGGAATTAAAACATAGGTAGCTCACATATTAATTCTTATATTACAGCAACATAATTAATTGCTGCCCACCTCTCAGTTGCTTCCCATCCTGTTCTGGGGAGATTAAACAACAGCTGCATGCAATAAGCATTCATGGCCAAGTATTTCATCCTATATGGTAAGAAGGGTTTAGAAACTGGAACATTAAATCCTTCTGAACTGAACAAAGTTATTTTATGAGACTGAATGGGAACAAGTCATGAAAATAAGAAAGGAAGCAGGATGCTAGTGAAAAATCTATATATCTGCCTGCTCGTTATTTTCATCCAACTCTCCAGGAAAACCAGCATCATCCCACTCTGTTGTAAGCAGTACCCTGGCATTTCAGTCTGGATTGGGTCACTTTACGCATTACAGTTTCAGTTGTACATCCAAAGTAAGAGGGGATGCGGCAAACATGGCTTTACAAACACAGGTATGCTCATCAGGAAAGTATGGACTGCTTATAGCTCACTGTAGATTATACACTAGTGACAGACCTGACCTTGCCCCTGTGTAATGTGTACAACAGTCCTTGGTGTACTGCTTCCTAAATCCATTATACTAATCTAAATCAAAGTTAATAGATTATACACAAAAGAAGAAATTAACAAAATTAAAAATTGGCTTGCTTACATATAGAATTGCAGACAGTGCATATTAGGAAAAAAACAGTGACTCATGTAATCTTTAAAAGAGTTGCAGCCTTCTAAATTCATGGATTGCACTGTTTGGCGATGGTACAAGATTTTGAATACGGTCTGGGGAGAGGGCAGGAAAAAGAAGCATTGGATGTTTTTATACCTACTTAGCTCTCAGGAGGTCCTGATCCTTCAGTGCTGAACCCTGCAGATAGATAACCCTTTGGGACCACATTGGAATTTGTAACACTCTTCGAACTTGAGCATCCATTTCAGTGGGGCATAAGATAACCACATAGTAGTCCTGTAAAAAAAAATGTGTATAAGAAGAAATGGGAGAAAAGAGAACACAACAAATATTATCTGAGTATTTTGGCAGATTAAAAAGGCTTGGGGGAAAGGTAAGAATTTGTTAGAGTGATAACATATTTTAACTCTAGTTCTGTAAAGAATAAGGCAAATGACTCCGTGCTGTTTACTTCTGCCAAAAGCTGCCCAGCAAGATATCCAACTGTAAAGCTTTGCACCATGCTGTGATGAGTTTAAATCACTTCCTCCAGCAAAGCCCATTTTAAGTATTACGTAGTTTTGAAAGCAAGCTTTGGTTCTGCAGCAGAAAACACATGTTGACAAATTGCAGCAGACACATCAGTGCTCATAGGAGATATCAAGAGGACCACTGAACAAGCTCCAGCAACCTTAACAGCAGTAAACAGCAGGTATTCTATCAGTTTAAAACATCTATAACGAGTATTTCCATGAATGCTTTTTTATTTAATTGCTTTATAGGTAAAGTTGCCAATGTAAGATGAACATCTCATTTCAGTTATGCCTGAACTAGAAGAGAATAAGCATTTCAGAAAACTGCAAGAGATTTCTGCCTGAACTGATATTCTAGTTTGATTTACTTGGAGCCTAGGGTGAGCGTAGAATTCATTTAGGAAATCCATGAGCAGGTCAATCTTCAGAGAACTCACGCACAATACAACATGCTTCTCAGTCTGAGCTCGGTGTCGGCTATAATTTCCACCTGATTTTTGCCTTTCCATCCATAAATAAGCCAGCTGTTCAAACTGCAATAAATGGAAAGATAAGAATGATACAGATATATTTGTACATGAATCTAAGTAGATGCAAACCAACACGACCTTCCCACCAAATCTATTTGGATTTCCTGTGTTTCAATATAGATTACTTTCTAAATACATTCTCTCTTTAAAGGGCAATCTGCTTACTGGAAATGCCAAAGCTACTAAAGCAGGAAAGAAATTCATTGTGACATTCAGAAATTCTAATAATTTTCAAATTTGAGTTATTGCTTTTATTAATAATAGTAATAACAACAACAATAACAACACTGTGCTAGACACACCACTCTTCTAGACAGATTAGTGGTCAACTGTATTCAGATTAGTGCTGAACAAAGTTAGGGATATTATTTTTCTCACAATACAGCTGGGGCTGAGAGAAGTGACTTACCCAAGGTCACCTGCTGAACTCAACGCCATTTGGAGGGGTAATATTATGGGACCTTTTACACTTGACATAGCTTAGGGTCTGGATTTCTCATGACTATACCATTGCTACTGCTGTTGTTATTTATAGCCTGCTTTTCTCACTGAGATCCAAGGTGGATTACATAATGCAAGTGAATACAATATAATCAATAGCTAGGACATTCAAAGAAGCAAAAATACAGTATGATCAACAGGACATTCAAGGAAAACAGATACTATAGGGTATTGTAGTAACAAATTTGAAAACTATCAAAAAGCTGAACACATAGATGAAACTTTTCTAGATTAAAACGTGACATATTTAGCAATGTCGAATTACCCAATAGGAGTGTATCTACATCAGCAGACAGTACCCACTAGCTTACTCTACAGTCCTCGGGAACCTCAAGAAGACAAGGGTCAATGGCACATGAGGAAAATTCATGGTTCAGTTACTCACAACCTGGATCATGTGACTCCTTGCCAGTTCCAGGATATCTATTTATAGTGCTTCTTCCCCAGTTGGTTACACAATGGCCAGATCATTGACTATCCCACTAGACAACTCTTAGCTAAATGTCTATAGAAAAGTATTAGATAACAGTGCCACTTAATCTATGATGGCTCTTTCAAACATACACGAGAATGCTCCTCCACAATAAAAAAAACTCCCTGCCTATAGAAAATGAGCATGTCAGGGAGAAGTCTGCATTGGAACCGTCCTGCTTGATGTGCTCACTTTAGCAACAGTAACCCCAACTGTGGCTCAGTGGTACAGCACCTGCTATGCAAGCAGTGGCATAGCATGGGTTGAAGGCACCTGGGGCAACTCCTGGCAGGTGGCACCTCTGTCACCCAGGATTGGGCAATGATGTCACTGTTGTAACAAATTGTGGTAGCAGTTATATAGAGAACACAATTAAATGCTCATCCTCTGAAAGCCTATTAAGAAAGGAAAGACTACTATGTCCCATCAGAAGCAGCTGGTTAATGCTAGAGTTAGAATGTTACAATGCAGTGTTTTATACAGCATGAAGCAAAAACACCAACATTATCTTCCTAAAAATAACATTTTAATATTTTTCAGTTTGCAGAAATTCATTATTGCAGCTCATAAAACTCCTTTATTGTTCTGGATACAGCTTCCATACAAACATTAACAAGCTCATTTTCACATCTCCCACATTATTTTAATTCTGTTTTACAAAAGTGGGGCAGAGAACTTGAGTTGTTTGGCCTAAGCTTATGGGCTAGCTTTTGGATCCCAAAGAAAAAGTTATTAATACAGTAAAAGTTATTAATACAGTAAACTTTGCATTCTTATATGGAAACATTGAGATGTTGGTACCTATAAGCAGGTTGGTTAATTAACCTAATAGCTCAGAAGGCAGAGCAATAAAACAATAGAAGGCAGAACAATAAAATTATTTGGCAGAAGCCACAGGCAGGGGGTATTACTCAAATCAGCTGAAGTCAAGAGTGTCATGATTTTAAATCATTTTTAAATCAACATGTTATCTCAGTTCAAATCAAACATCAGTTCCTTAGCTGCAGATGTCTGCTCCATTAGTTGCAGTCCACAGCTTTTACCTTTTCTACCTGTGAATGTGAATAATAATGACCAACCTTTTGTTGTAATAATAGGTGAAAGACTGCAAGGTAGTAAGTGGGGTGGGAGTTATTAATAATGCTTTACAATCTATACCCTTTTTGCAAGCTTCATCATTTATGTGTGCAGATGGATGGAACTTAAAGAGGTAAACCAGAGCAGAAAATTCATGCAAAGAAGTGGATTGGGGGGTAGACATACTAGCATGGGGAATTAGTGACCTGCCTGGCACACAATGATTTCTTTATTTGCCAGGGGCAGATTGGATTCTGTCCTCAATCCTCAAAACATATTTGTCATCCCAAAATGAAAATTATTTTTTAAAAATACAAAATTATTTTTTTTAAAATACAAAATATGTAGATTTTCCCACAGTAAATAGAACTCTCACACACACACACACACAATATCTATCTATCCCATCCATTCCCTCACATATGCAGACACACATATTTATCTAGGGTTGCTAGTCTCCCAGTGGGGACGGGGGATTTCCCACTCCCAGCCTCCTCCCTCTCCCACCACTCACTTGGCCAGTGATGGGAAAGGCGTGGTAAAAGGTGTGGTCAGGAATCAAATAATCACACAGACCCTGGAAATGCTCTCGGGCTTTGCGCTGGGCCAATTCAGCCCATTTGGGGCCAAAATCAGACTGGCGAGAAGCCCAGTAGCACTCCCAGGGGCCGTGTGATGATGTCACTCCCGGAAGAGAGGTTATTTGCAATGGAAGCATGCGCATGCTTCGCGCACACATGCAAATGTCAAACTTGTAAGTGCCAGGGCCCCCTCCCATCAGGACGGTAAGGGGACCTGGCAATACTAATACATATTATAGATACACATATAATGTCAATATTGGTATAGAACTCAACAGAAGATAGAATTGTTTGGAAAAGAAGAAGTAAAAATAGCATTTGTATTCAAATAAACCCATACTTTATCCCAATACTTTATTATTATTATTATTATTACCTGTATTGGTAACACCACAAGAGCAACACAGATCATAATGACCACCAGCAATTTTGAAGGCCAGATCTTAGGAGTAACATCCCCAAAGCCCACAGTGGAAAATGTCACTATGCAGAAATAAAGGGAGTCGAAGAGAGTCAACTTGTTTCCTGCTCGCTCCAGATGCTGAATTCCACAAATACTACGTAAAGGAAAAAGGAATAAAAACAAAAAAGACACCCATAACTAGATGGGAAAATCCAATCTGGGAAAATTCTGAGAAAGGATTGATTATTTGATACAAATGACTGAATTCATAGTAAAATGCATGTTTTCAATGGCCTGTTGACAATACTGTGGGTTAGATACAGACTATTTTCCACCGTCAGAACACAACTTTCCTGACTCCCCTCTCCCACAGCAGCCCCGTTCTCCACAAAATGTTGCTGCTGGGGGACTGCGGATCCTGAGAAATGATGCAAAGGGGAGTTACAACGGGAAAGGGGACTTGGGGGAAATTACCAATTTAATCTGAATCCAACCCTGTGCTCCATGCAGAGATTGCCATGCTCCATGATGAACAGTTCTGTGCTTCAAAAAAGCTTGACTACTCCCAACAGATTTTCTTTACTCTCTTATCTCCAAAGTGAAAAAAACACACTGATGTTGCTAGGATCTGATTAGTAGTTGGAACTAACGTAATAAAAAGCAATTACAACACAGACGGCTAATTTCTCCTACCACAGCCACCATGGGATGGGAAAGAAATTGCATACATAGAATTTTCTGCATTATAGGCAACTTTTAAAGAAAAAAATAACTGTACTGTTATTTTTGAACATGAAGGCAAAAACCCCTGGAACAGTAGAGAAAAAAAAACCCTAATTGCTTGCATGCATTATGTATATCATAAAGTAACATGAATTATGTAAGATTACGGTACCATAGAGACAACAGCAGCTAAAGGACTTGGGTGGAAATCAGCAGGTGTTAATTACTAGCTTCTAGGTCTTTTAAATTTGGACATAGATCTGGCAAGTCAATGCCCTTAGCAAACACATGTAAGACCTAGCTATGAAATGTGCTGCTGTTATGCTTAATGGAGAAAATACAAGACATTCTTGCAAATAACTTGCTCCTAAACTGTTTTCATACATTCTCACAATTACTGAGGACACTTTCTATGTTTGTCAATGGGACCATTAAGTGTTATCAAGCTTTGAGCCCTTCCCTGATGAAACTATAACAAACTGATTTGCATACGGAAGTGTAAAATATCAATTGATGCCATCATTCAGGGAACATCTAGGAGATAAATGGAAGATCTGAGTTAGTCTTTCACTGTATTTAAAAGTAGTCATCATGAGATATTAGGTTTACCAACCTCAAGGGGGGGGGGGTTGTAGTTCTCTCAGGATTGCAACTGATCTCTAGATTAAAGATCAGTTCTGTTAAGAGTAAATGGCAGTTTAAGAGGAATTCCCTCCCATCTCTTCTGAATTCCCTCCCATCCTCTAATTCTGCATTCCACAGACACCAACCAAAATCTCCAGGAATTCTCCAAATCAGAGTTGGCAAACCTATGGGGAATACTGAATGCCTTTTCTTCTCCCAGCACTGCAGTTCCACCTAATCTGGGGGTTTCTGGAATACATTTTCAGTAAAATTAAGATGTTGGAAAAGATACATGGGTCTCTCATATCTTTCCCGGTATAAGTTGCTTCTAGCAAAAATAGTGTTGGAAGTGATACAAAAACCCCTTTGTCTCGTATTTGTTTCAAGTAAGCAGTCATCATGTTATGCTCAAGTGATAAGCATGCATTTGTGAACTCTCCTCTAACCACAAGTATGTACAGAACTTTGCACACAGGTATAGATTTTTACTAGTGGGCGATGAAACTAGTGCGGACTGTCCTCTCCATGACACATAGATTTCTGTATACGTGCTATATATATAGGATGGTGGGGTGGGAGTGTGTGTATGTGCAGCTAGGCAAAGAGTATACTTTACATGCAGAAGACTAAGTATTCTACACCTGCATCTCCAGTGAAAGAATCTCTAGTAACAGAGCATAGAGATATCCCTGTCCTGAAGCTGCCTTATACTAAATAAAACCAAAGTGGATCAAGGTCAGTACTGTCTACTTAGACGGGCGGTGGCTCTCCAGAGATACAGGTGGATCTCCTACTACTTTATCCTTTTAACTGGAGATGCCAGAGATTGAACTTGGGACCTTCTGCATGCCCAGCAGATGATTTACCACTGAGCCATACCCCACCCCCCCACACACATTAATTTATTTAAAACATTTTACTGCTGCCTTTCCACCCAGTTCAGCATCCTCAAGGCAGTGACACATACATTGTCTAAACATCTAGTTCCAAAATGGCACATAGATCATGAATGTATCTGTAATTGCTACTAAAGCAAGGCACAGAAAGCACTACCAAGGGCATCATGTAGATGGCTGGCTCACATTGCAGTCATTAAGATCTGTAGAGCAAATCTTACTACAGTCATGAACAGATTATAATTTTTATTCCATTTTTTT
Source organism: Eublepharis macularius (assembly GCF_028583425.1). NCBI lineage: Eukaryota > Metazoa > Chordata > Lepidosauria > Squamata > Eublepharidae > Eublepharis > Eublepharis macularius. Next base: position 40,569,585 of record NC_072794.1, read on the forward strand.
CTTCTTATACTTTATCCTCTGCTACACAGAGATGCTTGGAGGAAAAGCAGGGGGGGGGGACCTGAATTTAGTCAATGGTTTGTATTTATTTTGTGCAGCACCATTAAATTAGCAAAGTCTATACACAAGTCAAACTTGGCTACCTCAGGCACAAATACTGTTTTTGCTGTTCGTTTCCCAACAATGCTCATTTATATTCATTCCACAAGGATAGTCTGTTGCAGCAAAAAAGGCCTTAAAGGCCAACACATTTTTATTCTAGCATAAACTTTGGTGAATTAATTCCACTTCACCAGAGCTATGAGGTGGATCCTTAATTGGCAAATGGATGGGACACGGTTATGGAGTAAACAGCATGATCAAAAGGCCATGGATTATAAGAAGGGCAGTGTGCCACATCATTATGGAAATGTCAGGTGCTGTTCAAAATAGCAGCAACTGGTGATTGTATAAGTTTTTCAAGCTGATTTATATCTGTAATGACTAAGGGATGCCTGATCTTCAACTAAAGTTTAGTTTCTCTTTACTAGTTTAGTTTCATGTTCACGAGGATCTACCTCATGCATCTGATGAAGTGGATTCAAGTTTTAAAAAATGTTAGGCTGGTGTCTGTTCATTTACACCCTGGGTTCAGCAGGCTTAATTGTTTCACTCAATGTATAACTCTGTAAATCCAGTTTTTGTCATGTTATTTCATGTTTAGTTGTTTTATTGTATGCATTATACTGCTTTGGTGTGCTGTTCTTAAATTTTGTAATCCATTTTTTTACATTGTATGTATTATGCTGCTCTCTTGGCATTATTTTTAATTTGTGTAATCTGCTTTGAGTGTTAGCACAAAGGCCGATTATAAATGAAGTAAATAAATAAGCTGATATACTCTGGGACATGCAACTCTCCTAAGAAATTTGCAACCCTGGACAGAGCTACTGGGTGTTTCATAAACTACAGTGGGTTACTTGCCACTTGGAGGGTTCTTGTACATTGTGAAATGAATGGTCTTAGTACATAGCAGAATAAATCCTTTCAGAGGTATAGTTTTTAAAAAAAACATTTTGAGTACATATAAAACTATCACATCTTGGCAATAAAATGGCCACAGGCACTCTTTATGGCACTGGGTACAGCAGACTTGGAATTGCGGTAGAGTAGCTATTATGGTCACTGGGAATTGTTCTGGTGAGCCAATGGTGTGAGGAGGCTGTCTCTCATGAGCACCCTCACCTGACCTAGGGGGTGAGACTAGCCTGGCTGAGCCCAGACAATAATAACATTCAATTTATATACTGCCCTTCAGGATGACTTAACACCCACTCAGAGCAGTTTACAAAGTATGTTATTATCCCCACAACAAAACACCCTGTGAGGTGAGTGGGGCTGAGAGAGCTAGAAACTGTGACTGACCTGAGGAGCGGAGGAGTGCCACTTTCTAGGCCAGATGCGTGGGAAAGGTGTCACTACCCAGGGCAGCCAAAGTGGCTCCGAACCAGCTGGACAGCAAGGGTAAAGCCGCTATGCCCATCTTTGCTATCAAGGAGTGCAGTGCCATCTCCTTTCTTCCACCCGAGTCTTCCTACCTCCATGAAGGGTGTGTGGCACAGGAAGGCTGAAGGATGAGCCCCTTTTCCAAGGGTGTTTTGGACTCCCAAAGTGCTGCTGCTCAGAATGTACTGCTTTGGAAGACATTGGAGGGTCTCAGCTCGTATTACCTAGATTAGTAAGGAATCTGTTTTCCCTGTGGCAATGTCTCATGCTTCTAAAGTAGCAGTACTGGAACCTGTGAGAGGTGCCAATCTCTTTTCCCCTCAATCCATTCTTTGCCTAGCTTGGAAAACATGTGATAATAAAATGGAAAGTTCTATTTGACTGATCTTGCTGTGCAGTTCAAGTAAACAAATTCTTGCCTCAGTGTCATGGGATTTCTTCAGAAGGAACTGGATCCCTAGTTGCTGAGGTAACATGAGGCCCTCCTGAAACATGAAGACAGCCGTGGGTGTCTACCAAGTTTCATTCTTTAGGCTTAACTTTAGTCAAATTATATACATATTACTTGATAGCCACTGAATATCTTTATATGGTCTTCTTATTTAATTAGTCTTGTTTTCTCAAATGGCACATTTTATTTACAGTTCTTAATGATTCATAATTCACACATTTATTGAACTATCTTGAGTTCTGATCTGCACCCAATTAAGGTCTGATACAAATATTATCACAGGAGTTGCTGCCATTACTTGATTATGGTCAGGGTTCCACACAGCTGTGGTAACAGCTGAACTTTTTTTAAACAGGGAGATCAATCATTGAGAGCACATGGCAAATTATTATACTCGAGATGCATCTCCTAGTGGATGTTAGTGATGGTAACTGCTTGTCCAGCTGTTAGCTTTCCCTGTGTTCCTGGGAAAGGAAAAGCTGCTGACAAGCATCTTCCCCATTGTTATCTCATGCAGATAAACTCCCTACCAGTTGGGAAGAGCAGGAAAAAGAACCATAAAGTAGCACTGTCAGCTGTCAAGCTTTTCTCTTCTGCAGAGAGGGAAATGGAAATCGTCAAGATTCTACAGATATCTTTCCATATGATGAGGAGAACATGTAACTGAGCTCACAGATAAATGTAGGAATTTAAAGATAACTGCAAGTTATTTCTGAAAACAATGACATATGTGGAGAAAAAGAGCTGGAAGATAACTCAATGTTGCATCTTATCTTTTTTGGATATTATGTTTATGGCTATTGTGTGCTTGTATGGTGTTTTAAATTTGCAATCTCTCTCGCGCGCTCACTCACTCTCTAACAAACACACCACACCCCTCACCCCCAAGCAACAGAAAGTAAAACAGGCAAAAAAAAATAAAACTTTAATCTTTAATCACAAGAAAGCAGATAAATGAGGAAGAAGATTTGGTATATTAAGCTATGCAGCCCTACTGTAAACAAATCCAAATCTTTCTCTGTAATGGGGGAGGGTACGTTATCACTAACTTCAAAGATTAGTTAAGATTAGTTACATTCCTGTACTAAATGAACTTTGTAGTGTTGAGTCATTATTTACTGAAATCTTTATCTAGTTCCCGTAAAGAGGATTTTTCATTTTGTGTTTACGCCAAAAATCACACCAATCTATTTTCAAAGTACATTCTTTCTTCCTAACTATAATGTAGAAACCTACTGAAAGAAAGGAAACTCTACAGCAGAGAGAGGAGGAGGAGAGAATATCACACACAAAGGAGACAACAGAAATAAGTTTTTTTCTAATCTTTGACAAGAGGGTAACAAAAGTTTCCCGTCTTGAAGTTTTAAAGAACTTCATTTTCACTGTTAGTGAAAGAGTACAATTCTTGCACAGAGAAGGCGGAGGAAAGACCACACAGCTGCTTTTCATGAGAAAAACCCCAGGACAGTTGAGTGAAATCTGCACGTGAGGTTTGGTCTAATATTTTCTTAGCATGACTCTCACTTACTAGACCGAGAGGCACAAGGACAAAGGACTCCTCCTTTGTACGTGTGCCTCTCACTCTAGTACGTGACAGTAATTTCTGGCAACATGCTTTGACATCTAAAAGTGGTCTGATGTCTACTTTTCACTGACACTATAATAGTGGGCTAATGCCATATATAGGTGTGATTTCTCTTCAAATATACCTTTCTGTTCACTGAGATGGGAGAAAATAAGTCTAAAGCACACAATTGTAACCCTTTCCCATCATTCCACAGTCAGAACAATCGGTAAGATGCGACATGGGATAGTTCTGTACCGATTACTTGTGCATAGTACAATATTGATCAAGGGTTAACTTATAAGTAGAGGCGGGCATGAACCAAAATATGAACCAAAGTTCATCATGAACCAGGCCAGTTCGTGGTTTGTGAACCAGCGATTTGTGGGAGCTCATTTCTCATGAACTGTGACAAATTTTAGCCTGGGGCAGTAATTAGTCTTCCTTCCAAGTTACTGGAAAATTCTACTGAACATGTCTCAAAACAATGAGATCCAATTCCAGTTACAAGGTAAGCTAATCTAGCTAGAGACAGGAAAATAAATGATCGACATTCTACTGGCAAAGAGGTCTGTGGTTTTTCTTTCCTATTTTGTGATGGAAGTTATGACTGGCTGTTGCACACAGAATCAACTGCTTGGGTTGTATATTCTGCTACACAGAGCCTTGGAAACATGCATATATTTGCATGTATGTAAACATATATTTTATATAGGTACTGGTAGACAACAAAAATCCAATGAATAGCCTTGAACAAAATCAGTTTAATTTTGTCTAGAATACCTTTGCAGAACAGCTGCATGGACACTTACAATTCAATCCTATGCAGAGTCACTCCAGTCTAAGTTTAGTTAAATGACAAGTTTAGACTGGAGTAACTCTGCACAGGGTTGCACTGTTAGCCTCTTTGGTACACTGAAAATTTTTGTAAACTGACTTCCTAATTGGTGTCCCCATGCTAAATAAATTTTGGAAACAGAAATCTATGGGTTATGAAGATTTTGAAAAAAATGTAAATACACCTGTGTAAAGTTGTAGCTAAAGTATCAAAGTAATGCTTATAAAGTCTGATAAGACACATAATTCATTAAACCTATTATAGTGTTTTTGAACATGATCAGACAATTATTCTAGTAACAACCTACACACAGTGGGTATATGAACCCTGGAGATCACATGTTCCCATACGTTAACATGTATTTAGAAGTCATGCAGAACCCATGCCTACATTCACTGAATTGGATTCTTCACAAAATTTCTCCTTATGATAAGAGCTCTTGTGCATATGGAAATGAAAAGAAAAAGACCACTGTAGCTGCTTCAACTAAGTCAAATTTATTGTATTTCCACTTGACTTTCTGCTTGAGCAAAATCTTGTGCAACCAATTTCTGGGCAGTGTGATATATAAGAAGGAGAGTGCTAGGTGTTGCACAACTTCTTATGTCAACGGAGCGGTACTAAGAAGGGTTTCCATCTTAAGGCTGGGACATTCCTGAAGATTTTGGGGGTGGAGCCTAAAGAGGGCAGGGGAAGGACTTCAGAGAGTATAATGTCACAGAGTCAACCTCCCCAATGCAGCAATTTTCTCCAAGGGAATTGACCTCTGTGGCCTGGAGATGAAATACCAGGAGATCTCCATTCTAATGCTAAGCCATTTATTTTTATGCCTGCACATCACTGGATCCAAGTCATTATTTGTCCAATTTTTCCATTATGAGAGGACCTGGCAAATCTCACATGTACATCCTGTGCACAGATGTCTAACTTATATACAGCCATCTCTGAGCAGTAAAGAATGTGAGCAACTTTCAGACCAGGCCTACATGATCTCTCACCCTATGAGGAGGCTTGGATATGTCTGAACTGGCTTTGCTCTTTGGTCATCTCAAAATGATTTCCATATTCATATTCTGATTAACAAACATGAATTTTATAACACCTGCCCAATCGAATAGCTGAGGAACAACCTCTTTTCATTTGAATCCTCCTGAGTATTAACTGAAGGAACCCTGCTTAGAGGTTGTTTCAGATATAACATTCCCCATCTTCAAAACAATAGCTTGAGAATTAGGAATATGTTCACAACCTCCCTGTTCTCTTCCTATTTATGTGATGCAAGTCCCTCCTTGTTTCTCAGCAAACCATTGTCTGCCATTGTAAGTGAACCAGGCAAACTAAAAGCGACACAAATACATTTCAAAACAAAAGAATGCTCAGGCTCTGAGCCTGGATAATCCACACTGAAATAGTGCCTGCAGCATCAAAGATGTTGAAGAATCACAACCATGGTTGTCAGACATTCTTTATCTTAAGACCTTTCCCCAAACTAGAGGGCATAAGTACTCTGCAGAATGCATTACATTGTCTTTTTATCAGAACATCTTCCACTTGCTAAAAGAACATTTTACAACTTTAGTCTCTCTTATTTTTGGACACTTTTAATCTGAAGTGGCAAGCCAGAAGATCTCAACAGTAAAGAAGACATTATTCCATAATAACATATTCCCTAACTCTCAAACTTTTAGATACATCATTTCTATTTCAGTAGACAGCTGCTATTTTTGAAAGATGCTACTATTCCCATTCACGCCAACTCCTTTCTGCCAGAACTTTTAAAATGTAAAGCTTCATTATATGATGAACTGACCTCATTCAGTAATACAAGAGAGTCATTAAAACAAATAACAAAAAGATAACCATTCTTTCAGTAATGTCTACATTTTTCCTCATCAAGGAGAAGGGTAACTAACTCTGTGGCCGAATGGCCCAGAACCATAACCAAAAGCAAAGCAATTACTTCACCAATAACTACAACTGTTAACTATGAAACAACAACACATAGGGTACACCCCAGCACCACAAGGAAACAATTGATCATTTGAAGGGATTTGCTTGTAACAAGGGCTGCTGATGGCAAAATTGTTGCAATCTGCTGGTGAAAACCTCTGTTCTGTTTTGGTACATTTAAGATTTTTAAACAGTATTGTGCACTTCTTAAATATTGGAAAGTTTAGATCTAAGATTAAAGGGGAACCAGGTCTATGTGCCACAACCAACATGTTCTGATTGGCAATATCACTCATCTGAACAGGGTCTTCTACAGGTGTCACCCTGCACATGGGCAAAATCAACAGCTGCCTGCACACAGCTATTCTCAGTGGTGGCCCCTGCTTTACGGAATGGTCAACCTGAGGAAGTTAGGAAAGCTTCCATTCTCCTGGTCTCCATAAATAATGCAAAGCAGAATTGTTCAAGAGGGCTTGTTGCTGGGAGGGTGTATGGAAGTGGTCTCAAGAGATCCATCAGTAAAGGGATAAGGAGGGACTACAGTCTTCACTACTGTTGCTGTAAACAACGAGGGACCACAGACTTCACTTCTATTGCTATAGGTATGATCCTACTAGGCAGTCCCTACGTTGTTTAATATATCAGTCATGAAATTTGCTTATTCTCTGTTCCAACATTATTAAATCTTTAAATCTTTCTTCTCTTTCTCTCTTTTTAAGTCTTGCAAAATTGCATGTATATTGAAATATCTTTGATACTGATTGTACTGACTCACACCACATAATCTGCTTTGAGGCACAGTGAAAGAGACAGACAATAAATGATGTAAATAAATAAATAAATAGTTTGACTAATTCTCCAAATTGCAGAGCAGTAATGCTGGGACAGAGAATCCAGCACAGCTAATTTGGAGGATTATAACTTTCTTTCATTTGTTCATATAGGCATCTTCTAATGCTAAAAAGACATAGATAGAGGATAGATTTTGATGGCAAATAGTCAACTTAAAGGTGTTGCGATCCTTGCAATAGCTGTTAATTAACATAATATCAACTTGAGACTCATAACTGCCTTTGTTACACATCTGGGAAGTCAAATAATAGCTCTGAGGACTTGAATCTGAATCTATGTTTGTATTATATCTACCAAGTAAAATAGGTACCCCATAGAGAAGTCAGGACAGCATTCTAATCCTTGAACTGCCACAAGCACAAAATGATCACATTTAACATAATAAAATCAAGTAATTGCTTACTTAAGTTGTTCAGCATTTGTTTATGCATGCTGCAGATGTGTAGTCTGTTTACCAGAATACTGAAATATAATGCAAACTACTTCTAGAACTGTATTTATTCCAGCAGATGGTTCATCCACAAGCCATTTCTATTTGAGAAGATAAGAACTTTAGTTTTATCATAATTAATTTCCAAATACTTATTCCTACAATACTTTGCAAATGCCTTAAGAGCCCAAAAGAGGACCAATCTGGATTGAGAAAGAATGACTGGAGCATCAACATACAATAAAGCGTTAACTTTTGTGTCAGCTAATGTTGGGAAGATAGGAATCAAAAACAGGCAATGGGTTTTTTAAAGAAAGGCTAAACCGAAAAGGAACAAGTATACAGCCTTGTTGTATATCTCTAGTAGTGAGGATTGAACTAGTGAGGGCCCCTTTATTAGAATATCAGACTTGAGTAGACACCTTATTGGGTGCAACCATCTCCTTTCTGGTATAATTTTGCTAATTCCATCCAGAGGTTCCCTTGAAATTAAGTCAAAAATTGACTTAAGATCAATAAAAGATAATAACAACCTCTTCTACTGTTGTTAGACAAAAGAAGTTGTGAATCACTGTTGGTGAAAGAAAATGCAGCATCCCTGAAATCTCAGGATGCTTATTTCCAAACACCTCTGCTCAACTGATCATTATATATCTATACAGTCAAACCCAACAAGACCTTCAGCAACTACTGAGTAATTGGTCAACCGGAAATACCCCCAGAAGACAAATATTTGTTTAGATATGCCCAAGCATGACCATTTGAGAATGTGCCACTATTGTTTGTTTGTTTGTTTTTTGCCAATGGGACTGCACTACAGGATTAGAAGGCAGAACTGATACAGTGTTTCTTAACAGTAACTTACAAAAAAGTAGATGGAAGTTTGCAAAGGGAGAGGTGGGAAGGCAATTGTTACTATCAGAGAAAGGGTAGCAACAACAATCTGGCTCAAGGTTCTTCTGCAACTTGAACACATTCCCCAAGTTCAGAAAAGGAGCTAAGAAATGCTTCCTCCATGATCAAATCAAGAGTTGTATTTCCCCAATGATTGAGAATTAAATAATATTCCAGTGAGAGGTGAGGAAGAAAGGTAGATAGTCCTTAATAGGGATGTGCGCTTTGGGTTTCAGAAACCCGAAGCAAACCCGATTCAGGTTGATCTGTGAGTGGGCCGATTCGGAAAACCCGAAGCAGGGCAACCCGAAGCAATTCAGGTTGATTTGGGTTGCTCTGTGAAGCCTTTCCCCCTTGCTGAGGCAAGAGGAAAAAAGCTTCAAAGAGCTCTCTTCCCATGGCTTTCAATTGATGGGAGGGGGAAGAAGGGAATGAGAGAGGCAGGAGAGGGAGTGAGGAGGGATCAGGGAAGAGAGATTGGCTGAGAGAAAGAGCCAGTCGCTGCAGAAGCAAGCAGCTCTTCCCTGCACGACTGGGGGATTCTCTGTGAGGACAGTATTTTTTTAAAAAAAAATTGTTTCAAGGTGGGACTGATTTGAATATGCTGTTCCCAGAAATCCAAAAAATGAAATTAAAAAAAAATTGGTGTGTGATTCTCTGGTGTGATGTTAGAATTTGTTTCAAGGAGGGGGACTGTATGTTGTGATTTGAATTTGCTATTAATGCTGTTCCCAGAATATATTAGCTTCACATCCATCACTACTATAGTGTTTCTGAATAAGATATCTAATAACATTTTTATAGTTCATCATAAGTAAAAACCGTAAACAGTAGGAACATACTTGAAACACAGGCAGCACATAGAAGCACATACTTAAAGCAACAGATAGGATGTAAATTCACAGTACTGAAATTTTAAAAAATTATTTTCGGCATGTTTCTGGTTCTGTTTTTGGAGTGTTTTAGATTCTCTGGTGTGATAGTGGGGGTTGATTTAATCTAGGACTGTACATTGTGATTTAACAGTAATAGGATGTTTTTAATTTATTGCTGTTACCAAGAAATAATTTTAATTGATTTTTGTTTGTGAGTGAATCTCTGTTGCGATGGTTGGCCCCATAGAGAAGCATGGAGAGTGGCTGGCCAGCCAGCTCTGGGGGTGCTTGTAATTTTGAGGAGTTAGTCTTTGGTTTTGTTGGGCTGTTGGGGGATTTATTGAGGGGTTTCTGCCTATGGCCATGGATGCCACATTCCATGTGTTTCTATTGTGGAAGTCTGGATTTTCCCAAAATAGAAAGTGGGGTGGCTGGGGTGGTGGTCAACCTTCTTTGAGGAACCATTACATAGCCCCTCGAAGTCCAATCTCCCTGATGCTTGGGTGATCACCAGAGGGCAGGTAGGAGTAGGTTCCCTGCAAGTTTGGTGCATTTTGCTTGCAAAATGCCACCCCTAGCCTCCTAGAACAGCCCACTAGTTTTCAACACGTGATTCAGTTTGGTTTGGGTTGAATTCAATGGATGATTCTCTGGAGTGAAGTTGATCCCTTTTCATCAGTTTGGCTGCACTGAGGGAGGTTGTTGAATAGTTCACTTCTAGTTGCTCACTCACTTGCTTCATATGGTTTTGTTTTGTATTTTTAATTAAATTTTTCTTATTCCGATTATCTGGTGTGAAGTTAGTCCTCATAGGGAATAATGCAGCTGGGGGATCTTCTTTGGGGGGGCATAACATGGCCCCCCGAAGTCCAATCTCCCTGAAACTTGGGTGACCATGGGAGGAGAGTTGGGAGATGGTCCTCTGCAGGTTTGGTGTATTTTGCTTGCAAAATGCCACCCCCAGCCTCCTGGGAACCTTCCCCCCGATTTTTCCCATAGGAAACAATGGAGATAGATGGCGGCTGGGGGGACCTTCTTGGGGGGGGGCATAACATGGCCCCCCAAAGTCCAATCTCCCTGAAACTTGGGTGGTCATGGGAGGAAGGTTGGGAGAGCATCCCCGGCAAATTTGGTGTTATTAGGGAAGAAAATGACACCCCCCCCAGGCCCCCAGATAACCAGGAGCAGCATTTCCCATTGGAAACAATGGCTGAATCTTCCCTAATAATCTTGAATCAGCTTAAATACCAGAACCCAAAGTGGCTTGCTGCTTTGGGTTTTGGGTTTACCAAATTTTTTCCTGCTCTGGGTAAACCAGAAACAGGAAACCTGAATCTTTTGGGGTTGCACACCCCTAGTCCTTAATGAAATCTAAAATAATTTCCCTGAACCCATTTTACAATATAATCCTAAAAAGAGTTACTCCAGTCTGAGCCCACTGATTTCAATGAACTTAGACTGGAGTAACTCTTCTTAGGATTGCACTATTAATCTTCTTACCCCCAGATCTGCTGCTTCAGGAGTCTGAATAAAATGTACATATTTTTTTTAAAAAAACAGCTATATACCCTTATTTCATTTTGTTTTTACTATATTTGTGAGAGGTGGAATATAGAAAGCCTCCCCTCCCAATGTTGGGCTGCTCCACAAAATGCCTCAGAAAAGGATAACCAGCTGAGATGCCGGGCAGATAATGGCATATGATAGAAGCGACTCACAGAAAATAATTCTGTTTTAAAAGTTTGAAATTTATAAATTTATAAGTAACTGTCAAAATTTTCTTTTCTAAGTAAATAAATTATGAAGTGACAAAAATGTGAGATTTATGAGGTCAATCATTACAAATACCATAAAATACATCATGTATTGTATTTATTAAGAATATTATGTATGCCGCTTATAGTCTGCCCTTCTTGCAAGGTGGATATTTAGACTATCAAAAAATGATAAAGACATTTTCTATGTCACAGAGAAAGACAGTGCTGACTAATAACATCCAGCCTTTACTTCTGGGAAGCTCTGGCCACAAACATCTTCAAGTACATGATCTTCTTCAGCCTGCTTATATACACATTAAAGAGCAAGACAGAAATTCTTAATTTCACAACTGACTCCCTAAGTAAATATACTTTGGGTTTGCCGCATTCCATATAGTTCTTAAGGGTTTCCTGAACTTTAAGAATGGATTATTGTAAGGGGTCACAATGAGAACTGAAATCAAAAGGGAAAAGGCATTTACTGTGAAGGTTGTAACTGTGCTTCTGGATAATATAAAGCACTATTTAGGTCAAGGGTGATATGTTTTAATTGTTATAGAAACTAATTTGCATATATGCTTGTTAAGTAAATATATGAATAAAAAATCTGAAAACTTGATTAAGCCACTGCCTTTACCTACAGTTAAAATCCTCTTGTTTTAAAGCAAATCAGTCACTAACAAATATAAACATATAAAAATGTTTACTGGGGTAAAATATAAACATACTTGGCTTGATTCGGCCAAATTAAATTCCTATTTGTTTCCACAAGGAAATCAAGCACATGCTTAAATACTGTCTTTTGAAATAATAATTAGTCTTTATCATGTTTACACTAGTTGTCTTCATTGGGCCCATATAATACAGAGACAAAAACACATGGGATATTATCTCTCTGGCTGCCAGTTTCTTGTCCTGCTTGCTATAGCTTTCATTTCCTCTGAGGTTTAAGGGATATCTATACGGAAGCGAAATGCCCCTGGCTGGAAACCTATTTATAAAAATATGTACAGTTGATTCTTCTTTCTGATTGCAAGCACTAGTAGAATGCCTAAAAGGCATAGGAGGTAAGCTAATATGAGAATGTGGCGGGTGTGATACTACTCCAAACATTAGTTAATAGCTAACATTAATCTTTTGTCATCTTTCAAAGGCCAACTTATATACCTCTAAATAAAAAAAGAATAAACAGGAAAATTGTGGGTGACAGTTATGTGTACAGCAGAGGCTTTACGTATAACTGTCTCCAAGGTCACTAAACTAAGCATCCTGCTGTTCTAAAAACGCAAATCACCTTATATGAGAATGTGGCGGGTGTGATACTACTCCAAACATTAGGAAATAGCTGTTGTTTATGCTCAGTATGTAAATTCTTTTTTAAACAAAAATATTGCTTTCATAATAAATTTCATTCATTTGAAAGAATTTAGTATCAGGCCGCTTTTGGTGTTTTGCTTTCAGGAATAATTTCCTCTAGCTCAGTGGCATCCACATGCTTTGCAAATATGATGGTCCCTTTTAAGCACTGGAATCTCTAGATGAGAGGGTGTCAGGTGGCAGATGTGGTCCAGCTTTCTGTCTGAAAGTCTAGACAGTTGTTGCTACGGTAGATCTTGATACCCCACCCATCTGATATACTGTTTATTCTACATACATATGAACCTTTATCAATGCAAACTGCAATTTCCCAGTTCATGGAACCATAACCATGATGTGATGTTTGAAGAGTGAGTTATTTGACTCCACGCTGCTCACATGAGCAGGTTTCTGTGCAAGTGAACTGGCACTGGATCTGCAGAACTGACGGTGTGTGACAGCTACGGAGCCAGCTACTAGGCAGCCAGAGGGAGAAAAAGCAAATATTCTTTCGTATCATCTCTCACAGATAATGCTTCAAAAATAAATTGTGCAAGGTGCATCAGCAAGATTCAAACAAATGTGGTTTGAAGTTCTTGATTCAGAGGGGATGTTTTGCATCTTCCTCCTCTTTGCCCCAGTGCAGATATAATTTACTATTCTCTTAACCCTGGTAATTTGCTAATGATGCATACACCTCCTAGAGATGAGCCTACACAATCTGGATCAGGGGTATCAAATGTAACACTTGGGAGGCCATCTAGCCCTTTAGGATCTCCCAAACAGTCTGTGGCACCCCTACCACAGTCCAGACACTACACATTCTTAAAGACAGGGATGCCAGGGCCCTTAATGGAGCATTGGAGCTGGATTGCTTGGAACATTACTGCTTGTCCTAGCATTCCTAAGCAGCACAGGGAAAGGTTACTGGAGAAGGGGCTCCAACAGGGATGACACTGACAAGATAGTTGATATCAAACCATAAGACATGGTTATTTGATAGTGAATATAATATGGAGAACTGATACTTTTCAGTAAAAATTTACATCTATGACCACTGGGCATCTACAGGGTGGGGGATGTAGCCCTCCAGCACATTTGAGTTTGACAATTTTTATCAGGACTACAGAATGGCACAATTGACAATTTCACATGATGCCAGCTGGTGATCCATTTCAACTTCTGATCCAAGAATATAGCTCTACTAACAAGCACAGTAAAAATAGCAATCAGATTTTCCTCTGGTGAAATAGGAAGGAGGAGTCCCCTTTTGTCCACCAAAAAGGTTATGCCGCATATTTTATTGATTGATGTAGATCCCATCTTTCTTCTAAGTGTGGGACCAAAGCAGCTTACATTATTCTCCTCTTCTACATTTTACCCTCACAACAACCCTGTGAGGTAAGTTAGGTTGAAGGACTGTGATTGGCCCAAGGTCACCCAGCAAGCTTCCACTGAAGAATGGAGATTCTAACCTGGTTCTCCTATATTCTAGTCTGACATTCTAACCACTACATCACACAGGTTATATAGGAATGTAAGACCTGCATAAATAAAAGCCACGTGGGATGGACTACAGTAAGGAGGAAAACTACATAATACTTAGCAAAAAGCTGGCTAGATCCAACCCAATGTAATTAATTTTGGACTTCATCCGACTGTTTTGTTCATCTAAGTACCAAGCCAATCTCTCCCAAAGAGCTCTTCCACACTGAAGAGGCTCTTCCTCAAGAGGAAGGCTCCAGCCACTGGAAAAAGACTAAATAGTGTTGCAGGGCACAGCTCTGTTCTCTTCATGTACATATTATGCACTACATGGTGGTGGAGCATGCCCTCAAGCCAAGAGTTGACCTATGGCAACCCCTGGTGGGGTTTTCACGGCAGGAGACTAACAGAGGTCATTTGCCATTGCCTACCTCTGCAAGTCTGGTCTTCATTGGAGGTCTCCCATCCAATTACTAACCAAGACTGACCCTGCTTTTATATCAACTAAGGTTTGGAGAGCTTAAGCAATTATAAAGCAGTTTCTCTCCAGAATAATCTGGTTGTTGCCAGATTAAAATCATAGAATCTGGACAATTTCCTGTTTTACTGCTTGTTTCCTCATTGAAATGGAACAAAAAACCTGAATACAATCTATTCATTTCCTGTCTTCGTTCATAAGGAAATCCTCACTGACAAGTACTCTGTATTCTTGTTTACATGTCTTTCCATTTATGTGGAATATAGCATCATCTTCATACCTAATTAGTTTTATAGCATATCATCACCCTTATTAGATGAGCTGCAGAAGTAACTAACATAGTAAAGCTACTTTCCCTTCCTCTGTGTTATAAGGAAGAGTTCTCTTAATAGTAAGTACGGCATATACTACTTTTATAATTTAATTTTTTTATGCATTTGCCATTTTTGAAAATCCTACCCCACCTCCACCCATTCATTCTCTTTTATTTCCAGGAAAGGCAGTGGGTAATAGCGTAGAAAAAGAAATAATATATTTAATTCTGAACAAGGACCCTGGTGTGCAGATCAAAAGCACTATACAACTGGGAGTTTTTTTCTACAATTCTGGGGAGACAAGGTAAAAAAACAAAACCAAACAAAGATATTTTTAAAATCTGTGGTGTCTGTGGTATAAGCCCTTCAAATTAGAGAAAATATGTCTGCACTGAATGACAGCCTGTTTACCAACTGGCTAGAAGTAGCCTGAAGAGGAAAGCACATCTAGCATTCTTTCCCCATGCTTTCTGGACCAAGCCCAGATTCTTAACCAGCTATAGCTGACAGTGGTTCGGGAGGAAGACTTGGAGTGGAAAGCGCTTCCTGGGAGCTCCAAGCCTACCCATCCAGCCACCACCAGCCAGCTTTTCTTTAGCTGTACAAACTACTTAGTTGCCAAAACGTTGGAATGTGTTAGGAATAAGCAAGGTTGTCTTTTTAAAAATATCTGATTCCTATGTTTTGTTTTTAAAACAGTATCCTTACATTGTACAGCAGGTAAAAAAAGGGAAAGGGGGGGGGGAGAAAAGTTTGGGCAGTAGAGAAAAGTGAGGCATCCATCCTCTCCATTTCCATAATTATAAGAGTAGGTTCATATTCCCTGGAAATGTTCTGCTCTGCCCCTTCTGCAGAAAATAAATGTGCTCATTTTTCCAGTTCAACACTTTCCATTATCCAGTCATCTGACCTTAATAATAACATAATAATAACATTCGATTTATATACCGCCCTTCAGGACAACTTAATGCCCACTCAGAGCGGTTTACAAAGTGTTACTATTATTACCCCACAACAATCACCCTGTGAGGTGGGTGGGGCTAAGAGAGCTCAAGAGAACTGTGACTCGCCCAAGGTCACCCAGCTGGCTTTGTGGAGGAGTGGGGAATCAAACCCGGCTCTCCAGATTAGAGTCCCGTGCTCTTAACCACTACACCAAACTGGCTCTTGTTCAGTGATGCAATTCATTTAAAATATCCATTATCAAGAATGTACAAATACTATAAATTAACAAAATTCCTTCAAAGGCCAGGATCTATCCTTGCCAGCTTTAATGGCCAATCTTTCTGTAGTATAAATGTTTATCCACACAAAGGATCAAGGTAATCAGATCTTCTGGTGAAGACTTGATAAAACAACCAAGGGATGGGCAATAATTTCTTCTTTAACTTCATTATAATAATTACAAAATAACAGTACACAGGCTGCAGTCTCCAATTATCTGGCACCACAGGGACAAAACGATCATTTAAAGGAATTTGCTTAAGCTACCCTTGATTACTGCTGATGGTAAAAAAATTGCAACTTGCCAAAGCAAAAGATCTTCTATATTTAGGCCCAGATATGAAAAGTTCAGAGTTGTTAAACAGTAAAAAAAATAGATTTAAAGTTAGAGGGAAAGAAAAATCGGCATGCCCAAGTGTACATATTCTGATAGTTTATACTGCAAACTAACTAGTGCCCTGGCCTTTTCGAAATCTTAATAGTGCTGGAATAGAGAACCAAGCAAAATTAATTTCCTGAGTTATTACTTTCTTCTATGTACTCCTACAGGCATCCTCAATCACTAAACACGCAGAATACAAGGAGGGGTCTCTGGCACAAATAGTGAACCAAAATTTATGACTGCTATCCTAGCAATGGCTGCAAATGAGCATATCCCCACTTCAAGACTCATAACTACTTCAATCACTCATTCAGAAGTCCCAGAATAGCTCTGAGAGGTCTCTATATTTGGATTACATCCATCAAGGCAAATAGGAACTCCATAAAGTAACCGAGACACCACTTTGGTCCTATCAGCCTGAATCACAGTGGGAATAAATTATCTCCCTTTAGAGTAATAAACCAAATAACTGCAGATACAGTCTGGCTTTCACTTGTGCCCATTGTGCACATCTAATATGTTTCTACCTATCTCTCAGTTCTTGGAGCCAAGTTATTTTTCAAATGTGGGAGAACAGGGAAACCTTTAGTAGTTAACAACTTTGGCATTAGATGTTACAAAAGGGGGATCCCATGAATACCCTTGTTTCCTCCCC
This sequence comes from Eublepharis macularius, assembly GCF_028583425.1. NCBI lineage: Eukaryota > Metazoa > Chordata > Lepidosauria > Squamata > Eublepharidae > Eublepharis > Eublepharis macularius. The sequence continues at coordinate 40,586,575 of NC_072794.1, forward strand.
TCTTACTTTGGCTGTGTGGGCCAAACCAGTTTGGTGTAGTGGTTAACAGGGGTGGGACTCTAATCTGGAGAACTGGGTTTGATTCCCCACTCCTCCGCTGGAAACAGCCTGGGTGCCCTTGGGTCAGTCACAACTCTCTCAGAGTTCTCTCAGTTCCACCCACCTCACTGGGTGATTGTTGTGAGGATAATAATAACACACTTTGTAAACCACTCTGAGTAAGCATTAAGTTGTCCTGAAGGGCAGTATATAAATTGAATGTTATTATTATATGTTGTTATTATTATTATTCCTTCAATTTGTTCTGGTTCCACATCTGCTGTTAGCAGTCAGACCCAACCAACATGCTAGAAGGGCAGCTTATGAATATGAAATATCATAAGCCCCTCCCTCATGTGCCATAAGAACAAAACATTGCCTGGCCAGGCAAAACAGATACCAGCCTCCTGCTTGGAGACTAGAAAGTTACCACAATGTGAGTCACAAATGGGCTGATTGACTAGCTGCCCCCAAACCCCAGAGAGCAGAGAGCAAAGGCTTCCTGAGACACCTCCCTGCCTAATCCTATCAACAACTTATCTAAACAAGGGTTATTCAGCAAATCTGATAGCCTCCCTATCTGATAGTTATCAGATCATCAAGCAATATTTTTACCTATCGTACAACCCCAATGGTCATGTCACACCTTTCCCAATTTATTGTCTCATCTCTGGAGACAGCCAGTAAGCTATTGTCTTTGGAAGCAAGATGTCAGTTTTGCCCCGGATACATTGTGCTCTATAATCGGGCTTCCCAGCCATGTTTTCAGTGTGTGTGTGTTCCAAAACCACGTATGCACCCTCAGATATGTCTGAGCCCTCCCCTCTTCTCTCCATAAAGTGCTGGATGTCTTTGCTGCTCCCTCACAGACCTATTCTCCTTCTTCAAGGCTGGTAACTATAGTCCTCCCTAAAGCTGTTTTCCCATTTCCTCACTGTTTTCCCAGTTAGCCCTCTGTGTACGCTGTGTGTGTGTTCTCTGTGTGTTTTCTCTTTTTGCTTTGTTAATTAAAAAAAAAACATTCCTGTTGAACACCAACCTGTTTACTTGAGAGTTTTCTAATGGAATTATCCTGATATAAATTGGTGGAAGATCTCACAGTTACCCCCACTTGCAGCATCTCCTTGTGTGGTAATTCCCTCAACTCACAAGGAGACCCCTTTAGGGTAACACATGCTTGGTCATCTTCCCACCACAGTCTCCCATCTACTGACTGTTCTTTTCCCCTATAATGTTTTTGTACTGGTTTTCAGAGACCATTAAAACACCATCAAAAGTTTTATTTTTTAAAAGATATGTGCATGTGGTGCTGTTACTTAGGAAGAGGGGGAGCTGCTCCCCACCTTTTTCAGCTTTTCATATTTTTCTGCAAACCTGGAAATTTCACTCGGTATGCAAAAATCTCTACCTTGGCCCCATGTGGGTACCTCTTGCAGTAAGCCGCAGTACTGCGGCCCAAGCTCTGCTCACAACCTGAGTTTGATCCTGGCAGAAGTCGGGTTCAGGTAGCCAGCTCAAGGTTGACTCAGGCTTCCATCCTTCCAAGGTCAATAAAATGAGTACCCAGTTTCCTGGGGGTAAAGTGTAGATGACTGGGGAAGACAATGGCAAACCACCCTGTAACAAAAAAGTCTGCCAAGAAAACATTGTGATGCGACATCCTCGCATGGGTCAATAATGACTCATTGCTTGCACAGGGGACTACCTTTACCTTTTTACTGAGTTGTTTATATAATCAGAAGTGAAATACCTAATTACCAAAAGTACCCTAGTTTATCATACTATATTTGACAGTTAAATCAGTGGATCATACCAGATTGGCCCAGGGAGGCTCACCTGGTATCAACCAGAGCCAGGGCGTTCTCTGTCTTGGTGCCTACCTGGTGGAACTCTCTGTTGAGATCTGGGCCCAGTGCGATTTATTATCCCTTTGCTGGGCCTGTAAGACAGAGATATTCCGCCAAGCATATAGCTGATGCTGAGGCAGGGACAAGCCTTCTAGCCGGTCCCCTGTTGTGGGGAGCAATGCAACCCCCTGCTCTGATTCTCACCGGTTAATCTATCAGCTCATCTGGTTATCTCCTCCACCGTTTGGAGTGTGTAAGTTGGGGTCAAGAATGTATAGCTGCCATTCTGGGGTGATGTTTTACTGAACTGAACTGGTTGTATGCATGCTTTTATTGTAGTTTTAACTCTGTTGTATCCCCCCTGAGCCCACTCGTGGAGAGGGCGGAATATAAATCAAATTAAGTCAGATAGAAAAGCAGCAAAAAATGTGGGGTTTCTACACATTTAGAAGCCTCCCCAGGCATCAACAAAAATCTGATTTTGTAAATTACTCCCTTTTGCCCCTGGAAGATCATGATGAGCAATGAGAAACGGAATGTTGAGATTAGTTGAGTGTCAGATAAAGAAAAAAAGGGAGGGGAAATGGCCTGCTCGAGGTTACATTATCCTTGGGAAATAGATCTGAGTCAGGAAGATCTTTCCAGTTGTTTATCTTCCAGGTAACTAGTAATTCCTCATGGGTCCCCAACTTAAGTATTTTATACTTATAAACTGTATTAATCACCTTTCTGCCACAAAGTGCCTGTGGTGATAAGCAATTTCTAAAATCTTAGTCAACAAGTTTAAAAAGGACAAGGAAGAAAAAAAAAAGCAATAGTAGCATTTTGAAGCATCATTTCGACATTCTGTGAACAGCTGGTTCCACAGCTGTGGCATTGCCCTTCAAAAAGCTTACAGTTAGCCCCACATGATTTTACAAGGAATGTTCAGCAGGGTGTCTGCCCTAGATATCAAAGAATGAGGAGGCTCATACTTTTGCAGACCGAAAAAGGTGCTAGTACTAATCAACTAACCATACCCGGTATGGTGCCACCACCAGAGAAGTTCCACTTAATGGAATTTTCCCGGTATAATTTTGAAAAAGATGGCCTCTGGTCCACCTCAGCTTGCTGTGCTGTGAGACGAGGCTGGCTCATCCTTCCCCAGTTTCTTGGTATCCCCCATCTCCATTCTGTCTCAACTAGGGACAGCGCTGTCCTCCTGAGAATGTCAGTGTCGTTGTTTGACTTAATAGTCTGTGGGCTTACAGGGGCTGGGGTTATTTACACAAGGAATTCCCTCTCTACCAAGAGTCAAATGCTTTGTTTTTTTAAGAGATTTATTCCACTAAATGTCTAATTAAGTAGGAGGCACAGATAGTTAGTCTCTGTATCAGGCATCTGACGAAGAGAACTTGATTCTCGAAAGCTTATGCTACAATAAAGTTGGTTAGTCTTAAAGGTGCTACTGGACACTTTTTGATTTTGCTACCACAGACTAACACGGCTAACTCCTCTGCAGATAGTTAGGAAGTATCTTGCAGCAAAGAACAATATAGCTGGACTGGCTAGAAGAAAACAAACATAAGACAGTGCTAGTTAGATGGAACATACACTCCACTGAACATCCCCTTGTCTCCCTCTATTGGGTGGAGGGTGGGGGATTGGTCAGTCTTTGCCCTGTTTTTGCATAGGCTTACTGAGGCTCATTTCCCTGAGGGACTGGATAAAAACTAGACTGAAAAAGGAGCACTTTGCTGTGCATCTCTATTTACTGGATACCAAACTAGGGCGTATCCCCTGGTTCAGATCAATTACAACTGAGGGTCTTAATCTCCAGTTCCTGACACAAACCAATGCACCAATAATATTCTCAGTTATAGATCCCTGTTCATAACACCCATAACAGCAACCTTCCTAATTTTAGGGCAGTGGCATTTCATAACACTATAAGAGAAGCATGAGATTTAAAAAAAAAAAATTCTTTTTTTGTTACTGTAGAAATAATTTGGATTCAGACTGTCACTTCTACCCAAGACTATTCTGAAACTGTGGTTCAGCTGACGGCATAGCCAATGATTCATGAAAGTAGAATTCTTTTTTACTTTTCTGCAGTTTTTCCAACATACAAGTAGTAATGCAGGGAGGGACATACTTTACAGTACAGTCAAGGACAATGAGTGAAGAGGTGCTATTTTTAGACATATACCAAGTATTATGCAGATACACACACGATCCTGGCTGCCACAGTCCTTCCCCTACCCAGTACTGTCTAAAATACATAAAGGGAGATGCCGCATGCTTATGTGGTTTGACCCATTTTCAGAATTACATTTCTGGGTTCAAATATTGATAACTTCTTGCATAATTTGAGGCTCACTGGAAACTTTAACAGCACAAGTTTCCATCCTGCATGTGTCTTGAATTGCTTCATGCTTGAATGCACTATCATATAGCAGGTTTGATGCTCCATTGAAATGAAATAATAAAGATAGAAACTTCCCTTATTTAGACTTTAACTAGTAATTATGCTGCTATAAATTATGTGCATTCACATTGGGCAGTATTTAGAAAGACTTTCCCCCCACACAAGCAGTCTTTTTAAGCACATGCACAAACATAATACATGAATAGGCACTCATAGAAGCATGGCAAAAGAATACATCCCTAGCTATGGTACACTGAACATTTCTGCTAATAGAAGGCACTTCTCTCAGTGAAATGAAACTTCCCTGCCTCTCCAGTCACACTGCAGCCTATGTCTCTCCCCAAAATGATGCTCCTGAGGGAGAGGAAGGGGGAACCTGAGAAAATGCCTGCTTCCATTAATAAAATGACTGATGGGGTCTTACTCAAAGTACAGTTAGTGAAACAGTTTATAGTTCATAGCATATTATTTGAAAATATATTGTGTGCTTCAGAGTGTAGGCTTATTAAGGCCAAACGCAAATAATCGGACTAGTATATTCGACTTTTACTCTTAAATGTTGTTTTTAGTCTGCAGGATTAGATAGATAAAACTGAAAATGCATCCACATTAATTGTGGGTTTTGATGCTCAGGCAATTTGTGAGATGTTCATAAATCCCTGCCTTACGCTCAGAAATCGTACCGCTCCCACCTGAATCTCTGCCTAACCAAACCCCTAGCTTCTCAATGATTTCCCAAAAGACACTGATAATTTTTTCCTCACATAACTGTGAATATAGGAGGGGAAACTCTAGAGAAAGCACAGTCCAGAAATAGGAGGCAGACTTGGAAAAGAACATGGGACAAGATTACTAAGCCTGTAGAGACTTATAGTTACTGAGCTTCCGCCCCACACACACACCTGCCACTGGAGATTTGCAAATGGGTGTATGTGATCTTTCTACATTGCTTCACCTGCAGCTCCCTGCGCACACACACACATGCACACACACAAAAGGGACCTTTTTCTGGCCTTCCTCCACATGTGTCATAAATTAATCAATCTGAACTTGGTTCTAGAGTCCAAAGTCTGCCAGATCCCACTTGCCCAATAGTCATTAACATATAAAAGAGATGGTATTTTTTCCTTACAGGTTGTAAAGTTCACACATTTGCCTAGCTGAGGCTTTTCCCAGCCATGACATTTCTATCTGTCCCTTTGCTCACCTGCCCATCTTCCTCTCATCCATCACAAAGGTGCATAGGTTTATGAATGCTTTAGACTGGAGTAACTATGTGTAGGGCTGTACTGAATGCATACAAAGTGCTTTGAATGCTGTCAACCGGTATATACATACTAAATAATATTACTACTGCTAAATAGTTTGTTAACTCAAATTACCCTTTATGCCAATAAAGGTTGCTGTGGCTTTGTGTGAAATTACCCTTATTTCACATCCATGCTTCAGGGGCTACACTGATAAAAACTATTCTAAGCTTTCACAAAAATTCTTCTGTAAGTGCTCTATGCAGTTCAACCAGCAAATATCAAAATAGGCCTCTAACTAAATAATTCCTAGTAAAAAAAATTAATATTTTGTATAAACATAATGTCCAAGAGTCCAAAGAAGCAACAACATAAACAAGTCCCAGATCAACAGAGGCTAGTTTTCAGGCAACTGGGTGATATTTTTAATCAATGTTGCAGGCTAAAACAAACTGCTTCATTTCCTTAGCTAGCAATTGTGTTACTGGGTATTGCTGCTGCTATTTAGCTTATTTTTTTTCTTCTGAAAAGGGCAAAACAAGGTCAGAATGTAACAATGCAGAACAAGCCACTATCTGCAGATATTGAAGGCAGTCATAATTGCTGTAGGTCAACTTGCCATTTTCTGTTAGCCTTTCCTGTCAGTTACCAAACTGCAGGGTGCTCCTGAACATAACGTTCTCTCCCTAGCAATGTTCTCTAGCTTGTCAGTCACAGACTCTAGCAAGTCACAGACTCTTTTGCTCACAGCCAGTCTGAGCCTCAACAAGAAGAGGAGGCACATTTTATATTATGGGAGGAACTTCAGTGAAATGTTACAAGAGGAGACAGACCTCAATAAATAAGAAAGCATAAAGCTCATCTAAGAACACTTGATGTCATGCTTCACATAAACACAATGAGGCCACATGAAACCTCCAGTTTGTACTAGGGCTGAAATGCGTCTTTCCAAAGAATCCAGATTTAAGTCTAAGTATGCAAATGACATGGCACAACTTGTTACAATAGCTTTTACTCAAAGCAAAGACTTGGCAATTCAGCAATTCAGATTTGGCTTTCCAAGTTTCACATTGTAGCATTTGAACTTCTTTTGTTTTTTTAAGGAGAACGTGTTTCAAATCAAACTGCCTCTCAGTAACATTTCCTTGTATTCTCCAGTAAGCACAGCAGGCCTTCATGCTCACATCGCATAAAATCTTCATGTTTAACTCCGTTCCAATGCTAAGGAAGTAAAAAGAATCTTTTCCCAAATATTCGTTTTTCTAGGTGTTAGCTGATCAGCAACTTCCTTCATCGAACTAACCATCCTTGAGACATCACAGGCATGGCATTCTCTGCAGAAGGCTGAACCCTTTTCTCTAAGTACAGCAACTTTTTTACCTAAGCTGTAACACTTGCATGAAGAGGTCCCTTTACTCTCTGGACTTACAATGGCCACCTCACCCCAATTCTGCTGCATTACCAAATATGTTCCTAGATCACATATAATTAAAACTAAGTAAGTTGTAACCCAAGTATTACAATACTAGTGTTGTGGCACCTTAAAAACTAACAAATCTATTGTGGCATAAGTTGTGAGGATCCTCCCTCACTGGCACCCTCTCCTGATGGCCTGCCATCCTACCAACTCTCCAGGCAGGTGTCCTCCGGCCTCAGATGGGCAGGGAAGGGGGTTGCACCACCTTGTTCCTTCTCCTGCCCTGGGAGTAGCAGCACACTCCAGCTGTCTCTCCCTGCAAAATCTTCCTCGGCCTTCACAGGAACCTGAATTTAAAGGCCTCCCCTGGCCCCACCTCCCTGGCTCTGGCCCCAATCATCACCCCGTCTCCCTGACTGGCCCTGCTCCCAGCCTATCTGATAGGAGGGCTGGGTAGACTCTGTAGTCTCCTGGCTCTACCCCCTCCATCCCCACCTAGGGTGTGGCATTTGGTCTGCTCTCTGCCTGGCGCGCCCCTGCTGCTTCTGAACCTTCCCCAGTGGCTCCCTTGGCATCTTGGGGCCTGCGCCTGCCTGCCTTGTGCTGATGGCAACCTCCTGTGAGCCTGGATGAAGTGGAGCCATCTGGGCAACTGCAGGAGACAGGTGAGTCTGCTGAGTGGCTGCAGGCTGTTCCCCAGAGTTGTGCCTGGGCGTCAGCTGCAACTGGACTAAGGGTGAGAGAGGCCTGGAGGCCTGTAGAGGCTCCTGCAACTGAAGTACTGACAGACGCTGTGCTGCAGGACCTAAAGGGGGTGCCTGCTGCTGCAGGGCTGGTGGTGAGGGTGGACAAAAGGCCGGCATCGCCGGACATAAGTATAAGAGGGGCAGTAGCATAGTGGGAGAGCATCTGCTTGGCATGCAGAAGATCCCAGATCTGATCTCTGGCATGTCCAGTTAAAAAGGATCTGATAGTAGGTGGCTGTGACCCTGCAGAACCATTGCTACTTTGAGTGGATAATACTGACTCTGATGGACCAATCGTCTTATTCAGGATAAGACAGCTTCATGTGTAAGTTTTTGTGAGCCAGATGCCACTTCATTAGATGCAGGGCTTTTTTTCAGCCGGAACGCAGCAGAATGGCGTTTCAGCACCTCTTAAAAAAACCCATGTGACTGGTGGGTATTTGGGCCAGAAACAGCCAGGATCAGGCCACTGCCATGTGGAGGAGGGTTCCTCCATGCAGCAGCAGCCTGTTCCAGGCCGATTTGAGCCCGATCCTGGCCATTTTGGCCCCGTTTCGGCCATTTCGGGCCTTTTCAGCCCAATTCAGGCCTGAAACAGCCAGGATCATGCTGCTGCTGGGCAGAGGAGGGTTACCTCACATGGCAGCAGCCTGTTACAGGCAGATTCGGCCCCAATCTGGACCATTTTGAGCCTGTTTTGGCCATTTGGGGCCCATTTTGCCCAAAATTTGGACCCAAAACAGCCAGGATTGGGCCACTGCCAGGCAGGCGAGGGTTCCCCCACGAGGCAGCAGTGTGTTCCAGGCTGATTTGGGCCTGAATCAGGCCCCCTGTGGAGCAGGGGAGTGCCTGGCAGAGGCCCATTTCAGGCTAATGCAGGCCTGATCTGGGCCATTTAGGACCTATTTTGGCCCAATTCAGGTCCGAAATGGTGAAGATTAGGCCACTGCCAGGCATGGGAGGGTTCCCGCACATGGCAGCGGCGTGTTCCGGGCTGATTTGGGCCTGAATCAGGCCCCCTGTGGAGCGGGGGAGTGCTCCTGGGCGGCCATGACCTGTGTGATGATGTCACTTCCAGGAAGTGACATCATTACACAGTCCCAGGAGTGTGTGCGCATGCAAAGTGTGTGTGCATATGGTACCCAGTGAGTTCCACCACCTCTTTTCCCAGAAAAAAAGCCCTGATTAGATGTATGACTTCTGAACATGCCACAATAAATGTACACATATTAAAGTGCCACAAAACTCCTTGTTATTTTAAATGCAGTAGACTAACACAGCTATCTGCATGGAAATAATAGGAATGATATTACTACTTACCAAGTAAAGATAAGACACAGTAATGTAGATATTAAAATCAGAACTTGGTTAAACATTGCAGATTGTGTGCGCTGGATGGCTCTATGGAGGTCATTCTAGATCAAAAGAAACATGTACAATGTTCAGGCATCCTGTATAGGGGTCTCAACTAGTTATATATCTGCTCTGAGAATGACCCTAGAAAGCAGATCAAAAAATCTGAAAAACAGGACCATGACTAGAGAAGGATGATATTTCCAACAAACTCAGGGGAATTCCTAGTCTTGCAGAAAAATCCCAAAACATTAAATAAAAAAATCAGGGATGTCTAGGAGTATGCCAAACCCTCAACTTGCAGAGCCACTCCTGGATTTACTTAAGAACCTCAAGATTCCCAGTTGGAAACCCACTGGACCAGCTCCAGGGAAGCCTGGCAGGACAGCAGCAATAAGAAGAAATGTGGCAACAGCAGCCACTCAGTATAGGCAACTTAAAGACCCAATTCAGTCCCTTCCAACATTTGTCAGCAGTTTTGCCCACCCAGGGCAAAGGAGGGAGGTTGCAGGCGCATCCTAAGATTCCCGTAAGGTTTCCTGAGAATGCTCATTCTTGCAAGACTTTCAATGCACTTTCAATGCTCTTTAGTGATCATTTGGACCTGGGTTTTCATGTGTGAAACATAAAATCCACTTGTAAAGGATTGCTAAAGTGCACTGAAAATGCATTATTCAATGTGTGTGGAAATGGCCCTAATGGAAATGGACTGAGCATGTGCATCCTGCTGTACTGGTGTCATAAGGAGCTTTGAAGCAGGCCAATGGGGAGGTGGCTATGTTCTCTTTTTTCAGGCTGCATAGGAAAGAGAGGAGGAAGAACCAGGTGCTACCAACTTCCTCCCCTCCCCAGCTCTGAAGCCTTTTTAAAAGGCCAAAAACTGGAGAAATGACATCTGCTCTTGCTCAGATGCAACTTAAAAACAGCCAGTCTCACAACATAGCATCATAAGATCATGACCACCATTTTGGCAATTGCCTTGCAATCCCCACAAGGATTCTCAAGAACGGTTAGAAAGATGTCCAGAACTGGCTGGAGGAAAAAGAAAAATAACGGTCAACATTGTTCAGCTTTCCACTCCCAGCTGCACCAAATCAACCAATTGGCAACAGCATCTGGGGGACGGCAGACCTGGTGGCAGCATAGCAGGCAGGCAAATTACCAACTGATGCAACAATTAAGGGAGGAGGCGGGGCAAGCAATGGCAACTGCAGTGGAATCAAGGAAGGAAGGCATTGGTGGCAGTGTGGGCAGGTGAAGGAGTGAGGCAACAAGGAAGGAAGGAAGGAGGCTGGGAGAGAGTGAGAAGCAGTGACAGCAATGGTTGAGCTGGCATGGAGCCTATGGCCAGCCCCCCCCCCCAAATTAATGGACATGACTTGGTAGAGGGAACAAGGTGGTGGCAGGATGAGGTAGCCGCTGAGCACCTGCCATGTTTGGGCTGGGAGGGAGCCTGCAGCTGATTGTTCTGCTTGCAAGCTGCATATTTGATTTATACATCAACTTATTAGTTATCTTCCTATTCAAAATGACTCACAACATAACTTTTTTTTTGTTTAAAGCCATAAAACCAACTAATCAAAGCAGATCCTGCAATAAGAGAGGGATACAATAAATCACAATGAAATCAGACTAAATAAAATGAGGCAGCAGTTAAGCCAGCACAAAACACTTTGCAATTTAAGACGGCACAGCTGAAAGTTCAATTAGCTAGAAGGCCTTCTGAAATTAAAAAGAAGCCTTAACCTCACCGCAGAACTGGGCAAGGAAAAGGACAAACTACACCTCCTTAGGCAGAAAGTTATTTTATCTAAAGCATTTATTTTACTATCAAGGGGTCACCAAAAAAGTAATTGCCTATGTTCCAGCAGATCAAATGCCAGATAAGCAAGAAAGCATTGCCAAAGTGTAAAAGGTGGGGAAGAATGTTCAGGAAAATGCCATCTCTAACATACACAGACATTTGCAGTGTCATTCTAAGCAGAGTTACCTCCACATGTAAGCCCACTGACTTCAATGGGCTTCAAGGGGTATGACTCTGTTTAGATTGGCACTGTTAGAGCTCTAAGGGTAATAGCCTACACCTTGAATTGGAACTGAAAGCATTCAGGGGGACAGTATAGACATGACACAATAGAGAATAATACACATTTTGTCATCCACTCACAAGAGGACATGATCCAAAGAATTCTGCACTAGTTGTAACTTTGACAGTGCATTCAAGGGCATCCCAATAGAACAATAAAAAGAATGTTCCATAAATGCCCAGCAATTATGATCTTTATCAGAGGCCCTTCTCTTTGCGCTTCTCCTGTTCACAGACTAAACAGGTGAGTACAAGGCACTAGGCCTCTACTGGAACTCCCTCTTCTATGGAAGCCTGTCTGGTGCTAAAATATACATGCTGTTAAGAAAAGTCGCTTTTTAATTTTCTCAAGCCTATTATATTCCTCATTCCTATAGTGTTTTATTAATTGCTTTTATTATACTATTTTTATTTTACTCCACACTTTTAAAAATTGGCTTTTCCTCATTTTATATTTGCCATGTTTAGGATTTTAAGAGCTTCCTAATTTCATAACTGATGCTGCTTTAAAATTTTATTGCCGTTTTCTCTATTTTTGTTACTGTTTTGAATCATTTTTATTTTTAGAATTCATGTTATCATTTGTCAACTAGTAGATATTTCTATGAGTAAGCAAAGTCGAAATCTTTTAAATAAAGTATTAGCCCAACCCCAGCCTATCCCAATGTATAAATGACAATAGCGAGAACAGGGCTCTGAAGAAAGGGACTCACCCTCAACTGCACATTAAAACCACATATTAAAAACAGTAAGGAACTATGTGGAAAGACAAAGTATATATGTTTAAATAAATGCAGTGCTTTTTTCTGGGGAGGATGCAGGGGTTCACATACCCCTAAACATTTTGTGAATCTAACGGGAGAAAGTAAAAAATTTAAAATGTTGGAATTCCCGCTAAAACAACTCCAACTGAGAGTACCCCTAAACATTTTTTTAGAAAAAAAGCACTGAATAAATGAATAACTTTTTAAAAATTCTTTATGGTAGAACTGGTTTTTAGGTGGCAGTTCTCTACCAGAGAAGGCTGTCATGGGCAACTGCTTAAACTTACGGTATACTGTAAAACCTTCTGATGTATTGTGGCTCAAAAAAATGAGCATGTAGTTCCTTTGAACTAGGTGCCTGAGTGCACATCTACAGACTTGGCTGCCACAAACAAGAGAAAGCTTTGAGGTTTGGGTTGGGTTATGACCCAGAGTGTAAGAACAAGTATAGAGACAAAAATGCTATAATCACTGCTATTCCCATTAAATATATGAAGAACTGAAGGTAGAAAATGACAGGGGCAAAATTGCTCTAAAAGTCTGTAGTTCTACTACAGCTTTGAGTTCCAGTCATAATTTAGAACTTCCAACTGCACTATAATAATGCTGATAATGTACGACAATTGCTTACATTTTCTACTGATTTTAAAGTGCCTACACTTTGCAGAGCCCTGACTTGGATGCACAGGTGAGGCTGATCTCGTCAGATCTCAGAAGCTAAACAGGGTTGGCCTTGGCTAGTACTTGGATTGGAGACCTCTAACAAAGACCAGGGTTGCAGAGGCAGGCAATGCAAACCACCCCCTGTTAGTCTGTTGCCATGAAAACTCCGCCAGGGGTTGCCATAAGTCAGCTATGACTTCAGGGCGCTCTCCACCACCACCAAATTTTGCAGAATGTTCATTCAGTGGTACTAAGAACTTCAGTTGACAGCATCATTATTTCAAGGTTGGTCCTTTGCCTTCTGTTTCATATGTTTATGACCTCTCTTAAATTTGCCAGTTGACCAAATACATTGAAATAATTAGACCATTGCTGTTCTTTGGCCATGTCCCCATGTTCTGTTTTTCTTTTTCATTGGGTCTGAATGAGAGGGAGGCATAAAGGCCGAGTATAATGGTTATTTGCTAATATGAGTGACTTTCTAGCTATCTGGAATCAGAAAACAAGAAGACCTGTCAAAGGTATTAATGCTGGACCAATGGTTTTATTATAAACACAGACAATGCATTTCAATTCCTAAAAACCTGAATCTAATTAAACTACAGGGAGGTAAAACAGAAGGTTTAAAATTCCGACTGTGAAACAACTTCAACATGTGAAAGGCAATCCAAAAAGCAATTAAGCTGACATGCTTGGATTTAAGCCAGTTTACTCCCACCAATTTTCAGTGGCTTTGAATAGGCTTGAAATTAAAACGTGTGATTTGAGCAGAGAGTATATCAAGCTTTTATGTTCACTTATTTTTGCCCTGACTGATACTCAAAATTATAAGTAAATGTTTCTAAAAGGAATTTCTGTCTGACTACTTTGTTATACTTACAATCATATTCTCCAAAGCATGCTTGGCAAGCCAGCAATTTAAAAATACTGGAATAAATAAGTTTCTTAATGCAGGCCAAAAAATCTGAAATAAAAAGTACAGAAAGTCATTAAACCTATCTTCTAGTATTCCACAGAGAAAAACCAGTTGGGTTTTAAAAGAGCCTCATTTCTTCTCTGTGGCATTCAAAACATATTCTTCCAACCCCACTTATTACTTCCGATTACGGCTACAAGCAGAAAGGAAGTTATTAATACAATGTAAACTGTTGCTTTTGGTAGCAGAAAGCATGAGAAAGTTATCAATGTCAGAAGCTCTTCAGTAAGGAAAGAGTAATGCATCGTGTTCAACTGAAGGGTCATCCCTTTGATCTGATCCAGGGTCAATTAACTCATTACAAAGTCCTCATGTCCCCCATACATCCAGATGCGGGCGGCTAGTTCCATTCTTGGAAATTAATTCCCAGATATGCATAGGTGTGATTTGGATAGGGACCAAAATGCACAGGGAGAGGGAGCTAAAGTCTTCCCCTTATCCCATTTTTCTGGCCTGAAATGACCCTGTGGAGTCACTATTTGTCCCATCTACACCTTGTTTCAAACACTGAACTCCCAGAACATGCCTGGCTGACAGGAGTGGAGCAAACACCTGGAGGACACAGGGACTTTGGAATGTGAGAATTGGTCCCCAGTCTTTCTAACAATGAGAGCACACCATCCAAGCAACTGCCATTCCAACAAACTAATGTTGAGTTAAACATTACAGTCTCAACTCCTCCTCTTATCAGCTTTTATAGAGCACTTCAGACACTAGGGACTGTAAATAATTAAGTAAAGAAAGACAAAATCCTGTCCACAGGCTTACAATATAAACTTACTATGTAATGAAAAAAATCTACTACTCCTTTTTAGAAAGGCAATCTTTAATGGTGAATCAAAAAGGCCTGAAGACATACTCCTCAGCTCCACCAACTAACATTTGGTCTAACCAATTTAAATTGGTTTCAACCAATTACAACAAAAGCTTTAGTTGATTATCAACCAATTAAACCACTTGTATTCTTAACATAATTAACGACAGAAACATCTGATTGCATTTTTTTAAAAAGAACCACTATTTGCACTACTGTAAATGACTAACTAGCCAACTCAAATGTTCATACAACAGAACCGCAGATAGAGACTTACTGTAATGATAAAAGGAATTGCATTGATAATTTCCAGCAGGAAGGGAATCCGCAAAACTTGTTCCCACATGTTTCCCTTTCAAATAAACAAGGTAAAAAAACAAAACACGTCAATAATTTGTGCACAAAAGTACCTATACTAATATGTTTTGTATAAAAACACTGGAGTAACACTCAGAATATAAACAGCACATTCTAGCTACTCCCGTCAGTCAAAAACTGTACAAATACTAGCGCCAGGTAATACATTATGAAATCAGCAAGTACTCACATCATGTATTTTATAATATAGCGACAATGTGAAGGAGCTATAGGCCTTTTGATCATATGAATCTATGGGGAACTCTGGATCCATTTGTCTCCAGCCCAGCTGGCTCAAGCTTCTCTCAGTAAGTACACACAATTCTTTAAAAAATGTGTCACCCTCTCCTTTGTTGTACAGTACTCTGTATGCAAGTAGTGTGCTACTAGCTCCTAATGAATAACATCATTGGTGAATTTTGATTGTCAATAGTGGGCCTGGAAAAGATGGTATTTAGTTAGTTTGTCACGTTCACTTGCCTTTTAAAAAAGCTGTCTTTCCTAACTCCCTTCCTCCCCCACAACTATTTCTCATGTTAACAGATCTTTTCAATCAAGGGATTGCTCCCATAAGTAATTAACATCCCTGTATAACGATGAAAATGCAATGTGTGAATACACAAAACAATTTACGTCTTCTGTACTAAACAATTCTTTAAAGCAGGGGTCATTTTGTAGAAAAAGAGCTGGAGGAACTCATTAGCATAACTCATTAGCATATGCCATGCCCCTTGCCATCACTGGAAATGTGTCATTAGCATAACTGATTTGTGTATGCCACTTCCCCTGACATCACCCATCCTAGCTGCTTTGGACCCAATCCTGGCCATTCAGGGCTGAAATTGGGCCCAAAATGGCAAAAAGAGGCTGAAAATGGCCACAAAGGGGCCCAAAATGGTCAGGATTGGGCCACTGCTGAACAGGAGAGTGATCCACCATCTGTCAGAGGCCCGATCTGGGCCGTTTTGGACCCAATTCAGGTCAAAACAGGCCCCAAATGGCCAAGAGTCAGGTCGGTGGGGCCACCTGACATGTGACCTCTTTGGGGAACTGCCGGAACTGCGTTCCTGTGCGTTCCCCCCTCGAAATGAGCCCAGCTTTAAAGCATAAAATAGGACTACAAAGTACTATTGCCAATGGGCACAATCCACCGGGAAGAGCTCTCACACAAGCCCCATGGAAATGAATGGGAACTGCTCAAGAATTTCCATTAATTGCAGTGGGACTCCTGCAAGTTGATTGTGTCTAGTATGTATTTGATCTCTGAATTAACATCTTAAAAACAAAACAAGAAAAAAATCTCTTAGTTTTGTGCTACAAGCATAAACTGAGAACTGCACTATCTAGATATTCACAATACCACTTCCAAGTAGATGGATCAGGAAAGGTTCTCATTCCACAGGAATACAGGCACCATGACCCAAAGTTCCACAGTATGCGGGGGGAGTTCCTTTTTCTCAGTATTAGGAAAGACTCCAAAACACTTCATCCTGATAAGTGCAGAGCTCTTCTCAGTATCAGAGACAACTCTCATGGAATTCTGTGTATACACTGGAGTCCACATAAGCAAAGCAGTTGGATCAGAACAAATAAAGTCAATTTTTTTAAAAAACTAGATGGGGGCTTTATTGTGCCAAAAGTTGAGCAATTAATCCAACTGCAAAATCCTATTTCCCCCCTATTCCAGTAAATGTTGAGCGACAGTTTAGCACTACTTGTTTCTATGTAAAAAGAAGTAGGGAAAGCAGGAAAATCTCTCTTTTTTACACAAACCTGATGCTATTTACCTACCAAAAAATTCAGACAGCCTTTCTAATTAGTTTGTCATCCCAAGCAAGTCTAAATGACAGAGACTTGCTTGAGGCAAGTCCTACTCATCAAGCATACTTAATGCGATTGGGGAGGGGGTCTTATTAGGATTAGGTTTGCAGCTTATCCTTGAGGATGGGATGCTACGAGAATGACTGCATTGTCATTTATAAGACCTATATTAAGCTTTACGTTTATTTAATTTGCTGGGGTGGGAGGAGAACTCTCTTATTCCATTCCATTATAAGCAGGTAATTCTACTATGGTCAACATTTCATAAGGAAGAATCAGCTCTACCGCTAAGCAAGCCTTGCCAATGCCCAGGGCATCACTTGGCAGGAGACTGTAGGCAGCAGGGGGATCTAATAAGTAAGAGAGCAAGGGATTTCCTAGTGTTTTGAGTATTTGTTCAAAAATCCAAGCAGGATGACAGGCAAACTTTGGGGGGTGGGGGGAAGAATGTTGAATGGTTGTTGGGCTGTAATGTATACAACATCTGTAGATAAAGCAATAAATGGTTGTTGGGCTGTAATGTATGCAACATCTGCAGATAAAGCAATAAAATGTTATAATTGTGTACATCATTCTGGACAAGTGCTTTAAAAGTAAGGTTAGCTGGTGGGGTAAAGCATGTACACATGAAGCGGAGTGACTTTGAGTGAAAGAATGAGAGAAAGAACCAATGAGAAAGAGATGTTAGCAGTCATACCCTCCCTCACACTGAAAGAACAGTTTATGAATATGGACATATCATAAGCCTTTTCCCCCATGTGCTTCAAGTGCCTAGCTAAGCAGAACGATTCCCGACTCCAGCTGGAGATGGAAAAACACTGGAATGTAAGTCATGAGGCAAGACTATCAGCCCCACACACAGGAGATATGCAAAGATTTAACACAAAAGAGGTCTTCCAGAAGCTTCTGCTTTATCTCATTCACACCCTTACAAATCTCCCATCATCCTTCCCAAGTTGGGCTATGCAGAGACCTGATAAGCCCTTTCCATCCAAATATCGCAGGTCATGAATCACTATTTCTACCTTTATTTCCTCTCAGATATACACAACCATACCTTTCCCAATTTTATTGTCTCACCTCTGGAGACAGCCATCAACTCTTTGTCTTTGGGAGCAAAACATAAGTTTTTCCCCAGGATACATTTTGCTCTATAATTGGACTTCCAAGTCATGTGCTCTGTGTGTATGTGTGTGTTCTGGACCGTTCCACGAACACTTCCCTCTTCTCTCAATGAAGTGGTGGTCATCTTCGCTGCTGCCTCCATGGAACCTTCCTCTTCAAGAGGGGTAACTATAGCCCTCTCTGAAACTGCTTTCCCATTTCCTTACTGATTTCCTAATTAGCTCTGTGTGTGTGTGCTGTGTGTATTCTGTGGAAGTGCTCTTTCACTGCTTCATTAATGAAAAAAACTCCTGTTGAACATCCACCTGTTTATTAGTCTTCTAAAGGAACAATTCTGGTATATATTGGTGGAGATCCTGCTAATTACCTCCTCTCCCTGTGTCTCCTTGTACGCTAATTCCCACAATTCCCAAGGAGACAACCCCTCATTTGGCTAACAGAACTAGGAGTGAAGTTTTTGATCAGATGATCAGATGATTGATCAATCGATCGATAGACAGAAAGGTTAAGAAAGATCAATCAATTGACAGACAGAAAAGGTTATCAATTCAAGGCAATTCAAGGCAACGTCTATTGCCTTGAAAACCCCACCAGGGATTGACACAAATCAGCAATGACTTGATGCCACTTTCTCCCATCAGGCTAGGTAGGTAGAATTTGTACAAAGTTAGTAGGGAGGAAAGAAAGGTAACAGGAATAGTAACAGGATTAGGAAATGCTAGGTTTATTATGTGTTTTGAACAGTATATGTTTCTTAAAATAAAGTTTGTTCTTAATCATTTTGTTTTATAAATACAGTGTCCTCAACAGTTCTACTATGTCCTGTACAGTTCTTCTGAAACCTAAGGTTAATGGTTTTGGAGGTAACATTCAGGCTAGCTGGCCTTAGTTACCAAATAGAGAATTCATTGAACATGGAGTCAGAGTTATACTGGTGCCAGTGTAGTCTGTAGGAATTAAGAGGCAGAGAAACAGATAACACTTCAGGAATGGAGCATCATAGGGCCAAGCTACACATGACGAATGACACTTGAACAGCAAGTGGACTGAGTGGAGGGCAAGTGAACAGGGAGAAATACACTTGCTGTTCAAGTGTCACTCGTCATGTGTAGCTTGGCCCGCAGTTGGGATTGCCACTGCCTCTTACAACTTCTTCAAAATGAAGCTAATAAACTTTACAAACATGCCTGTTTTTTAGTAGGTGAAACACAGCCTTCTATTGGAAAGAGCATCAGTACAAACTATGGATTTGGAAGAAAATGGCTATAATTACTTACTTTATAACTCAGATAGCTCAGAAGTATAGTTTCCAATAGACTTATCACAGCCACCGACACCTAAAGAAGTGACACATGTGAAATCATGTCCAATATTCAGAGAAGCAAGCAAACATGAAATTAAATTATGAACAGTAATCAAAACTAAGTGATGTACAGAAATTATTTTTCAAACTATCCAAAAAGCTGAATTCCAGCCTTTTCGCTCTCCTTCAGGGCTCTTCTAAAAAAGGCCTGCTGGATCAAAACAAGCATTCATCTAGTCTAACATTTTGTTCCCCAAAGTAGCCAGCATCCATCTGAAACACATGCAAATCTGCCTCTGCAACTACTCCAGCAATGACTTATTTCACATATTCATGTTCAGCATATAGTTGCAGTAGACCTACATTGTCCCATTTATCTTCATACCACCACTAGCAGCGTCAGGAAGATCTGCCAGCATTAGAACACAGGAATTGTCTTGATACATTAAACCATGATTCATTTTCTCCAATATTCTAACAGTAGCCAGAAGCTCACTAGCAAGACACGATGCAAAAGCTTCCCCATGTTGTATGTCCCAGAATCTGCTAATTAGAGGCTAAAAGCCTCTGATAGACCTATCTTCCATTATACATATGTTAACTCAATGCATGAAGAAAAATACGGGGAGACTTTTCCAGCAACAGATTACAGATGGATCCTGCAAGCCGTCAGCAACAGGTGCTGACAGTAGCTGATCTTCCCAGCTTTTCCCTCCCTAAGAAGCTATTTCTAACCCCAAGGTAGTTTATTCCCAGGGCTGTGGGATATGCATGGAATAATAGTCATGTGAGTCAGGAAGCTGCAATGGGGGGGGGGGGAGAATCACTCTCTCCTGCCTCCTACGTGAAAAGTACTCAAGGCAAGAGGAAGAAGAACGATAAAGTCTTGCCCTCCTCCCACTCTGTATTGCAGCATCCTGACCTGTATGGCTATTGTTCCACATGGGTTCTGTGGTGCCAGGTTCAAATAAAACTTTAGTGATAACATCTGGGATCCTTGCACAGATCTTTCACAGTCCTTGTGATGGACCCAAGCCTTACATTTTTATCAGAAGTCATTCCTGAACAGACATACAAAATACTATGAACACAAAGTGGGAGCTTACACTACCTAAAAGCAGGCAACCATTTACAACATACAACAATCAGAAAAAGCTCTGGCTGCACCCTCCATTTTCACATCTGATTAAACAGATGCACATAAGTGTTATAAGTGATGTGGAATGAACTGTATTTGGACTTAACTAATTTTAAAAAATGCAACTGATGGGGTCTTTAGGATCATATCCAAGGTAAACAAAACCAATCTAGAAACTAGTTAAACTAGACAACCTGGGCATGCACCAGTTTGAATTGTCACAGTTTCACTTGGTTTACAGATGAGGTTATTTCAAGATCAAAAAGAGTCCAGTAGCACCTTTAAGACTAACCCATTTTATTGTAGCATAAGCTTTCGAAGAGAACTTGATTCTCGAAAGCTTATGCTACAATAAAATTGGTTAGTCTTAAAGGTGCTACTGGACTCTTTTTGATTTTGCTACTACAGACTAACACGGCTAACTCCTCTGGTTATTTCAAGGTCTCAGATTCAAATTTCTTAAGATTAATTTGTCTCAGTCACTTCAAACTAGTATAACCCCTGCCAATCTGAAAACAACTATAAAAAGAACAAAATGGTTTAAAATTGCTGCATACATTCAATAACTACAGGTTGTTGTAAGAACTGGAGTTTGCAGAAGCATTTTACCGAGTCTGGAATTTTGAATAAGATTAGCATGAGAATTTCTAATTTTAAACAAATGTCACTTGCTAATGAAAACCCAACATCCTGAACAATTGCATAATCTAGATTCAGCACAGATATTAGGGGTTGAGAGAAAGTATAAAAATAACAGCAGCACCAGGAAATCATTCAAATGTCTCCAAATACGCAAAATTGGTTCTTGTTGAAGTGAATAATATGATAGAGGCATTCTGCAAACACCCAGTCACTCAGCATGATTAAATTGTTTCATTCTGAGGACAAAGACCTTAGAATTCTAAATTACCTCAGCTTTCAAGATCTGCTACTTAAATTTCATGGGTAGACGTGTGTTTTGTTTTGGAAAAAGAGGTCCAACAACAGTGGCCTCTTGGATAGACATAAAAGAAGCTGCTTGTTGCTAAGCAACTGAAATGAGGATCTCATCTGTTCACTAGGCCTGACCCTGTTTCTGCATTAACGTGGTGCAGGTGTAACCCTTGTCCATTAGAGGGAGATAAAGAGTTGGGGTATTCCTTATAAGGGAAAAAAGGCACAATTTTCCCTGAGAGACTGGAGAGCCTGAAACTGCAGGGAGAAGCACTCTCTCCTCAGAAGCACACCTGTCTATGAATTTTCTATTCATGTCGTAGGCTCCTTTGAAGAACAGAAAACATCCCAACATAGAGCACAGCTACAAGTTGCTGCATTTCAAGGGACTGGCTAGAAGATGTCAGAAAGACTGAGACCTGGGTCTGCTTGAGCAAAACAGGCCTGTTTTGTTACATGATGGCTGTATATGCTTTATTGTTGTATTGTTCCAAATAAGATGTCTTCTTTTTCCAAGTTTGTCCATTGTTATTTATATGAATGCAAGTGTCACAAGGTGAGATCACACTGTCATAGACATGAACTCTCCCAGTTCTCAAATTAGATATATCTATTTATTTGATGTTGTTCCTTGAACAAACAGGTTATACAGGCAGTTTGTAAGGTGAGGCGGGATTTGGAAAACTGTAGCTGGCTCATTTCTTTGTTGCCAACAAGGGAGAAGGGTTGGCCATCCCAGCCATGATCTGCCCAGAGCATCTCCTGGAGCACAACTAGTTTTGTCTACAGAGAAGTGAGGCAGGAGAATTGTGTACTCTCTGCCTTCTATTTGCTGAATTAATTGCTTCCCATGGCTGCACAAAAATTCTAACCATTTCAAACGACACATCTTTCTTATTGGAACTTGGCAAGCAGCAAGAAAAATACTAGTTTCATGTGCTCACTGAAGGCTTGGACTTGGTTTCCTAAAGATCAACCCCTTCCATGGCAAGCCACCTGTTCTCTACCTCCCACCAGTTAAAACAATTTGTTCTAATTTTTCATATCTATATAAAAATAGGCAGACTGACAAAAAGAAAAAAAAAGATGGGTAGCCATGTTAGTCTATCTGTAGCAGTAGAAAAGAGCAGGAGTCCAGTAACGTGTAGTCAAGTCAAGTTTATTATTACAGTCTGCGACCAGTACATATAAAACTATTTGCAAATCAGTTTAAAAACAGTTGAGACAGTAATATGTATAACAGTAAAAACAGTAACATGTATAAGACTAACAAAATTTGTGGTAGGGTATGAGCTTTCTTGAATCACAGCTCATTTCTTTATCTAGTGATCTGTAATTCATGAAAGCTCATACCCTACAACAAATTTTTGTTAGTGTTATAGGTGCTAATGGACTCTTGCTCTTTTATATTACAGAAAAGAAGAATGTTCAACAATTGACTAAAAAGAAAGACATTTTAATAATTTAATTGTATTGAATTGCACCTTCAAAAAGGCATTTCTGGAGTTTTTCCTGTTTTATCCTTGCAACTCATTGAGGTCCATGGAATGTGAACTTAAGACTTATTTCATATGTAACTATAGACCAAGGTACTATACCTCTTAATTTCAGCATTACAGAATGGTTTTGCAAAGATAACACAGATTCATAGCCGTAATGTGAAGTCTGCTGAATTTCTACACAACCCCCACTTCTTTCAGAGGGATGTCAGAGAAGATCATGGTGAATTAGGCCGTGATTCATATTAAGAGTAAAGAAATCCCTGTAACTGGAAGAATATTTTTATACCAGTGGCTATAATCAAAAGGCAAGCAAGAAAGCTCAGCCATTATGGACGGAACCAGAATCACACAGTATTCTGGATTTCTAACAGTGACAACATTTGTCAAAAACTGCACATGGATGCCAACTAATAACAAGCACGGCATCATCCAATGTTATCATTGTACCACCTGTTATTCATTATTATTTGAAGTACTTCTAGTTTTCCTTAAGAATTACATTTAAATGCAGTTCAATAACTCTTTACTGGTTCGTAAAGGATGCTCTTTTCTAAGGAGTGGGAGCTCTATGAGAAAAGGAGAGAAACTGTATGACTAGACATCAATGTACAGTGGCAGCTTTATTCAAGAGCCTCTTTGCTTGGCTGAATGAAGATGTACGTTCTGTCCTCCACCACGTGACAAGAATACCCACTGGTTATATACTCTTTAAAAGAGATCTTTCCAGATATATGTTTTCATGCAAAGTTATATTCAAGCATATTTCAAAACCTCGGATTAGAGTCCAAAGGTCCATATGTAGAAATCTTGGGTTTTTCTGCTCTCCTTTCCCTCTATAGGTCCTTGATTTGGGTTTGATTCCCCACTCGAAGCCAGCCTGATGACCTTGGGTCAGTCACAGCACTCTCAGAGCTCTCTCAGCCCCACCCACCTCACAGGGTGATTGTCATGAGGATAATAATAACACACTTTGTAAACCGCTCTGAGTGGGCATTAAGTTGTCCTGAAGGGTAGTATATGCAAAAAAATGTTATATAAATCAAATGTTATATAAATTGAATGTTATGTTCTTATTATTGATCCTCCCCAAAGTTGCTCGTAAATGATTGGAGGACTTTCAGGGCAAGGGTCACTGTGGCATGGAGGCCCACAGTTAACAAAGGGAGAAATGGCACTCTGAACCCACTCTTATGAGCAGAAGCAGTTTCCCAAAGAACATAGAAGTCTTTGGATCTCAGCCTTATTCTGCAAACGAACTCTTATTTATTATAAGGTTATAATTCAGGTTTCTTAATGTTTACCTTTCCACAGGTTGGCTAACTGAGCAGTATTCTTTGCTCTTTGCTCCTTTAGCTATACAGCCATCAATTCATTCTAGAATGTTACATTTACAAGAGCTGCAAAAACCTGAAATCATATATTACCTGCAGTCCCCATAATGGTAAGCTTCTGTTCACCCAAATAATAGGCGTCCTATTAAAATAATGAACATCATTAATGGGACTTTTTCATCAAATACTGTTTTAGAACCTGCTCTGATGCCAAAATACATTTTGTAAAACATATAAACAAGTGTAGCCCTGTGTGGGTATACTTGTGATAATCTGGGGGAAAATATCCATCCCTTTAAAGGTTTTTAATGCCCTTCTAGTGTTTCTGGACCTAATGCCCTATAAAAATATAGCAGCCATGACGCAGGGAATTGATTGGGTCATCTAAACAGAAGCGATGACCAGCTTAATAATTCTTCTGAACAAACAAAGGGAATATTTCATAACCCATAACTAACAGTAATATGGATAACAAGATTAGGGCATGTAATTTGCTACAAAGATATCAATAGCATCAAATTCAGATAATCACTAAGACATTATATAATGCACAAAAGGTATTTATTCGGACTACCATGAATTCAATATTTGCAGAATGTAAAAGAATTTGTCCTTTTTTCTATAGCCAGATGCATTTTGACTCTCCATTGTTTTCAGTAGCTATTTTTTTGAAAAAGGGAATTTCTTATATAAATGATACCAGATTAATTACACTTCTTAGGCCACAAAAGCAACCAGTGAATCCTGCATTGTTCAATTTAGAGCAGGTGGGTGAGGCAGAAGCTACAGCAAGGCCTGTGAGAAAGGCGGGTTCATCTTCAAACTTCAACCCAGCCTTGCCTTCACAGGATCTCACTCTCCATACCTCATGGAAGGAGGGGAAAAAACCTACCCTTGCTTTTATTAAGAAGGGGAAAAGACTATTAATCAAACCTAAAATTGTCAATATTTGCTCCGTCAATACTCTGCCAAGTAGATTACTATTTGTTCCACTGTGATATTTCCATAGGCTTTACACAAGAGAAGTTCCTGATAGACTGGGGTCATTATAGGGTTGCCAGGTCACTATACCCTCCTGGTGGTGGTGGTGGTGGGGACCCAGCACTTACTGGAAGTAAGTAAATTGGCCCCTGTGACACACAGGAGCTTGCCTGCTGCCGAGCATGACGACGTCACTTCAAGAAGTGATGTCATCGCACCCACCAGGAGCAAGCCCACTGTGCACTTCCTCAGGAGATTTCTTGCCTCCTGGGCCTGTTCTCCCTGCCTTTTTCACCCACTGGCCAGGTAAGCAGTGGTGGGGAGACAGAGGCTGGGAGTGGAGGATCCTCCGCACCCACAGGGGGGACAAATTATATTTTTAAGAAAGTACAGTTATAATCTACTTACCCATCTTACAAAAGTGCAGATATTTCAATAGATACGTTCTTTACAAACAGTAACATTTAACCACAAAAACATATCCCAATTATTGTGAACAACCTGAAAACTTACCAATCTATTGCTACAGGAGTGTTGTTTTGATTGGAACAAGCTCGATTTAATTCCTTGCTACCAGATATCCATGATGCCAAATGTTAAAATCCATTTTCATGTAAACCAGAACAAACAGAAAGAAAAAAAAACCCAGACAAGATAATTAGCTTATTGTAATAACATTCTTTAAATAGCTGCAAAATAATGTCCAGAGCTATCTAACAGTGTCTTGTCTCAGGAAGACGAGCAGTTAAAATATAAAAGGATAATATTAGGCATTAAATCCACATAGAGAAACACACAATCAGGATTTGTTCATTTTAAAGAAATTGTCATGAATACGATGGACAATCTTTATGCAAGCAGAGTGTTACCATTTATACTGTCATAGGCTCTTTGTGGAAAAAAGCAATCCCACTGAAGTTCATAACTCCAGGCCCAATTTAAGATGCTGGTATTCGCCTTTAATGCCCTCTATGGTTTGGGCCAGCATACTGTAAGAACTGCCTACTTAAAAAATGACCTACCAAACACTCTGTCACCTTTAGGGACCTGTTTTGTGTGCCCCTACCATCTGGAGCTAGATGGATTGCAATGAGAGAAAGGGCCTTCTCTATCATGGCACCCAAACTATGGCATTCCCTCCCCAGGGAGATTTGTCTACTTCTTCTTCTTCTTCTTCTTCTCTCTCTCTCTCTCTCTCTCTCTCTCTCTCTCTCTCTCTCTCTCTCTCTCCACACACACATATATACATGTGTATACACGTATACACATACATATACATATACACATACATACATACATACTCTCTCTCTCTCTCTCTCTCTCTCTCTCTCTCTCTCTGATAGACATCCAGGGTGCCTCAGGAGAGTAGCAGCTTTCTAGAAGCCAGATCACTGCAAAGGAGGAGGAGAAAGGAGGAAAATAATGTTTATGGGCCGGGGCGGGCGGGCGGGCGGGCGGGGGGGGGGGGGGAGGGAGGGAGGGAGGGAGGGAGGGAAGGAAGGAAGGAAGGAAGGAAGGAAGGAAGGAAGGAAGGAAGGAAGGAAGGAAGAAAGAAAGAAAGAAAGAAAGAAAGAAAGAAAGAAAGAAAGAAAGAAAGAAAGAAAGAAAGAAAGAAAGAAAGAAAGAAAGAAAGAAAGAAAGAAAAAGAAAGAAAGAAAAAGAAAGAAAGAAAGGCCAGTAGCATCTACCAAGTAATAAGGTTTAGGAATTCCATAGTCTGAGACATGAATTATGAGTCAATTTAGAACTCTTGAGAGACCAGAAAGAGAGAGACATCCAGATGTTTTCCACTTTTGCTTCTAATTGCCAGTCCCAACCCTAATCGAGCCTCAGGGAGTTTACCCTTACATCTCATAAACAGATAATAAGCATCAAACTTTCTCCCAGGATGGCTGGGAGCATTTGTACATTAATGACTGTGCAAGTGTTTTAATGTCACCTGGTCCAAACGCACTGCATAAAACCCAAGTAACATTTATACGAGCCTCATTAAAGCCAGTGGCTCATTTTTTAGGGAATTTTTTAATTGGTTGGAACATTTTGTACAACAAGAGCTTTCATGAGCATGTGGCAAAAGTGATTTACTACAGGCTGGGAAGCAGGATGAAGCAGCAGAATATCTTGTAGGTATAGACCAACTTTAATAATGAGCAGCATAGTGTATTTAACAACAACAATCAAAAAGCCCCAATCAAAAAGCCCCAGTATAGTCCAGAGCAAAGAGACATGTAAGCTGATTAATGATTTCAAATAAAAAGATTGCTTGCGGAAGGGAATTATATTGGCTTTCAATCAACAACCATATTGTTTTATTTGAGCATCAATGTTTCTAGGATATCTGCAAGCTAAGTTAAGTGCCAGGTTTGCAGTTGTGCAGCCTCAACTTTTGATTTACAGTGTTTATCTAAAATGAGGCTCTATAAACCTACTTTGAAAGGGGACCACAGCCTCTGCAAACAATAATTATCCTCCATAGAGGTGTCATGGAAATTGAGTATTGGTCAGGGAAGGGTTAGGTGTAATAAGGTTTGTTGATTCATTGAGAACTCCAACAGATATGATACTGGGAGTTCTTTAGTCTCAGTTTTTTTTCTTTTCTGCAACAGTACAATCATAACAGATAAAAGAATGAACTTGATCAGTTGCATCGAGTGGACAGTGAAGATGATGGATACATAGATACATACATATATGTGAGGCTAGTGGCTCAGACCTGCTTTGCAATGTGAAATTTAAAAGCCAATGAATGTATCTTTGCTTTCAACACGTGTTCTATATGTGAATGATTCAGTCTTAAGTAATCAAGATTCAGGGCTCAAACAGATGTAACACTGAGAGCCAAGCTACAAGTGATGCCTGACACAGGTTGGACACTTTTCAGCTTCCTTCAAGTTTTGATGGGAAATGTAGGCATCCTGGTCTTGCAGCTGTAATGGAGAGCCAAGCTGTAAAACCAGGACGCCTACATTTCCCATCAAAACTTGAGGTAAGCTGACAAGCGTCCAACCTGTGTAAGGCGTCACTTGTAGCTTGGCTCTTAGAGATCCCACTGTTTCCTTTTCTTGATAATGCTGGCTGCCTTGTAAAAGTGAAACCAGTAGAGGCTGAGACTGAAATAACAAAAGAAACCAGAACAAAACAAAAGAAACTCGTGAGTTTTTTCATAGAATGTTTAGACAGTGAATTTGTGTCCTTTTCATATTAATTAAGATAATTAAGAAACCCACCATTTTTGTAATTATTGTAATTAGTAATAAAAGAAACACATAACTCTATAATGTAGTACAAAGACAACAAACACCACACTAAATGAAAGATGCATATTGTATGAACTAATCATTAATTGACATATGCACAATTGGCATATATGTGAATCAGTAACGTCTAACGGGGGGCAGGGGGAAGGATGAGAACTGAAAACTTTAGCAAACTACACTTGTACCACTTGCAAAATTAACAAGAATGTGTGGTACAGTCAACCCACAGAACAACAAAATGGAATGGAGGGCATCCACTCGTTATCTACTAATTTGCAGGAATTTAACTCCTACAAACACGTCTATGTTTGTGCTTTTCATTGCCAAGATGTAGGATTTAATATGAGAACAATATCAGCATTAAAAGTGTTCTCTCTATAACTAGATTTTATGGAGCTCATTTTGTACTCCGGCAGCTTAAATTAACAACTGACAGTCTCTGTAGACATGTTCTTAGGAAACACAATCCGTTTTTGAGAACATATGCAGTGAATCAGTTGCTAAAAATTATTTGATCCATTAAAATAACTGTCTATAATGATACAGAATGAAATGTTAAAAGAGATCTCTAAACTGTTCCTCAGAAATTACAAGAATTGTCAGATACGAACAATGATTAACTAAGCTGAACTCTGTTTAGCAAAGTATGGAGAAATTTCACTAATCAAAACTCTAAACAATTCAACCTGCAGCCAAGAGATTCACCTCAAAAATGTGTTTTAGACAAACTATGTAATAATTGCTCAATCTGAGAAATTTTACCTCATATTAAATTCATATTCATACTCAAAATCACACCAGAGAATCACACAAACCAAAATGAAGTAAGGGGCAGTCTTGAAACTAGAAGGAAACTCAAGCAAGGGAATGGACAACACGGGATCAACTACCATGTGGTTGAAGTGCGCGAGTGAACATGGTAAGTAGCAGGAGAAACGTGTAAGTGCAATCACGTGTTCTGCATGTGTAATTCATCTCGTATAGTTCAGCTCTAAATCCTTAGATGGGGTAAGACTGGACTACTTAGGCTTAGAACTTCACTTTAAGAGGACAAAACGTGAAGGGACAGGGAGGGCATGATGGCACATCATAACATATGAACATGATGGAATATAATGCAGGACAAACCCTCCCAGCTAATATAGCCCAAGTGCCCCCAGCAGGTGAGGAAACAGGAAGAGCTGCAAGTGGTTTCAGAGACTGCTGATCCAATTTTGTTTGTGTGTCTGTCTGTTTGTTTAAAACAATTATTAGCCCCCTTTCTACCTTGCGGGAACTCAAGGAAGCTTACAGTTTGTTCAGGGGAATGGAAAATAAATTCCAGTTAGGTGTCTGTTTGGATTTGAGGGGGGGGTGTTATTTCTTCATGATACCAGCACTCTACAGCCATGTCTTAATACTCCACTGTCTATTGTTCATGAAAAATCTGCAGTAAATGAATGATAGATTGCTCCTCAAAAAAAAAAGAACTTTGTCTAATCTGTAAGTTAATGTATTTCACATTTCTTGTCTAATACTAGATGGCCTCTAATTCCCAACATGCTAGCTATCCAACAGTACACTTTTTACAATACAAATGATTAAAATGGGTATTCTGAACAAATGCCAAGTGGCAATCTGGGTGATACTAAGAAAAACACTGTAGGCCAAGATCCAAAGGCCATTCAACTAATGTCAGTGATACAGTTCATGAAGAATTTTGAGAGACAAATAATACAAAGAAACATTACCATCCATGTTCTCGAGAAGGGTCATCCAAGAGCACTCGAACTATATACAACAAACAACTTAGCAGCTTGAGTGAAAAATTGAACAAGCGTATTCTGAGGCCTGTTTAAAAAGAAAGAAAAAGAATGAACAATTTAGTCTGACTCTTCCATCCTAATTTACTGTAAAACAGGGGGAAAACATTTCCTCAGACACAGAAGAAAACAAAACTGAGGACAAATATCCAAATTCAAATTAATATCTGGAGAATTATGATGGAAGCCTATAAAATACAGAATTATATTCATTCAAAGTAGAAGCTGCACAGTTAGATCACTTAAAAATCTGATAATTGGACACATGCTGAATGCATGATTTCATATCTGTTGTCTTTTGTGGGAACAACATAAATTATTTAAAAATTGACACTCAGCTAATGTAGCGTGGCAGTGGATACATTTGGAGTCTGAAGAAAGAATCCCAGCTTCAATTTCTCACTTGTCTTTGATACCTAACAGACGGTCTTGTGGAAGTCACCAACTTTTACTCTAAACACTGAGGATAAAAAAGAGGAAACCCAATGAATGCCAACCTGGACCCCTCGGAGGAAGGATGGGATAACAACACATATTCAATAAGTGGGAGGTTCTGATAACAAATGCTACTTTGATTCAAGCCTCCAATCTTCCATGCCAATGGATATGTACGGCGAATTTGGGAGGAACCTGAATTGCATCCATGAAATAAACTTTGAAATATTACTTCACTTTTTTAAAAGTACAAAAATTTAGAAACTACTCTTTAGTATACAACAGAATTTCTAAAAATGTATGTGTTCAGCAATAACACACTGAAAAAGTCTATGGGGAAGAAATATCTACCTTCTGAGTGGGGTAAAAGTGGTTTGCGCACACAGCTGCTGCTTTCTGAAGTATTTGTTTTCAGGACAGGGAATATTTGCTTAAACCACTTTCAGCAGATTGAGAATGTGCATATCCGTCATCACCCATTGACAAAGTGCTCAAGTAATTTCAGTGTTCTCCAAATTAGCATTTGATCAGGTAAGTAATTCAATGAGGTAAATCCCACAAATAATTCAGGTTTCTGATCCAATATACAGTTAGTGATGGGCGAACTCACCTAGGCCTAATTCATCAATGGGCTCTGCAAAATCAGTTTCTTCCCTGCTCCCCAAGGGGAAAAACTCAGAAAATAATGAAGGTTATTCTGAGTCTGCACCCTGAATTCCTGAAGGCACTATTGGAAGTATAAGAGGGCACGACAGAGCTCTCATGGGGAGGCAATGAAGGCTATCTTCTTTCTTTTCTCACCCATCTGACCTGGGACAACTTGACCTCTTATCCTGGTGCTTGGAAACTCCACACCAGATAATGGGAATCATTCCCCTGGTGGGGGAGGGGATCCTTTGCTCCCAGCCTCTGACACTCGTGACCTTTTATCTTGCCAGGGGGGAGGCATGGAAATAGGCCTGGGGGCTCCACAGTGCACTCACCACACACTCTGGAGCATTTCCTTATTGCGTAGGAAATGACATCATTCCTGACGTGATACAGAAGCCACAGATCATGCGTGGGGCCAGATTGATAAAAACTGTCCCCCAATCTAGTGTTTGGGGTTGGTTTTTATCAAATTGGCCCCACATATGATCCATCATGCCAAAAATAACATAATAACTTTGTGTGTGTGCAAGGTAAGTCCTCCTAGTGCACTTCCCCATTCCACGGTTTTAAGCCCAGGGGACCTGGCAACCCTAGAATCAGCATCTAGGATTGTAAGGTCCCCTTAACCTCCTGGCAGGAGGAGAGGGAGAACTTGGCACTTAGATCTTCTCATGGTCGAGCTTTATAAACATACACTCCCAGCAGGCACGATATCACTTCCATTAGTGACATCATCACACCCTGTGGTGGGAAAGCTTCTTCCTTTCACAGGGGCCAATTTTGGCCAATTTGTGCCTTGTGAAGGGCAGAACCAAGCCTGAAACACTGACTGAACTGTTATGGTTGCCTAGCAACAACCACCGAGGGCATCTGGTTGAAGCTACAGACACTCCTTTTATCATTTTAGGTTTCTTTTTAATCCTCCAATGCATTTTTGTTTAGATTTTTCTGCAAATTTGGAACACTTTTCAGATGTGTAGGAAGATGTATTTTATCCATTCACGGCTCCAACCTCTGAATTTAAATATCCAAATATCAGGGCCACTTTGCTATAAGATTTAGACAAGCAGGGTTTGAGTGCTGTTACTGTATTAAGAACAGTGAAGTATTAAGGCTTATCTTCTTATTGTTTCTAAGTCTGAGAGCACTAACATTGTAACCAATAAGCATAAAGCACCTCCCAGATCTGGTAACCGTGTCATCTATCAGACTAGAGTGAAAAACCATTCCATCCTACACTTAAATAATTAAATAAATGTATGTGTTTTGTTATATTTGACTCCCATGTTCCCATCAACCATATAACCCAAGGATCCAGGGGAAAGAGGTCCTGAGTTGTATACACTACACTCTCTGGTTAATAATTAAGGGATCTTGTGTGTGTAAAAGAAAAAAAAGACACTAATATAAGAAATCTAGTTTGCCTCACACACCTAAAACTTAGTGGACTATGTAGTAATAAAAAGAAGTGTATGGCTGGTGGGGTGGCACACAACTGCAGCCTGAGTGACTTGTTGGTGTAAAGTGGTATAAATAAAAACAAAAACAAATAGAATAATAAATAATTGAGAGAAAGAGACAGCCCTGGATAAGGGGTTGTGATAGGCACTGTTCTCATAATGCAGGCATTACAAACTACTGCTACAGCTGTACAGTTTATACAGAATGGGTTAACTATAAACTTGCTACACATAATGGGAAACCTAAGCTGTAAATCTTACATAAAATGTGAAAAAGACACCCAGTCTGAAGACCACAGCTGCTCTGTTGTAATAAACTATCCATCTTCCCATTTAGGGTTAAAGGTAAAGGTAAGGTCTTAAAGGGTTTAAGACCTCAGAAACACTTCTAAAGTTACTTTATTATCCCTACAATCTGCTGAAGTGTAGAGGCAACTGATTCAACATAGAGATTAACCACCTCCACTAGTTTAGAAGTTACGGTTGCCAGGTCCAACTCGGTCAATACTTGGAGATTTTGGGGGCAGTGCTTACCAAGGATGTGACATCACTTTGTGACATCAAGTCCTGTGATGTCACTTCCAGGTCATTCTTAAACCCCACCCCTTCTTGTGATATCACTTCTGGGGCACTCCCCTAAACCCCACCCCTTCCTGTTATCACTTCCTGCTTTTAAAATTAAAATTACTTTCCACTTCTGGGAAAATAAGCATTTTTCTTGGCTTCTAACCGCTTTCAGCAACTCTGGTTTTGTCGTACAAACTCACAGAAGTCCTCACAAGACATTCTGATGTTGAGTCTTACCTGGAGTTCTGCTTTTCACAAGGCTGTCACTCAATCAATTTATTTCCTTGCTCCAGAGTTGCATCATTAAGCTGAAAACTCAGTAGTAGACGTTGGATACAGGGATGGAAAGTGCAAATGAGACCAACTTAAACATTTGGCAGTTACCACTGTCTGGAATCTCTCAAAACTTTAACCCATCTCTGGTCTATCTTCTCTTCCTCTGAGACAATCTCTCAGAAAATTGAGAACTGGACCAGGGAGTTGAGGGGAAGGAGACATCAAAACAGGCTGCTTCAAGCTGCCTGCACAGGCAGGAGTCAGGCGGCTAAAGACAGTTGCTCAGGCCTCATCCTTAGTCATTTGTGTCTGAAAAAGGGAGCTCTGACTCTCAAAAGCTTACACTTTGAAAATCTTGTTGGTCTCTGCAGAGTAGGATTGCCAGCCTCCAGGTGGTGGCTGGAAATCTCCCGGAATTACAACTGATCTCCAGGCCACAGAGATCAGTCCATCTGGAGAAAATGGCTACTTTGGAGGGTATACTCTATTGTATTATTTCCTAATGAGGTCCCCCTCCCCAAACCCTACCCTCTCCTGACTCCATCCTCCAAATCTCCCAACCTGGAGCTGGCAACCCAGAGTCACTGGACTAATATTCTCCTCTTCCCTCTGGTTTTGCTGCCAGCAGAAAAGATCCTCTACCCTCCCCTCCATTTCTCTCCAGGCAGGATGACAGCAAATGCAAGCAAGCACCAAAGATCAGGCTGCCTGCACAGATTCTGCATTCCTTCCCTCCAATCTTGCCCCATTTGGGCTGCTTTTTGTCTTATCTTGCAGGGAGCTCTATCAAGCTAATTCTCAACCTTCTGTAGACAGACTGTGCTGCAGACGAGCTGTAAAGAACTGCAAAGGGAAGCAATGGCAAGAGCAGAGCTCACATGCACTCTCACACGCACACCAGGGCTGCCCAGGACAAAAATCTGAAGGAGGGGGAGGGGGGAAGAGTGGAGGAAGCTGAGCTCTGTATTGTTTTGCAAATCTGTGAAGGGTTGGAACTAAACAGTTGAGACTTAGAGCCAAGCTACAAGTGACGCCTTACACGGGTTGGACACTTGTCAGCTTACCTCAAGTTTTGATGGGAAATGTAGGCGTCCTGGTTTTACAGCTTGGCTCTCCATTACAGCTGCAAGACCAGGATGCCTACATTTCCCATCAAAACTTGAGGGAAGCTGACAAGTGTCCAACCTGTGTCAGGCGTCGCTTGTAGTTTGGCTCTCACTCACAAGTAAGATTTTAAAAAGGCAGCCGACAGCACTAAATGGGGCAAGTCAAGGACCCCTGCTTGGGGGCGGGGTGGGGGGGGAGTAAAGGAGTAGAATTTGAGACTCAGAAGGCTGTGTGTGAGGTTGCTTAGACTTGCTCACCTTCTCACCACCCACCACCCACCTACGGCTTTCACACAAATAAACAATTTTAAGAGAAGCATCCCCTTGGAAAAGCCCTGAATTGATTGAAGCTTGGGGAGGGTGTAGGCAGTACCACTGGTGTCCGTTTCCATTAGGAGAAGAACTCAGCCTAACCTACCTCTCCTCTTCTCCTATTTCAGAGTGCACACAGAAGCTGTGCACACCAGTTTTTACCCGGAGCAGACGCTCTAGCTGAAACTTGTCTTTTTTTCCATAGAGACTAGGAGGGAAGAATGCTAGAGCATCCCCTGGTGGCGGCCATTCCACCACCCCCCACTACTGAATGCATCGGAAGCGAGGGGAGGGGGTTCAACCCAGGGGATCCCCCACCCCCAGCGGGGGCCTGGCAACCCTATTAGAAGTTCACTAGGGCTTTCTCTCTAGACTAAAAGTTATGCAAATTAAATATGGCACTACACCAAGGCTAATATGTGAGAACTTTAAAATAGCACAATCCTAAATACACTTTGCTGAGAGTAACCCTATTGAGTAGACTTGAGTAGGATTCTGACACCTGCTTAAGAATGTACTATTATTTATTTATTTTCTTTTATCCTGCTCTGACCAAGGAAATATCCTCTCCAATAGCAAAGTACTGCTTCTATTTTGAAATTTCAGGCTGGGGCAATTGCTCCAAAAAATTTCAAATGCATTGTTTGTGAATCACGAAGTCACTGGAGCTAGTAGCCAGGTTCTCATTGAATGCTCTGCTAAGAAAAGTGGCTAGCTGCTTCATTTCTCTGACAGTAGAGAACAGGAAGGAGCCAGCAGCCAGCTTCAAGTCACAGCAACTCTCAATGAATGTGACCACGAGTAAAAGACCAGAGAGCATAAGAATGAAGTACCTGCCGGGATGTAAAAGATCCTTCTTCTTGTGCCTCAAATCAAGAACAGAATTTCTTCAGTGTACAATTTTCTTATTACTTATTTCCTTTACATTATTCAGCTAATGCTTCCCACTCTGTCAAGAGTG
This sequence comes from Eublepharis macularius, assembly GCF_028583425.1. Lineage (NCBI taxonomy): Eukaryota > Metazoa > Chordata > Lepidosauria > Squamata > Eublepharidae > Eublepharis > Eublepharis macularius. The sequence continues at coordinate 40,622,252 of NC_072794.1, forward strand.
CCATCTGGCACAGGCAACTGATGAATGCTAATGACTTTATAATTTATTAGTAACAGGTGCCATTTGCACCTTTCCCTGGTGTTTTCAACATGTTTCAGATTAAACAAGCTGGGGGCCTGTGAATAGTCACAAAGGGGGGTGGGGAGTAAACAATTAGGAAATCCTGTTCCAAATAGTGCAACAGCAGGAGGCTGCTGAACTCTGGAGTTTGACAAGAAGCTTCCTGATCCCTTAATCTTGAGCCTCAGCAATTTCTTGCTTGTAGCAAAATTGCCCTGAAAACTGTATCTCTGAGCAAAATAAGATGACTACTGACATGGCCTTGAACCTGAATAGTACAATTCAGGAAGGGGGTATGCATGGAAGAACTGGATAAAGGGTAGGGAAATCAGAGCACACTTCACGGTATGCCCCTCCATTCCTCACCTTTGGATATTGTAAAGTGTTTGAATTTCCCCATCCTCTACTGTGTAGAGGATGGAGCTGTGTACTGTCTCTCGGTGTCATGGGGCTCAGTGAGGGTGGACTCCTCAGAGGAAGAGGAGCCTCATGTAACCAGCCAAGCCAGCTTTGATGCAGCTGAAGCCAGTAATCAGGAGGAACAGCTGCTGGCAGATCAGAGTCCATGGCCAGCAGCTGAGCCTGCAGCCAAAACACCCTGCAGCCAAAACACCACTGGTGAAGCCCAGCCAGCAGTTATCCAAAGCCCTCAGTTAGCAGCTGAGCCAGCAGCACCAATGCCCTCCAGTTCCAACACCACTGGTAAAGCACTGCCAAGGACACCCAAACCTCCAGCTTCACCCAGAGAGCACCATAGAAAAAAGCAGCGGGTAGAGCTGCAGGAGAGGTGGCAAAGTGCACACCTCCTGGCCATACGCCAGCTGCTAGTGGAGAGCGATGAGGAAGTAAGCACAGGATAGCACCCAAGCAGCTGGCTGCCAGCCCAGCCTACCTATAAAACCCTGCCACAGACAACCAGGAAGCGTGAAAGCAACATGTCAGCATTCTGCACTGGCTGCAGCCACTCCACTGCGCCTCGTCACCTCCAGACTGTGCCTTGACTCAGCTTTTGGATTCTGGACTTTAGATTTGGAACTCCCACCTGGCTTTGGACTCATAGTCTGACCTTAGACCAGACTCAGATTATCCTGCCGGCACTGGCCCAGCCCATGACACTTGGACTGGAAGCACCACTTTTCCTTTAATTAAATCTGCCGAGATTCCTTTAGCTTCACAGTTTAAAATCTTGAACAGGCAGAAGAAGGAATTAGGATTGTAGGATATTCAACTCACCATATTAATCTACCTGTCCTATTTATACTATAAACTGATGAACTCAGTCAATTTATCTTTCTTGACACTTTGGTTTCTCTTTCATTTTTCCTCTTTAAATGATGTTCAACTACCTTCAACATTCCATGGTTCTTCATCAGCCATATAGGGCAAAGCAGTCATTTTTACAAAATGTACAACTATTATTCCACATACCCAGGGTGCCAGCAGAATACAGAAACACCTCCTTGGTTTGTGCCCACCCCCCTTTCATTTTTCAATGAGAAACCATCAAGTTTGCTGTTGGAATGTTCAGAATATCAAACATCTAATGTCACAGTGTGTGGATCAAAGACACCACAAAATGGAGCCAGGAGCAGATAGGGGAGATTTCTCTACAAACATAAAAAAAGCCCCAGGTTTGCAGAAAAATCTGGTATCTTTTTAAAAAATACATGGGAGAATAAGACTCTGCAAAATAATAGAAAGAATACCTGTAGCTTTAAGAAAATCATCTCAGCTCTCTGGGTCATGGTGGGGGTTGCTAGGCAACCACAATATTGTTCAGCCTTCCAAATCATGGTTTCTGTGAAACAAAGCTAGGGAGCAGGACAGGCAGAGAAGGACTTGGAGAACAAAAGAGACCTGGGAAAGGTTCTGTCCCCCTGATGGAGGTAGACTCACTAGAGACAAGCTCAGTTGCAACCACTGGAGACTCACTATCCACACAACTTGGACACTGTCCACTATGGAACTCAGCCAGCCTTCTCCCAAAGAAAGGCTGCTAGGGGGATGGAAGGATGGAAAGCTGAAGATAGGGGGGGTAGGTTGGCTAGTGGGAGGGAAGAAGAGAGGGAAGTAGGAAAACAGAAGAAGCTATGGAGCCTGCCAAAGAAAGAAAAGAGAAAACAGTTCAGAGGGAGGAATTAGTTGCCTTCCACGAGTCCTTGTCGGTCCCTGGCTTGTGGTTCATATTACTATCAAGAAGTTGAATCAATCACAGTTTTGGGGGCAGGGGTTGTATTCAGCAATACTTTTAACAATTTATACTATGGGAATCTCACATAGTGTCTTCTGATAGTTTTAAAAAAAGAGAATCTGGTGATAGTTTTTAAAAAAGAGAATCTGGTGAGGATTCATTCCACTGTCAGACAGAACTAAACTGGTCAATGTTAATCAGTGAAGGAGACTGACCTCTAAAGAGAGGCACACACATTTCCTAGAGAAGATTAAAGGTTCATCTCAATGCTCCTTTATCTCAACTGTTGCACCCTATTGCATTTTTTAAAAAACGTGTGTTTTAGCTGGGCAGTAACCTGTCTTCTTTCTTTATATGAAAACTCACCAAGTCTTGGCGAGCTGTGATGAGGGGGGGGAGGGAAGGATGTATGACCCCTTCCCCCCAAGGGGGGAGTCAATCCTTAAACTAGAGAAGCAAAGGTCTGAGGAGAAAGTGGGGTCTAGACAAATTTTGGAAAATACGCACACAGATACATATACATCCCCCAATTTTTCCAATGGAAATATTGACAATTCAAAGAAAAACTGAAAAAGCCTCTTATTTTCTTTCAGAATGATGAGTGAACTACTTTCAAAAGTCATGTTTTAAAATAACATTGTTAAGCCAATTGTACTGCTAACAAAACTCCTACACACAAGATTCAAAGATGTTAGAGAAGATAGCAATGCTACTTCATTTGATTGGATTACTGAACAAGTAACACTTATACAACTTGATATTGGAAAATATTTCCAAAAGTTGTAAAAAACAGAGAAGGTACTTAGTCCAAACTACAAGTCTATTGAGCACTAGCTTCCTACAACATGAGAAAAATGACTTTATACAAGCACAGCCACCAACTCTCTGTTGCTTATCACTTTCTCCAATTCCTCTCACTTCTGTTTAAAGCGAAATAACCTAAACATTTGAAAATTTGCATGTAATCAAGAAACAAACTTATACAACTGACTGGAGAAACTTCTTGCAATTCATGCAAACCTTCCATTTTTCTTAAACTTGATGTTTCAGATCAGACACTACCACTTTCAGATGCCAATTCCAATTAGAGAAATTAACATGAGTTATGCTGATGTTTTCAAGAATATATTATTTACTGATGCAGGATATAAATGAATATGGATTCACGTTAGATCATTTTATTTACGGTTAATATGATGCAGCTTGCTTTCAAACATGTTGACTCAGAAGTAGTCCTATTGAATTCAGTGGGTTCACTCTCCAAACTAAGGATGCATTGGGCTGAAGGCTGACTGAGCAAGAGAATAATGTACCAAGACACACCATCAATGACATACCATCCATGATATCATTTAATCAATGTCCAAACATTGTGTCATTCTTTAATTTTATTATGAGGATTTTTATTTTCTGAGCTCTCTCTCTGAAAACATACGTCTGTTTCTACTTGATAATCCCAAAGTCTACATGCCTATTTCTAAACTGAGGTAATAAAACTTTCCTTTGTTTACCACCATACTTACCAGAAAGGAAGGCAATAGCCTTAAGAAAATGTTAAACCCTGTTCTTTATTACTACTGTACACGCTTGTATGAAAATGAAGATGACCCCTTTTTCATGATATCACACCTGGGAGAAAAACACCTAGATTTCCTTTTGGGTATAACATTGCCAGGTTCAATTTTCAACTCGCCCCCCCCCCTTTTTTTTCAAACCAGCAAAACCTGAGATATATTTAGATACTTTCGGCTGTGGCATTTGCAGCTCCATCTCTTACACTGAGTATATTTGCAGTTATTTTTCACATAAAACTTAAGGCATTAATAAATTTCATAAACATAGCAAACAGCAGAAATGAGGAAGAATGGGGTAAATGCCAGCGATGATGGAGAAAGCACCCAGAGTGTCATGTCAACGGATCCTGGAGATCAAGCAGCCATGCTAGGGCTTTAGGTAAGGTGAATTATCTCCTATGGAGACGTAATTGACTTGTATCCTCTCAACTCAGACACTATGGTTACTCATTTTAGCTCAGTCTAAAGTTTACCCAGGTTTAAAATCCTATTTCCATGGGGAAGGAGAAGGCAAGTACGTGCACATGACACACTCTATGCTTGTAACAAAATGGGCAATGAAAGCATTCTGTGCCATATCCCTAGAAGTACAGGATACAAGTTTTTCCCTTCATAAAGGATTGAGGGACATTTGATTTAGCCCTTTAACGTAAAGCAACCGCCTGCCATGCCACACCATGACTATGGTGAAATGAAAGTTGTGTTTTAGCTCAACATTTTAGCAGTTGCTGTTCAGCATCTGTAATGTTTTCCCAAGTAAACAGTTGCGGTATTTTATTTCTGCTGGTTAATGTGAGGTTTTGAATGTACGTTGCTATGGAGAGCTGCTGTAGCATAGTGGTCGGATTGTAAATCAGCTCTCTGCTGGTTTTAATCCCACTATTGCCATGAGCTCAGCAGGAGGTCTTGGGTAAGCCACTCAGCTCCAGCTTCCCAGCTGTATTGTGGGAATAACAACACTGACTACATGAGACATCTGACATGTGAAGAACACATATTGGGAGATGCAATGTTACCTGGGAAAAGTTAGTTTTAAAAAACAGAGCAAAGGCTTTGCTATACACTGGAGCCCATTTCCATTCCTTGATGCCCTCTAGTTGTGATCCCACACAGTTTTAGACTGGAGAAGTAAAATTGACAGAGCCTTTGGGGAGGTTTGTTTAAATTAACAAACCCTCTGAGGAGTGATCTTTTAAAACTACACTTCCCGACTAACATTGTGTCTCCCTACACTTGACGAACATGCACCGAGGTGACTCGTGTAGAGAGAATCTATGTTCACTGCTCTGAATGGGCACCAATGTGTTCAGAAGAGCAGTATATAAGTGTTGTTGTTATTAAAATGAATTAAAATTCAACAAGACCTGAATACTCTGGAGAAGTGGGCAGCTGTGAATAGGATGCAATTCAACAAAGACAAGTGCACAGTATTACATCTGGGCCACAAGAATGGGAAGCACAAATACTGGATGGGGGATACACTTCTGGGCAGTAGTATATGTGAAAAGGATCTTGGGGTAAGAGTGGACAGTAAACTAAATATGAGCAGTCAGTGTGATGCAGTGGCAAAAAAGGCTAATTCAATCTTGGGTTGTATCAAAGGGGCCATAGTGTCGAAATCGCAGGAGGTCATAGTCCTTCTCCATACTGCCTTGGTCAGGCCACACCTCAAAAAAGATGTGGACAAAATTGAGAGGGTGCAGAGGAGAGCGACGAGGATGATCAGGGGTCTGGAGACTGAGCCCTACGAGGAAAGGCTGAGGGCCTTGGGAATGTTTAGTTTGGAGAAGAGGAGGTTGAGGGGGGACATGATTGCTCTCTTTAAATATTTGAAAGCCTGTCATTTGGAGGAGGGCAAGGATATGTTCCAGTTGGCAGCAGAGGGTAGGACTCAAAGCAATGGGCTTAAATTACATGTACAAAGGTACCGGCTGGATATTAGGAAAAACTTTTTCATGGTCAGAGTAGTTCAAAAGTGGAATCAGCTGCCCAGGGAGGTGGTGAACTCCCCTTCACTGGCAGTTTCCAAGAAGAGGCTGGATGAATACTTGCCAGAAATGCTTTAGGCTGATCCTGCACTGGGCAGGGGGTTGGACTAGATGGTCTGTATGGACCCTTCCAACTCTATGATTCTATGATTCTGTGATTAAGTACTGAGGGAAGAGGCCTGCATGTTTGAAATTGTGGATGAAATTTATTTATTTAATTTACTTTAGACTGTTATTCTGCCCTCCCTGCAAGTGGGCTCAGCCTAAGTAGCACCTGAGAGAAATAAGTCTGTGACTGAGTCTGCAGAGAAACATTTTAAAGATCTGTACCTATTTTGAAACCACTACAGTTAGTATTTTGAAATCATTACACTTATGAATTACACTGGAACCACTATGCATATATATTATAAATAAACAGTATTTCTGGTTAAGTAAAATGCTCATTTCATTTAGAATATAGAATCCCTTTTTTTACCTCACAGCTGCCCTGACATTCTATACTACTACCTATAGCTAAGACTATACAATGACTCAAACTGAAGAAAACCAAGGAGAAAGCCTTTGGTGGCAGTGAAAATCTAAGGGAACACTAAGGGAATCAGAGAGCCAGTAATATAAAGGTCATATAAAGATGGCAAAACACCACAGGGTCTTTGCAGCAGTTTGCTAAAATTCATTTAAGGAACTCCAGAGTGAGCTAGACCCCCCACCACATGGCACATAGGTAAGTGTTTGTTTTCCTTTATACATTCTAAATGTTACCGAGATTTTGTGAATTCCCAGATTCTTTTTTAAAAAAGAAAATCCAAGTATTTAGTTTCTTTCACTGAAGAAATAGAAGAGAAAAGATGTATCTTGGCAATGAAAAAGGGTAGAGCCTTTTTTAAAAAATGGAAGCTGGGAATTCAGAGAATCTACTTGATAGATTGTTGTAACACTTTAGCAATTTGGCAATTGACAATTAATTTTAAAATACCTGCCCCTAGTGGCGTGGGGGAGCAAATGGAAGCTTTGGGGGAATGTGACAGGTTATATAGAAGCAATGTGGGTGGCACTTTCCAAAACACAACATACCTTCCAAACAGAAGGCAAACACACTGCACTTTACTTGAGTACCATCAGGAAACATAGATGCAGACACTGGCTCAAAGTTGGAAAAGCATGGGGCACCTTGAAAGGACAACAAATGAGAAATAATGCTATGTGGAAGTTCAGAAATAATTCACTGCAATAGGAAGCTCAAACTATAGCTATACACCATTACTTAGACAAGTGTCCTACTGGGTTCAATAAGACTTATTTCTTTAGTAAGTATGCTTACAATTGCAGTCTACAAAATGTTTTATGAACCTTGGAAATAAAGTTTGGGGAACTATTACTGAGATACTCTGGATTACTTACCAAGCCTAATTAAGAGAAGGCTTCAATTTCCTCAGAGGAAAGCTAAAGAGGCCTTCAGGGAGAGCCTGAAGGCTTCCATGATAATTGAATTGTAGGAGCTCAGTATGCCACAGGTGTGGTAAGATAGTTTCTGTTTTAAAAAATAACCAAGATGTTGAGGGGGAAAGGATTTTTTTTTCTTGCTGAAAATTAACTCCAGTTTTCTAACTATGACTTGCCAGAAACCAGATACACCTGCAGTCAAGCAAGTAATTCCAATCAAGAAAAAACAAATAAACCAAAATTACTGAGAAATGCAGAGGTGTAATCTTTCTAATTACATTGCCTAGCATTGATTTCTGGAAAAGAAATGTGTGTAAGAGAAGTTTGGAACTCTAAATGATTACCTATTCAAAAAATGCTCTACAGTCCTTACATGCTACCATCCAATATATCCCATCTTTCTTATTCACTTTGGACCAAGGAAAAAAACAGCGACCATGTGAAGGTTGCTTTAAATCACTCCATGTGGCAATCCATTTATGTGTGGTTAGATCACACTGTGGACTAGGTGATTTTTCCACCCACAGGCAGAGGATATCCAAGTATTAAAAGTAATGGGAAGAACCTGGGAGACCCTAATCTACAACCCCCCTACGGAGTGCTGGGGGGGACAAGCGTCAGTGTATCAATCACCTGCTCTTGTCATGCCATTGGTAGCCCCATTACCGTAAGGTAACATTGCACCCCAAGTGCTCCAAAGAATTCAGGGAGGTCCAATGCAACAACCTCCCCTACCTGTCAGGCTATGGATGACAGGCTATGGCAGATAGATCCCTGTACCATTGCAACAAGAAATCCAGGGTCTTGGTTAAATGGTTTTTATTCAGAGATCAAATCATTTCCACAGATATGGCCATAGAGTTACTCAGAAGCAAGGTAAGCATCTGAGCAGTAAGAACAAGATTGACAGGAATAGTGATATGTGGAAAAATCCTTCCTCTTAGCACATGTTTGCTCCTTCCCCCCTCCCAATAGTAAATAGGATTTTTGGCACAAACTTGTGTGAGAACATCTCACATATTTGTACTATCAAGTAGAGTCACTGAGAAAGCAAAAGATCAAAGTCGAGACATAGCAAAACACGGGAGTGAGCTGTCTACAAGGTCAGAAGCACCGAAAATTCCTACAGTCCGTTAGATAAAGCACCTGCCAGACGCCTGTGAAAGAAAGAGTTATGGCAATGGCAATATGACATAGAGTTACAGCATGAAACACTGGTTCAGAACAGCGGGTCAGTATTAGCATGAGTATTGGCATGGATGGGGCTCAGACATGACATTAGCGGCCTCTATCCCAAGGCGACCGGCCACTCTGGGGTTGGGGGCTCACACAGTAGGACCACCACGAGGGTGGTGCAAAATGCAGTGCAAGATGCAGAATACAACAATGGCAGAAATGGCATCATTCTCAGTATAAAATGCAGAACACAGTGATGGCACATAACATAACAATGGCATGGATGCAGGCAGGCATACATGACACTTCCTGATCAGGTCAGCAAACTGGAACACATGAATGTCTCACGGAAAAAGATAACCACCAAGCCTGTCATCGAGCAAGACTGCAGCTCGCCTGGCAACAGGGTAGGGTTCCCAGACCCCTGGTCAGTGTGCGGAATCCCTTGCTCCCAGCCCCCACCATCCCGCCACCTCTTACCTGGCTGATGGAGGAGAAAGGTGCAGGGAATGGGAACAAGACCTCAGAAGCATGCTCCTGCATGCTTTGTGCGTGCACACAGTAAGTTTCCTCCGTGACCCCTCCCTCATGGTGCCCCCCCCATTCCCCAGTTTGGGCCCCAGGGGACCTGGCAACCCTAGATCAGGGCCTAATTAAGATCTTGGAGGCCTAAAAAACAAGACAGAATGGGTGGGGCTTCTTCCCTCTGCGACTATTTAAGCTTCATTCTAGGCTGGGATCCTTGCTAGTTCATCTCCTTCACAGACCAGCTTGTGAACAACACTTGCCATGTTTATTGAGCTTGCTATCTGATTTAGAACTCCATTCTAATCAAGGTTTAGTGCTAAGTTCTCAGTCAGCCTGCTATCACAGGAGTTCCCTGTTCTCCCTTCCTGTTCCAGCATCCTTCCATACAGGATGTTATACCACGTTGGTTCATTGAACATCTATACTGATTGAGTATAAGTCCCAGCTTCTGTCCATGAAGTTCCCTATTCAGACCTTTGAATCTCTTACTGAAACATAACTATCTCCTTGCCTAGGAGATACAGACTTACAGTGCAATCCTAAACAGAATTACTCCAGTCTAAACCCATTGATTTAATGAGCTTAGATTGGAGTAACTCTGCTTAGGATTATATGTTAGCAATACTTTTCTATATCTGTAAAGATCTTGCCTGCTGTTAAAATAAAGACAGCCAGTTACATATTGTTCATTTAATAGTGACAAAATGCATATGCTGTGATTGATTGATCGCTTTGGGCTGTACATATTTGATAACAAAAATTAACTCCATGAAACCCAAGGAGCTTGGAATTCATTAACTGTCTGTGGTGTTTGTTTTATATCTCCTCCCTGTACTTTTCCTCCGGGGAGCTTGGCAGCATACCCAGCTGGTCCCCCATCCAGTCATTGAATGGACTTAGATGTGCTTGAGAAAGAGTGCTAGATCACGTGCTTTCCAACCATACCATGTATTTCTTGCTATACATACTTCCTCGTGCATCCTACAATCATCCTCTGTTTCTCTATTGAATGCTTTAATTTTTGTTATCAAATATGTACAGCCCAAAGCGATCAATCAATCACAATTTCAAAAATGTTTGAAATTTCAGCATTATGATTCATAAAGTTAATTCCATGAAACCCAAGGAGCTTGGAATTCATACTTCCTCGTGCATCCTACAATCATCCGCTGTTTCTCTATTGAATGCTTTAACTTTATGAATCATAATGCTGAAATTTCAAACATTTTTTAAAAAGCAATCTAAGCTGTTTTTAATGGCATTAAAAGGGGGTACAATTGGCTTCAATCAAGCTTAAGGCTAATACTCATTGAGAATTCTAGGACACATATTTTTGCCATCCTTAGAACTAAAGCATAACATGGTAGAATCTTCCCATGAACTCCAAATTCTAAATTTAGACCTGACTGAGGGAGAATTTAACCCTGGTGAAGAAAGGCGGCTGCTTTCAATGTATAAGACAGGAGGGGGGGGGAGTTGAAGAGTGGCTGGATGTCATTAGTAATGATTCTTTGACTTTCCAACCTGAAATAATTAATCAAAATTCTACCAACATAAAAAAACATTCCTGACCTCTCAGAGCATGTATGCAGAAACGTTGGCTTTGGAAATTGTAGTTCATTGAAAAATTATTTACTGTCAGAGTTCATTTTCTCACTCGCTCTCTCTGATTACATACAAATCACTAAGAACTATTTTTAAGAGATGTGTCATTGCTCAGTGGTAAATCATATACTTCACATTTCTTCCAATTAAATTATATTAGATAGCAGGGTAATAAGACCTATATTCAGCATCTTGATTAACCTATGACAATTAAGGTGATCCATGCTGGGCTTAGGGCTACACAGATTATTTGTTCGACTCAGGGTAATTCAACCTGGTTCTTGTTATTGCTCATTAACGACTACATTTGACTCACTATAGGAAAATTCATCTGGACCCCTGGCTTGGTTTCCTTAACTTCCTGGCAGCCAGGAAAAGCAGCAGCCTATTCCACCTATCACAAGACTGGCAGAGCTTGCAGGCTGTTCTTCCAGAAATGCTGCACCGGCCACCGTGTAGCAAGTGCTTTAACAGATACCCAGGAAATGGCTCAGCCTTCAAGAACAGCTAGCTAATTTGAAACGGAGTCTTTTTTCCAAGAAAAAAAAAATAAAGCAACAAGCATTACTTTGTGGGATTGAGCCTCGATTTGTTTATCTCCAGCATTCTGATTCTTCAGGATCATCGCTGTCATATATTAAAATGGTGAAGAAGGGAAAAGTAGAGAGAAGAATTAAAAACAAGTCTACACCATTAAATAACTACTGTTTAAAATGTAAAGATGAATCCAGGGCTGTAAAATGTTCAGTGCATATGTATAAAAAAAACAAAGGATGTAGTACTGAACACACAATTCAATGTTCATCTTAAAAAACAAAATTAAAAAGCCAGTTTCTAGCCTTTATGATTATGAAATTCAACTTGAAAGTGGGAAAAGCCCAGAGAAGCCAACCTCAGATACATGGCAAAGCCGTGACCAGCAAGATGCAAAAGAAGCACAAATACACAAATACTAGCAACATGGGGGCCAACGAAAGTGGTACACTGAACCAGCCAATAGGAAATGTATGCTAGAAAACTTGATTAAGATCTAGGGTTAGTTTGACACTTGACAACTGTAAGTGGTGAGAGGCAGAGGCAAGTTTGGTGTAGGGTTTTCATTAACAGGAGAGCGGGTTAAGGAGTGCATAACTTTCTCAGGACTGGGAGAATTACCAAATTAGAGCTGGTTGCTGTGGATTCATTAGAATGTTTTAATTAGGTAGTAACATAATATAAGAAGCCTGCCTGGGAACAGATCTTTGTTTTTTCTCTTTCCTTTCAACGAGATGTTTAAAAACTGACATCCCGCTTCTTCGTATTCACTCTTTATAATTACCTCAAGCTTGGGTCCATTTTATACCCAGGCTCAGATTCTGTCTCCTTGAACAATTGTTTCCCGCGGGGACCCTGGCACAATAGAAAAGGCAGGAAAGTGACAGAAAATCCTTGGGGTGATCTCTATCCCCAGGAAACTGTCACAGTGCTTTATACTGTACATACAAACTGCTGGATCAGTTTTTCTTGGTGGATAACTTATATTTTTAAAGTTATAATTTTTTTTAAGCACAGAGTACAAAGAGCCTTAGGTGCAGTAGTAACTGAAATGAGGAGTTGTAGAGCAAAGAGAATGCTATGTTGGAAATTCAATATTTTGTATGACTTCGTAGGAACATATACTCTAAAGGAAATGCCGTGTGCATATGCTCTAAATTTCTTTTGTTCTCTACTTGTTTTCCATGGGAACAAAGTTATTCCCGGTAGAAGAAAATGAAGAAAATATTGGACTTGGACAGGAGATGTTGGTTCACAACTCCAGTCTCATTAGGTAGACTGAAACTGGGGTCCCCAATGTGATGTCTGCCAGTGCTTCCCTTAGCACCCACAGAGCTTTTCAGAAAGCGAGGAGGTCTATTGTTACTAGCTGCCCTCATTCAAATGAATGGGCTTATGATGGCTGCAACAGTCGCTACAGCCACTGGAGGAGCAGAAGGACCAGCAAGCACCAGAGCTTTCCTTAATCACTCTGTGCATCTCCTTCTCTTCTCCTTCTTTGCTTCCCTTCATTTCTTTTTATTCCCCTTGACTTCAATAGGCCAATGGCCTTTACTCAACATCAGGTTACTTCACTATTGATCGGGGAACAAAATGAGGCAGAGAGGGGCAGAGTGACAGAGTGGAGTTGTGACCTGACCGACTTTTGCCATGAGCTTTCTTTTGCAAAGCAGGGAGGAAGCTTTGTTCTAGCCTTACCGTAGTTGTCAACATCATCGTTTATTATGATCCATGATCAGCTAAACTGTACCAGAAGGCAACAGTACATATAGTACATAAAATAAAGCATTCTATGCAGGAATCATAACATTAGTGGGGGAGATAGGATTATTAACATAGTAAAACAACTGCTTCCTTGTTGAACACGCCAGTTCACCCAATCTTACTACCTTAGTAGGGGTGTGCAATCTGAATCCAGGAATCAGCTTTTAAAGCTAGATTTATGCTGATTTGGCATAATCTGGCTTTGCCAGTTCCCAGTTCGACCACGGATTGGAGCCGGAGGCTGAACTCTGTGGGGCTAGATTATCTGGTTGTAGCAGGCAGCTGCTGGCGATTGCCACAGCAGTGGGAGCCAGCAGCCACAAGAGCAGAGTGGCACAGAGACCAGGCTAGCTCTATGCCACTACAGAGAGTGTTGCGAGGCTGGTGCGGTGAAGAAAGAGGCAGAAGGAAGAGTGAATCCCATTTTGCCCCTCCCCCAAGCTCCAAAAGAGCCCCTTCAAGCCACTGCCACTGCCAGCCACCTTTAAACGCCATGGCTCAGAAAGTCTCTCTCTCTCACACACACACACACACACCCCACTTGCTTCAGAGATTCTCAGTGGGATTCTCTGGTTCAACACTGGAATTCTCTCATCTTGCATGGGAGTAACATCAAACCAGAGAATCCCAAGCATGCAAGGGAGGGGGGAGACTAGCCATGGTGTTGTCTCCTTAGGAAACAATGGGGAGTGGCTGGGGGCAGCTTCTACAGGGGCTCAATTGTCCTGAAATTTGGAGGGTATTTAGGGGTATTCAGGAATAGGTTCCATCCAAATTTGGTGGAATTAGGTTAAAAAATGCCTCCCTCCCCCTGGCTCCCAGACATTATAATGACGGGTTAAATCTTCTAATCCATATCAGAGAATCTGACCCAGATTTCAGGAATCCCAATTTTTTTTTCTTCAATGAAACCTGGATCTGGATCACCTTTTGGGGGGAGGGGTGCACACCCCTATCCTTAAGGGTAGTTTGTTAAAACAGTCAACAAGAAGAAGGGAAGCATAAAAGTCATCGACTCTGCCTGGATATTTGGATATACCTGGGGTGATGCAAATTTACCGAACATGAATATTTGAACACTTCTAACTTGGTTGATCTCATGACCATTGATCTGCTGCCTGCGTGGTCTTACAGTCCAGGATGTTCACTTGTTGCATGAAGAGGGACAAATGTTCAGGAGTAGAAGCCCACCCACTCCCTTCTGCAAGCTTGCTTTCCTCCCAGATGCTGGACTGTGCTTTCAATCAAAGTACAGATTTGAAAGATCAATGGTTTCTCTGATTAAGGCAGCTTCATGTGTTGTCCTGCAATTTTTTTGCAAAGTGAGGAAGGAATATTGTACTTGCCTCCACCTCCTGTGGCAGCCATTTTGGGAAGCGCTTACCACCTTCTCTCAAAATTCCAAAAGTACCTATAGACTTAAAAAGCTTGGCGACCACAGACTAAAAGACAGTGATGTGCCAACGCTATTAATCTACCCTACAGGTTAGAATGATGATGAACTAGGGTCAGGAAATCCAGTTTCAAATTCCCACTCAGCTGTGAATCTCACTGGGCAATAATGCATCAGTCACTCTCTCCCTAAGTCTAGTCTACCTTTCACGGTTGTTGTGAAGATAAAAAATGGGGAAAGAGCCATTTACATTAAGGAAGGCTGGGATTAAAATGTTTAGATTTATAAAATTGCATCCTTTCACAATGTGATTTCAATCACTTTTTTGATTTGATTTACAATAATATGCATTTGTGCTATAACCATACACACAGAATTTTGAAGAGTTCCTGACATTGGTTATTTAGCTACCTCTATCACACATTTGCACCCAATTAGCTAGGATTTTGATATGTTGCCACAGTAATTCATTCTCCTATTTTATGAAAAGAAAAATGACAACTGAAGGGTACAATCTGTTTCTATGTTTCACTAAATACAAATTCATTAAGATTCAGAGTCGATTTATTGTCATGACTTAACTGTCATAACAAACAAAAAGCTTGAAAAATAAAAGATACAAAGCTACAGTAAAAATAGAAACAGCAATGTAATACAGAAATCATTATTAAAACAATCAAACTATATTATTACTTTCACCATCAACTAAAGAGACCTCCACTACCTGGATTTCTGGTGTGTAGCACAAACCACAGACTGCTAGGTTCACATACAATGGCAAACTGTGGCTTGCCACAAATCTCAAAATACCAAATTTCCTTGCCAAGCACCAAATGGCAACAGAAGGGAGAAGAGGGAGTGTATGATCCAGATAACTTTTCACTCAGATACCAGCAAACCATAGTTTACTGTTACATCTAAATCGTTATTTTGAGGAGAAAGCAATATATAGGCCTACATTTGGAAAAGAAGTTCTCTTTGCATCGATCACTTCATTATTAACATTGAGAAGTTTTAAGGGTACAGTTGAATGAAATTTGAGGCAACAGTCATATTTCTTTCACACTTCATCCAGGAGAAAAGACTCTGTTTTTGCCTGTTTTGCAATTTGGTTTCATGTCAGTTTAGTTTCATAAGGAAAGAGGGAAAAATAAAGTGTATCATATACCGTATCTTCCTTAGACAACATGCCATATATGCACACCCTTCTGAAGTTCAAGTACATATCTACCTGCCACAACAATTTCTTTTTGTATGTTTCCAAAATTCCAGCAATCCTGATTGGTAACAAGTGGCCCCGGTTGTTCAGCTACTGCCCCAAGATGAATGTCTCCTTCTGGAGAGGTACATCTGCACTGACTCAAACTTATTTAATTTTAAACCATGGCTATAGTGCTATATAGACTTTAACAGTGTTATAGCACTGTGCTGCACAGAGTCCCATACAGACCACATAGACTATTTTCACTCTCTTCATGTCCCCCAAGTGATGCTCTGGCCCTAGGGTTGCCATCCTCCAGGTGGCTGCTGGGAATGTTAATTGTGAAAGGTGGTTGCATTTATCATTCCATAGGTGCCATAGGTGCCAGCTTTGGATTGGGAAATACCTGGAGATTTAGGGGGTGGACGCTGGAGAGGGTGGGGTTTGGGGAAGAGAGGGGCCTCAGCAGGGTATAATACCATAGAGCCCACCTTCCAAAGCTGCCATTTTCTCCAGGGGAACTGATCTCAGTCAGTTGGAGATCAGTTGTAATTCTGGGAGATTTCTTCTTGTTTAGCTAAAAATATAGTGCACATTCACTATGATTTTTTTTAAAAAAAACTCATTGCTTACTTGATCTTTGGTTTTTGATGAAGAACAGCTTTAGCCTTTCCTTAAACGTATTTTCATTCATGTAGAATTCAACTTGGACCCTAAAAAGTTAAAATGCAAGTATTAGACTTTAATCCTAGAACATTAGGTCATAAAACCACAATGTATATCCAAATTTACTCTCACCATCTGTCCAATATTTTTAAAAAGTGCAGATAATGCAAAGACATTCACACACATATTTGCTTATTACTCAGTAGGTTAGTAACTCTGCAAATTCAAGTGTACCAATGGGCAACTCCTCTGATCCTGGAAACTCCATGCTATCATCTGCCTCATAGGACTTCAACAAGCACTGAGCCTGATGCTGAGTTCAGCTACCCTGATTACAGTGAATTGGCCTGTCACCAGGTAATTAAAGGGTTGCCAGGAACTAACAAAAAGAACATGAATGTTCTTCTATGATGGATAGAAATCTCTTCCTCCTGCCCGCTTTTGCAGGTGATGCCCTTCAAAAAGTAGAAGCAGAGAACATTGAGTAGCAATTTGAATTTGATTGCAGGCAGAGAGAACTGAGAAGTGTCATCTTGTGTTTAGCTAGACTGGAAGAAACCTAGAAGACTGACTATATTTTTAGGATTTCTTGGGGACATCAGAAATTTGGAACACAAGATGAACTGACATTCTCTATGTCTCAAATATGCTAACAAATGCTGTGTGAAAGGGCTGCTTACATGCTGCAGGGTATTATCACACTTAATGAAATGGACGCCCTGCAGACTTCCAGGTCCTCTAGCAATCACAATTATGACATTTAGGGACGAACTACATGTGACAATGTATGCAAGTCTATCATGGGGACTTGCAGTCATACTGCAGTTTTGAGTTCTCAGTAGACATGGGTATAAACCAAAAAAACCCCCAAACCATGGGATTCGTGGTTCGTGGGTTTTCACGAACCACGAACCATGAACTCCCACGAACTGATGCAAGTTCACGAACCAGTTCATGGTTCGTATTTTGTCGGGTTTAGATGCCCCTTTCCGGCTGCTTAGCAGCAGGGAAAGGAGCATTTAATCATTTAAAGGGCCCTTTCCTGCCGCTTGCAAGTGGCAGGTCCCTTTAATCTATCAGCTGGCAAGCAGCAGGGGGGGATTCCCCCCACCAGCTGATAGTTTAAAGGGACCTGTCACTTGCAAGTGGTAGGGCCATTTAAACGGCCCAAACCCCAGCCCCCAGCCCCAGCCCCACACTTTCCTTGCTGCTGGGGTGGTGGATACCATGGCTCAGCCGCCCTGCAGGCCCATGGCCTCCTCCTGCGAGGGGCAGGAAGGCCATTTTCAGCCTCCTCTGCTGCCCTGAGGGACTGCAGGGTGGCGAAGGAGGCCAAAACAGCCTTCCCGCCCCTCAAATGAGTGGGAAGGCCATTTTCGGTCTCCTCCACTGCCCTGTGGGCTCACAGGGCATCAGAGGAAGCCAAAAATGGCCTCTTCTGCCACTGTGTGGGCCCGCAAGGCAGCAGAGGAGGCTGAAAACAGCCTTCCTGCCCCTCAAATATTGTACAATTGACCATAGAAGAAGACCTTAGGGCCGAAACGTATATGGTCTGTCTTTGTGTTGGTCATTGGATTGTATCATCATCTGTGAATGGAGAAAGTTTTAGCAATCTTTAACATATGTATGTAGCGTGCCATTCGGGCCTTATGTTTTTAACTTGTTTTTAACCTGTATTTTGTGCACATCCATAATAAATATCTTCTTGGAATATATTTTACATTTTAGGTTGTTGCAACCTGAACCCTTTATTGTTTTCACCTGCTTGTTTGGGTTGAATCTGTAGACTCTGGTATATCGTAGGAATGATCTTGAGTCTGATTAAGGAGTGAATGAAGAGAGTTTATTCAGGAACTACAACTTTGACAGAAAGGAGAGAAACAGAATAGATACTAACTACCTCAGTAAACAGGGAGGAGGGAACTTCCGGGAAGAAGCAGGAAGTAGTCTAAGAATACCAATCTGGAGACATGCAGGAAGGACAGAAGAGAGGAGGAAAGAAGGATCTCACTCTGCCATCTATCTGTCAGACCTGCTGCCCCTTGCAGGTATTCTGTGTCTTCTGCCTTCTTTGTACACAAGACATTGCATTTCCAACAGAATTTGTGGGGGCATTTTCCCCCCACCCCCTTGTCGTCTTTGTTGGGACCATGTAGACCTGATTAATATAGGGGGCCGCCTTCCTTCCCAAGCAGTTTTCCAAACTGAAATAGCTCCATGGGGGCATTATTAGTAGGGGAGTGCACCCAGAAAAGATTGGGCTTCCTGCTTTGGGTAAACCTGAAGCGAGAAAACAATTTGGGATAACCTGAATCCTGAAGCAGCAAACCGCTTCAGGATTCAGGTGTTTAAATGCTTGGGTATGCTCCACAATGAATCAGGAATCTACAGAGCGCACTGAAGCTGAATGCATCACTTTTCTTGCCATTTGCAAATGGAAAAAACAATGTTGCTTTCAAGCTTCCTACCCCACTGCTCTTTTTAGCTAATGGGATGGGGGGGAGGTCCCTCTTCTCCCTCCCATCAGCTGAAAAGTGCAGCACAGGAAAGCAACAACACTTTTCTAAAAGTGTTTTCTAAAAGTTAAAAACCCGAATCAGAAACCCAAAATGCACATCCCTAATTATTAGCCATATTGGGGTATTGCACATGCAAGCATTTAGTGCACAAGAAGCCTGCCTCCCCAAGGATAAAATAATATCCCCAGCACAATTCGGGATCAGGAAAATGGTGCAGAGGAGGAAGGAGCTCCTTCTCACCCCACCCTGCAGTCCCAATCTGAATCACCTCCATGGGCCCTTTTACATGAAGTTCCTCTGGGGACTTGCAGCTTCAACACCCTCTGGCAGACTTGCATACGTTAACATGTAGCTTGGCTGTTAGTTTCACCACTGCAAGTTCTGCTTTAGTAATGGACACATAATGTAGAAATAGGAAGAGCTAGGACTGAACACTTGGACAACAAAATTTTCCAGAACCGTTGAGTGATTCTAACAAAATAAAACAGAAGATCTTTATTCCTGATGGTGGAATAAATGGGCCAATATGATTTATTTCTATGGGTTTCCCTAAACGGTATGCTTTATTTTAAACTACTAGTTCTTTTTCCCTGCAAATTTAGCTGTAAAAATTGCTTTATTATGGAGGAGAAATAGCACAAAGAAACAAGGGGGCTCTAACCCTTTCCTCTCATGCCTTTTGTTCAACAGAAAAAGTCACCCTGGTCTACTTTAACCCCTGCTGGTAAAAAAAATATGGGTACCTCTACATTTTTTTCCTAGGGGAACTAAAAGCAGCTTGGGGGATGGCTTCTTGCAGTGCAAAAATGGAAAAGGGGGAAAAGGGGTAAAAACAAACAAACACTGTTTTTTTAACCTTGATAAAGCAAAGATGGAAATTGCATTTGGAGAAGAAAAATAGCTGTTTATAATCAACATGGAAGAAATTGTAACTTGAAGTTGAGTCCCATGACCCAAGTATTTTACTGCAAAGTGCCTCTGCATGGAAACATACCCTTGTAAAACCAATTGTATAAACCCAATCTTAGTGGGACTAATATAGTAGCACTTTAAATCCTTTCTTTGTTTGATATCATGTCATGTTCAAGATCAAGATTCAACTTTCCAAGGGCATTTTTAGACAGGTGAATAAAGACGTAGGCTTTCAACAGATGAGGGTAATTTAACTTGAAAGAAACTAAGTGTTACCACTTTATTCGCATGGTTTGAACTTCCTATCTATGTTTTCAAGAGGAAAATGACAAGGGTTCTGTGACCTGAAAGAACAGGATGTTAACAGTAAGAGGTGATGTAATGCTAATGAGGTGAAAGAGTGAAGGGCCTAATCACTTTCTTCTGAACTCCCATTATGAGTGGCTTCTACAGCCCGAAATTGCCCTGATTCTATTTCCCTTTGCTTAGCAACCTTGACTGACAAGCAGACTGGCATTCCACTGTGATGGTTTCCATGACAAAACAGAGAGAGATTCCAAAAAAGCAGCTCATTATATTAATGCTACAGCAATTTTTCTAACTCCAGTGACAACATGTCAGGTGCCCTGATTCAAGAACAATGGCTCTGCACTTAATAGCTAGAGTCAAAGAGCGATACCTATAGTAGAAAAGTAACCGGCAGAGAGAAAAACAGCTGGGAGATATAGAGGAATAATTTATACAGGGATCTATAATACCTCAGTGACACAAGAGCTGTAGCATTCTGCTACTTTCAGGTAATATGAGCGTTTGGAGCTATGTAAGAGGAGCCCTACCACCTTCCCACACCCATGGTTTTCTAAAGCCTGTGGGAGTGGGGGGGACTCAGAGCACAAGTCTTTCCTATGTGATTTTTTTTCAGATTACTCTGATAGTATGTGTATCTGTGGCTCCCATACAACAAAGTTAACTTGCGTATTCAGTCTTATTTGCTTCTTCTAATGGTAAGGTACAAAAAAGAACGGGAACAAAGCAGACCTCTAAGAGTCCCTCTATATGAGGCATCCGACACGTGAAGAACACGAGTTGGGAGATGTAATGGTAGCCGGGAAGGGTAGTTTAAAAAAACAGAGCCAGCAGCAGGGCAAAGGCTTTGCTATACACTGGGGCTGTGTGAAGGAGCTGTGAAATGACAGAAGGGAAACTTCAGTCCATTATAACCTCTCCAGGTTCAAGCCTGGCTCTGGAAGGCAGCTCCAGGCCATTTCCATTCCTCACAGCCCTCTGCTTGCGATTCCACACTGTTTTAGACTGGAGAGGTGAAACTGACTGAGCATTTTAAACTATGCATCCCAGCTAACACTGTATCTCCCTATACTTGACGAACACGCACCGAGGCATCTGGTGTAGAGAGACTCTAATTCAAGTAAGTAGTAGCCAGAGTTAGTCATGTAAATTTCTGGAAATTTTGAAACTATAGAGGGAAAAGTTGTTGGGTCCCCCACCCCACCCCAGAAAATTGCTACATGAACAGAAATGGCCCAGTTTTCATCTCAGTCACATACAATTCTCTTCCTGCTTCAGATAAACTGAAAATATTCCCCAGTAACTTCTAATACTAGATGCTCACAGTCCTTAAGAGAAAGGCTGTTCAGTTGCTATTTGCATTAAAATGTATTATCCTCTCAGACTCTACATTCAGGTAGACCCCCATGTAGATTATCAGGGTGGCTGCTTACAGGCCCCCCTCTCAGCTTATAGTTTCTTATATGCACATAAAAATCTAATCATCAGCATCCTGTGTGTAGGAGTGTGTGTAGCCAGACTGGAAAAATCTCTTCCTGAGGTCCTGGAGCAACCTTGCATGTCAGGTGACAGTGCAAGGTAGTGTTTGTTAGAACAGGAGGTCTGAGTTCAAATTCCACATTAACTTACTCCTGTTAATGTAAGTTTCTACAACAGAAAACACGTAAGAATAAAGTTTAGATTTCCCCCATGAGATGCCATTAGCATATATGCAAGGATCCAAATGTAATGTTTTTTATGGGAGCAATCAAGTAATTTCCCCATGTGCAGCCTGAAGCATAAAAAAGGTAAAGGTAGTCCCCTGTGCAAACACTGAGTCATTACAGACTCATGGGGGGACATCACATCACGACATGTTCTTGGCAGACTTTTTACGGGGTGGTTTGCCATTGCCTTCCCCAGTCATCTACACTTTACCCCCAGGAAACTGGGTACTCATTTTACTGACCTCAGAAGGATGGAAGGCTGAGTCAAACTTGAGCTGGCTACCTGAACCTGGCTTCCACCAGGATCGAACTCAAGTGGTGAGCAGAACTTGGGCTTACCACTCTGCGCCACAGGGCTCATTACAGCCTGACGCATACTGTCCAAGAAAAGCTTTGTTTCGTAACTCTACTGCATTTGTAAATTTTCCCCAAAACTCTTCATAGCAATCAATGGATGAAATATTAATGTTTTTTGGGGGAAGGAGAGCAATATTTTCCCTTCTAAGAGATTAACGCAGGGGTGGGCAATTGTTTTGGCTTGGGGGCCACTTTGTGGGAGCGGAGGTTAGCAGAGGGCCACACCTTTTAGAATGATTGCATTCATTAGTTAACTTTGCATTTCAGAAAAGGTATAAATTGTATCATAAAAATCAATAAATATAAATTAAATAAAATAGTGGTAGTTTTATTCAATTTATTTATTGTGCAAATTTCCTATCATCTATAGCTGCAAATCTCAGTTCAAGGCGGATTTTTCTGACTGTCTTGGCGGGCCACAAAAAACTCTGTAGCGGGCCGCATGTGGCCCGCGGGCCGCAATTTGCCCACCCCTGGATTAAAGAATATACTGAGCTTTTATAGCATTATGTTCAAGCAACACAGAACATTGTAAATGTAGCATCAAATACGTAGCTCTCATCCATAGTCACCCCTGTGTGACCTAGAATTGACTTTGACTAAGGACTGTGAAGTGCTCTTAGCAGGACCTCCCAAAACTGAGTGAGTAGGCAACAACACAGCAAATGAAGTTCAACATAGGTAACTGTAAGGTGATGCACACTGGAACAAAGTATTTTGACTTTAAATATATGCTGATGGGGTTTGCACTGGCTGAGATTGAGAGGGGGAAAGACTAGGGGCTAACTCAATGAAAATGTCGACTCTGTGTTTGTAGGGTAACAAAGAGAGGCTCCCTTAGTAACAAATGAGGATCAAGGAGTGGACAAGAATCAGTAAGGATTACAGTGGACGTGTTGGAAATGTCAATGCACAGATACAACATTTTATCATATGTGGTGGTCATGTACGAAAGTGCGAAAATACTGGATAAAGATACATGAAAATATGCAGAAGATTTTCAAGCTCAGGTTTGAGCTAAACCTCAAAAACATGCTATTAAACATTCTACCAAATAATGTAACAAAAGAACAGGGAGACCTCTTTCATTACATGGTGACAGCAGCAAGAGTGTTATATGCAGCGAAATGGAAAATAGATATGTGCCCTGATGTGTCAGCATAGTGCAAATATGTCTTGAGCGCATATACATTTATATATTGATCTTTTTCTTCTGGGGGGACTAGTTACCCCCATAACTCCGGGTGTGGCTTGCCAACTCTGTGTCTATGGCAAACTTTATCTGCCACTCCTATAATAATAAAACTCAGGGGCACCCAATGAAGTTTATTGGGCAATAGATTTAGGATGGATGGAAAGAAGCACTTCTTTATTCAATGGGCAATTAAATTCCGGAAGTCACTGCCAGTTGGCCTAACGATGGCCACAGGTACAGATGGATTAAAAAACTGAACAGATTCATGAAGGATAGGTCTATCAATGGTGACTGGCCATGATAACCAAAGAGAACCACCGCTTTCAGAGGCAGTCAACATCTGAATACCAGTGCTAGAGGCAATATCTGGAGGTAGCGTTAAACTCTATGGCCTCTTCATTGGCCTTCCAGAGCAACTAATTGGCCGCTGTGGGAGGCAAGACTGTGCAGGACTAGGTGGACCACCAGAATGATCCAGCAGGTCTGTTCTTAAGTTTTTAGGTTAAAGATGGGCAAGAAATGGGAAAAAACGAAATGAGCATTCCGTGTTTCACTGCATTCCACAAATCATAAACATTCATGAAATTGTCCCGTTTCACGAAATGATTCGTTAGTTTCGTGATTCAACAGAACCTAGGACATTTCAATGGCCCCCTTCATACCCAGAAATTCCAAACTCACAGGGAGACTTCAGCAGGCTCTTCTCCACCCACCCTCACCCAACAAGCCAGCAAGAACAAATGTGTTTTTGCCATATATCAAAGGAATTACTGATCAGATGGGAAAGCTTATGAAAAAGCATAACCTTCAAGCAGTATTCAGACCCACCCGAAAAATACAACAGATGCTACGATCAGCAAAAGACAGTAGAGACCCCCTCACCTTTGCAGGAGTATACCATATATCCTGCAGCTGTGGACAAGTGTACATTGGGACCACAAAGCGTAGCATCCAGACAAGAATAAAAGAACATGAAAGACACTGCAGACTTGGACAATCTGAAAAATCAGCGGTGGCTGAACATAGCCTAACTCAAACAGGGCACAGTATCTTATTCCAGGACACCAAAATACTGGACAACACTTCCAACTACTTTGTCAGACTGCACAAGGAAGCCATTGAAATTCACAAGCATAAGCAAAACTTCAACAGGAAAGAAGAAACCTTAAGAATGAACAGAGCATGGTTTCCAGTTCTGAAAAACACCAGGCTAACAAAACACTCTACACCCGACAATAGCCCTGCAGAGAAGATTAGCACATCAAGCACCAATCCATATGCAAAAGAACCTCCTCAGGATACAGTAAAGCCTCCCGCCATTAGCATTCCACACCCTGGGAAACTCTTACAGGATGACTCAGCTCAGTCCCACCCCTCCTGAGTAGATATAAATGACCTGCCAACACCTTTTCCACACTGTGACACTGAGAGATCTCTGTCTTTTGGTGCTACACCTCTGAAGATGCCAGCCACAGCTGCTAGCAAAACGTCAGGAACTACAATGCCAAGACCACGGCAATACAGCCCGGAAAACCCACAACCAAGAACAAATGTTCTAAATAAAAATATAAGCAAAGAAAATTAAAGAAAAAAGGTAGGCCTCAGTCAAACTAGGCCCCAGAGCCAGGCAATGCCCTGAGACTTGAGTTGGGTGGGGTACGGGAAGGAAGGCACCCTCACCCAATGACCTTCCCAGCAAGGCCAAAGCTGAAAATAAGAAAGAGGCTTTTCAGTCTCTTTTAAAGCAGCAACAAATCCAGCCAAAAGCTCCCAATTCCACTCTCTCACTCCAAATCCCAGCAACAGGTCCTCCCTCTCCCTCTGTTTACTGGAACTGAAAAGCACGAGACAGAGAGCTGTGCCTTATATAAGAAATGCTCACAAAGAGCAGAACAAGAGGTCTCTAGTTGGCAGACAGACCTGCCTAACAGGGTTTGGAGGGATGAGATTGGTGTCCCTATGGCTACAGAAGGCCCATCTCCTCAGTTGCCTAGGGGACTAACCCCCCTGCTCCTTGCTGTATAGGGCAGAATGGAAGCTCTCTAGTTGGCAGAGAGAGCTGCCTATCAAGATTATGTGGGCTAAGATTGGGGTTTCCAATGGCAACAAAAGGTCTGCAGACATTCCAGGCCTATGTTGCCTAGGGAATGAATAGATCAGCGCCAGCCTGTCTGGCATCACAAATCATCCACGAATCAAACAAATCGGCCCCAAAAGTCATGAATTTAATGAAAACCACGCCCCCATGAAACGTGTTTCAAGAAACACAAATCAGCCCAATTCATCACAAAATTTGATTCGCATTTTAATTCATGCCCATGTCTAGGTTAGATTTCCCCAAGGAATAATGTCATGATTTTACAAAATATGCACAAAAAATTATCCCATACCTAAACCAATACAAAAACATTGCTATTCTTAGGTCATACCGCACCCAAAAATTCAGAAGATTTCCTTGTTAAGTCTTGTAAACGTAAAAAAAATTGAGGACATATATCATGTCAAAAGCAAGAAAGCCATACTGGTTGCAAAAAGGAAGGATTTACATATTCAAAATGATTAGCTTCAAACAAAAGTGTGAAGAAGAGCCAAACATAATTGGATATCAGCCAAACAAATACAACATAACATCAATGGGAATATAATTCATAAAACGTAGACAAAGGTTTCCAAGATCCAGAGCTGAACTGACAGATACGTCTGTCAACACTTCATACATCCATCAACCTAACCTGCATCTAGACCCAAAATATGTTAGCACATTTCACAACAGAATAACCTTGTTAAAAACATTTTAAAACGCATCTATTCATGATCGCCTAGCAGCCTCCACAAAGATAAGTTCAATTTTAATTTGCTTTTTAATGCAACCTACAAGAATATGATCCCCAGACATACTTCTTCCCTTACAGCTGAAATTCTCTCTAGGCACAAAGGTTGGGAAGTTACATAAAGACCAACTGGAACTCTGATCATCCTTTACCTCATTACTTCTAGATGTGGCTTCATTAGTGTGAATCCCTTTTATGGACTTTTTTAAACACACTGGATATGTTCCAGCCTTGGGGACTTGCCGCACTTTAGATGGCTTATAGCATTATACCAGCGATAAGCTTCCAACTAACTGCATTTGGTAGACACTTTCAGCCAATTAAAGCACATTATGCCATCTATCAAAAACGTCTAATGTGCTGAGATAATGCCCTGTGCTTCTTGCAATCAGGCACCCAGTCATGCACAATTAAAAAGCTAGGGTCAAGTATGTCATAATTAAATGCAGAATTTGCAGCATGGAAATATGGGGCAGTGCATCCAGGCTCCAAAGAGATGGGTAACAGTAAACTGGTTATATATATATAAAGTTGTCCTAGTTGACACTTGGAAATTAAATTGGTGAGAGCCAGTTTGGTGTAGCAGTTAAGAGCAGCAGGTCTCTAATCTGGAGAACCGGGTTTGATTCCCCTACTCTTCTGCTTAGAAGCCAGATGGGTGACCTTGGAGCTCTGAGAGAGCTCTGAGAATCATAGCTTCTCGGAGCTCTCTCAGCCCCACTCCCACCTCACAGGGTGATTATTGTGAGGATAATAACACACTTTGTAAACTGCTCTGAGTGGGTGTTAAGTTGTCCTGAAAGGCAGTATATAAATTGAATGTTGTTGTTATAAAAACTTTGCAGGGGGAGGGAGGATTCCAAGTACTCTCTAGACATTGCATACTGGGTTGGGTCCCACCTAAATTTCCATGAGCAGAAAGAGGAGGAAACTGTTGCTGATTTCCCCCTCTTGCAGCAGCCCAAAATGCCCCGTGAAATCTTGATTCTAGGGGATGCACAGGAATAGCTTGAGGGGGATCATGAAAATCATACGCACATCCCTTGTGCCCAAAGAAATCTAAATGAGATCCAAGGCACTATTTTTCCAACAGTTTTATAATGTTTCCTCTAAAAACTCCTGCTTTCAACATTTACGACTAGTAGAACTCATGGGAAATGTAGATTTTTCTGAAAACTCTGAACAGCATTAATTCAGAACAACTCATCATCTGTAATGTTTCCATTGAAACCAGCATGCATATGTTCCCGAAGTTTGAAACTGCTTTCATATTAAAGTAAGATCCAGTTGAGCATTGTAATGGTGTTTTCTTTAAGTACCTTATGTGGTGTCAAACCATATTCTCATGCTTTATGTTCTTTAGAAAAACTTGTGTTCCATTATACCATATCATCTACTTTTTGTCTGTGAAAATGTTTCAGTATTGGTTGACTTACCCTCATTAGAAAAGACTCCTTTATTGCAATGCAAACATGTATAACGTGGGATTGCATATTTGAAGGAAATATTTGCATAGTCAAATATATTTCACTGTGAAACTCAAAAAAGGACAGCTATCCTTTTCCTGGTTCCTATAAATCAGAATTAGAACCAGGGATGAAATTCTGTAGATTTCAATTCCCAGTGTACCTTGTTAGCTTACAAACAAACATGGCTGTTGTCAAATTCCAAGCTGAAACTGCCTTTTAACACATAATCTTCAGCATTTGAATACAAAATAGTTCTTCCTAGGTTTGGGATACATAAAATTTATAATGAACTTCCCTCCTAGGCTATGTCGACTCTTGGGATTCTCTCAAGCCAAAGGAACAAATTCTACAGTCACGGTGACAAAAATAGTACTGATGTTCTAATATGGAAGATAACAACAGCAGCCACCTCAAGCTCCCTAACAACCCCCCAAAAAAGTTTTTACTGTGAAACAAGATTTGATAAAAAAAATTCTCCTGAGGAAGAGTAGAGAGAGCCCAGTACAGAGACAATGGAGTGCAGCATGTACGGAGAGTGCGTGAGAGTGTCAGGGAAGAAGAAAACAGAAGTTAAAATCATGTTTGACTGGGGCAGGGGAGACCTGGACTCAAATTATCTTGCCAGAAAGCTCACTGTGTGTCCTACACCAGTCACTCTCTTTCACCCTAACCCCCTTTGCAGACATGTTATGAGGGTAACATGGAGGAAGGGAGAAAAATGTACACCATTTTGAAAGACAGGTGAGATAAAAATATCATTGAGGGCCAAGCTACAAGTGACAAATGACACTTGAATGGCAAGTGTATTTCTCCCTGTTCACTTGCCCTCCACTCAATCCACTTGCCAGGCAAGTGTCTTTCGTCATGTGTAGCTTGGCCCTCTAAGAACAAGAAAGATGAAGCACAGAGAGAACAAAGTCCTTTTAGAAGTGGACTGTGTATCCATCTGATGTGAGGGGAAGAGGTTTAATCAGCTTTTACATTTCCAACAGGAGGATCTGTTACTTCATAACCATTAAAGTCACAATAAACATGGTGTTCTACATAGGATTCTGAAAAAGTTGCCTGTGGATAAGGGCCTGAGAGACTTCCCCCTCCTTCTCTTTGTTTTTAATACTCAGCCTGATGAAGAATTCTAAGGAGCTTCAAAGCTTGCACACGGAGCTGTGTTATTTTGTATTCTCTCATGAACTCCCTGAATCTGAACTCTCTTTTCTATGGTCTTTTTTGTTTCTATTCAAGAACTCATATTTCTGAAGATGCCTTTATTGTAATATAATATTTGGCAAAAGTTAAGCCAAAGTTAAAAGCAAAGTCAGCTAATCTAAAATCCTAAATATTCACAGGACCATGATGTTGCTCAGATTTTATGAGCTATTTTGTGAATGAATGTCTATTAAGTCTAGCTTTCCCTTTACCCATTCTCTGCTTTCTCTCCTACTGTATAAATTTAGATTGTAAGCACCTTGGAGGCAGAAACCTAAGCTTTCCTTTGGTCTTTTGCAGTTCAAACTACCACATACATTTACAAGGCAATAATAAAAATAGTTCATCTGCCTATGACACATAGACTTTTTATAACAAACATAAAAGCAGGGAAAATATGCATAAAAACATACAATATGCTAAGATTTTTTGCTAGAGTATATACGATTTATACAGTGCATTCCTATACAGAGTTAATGCACTCAAACTCAAGTAACTCTATATAGGATTGCACTGTCAGAAAGGATCCCTCCTTCTCCAGCTTCTTTCCAACTTGCCAGGTCAGTCATATGCTTGTTTACTTGGAAGTAACTAAGCCCAAACTTAATTACTAAGCCCAGGCTCTGACCTGGATAGCCCAGGCAAACCCAAATCTTGTCAGATCTTGAGAGCTAAGCAGGGTCAACCTTGGTTAGTAACGGAATGGGAGACCTCCAAGGAAGACCAGGGTCAGTATGCAAAGGCAGACAATGGCAAACCAGCTCTGTTAGTCTCTTGCCTTGAAAACCCCAGCAGGGGTCATCATAAGTCAATGATTACTTGAGAGCACTCACCATCACCAAAAAACCCCAGAAGGTTACGTTCTCAAGCAAGCTTGCACAGAATTGCAGACTGTAGCTTTTATCAGTAAAGTGTATTCATATTATGTGTAGAAAAGAAATTAAGTACAAAATTGAGAGAGAAGACTAAATGGGTGGTATGATCAAGTGGTTGGAGGGATGGGTATTTCCCCACCACTACTACAGCAATCCCATCTTCTTAAGCTAGAGGAAGGTCAGTATTTCCATAAATAACATTCCCCGCCTGGTATAGGATGGGATCTAATGATGTTGGAGTGAGGAGTCTGGTTATGTCTTGGGATGGATGAAAAATAAGTCTGGCTCCTCAGTTTTTGGGCTGGCTTCTCAGGACCTAGTATATAGCATATAGACTATCCTTCATATCCTGCACATACAGGTAAGCAGGCAGGTATATCCTGTTCTTAGACTTTTCAAGTAAATCAGAGTGCTTTGGACCACATATGTACCAAGCTTTCACCCACCACTTATATTGTGGATCAATCTACAATTCTGACACTGCCATGCAGCAGTCCTACACATGCAACAAAGTTTACAAGCAGAACAATCAAGGAGTTTCCCCCATAAATCTGTGGATCATATACACATGTCCTTGTGACTATGCCACTGACACACTTTTAGATCTCACAGTGCAACTGGGAAGAAGGCAGTTGTGGCTTCTCCTACCTATGCCTCTGGTCCTGTCATTCACTCTTCCTGCCTCAGTGCTGCATAAAACATCTGGAATCTGATTTGTCATAGCAGCTGAGGAAGGGATCCAGGTGGCAAGGAATGGGTGGAATAAGTTGCAGCTGCCTACTGTCCAGCTGTTTCAAGAAATCTAAAAGTATATATCTAGTACCCAAGGGGAAGGGGGAAACCCCTACAATATACATTCTAAGAATAATTGAAAAAAAATTAATCAGCTGCATCAAAACTGCATTGTGGCTTCCCATCCATAACTGTGTGTATAGGGGGGAGACAAAATTGCCTGTTTCCCTAACTGGAATTGCCTGTTTCCCTAACTAGTGCTCTTGCCTTTGAGATTTGTTCACTCTACAAAAACATGAAACAGAACTGGCAATATGAAAAGATAAAATTATGTCTCATCTTCCAGTACCTCAAAACACAAAACAGTCTTTTATTGATTTTTTTCCCCAAGTGCCTGAAGAGGTTTATTTTCTCTGTTAAGGCTGATCACTGACAAGAAAGAGTCAGCGGGTGCTCTTTTCAATCTACAAGAACACATCTTTGCACAGCAAGGTTACACTCTCAGAATCTCTAATGTTCAATGCTCTTGATCTGGAGCCACACTAGAGCTTCAATAGGACAGTTATCCCTCAAGTCAACAATGAAGGAGCAGGAGGTACAGCACTGAAGATGAATTGCTTAACAATACAGGCTGGAACTTAGAAGGGAATTAATACATTACACATGCATTTGATGCTTCCAAATTTCACACAAGAGCAACCCTGGTGAATCTGACTGCACATAGATCTAGCCCAGCATGTTGTTTCCCACAAGGGCCAACCAGAAGCCCTCTGGAAGTCACCAGGTAAAGGTAGCAGGAGTTATTACTGACCCATGGGGGGACGCTGATTTTCTAGCAGTACTTTAAGATAATGACTAGAGATGGGCACGATCCGCATTACGATCAACCCCCCCCCCACGATAATGGCGATTGCGCGATCGTGACCCAGCAGATCGTGATCGGCCAAGGCCAACGATACGATGATCGGGAGAGGCCTGGATTGGGGCGATCGGGCTCGGATCGGGGATCCAGACACTCAGGCACCAGCAATCCATTCCCCTGGCAATGCAGGGGAATGCCTGAGCTCTGTTTGCCCTCCTTCTGTCATCCTGGAAACCCAAATGGAAACCCAGCTTTCCTTGATCAGCACGGCTTCCTTCCAACCACGGAGCAGCAAAGCAGTCAAGTTGGGAGAAGACACCCAGGGGAGGGAGGGGGAAGGGGTGTTCTGTAGCCATGGGCACTCCAATCTCATCCCTGCAAACCCTGATAGGCAGCTCTGACGGCCAAACACAGATGGCCAAACACAAACACAGATGCCACCGACATCACTCACCATTCCTGTATCGCTGGGAACAGCGGGGCGCCCCTCCGCTTTTGCCTCCACGATCCATAGCTCGGGAAGGGGAGATGATCGGCACGGATTGTTAATTCGGGATCGTCGTCGGCGCCAATCCACAATCCGATGGATCGTTAAAAATGTTTGGATCGTGCCCATCTCTAATAATGACCCTTTGATAGCAGTTGGCCTCACCACCACCATAACTGGTGTGCAGTGGCACACTGCCTTTGAATGTTACATCTTATTGAAGATGTTCCAGCAAACCCCTAGCTTAGGGTTACCAGTTCCCTCTAGCCTCCCGCCAGGAGGGTTGGGACCTAGCACTTACCTTTCTCTGACCTGTCTTAAATTTTTGTGCATGCACACTCTGGCGGCAGCATTCCAACCACACAGAGGGTGCCTTACATGTATACATGTAGATATGTCCATAAGTTATATTGTTGTGCTGGCCGTAGGAGCGCTCCTGTGCTACACATGGCTCCAATTTGGCCTGTTTGGGGCCCAAATCGGTCCCAAACAAAGCGCGGAGACACTCCGATGGCCAGCACGATGATGTCACTTACAGAAGTGACGATACTGTGCTGGGTGGGAGCACAAGTACAGCGTGCGCTCCTGAGATGCCTGCTAGTGGCATGCAAGCTCCAGGAGTTTGCCCCCTCCTGGCAATCACTGAGCGATTGGCAGATGAGGTGGCAAATCCTCCGGAGTTTGCCCGCCACTGGCGGGCATCTGGGAACCTTACCCTAGCTGCTCTTTTCACTCTAAAATAAAGCAACATTTTGGGGATCAGACACGAGAGATGTTGAAAAATGGGGAACACTTCTGTGTTTTAGCAACATTGTCCAGCCCTCTTCAGATATCCCAAGCGGCTAGAGTGAATACAGGTACAGGACAAGATCATGGCTGCAAGTTCCAACCTTTCTTGTACTCGCTTCTATGTACTCATTTGTATGTATTCAGCAGCATTCCAACTACACAGAGGGTGCCTTACATGTGTATATGTACAAGTTCTTTGCATACATTCCAATGAATAGACATAGGTTGGGGAAAGCACTTGCAATTCTTCCAATGCACATTCATTCTGTCCCTTTCAAACTTCTGAAGAGGGCTAGGCTCTGGCAACTAATATCAATTAATTTTAAATTCAGAGCAGTTCTGTTGGGAGTTGAGGACAGGAAGAGGGGCTGTGGCTCAGTGGAAAAGCCTCTGCTTTGCATGAAGAAGTTCCCAGGTCCAATTTCTAGAATCTCCAGTTAAAAAGGTCCAGGCAGTAGGTGATGTGAAAGACCTCTACTGCAGACCTTGACAGAGTAGGTATTACAGACCCTGATGGAGCAATGGTCTGATTCAGTATATAGCAGCTTTGTGTGTGTTATGTGACACTTGCTGCAAGGGTACCTGGGGAGAAGAAAACACATAAATGCATGAACCATGACATGTCGGTCTTTGCCTCTTGGTTTTGGTAGCAAACGTTTTAACGTTCAAGTGCTGCAGAGAGATGAAGAGGTTGATATATAACACCACTCAACTAACAGCATGAATCTTATTTCATAGCACCGTATAATGGTTTTAAAATCTCTCGGCAAGCTGGTCAACTGATGAGTTGTGTATTGTTCAAGACAAATACTGATGTACATTTCATGAAGCCCAAAGGGCCACTGTGCAGGTGGCAGCATAAGGATGGAGCACTGAAAGTGAGAGTTGTGAAACCCCCTCATCCTTGCACCCGTCAGGAGTGGTCCTAATAGCACGGCAATGTTTCTCCCACTAGCCACCTGCAGCAGGAGAAGCGGCAGATATCTCCATATACACTCTAGTCTGAACGTTTTGTGGAATACTTGCAGTTAATCTACTGTTTTGATTTTATTTTTAAATGTATAGTGGATCCATCCCGCCTTTTCACTCAGTCTCATTTACGTCTCCTCATTTACTTCTCCTCATTTCAGTGCCTGCCCAATGGGTTTTGTCCATGCAGATCCCATGATCTTCAGCAGAAGCCTTTTGGTGTTCCCTTTTTTGTTTTCTTTAACATATTTATATCTACTTTTCTCACGAAACACAGGACTCAAAGTGGCTTATAAATGTCAAATGTATAGGAAATCCAAGAGCCCGTCTGACGGGGAGGGTGGTCTAGAAATGTAATGTAATAAATAAATAAATAATCACCTAAAATTCTAATACACTAGAACATACCGTGCTCACACCTGTTAACCATAAAACTCAAACTTGGAGAAAAACACAATACCAGCAAGAAACTATCCACAGAAACAAACAACAAAAATTCAGCCATGAAACACAGCACCAGTAACTATAGCCTGGCCCTGGCATTCCAGGCTAAAGGTAAAATAGAAGATCTATCTGGTAAATTATTTTTACAGAAATCTTTCCTAAGATTATTTGAAGTTTTGTGAAAAGTTAATCTCATTATTTCCACAACAAAGCTTAATTTGATTTTGAGATGAGCATGAGCACCAATTATCTCAATAATTCAAGTTTTTTTTTGTTTTAACTTCAACATTTTTACTTCAACATTTTAACTTTAAAATAATATTTGCATGCTTTCAACCATCCATGACCAGCCAGAGAAGAACTTCCCAGGTCCCCCCTATTTCCTGCTGCCCACTGTGCATGCACCTGCATTTTGTCCTTTGGAGTCAGTGGACCTTCAAGAACTGCAGGGGGGCAAAGCAAGGATCTGCAGTGCGAGGGAGGAACTGGCAGAAATCATGACCTGCAAATGAAAACACCATTGAAGGAACTACATGGCAGAATATATGCTACTTGTCTACTGCTTATCCAGTCAATGCTATTGCCTTCAGCAGGCAGAACAGCCATTCAGAAGCATACCACGGAGTTCAGACTCTAGTTCAATCACTACAATTCTGGCAGGCCGGTCCTGTACAAGAGGAAATTATGCTCTCTATACATGAGGCCATCACATATTTCTGTGGGTAAACATTCAGCCATGCTGAAGCTGCAAAATATGCACATTGCCTTATTCACGTAATACGGCAACTGTGAATATCAGCAGGATCATGGGTAGTGTACTCTCCCATTATATGCAGTTGGTTTGCCAAAATCTTAATGTCTGAACTGGGTTTCTGCCTTGTCTTTTGTATCCCTCTCATTACAAGTACTAAATGCTCTCTTCTGTGATATGATTTGATCATGTTATCAAAAAAAAATCAAAATGCAGCATCTGGCTCCACTTACTTTCTCAAAATTCTTGGTAAGTGCTAGGAAAGGTATCAGCTGACACCCTGAGGACCACATCGGAATCTCCTGCCCTAGAACCTCTCCACTGATAGACTTGCCACAGGTATATCAAAAGGTGCACTTCCCAGTCCTTGGATTTTATCTCTCTTTCTGGAACTTACCTTGCTTTGAAAGTAAGTCAGACTTTATGAGAGACATAAATGCTTATGAGTCTAACATACTCAAATCCCAAACCCAGAAGGGCCTCAAGAGTCTTTCAGTGCTTTTGTTTCTTACTGCGAAACAAACCTCTTGGTTGTCAACTATGCAAAATCCAAAATTATGGTTCTCTCAAGATCCTGGAAACGTTGAAATTGGCAGATTAAAGGAAACAGTATTGAGCAAGTAAAATCCTTTAAATATCTGGGTGTTTCCTTTCAGTATAATTATAGTTGGACAACACAACGGAATCAAGTAGTAAATTTGGCCAAGTCCAGCACAGCAGCAGTTGCCAGATTTTTCCATGTGAAAGGCAACCAATTTGTTTCTGCTGCTCTCCACATTCTTAATGCTAAAACTGTGTCCCAAATACTATACGGGATTTCTATCTGGATTAGTGCTTTTAGCTACCAGATGGAACAAATCCAGGCAATGTTTTTGAGGAGTATCTTGGGGATCCCTAACTGTGTTTGCTATGCAGCTATGTGTTTGGAAACTGGGCAGAGCTATCTTGAGACCCGAGCATGGATTTTAGCATTTAAATTCTGGCTACGTATTCATTTCAGGGCTGAACCGTAGGGTTATATTTATTTGATGCTCTCAGATGCCTTTATATCCAGTTGGGCTTCTCGGATTCTGAGGAAATTACAGTCCATAGGGATTTCTTTTACCTCCCTTCTCATGCTAACTGAAAGTTAACCATACAGATTCCTGAAACAAAGACTGCTGGATATCGACAGGCAAACCCTCTGTTCTCTTGCACAGAAGACTTGTTCCCCACTCGAGTTTGGAATTGTCCCTAAGTATGGAACTCCTGCTGCCTACTTTTCATTGCTGACTTCCCCTCGATTACACTGAGCTTTTATGCTCACACATTTTAATGTTTTACTCACTGAAATTTTGTTTGGGAGATTCACAAATATTCCCTATCGTAAAAGACTCTGTCCTTGTGGAAGGAGGCAACCCAAATCAGTAACTCATGTTCTATTTTATTGTGACTTTTATGTCCATATGCGGGACTCCTTGATTAGTCCCCTATTGTTTAACTGACAGGGTCAATCTGACGGAAGGTTAGTCTTTTTGTCATTATCAGACCAGTGTCCCTATATCATACATATAGTTGGACTGTATCTCTCAATTGCTATGCAGATTAGGGAGTATATGGTTAATTCTGCTACCAGCTGATCTTGTTGTATCCTTGGTTTGTCTTTCTCGGCGTAATTTTTTTTTATTGAATGCCAATAAAAGGTATTGACTATTGACATACTCAAATCATTGTATCTTTAACCCTGAATGATTTTTTATACATAGTAGTTGCTTCATTTATATTTGTAAGAACAAATCCACATTTATTTCCAAATTCCAAGACTGCAGTCTCATCTCCACACCATCTCCCACAATATTCCTAACAATGTTCACATTGCTACCTCTTCTGCTTATTTTCTTCTCCCTCCTCCCCTCTCAGGCATATATCTTTCACCCTTACACATTCCCATCCTATATATTTACGTAATTGACATGGTATATAAAACTGTATGAACAGATTTGGTTGCAGATGCATTGTGTGGGCAGCAAATTCCCATTAGTTAAATGTCAGTTACAATTCTATTATAAAAGGTTGTATCAAATTATTCTTCGTCAGGTTTGCCCAGACAGCCACCAGACTGTCAGTTTTACAGATTGCAAGGTAGAACTCTCTGTGTGCAATTGGATACATTTCTGAAAGCACATGACTGTTAGGACAGATACTAAAACGAAGACCATTTCTTTTCACCTATTTCTACTGAGCACCTCAGGTGAAAATTCTGCTGGTGCTGCAGGACAAGCATTTTTTTCTGCTTGGAAACCTTTTTAATACTGTACAAGATGTTAGAAAAGTAATACATCCCAAATAGTGAGGCATCAAAAACTAGCACACTGCACAATATTTTCAGTTTTGTTGAGACAGACCCACAATGAATTCCATCCTATTTAGTTAAGGTAGCATTCAGATGCCATGATGTGTCTCCGTCTTTCTCTTCCCCACACGAGCAGACTGCACGTGAAGACTTCCTGCTTTGGGGAGTCAGGAACCAAGCTCCAGTTTCTTATGATGTCTGAATACAGGTGCGGTTGCTCTCTCTCTCACACACACACACACATACACACACACATTCACGCAGATGCACTAACTGAGAGGGAGTGCCTGACAATAAGCGCTAATCATATCCCTCACAAAGAAAGAGAGGTTTGTTGTACGCTCTAAATGTGGCCTAAGTCCACAGGTTTGGAGACAATCGCTTTGGTTTATGCTTACTCTTTTCTTCCGCTTTTAGAGCATGAAATGGCATTTTTAGAAAACCTAAAGATACTTATTTCGTTATCATGTTCTTTATTATGAACACACAAACATATGCTGAAGCAAGCTATCTAACTGGCCTATGGAGAGATGGGGCTTTGACCCCGTATTTTGACCAGGATCAAAATAACAGAATATCATTTTTATCCATTAATACCTGCCCCTCCATGTAATCATATCTATTTGGAATACCTAAACCTGTTTTTCTCCCCAGAATAAGCTACAGCTGCTGACAACATGTTTATTTCTTTATTTTATTTCATTTATTCCCCCACTTTTCTCTCCTCAAAGTGGCTTACAAACTTCTCCCTGTCTCTAGTCTATCATTACAACAACCCTATGAAGTAGGATAGACAGACAGCATGTATCTGGTTAAAGTCACAGTTATGGTAGGGAAGGTGGGAAAGGTGACTTTCCTTGCTGGAAAGCATTGCAAAAGCACTCTTGTAGCTGGCTGCTACCAGTGAGGGACTTCCTGAAAACTTTTAGACTGATCCAAAGAGAAGGTATCATTCCAGCAGAGTACTAGCACAATAGCAAAGTAACATTGTGAAAACTCTAGAAAATTTAGCAACTATGTTGCACCCATGCAATCTCGCACACAGGGAAGAGATTCAGAGAAATATCTCAAAGAAATATATTGTACTACTGAAGCAAAAAAAAAGAAGTCTTTATAAAATGGTTCATTATAGAAAAAGTGGGGAAATGGTGCTTTGATTTAAAAGGGCTAAGAAAGGGGACAAAACACAAAACAGGGAAAGAACACACTGTGTCTCTCATACACAGTCTTTCAAATAAAAACCAAAAAGTTGGTGTAACTCAGCAATGTACACTTTACCTAGATTGTAGTAGGTTCTTCTGAGCATGTACAGAGTTCCTTGCTGTATCAAGATAGAGGAGGAGTTCTTGACGCAAGGTCTTGGGGGTTCTCCAGATGTTACGCTGTTCCAAAATGGGGACAAAGTCCAGAGCTTCCAGATATTTATGGGCAATGGAATCTGACCTAAGCCATCCTTCTCTGTGATATTGATCAGGGAATTTAGCCAGTCCTAGGTAAATGTCCATCTCTGACAATGGTTCAAAATATCGACCCTCTTTCATGTTACTCAGATGCAGTGCATTACCTTCCACTGAGATGAAGAGCCGTTTTAGTAGAATTCCCCGAGAAGTGCTATTGTATTCATTGTACGGATCAAGTTGATGAAACTGCCCATATTCCTCTTAGCTGCCACTGTTCCAATTTACTTCACAATCAATATATTACTCCCTGGCCTGAACATCTACAGAATATTTCTGAACAACAGAAATTAAAGATCTTGCTGTCAGTCAAGATTTAAAAAGGTACATATGATCTAGCCATATTTATCTATGGAGTTATAAATGACTTATAAAATACCTGACGTATGGTTTGTAGGCTGTTAAGTTACAGGGAAAGGAGAAGGTTATAGCTACCAATCATAGAATTATTACATGCTAGTCCCACCCTATTAATGGCTCTGTAGTTCCATGACAAAATGTAGGTATGGCCCAACTGGTAGGTCATTTGTCGAAAAGGGATTATGTCTGGCCAGGTTGCTCCAATGTCTATTGAATAGAAAGAGTTATTCTCATTCAAATCCCAGGGGTCCAAGAATCCAGACACTCTTAGTGGCACTTGTGAGCCACACTAAAAGGGTTTCTGTCACAGTTACCCAGCAAACTTCTGTGGCAGACCAGAGATTTGAATCTGGGTATCCCAGATCCTAGTCCAACACTAACCATTTTACCAAGCTGGCTCTTGTTTACTATGATACACTCTGAAATATATTGTATTCTTTTTACAATCACATACTATGTATCAGTGTGCACGATACGGTTTCTTCTTCCTCTGGTCCCTGGTTACTCTGCAGGAAAGCAACATTAAATAATCCAACTCTGGCCATGGCAACCTTTCCCAGAGAAGTTACACCAACTCTTGATAGAGCATCAGAACAATTACCTGGAGAAGGGGTGCTGTCCCTCACCGGAGGTTTCCAAGTAGAAGTCGACAGCCATCAGTTAAGAACGCTATAGTCTGAGCTCGCTGCACTAGGCAGGATGCTGGACTAGATAAAGCACTTTCCAACTTGTACGAGTCTGGGTTCATAATGCTAACATGATGGCAGTCATGCCCCCACCCTGCCAACTTTTTTTTTCAACGTAAGAAAGACTCACAAGATCAGCCAATGGGATGGCAGATTTTGTTTTCTGAAGCTGAAGTCTGCGCCATACTTCTTGGCAGATCTAATACAGTTGATTTTAAATATACTTTAGATTCAATTTGCTACTGATCACAACTTCAGATCTTTCCCATAGGAACATGCACAGATGTTGGTGGGATGTGAGTGTGGCAAAGGATATTTTGATTCTTAGTGTG
Organism: Eublepharis macularius; assembly: GCF_028583425.1. Taxonomy (NCBI): domain Eukaryota; kingdom Metazoa; phylum Chordata; class Lepidosauria; order Squamata; family Eublepharidae; genus Eublepharis; species Eublepharis macularius. The sequence goes on from NC_072794.1 coordinate 40,661,955, forward strand.
ATGTCACATTCTTCAGGATCTTAAAATTTGCATTTAAGGAACTGTTACCAAACTATCATAACACTCAATATACTTCCTGGAGGAATTAGGTGAGTGAAGTAGCTGTTATTACATTAATCTGAGTTATTCTCTTGTGAGATGTAAGCATATTAAGAAATAACGCACAATAACTACTTCAATTATAGATCTTACCGTGAGAATTTATCCTCAACTTCTCTAGATCCTGCATTTAATTCCAATTATTTTTATACAATTAAAAACTACAATTAACACTTACCATGAGAATTGTACCAATATATTGAAGAATAATATCTTATACAATAATTTTCCAGATTTTTGTGGACATACCTTCTCCTCCTGAACTGCTCCACCACCAATGGGTGGGGCAGCTTTCATGGAGAGACATCATAAGAAAGTGCAGTTCACTGGCAATTAGGATATCTTTAATCTCCAAAATGTGTATAAGGGGAGGAAGAAGTGGCAGCAGGGAGGGATAATGCACCAGCTCAAATAATTTCTAAAGTAGTTTTCATAATGAGTGCAGCCCACTTGACTCCATCTACCTTCTTCCCTATTTACAAGTTTGAAAATGTGCATGCATATTATCAAGTCGCAATTGCCTTATGGTGACCCAAGCAAGAGGCTTTCAAGGCAAGTGAGGTTTACTATTGCCTTCCTTTGCAAAGTTTTTCTTGGTGGTCACCTATCCACGTATTAACCCTGCTTAACTTCCAATATCTTATGCGATTAGGGTTGCCAGGTCCCCTTTCCTGAATTTTCCCAGGTTTATTTTTCCTGGCCTTCACACCTCCACCAGATACTCAAGCCTATTGTCCTGCCCTGGCTCCTATGTTGAGTAATCTGCAGTGACCACATCCCACCCCACGGGGAATGCCATGACGACAGCCCCCACCCCTGGCAGGGCCTTTCTTCTGAGCCACAGAGCTATCCTACTCAGGAGGCAGACAAGCAGGCCAACTGCCACCAGGCTGAGGATGAAAGAGGCACCTCAGGAAAACAGCAGCTACCAGTGTCAGCTATCAGCAATGGTTGGAGGCCGCAAGCTGCTGGCTTGCGAGGTGAGGCCTGACGATGCTGGAGGATGGTGGATGAGGAGGAGGAAGAGGAATCCTCTGGGTGATGCTAATTTACTGAGTATTCTGGATAACCAAGAAGCAGGCAACAAAGCTTTTACTGTTCTACAAAACATAAAGGTTCTACAACAGTTCAAAATATCTCTTTTGTGGAGCTCACATTGCATATGTAGGATTCCTAGGCAGGCTCCTAGCTAGTTATAGATACTGACCAGACCTAAAGCTGTTTCCCCCAAATAGCATAATGTGCCCTTAGATGAGGCTCTGTTGCCTATGTTGCACTTAAGTAATAAGATGCTAAAATAGTAGACTGCATGGTGACTTAATGTTCATGTACATGCGTTTATAGGTACGTGCACTAGAAAGAAGATGCATCTATCCACTTCTTCCCTGCAATTCCAATTCAATTTCAGAGAAGACAGTATGAAAAAAAAATTGTAAACGCATCCCCCCAAAGGCAAAAATAGTGAACTTGATTTACCAGGGACAAAAAAAGGCAATGTCCCTGGTAAATAGGGGCAGCAGAATCAAAGACTACCTTCTGTTATTACTTCTCGTATGACAACTCAACTCACCCTCCGTTTCCGACAGCAAAGGGAAGGCCCAGTCCTCAGCCTTGCATTTTGCAGCTATTCAATGCAATGCATTTATTCAGTTTTGAGCAGGGTCACCACTCAGGGCCAAGCTACAAGTGACGAATGACACTTGAACAGCAAGTGGATTGAGTGGAGTGCAAGCAAACAGGGAGAAATACACTTGCCGTTCAAGTGTCATTCGTCACTTGTAGCTTCGCCCTTAGAGCTTCTTAAGGAAAAGGTGGGGTATCAATTTAAACAACTAAACAATAAAATAAAAGTCAGAAGCCTCATCCATTGACCTAGGTATGGTCTATTCATGTCTGAGGCCTTTCTCATCCCTGCTGCTATCAACTGAATAAGGGCTGTTTCATGTGAAGGAAGTATCATTCAGCTGAGCTATGGAAACCTATTCTTAAACATTACATTCTGTGAGACATTAAGACGTCCAGACTTGGCTTCATATTACATCTTTACCACAGGTTATTTGTGTGATCTTTGGCATGTCACCAGCAAAACTGGAACACTACTATACTAAAAAAGGTAAAGGTAGTCCCCTGTGCAAGCACCGAGTCATTACTGACTCATGGGGGACGTCGCACCACAACGTTTTCTTGGCAGACTTTTTACGGGGTGGTTTGCCATTGCCTTCTCCAATCATCTACATTTTACCCCCAGGAAACTGGGTACTAATTTTACCAACCTCAGAAGGATGGAAGGCTGAGTCAACCTTGAGCCAGCTACCTGAACCCGGCTTCCCAGGACTGAACTCAGGTCGTCAGCAGAGCTTGGGCTGTAGTACTGCAGTTTTCCACTCAGCACCACAGGACTCCTACTATACTACTATATTTACTACTATACTAGTTGTTGCAAAACAAAGCACAACCAAGGTGAGAAATGTTTTTGCCAACTGAAAGCACCATATGAGCATGCAAAGAGGCATCAAATATCAGCAGACTTTGACACTGCCTGCCTCTGTCAAGTGACCCTGAACTTCCTTGGTGGTCTCCCATCCAAGTACAAACCTGGGCCAAGCCTGATTAGCTTCCAAGTCTGGGATAGCCTGGGCCATTTAGGTCAGGGTGGAAGCATCATATACATTATAAATATTAGGATAACTAAGTAGAAGAACATAAGGAGCAACCAATGGACCTATCCTCCCTGAATCTGTGTAATCCCCTTTTAAAGCTATCATGGCCATCGCCATGCCCATTGATGCCCACCACTGGCAGTAAACTGGAGCTGTTCACAGTGTGCCTTAGTTTTCACCATCAAGAATAATTTAGTACCACCCACAAACCTAGCCACTACAGTGCTCACCCCCAATCCAAATATTATGAACCAGTTAAACAGCACAGGTTCCAATACTGAACCTTGGGAGACCCCACTGCCCACTGCCAGAACAGTCTATTTATTTATACCCTCTACTTTCTGTCATTTAGCCAAATTTTAATCCATAAGGGAGCCCATTCATTTATCCCATGAACGTATCTCATTATAAAAACAGCTCGCTGCATATATTTTAGCAGAAAAAAAGTTTTTGAAATGAATGGATACAATTACTAAGTAAAACAATTTACACCCAAACAATGCATCCACCATTAAAAAGCCAACATTAATCCTCTTTGTGAAAAGCACTATTTTACTTTGTAATTTCCTTTTCAGAAAGAATTGCCTTGAATTAGTGCAGGCTACCTTCTATGTAATATTTTATTATCCCACCTACTTCTATGTAATATTTTATTATCCCACCATTTACACTCTGCAAATCTTGTTGGTCTCTAAGGTGCCACTGGACTCAAATTCTGCTGTTCTAGCGCAGACTAACACGGCTACACACCAAAACTACAGTATATGAAGGGTTACTTCAGTCTAAACTCTGACTTCAACTGGTTTAGACTTGAGTAACTCTGCACAGGATTGCACTGTTAGTTTTTTATCAGGTAAGCTTCCAGAAATTTCAATGGCAAGTGTTCATAGACTTCATAAAGAAGCAAAGGACTTGTGCTAACACATAGGTCCCTTCCTTATTATACCCCATAGAAAAAGACACTCATTGATCCGTTCCCGGAAGCAATTTCTTTCAACGGGAATGAAATAGCCAAATAATGAAAGTGTAAGAATATGAAAAGGTCATCTTATCACTTTAGTTACCTTTTTAATAAATGCTGCAGTAACACAAATTCTATTGCAATCTGTGAATAAGGCCTTAAAAGAGTCTTTACTGCCTTAAAGCCTGCGGGAGAAATATATCAGTTTCTCCTCCCTGCCCCCCTCAGATTTTTCTACTAACGAACATACAATGTGGTCTCAAACAACATGGTTTAGATTTTCAAAGAAGATACTCATTCTCAATTTTTAATGACTTTTAATAGCATCCAGGTGCTCACATCGCTTAGAAAAATCTAAACTGTAGTCTAGGTAATTACCATCCATGCAAACGGGTTACAGAGCCCATAAAATTTATCTCAAAGAAATAGAAATTTTATTTCATGGAGTAATGTCTAATGCAGGCAATTTGTTAAAAAATAATTGCATAAAATGTTTCCAACGTTTCAGTTTAATAATCATTTTAACTATTCCATAGTACTTTGTACTTTTAACCTTGAATAGAAACATAGTTTTAGTCCTTTCCTTGTGCAACAGAATATGCAGATGTCCAACCAGAGTAAACAGAGTAGAACTATAATGGGTTAACCACACATAGGCACAGTCGTCATTTTCTTGCCTGTATCAGAAAACTTTGCTAGCAAAATTACCTCAATCCTGAATCCAAGCTGGGAGGTTCAAGTCCTGGGAAAGGTACGAAGGTGGATCCACGAGAAACCAGTTTGGGGGACATAACACTCTTTTGTGTACTCTTTGAAGTTGCTTCAGTTTTATTCCGCGGTAGGAGCTCAATTATTAGGCTATCTTTTCACAGGAAACCTTTTCAGTTGTTGAATCTTGAGTATACTTTTGCTGCTACTCCAACTCAGTGCTGCTCAACAGACTATTAAGGGAAATTTTTATGAGGCAGGAAGGCCAGTGCACTGGTTAACATAATTATTTTACAGAGCCCTGCACAATCATTAGTACCAAATAAGTTGTCACACAGCATGTCTTTCTTCCTGTGTTCCTCTGGCTTTCTTCCCCTATTTGATTTATATGATGGAAGTACATTGTCCTTACATTCATTGCATTATTAAATCATGTCTATATGTCATACGAAGAGAAGGTGCTCAGTGCTCTATCTCATTAGTGTTATGGTTTGGATTCTGGAAGGTAAACACAGTTATCATGGGGAGTGGGGTCACATTTAAGAACTATATTATTGTAAGAGGTGTTTCTGCAGACAGGATTTCTTTGCCTAATAAAGCTTATTAAAGCAATTACAGAAACAACTTCCAGAATAATTTGGATTTAAAATAAATAGGAAAAAACACAAAAATTATGGTTTACAGTTGTTAAACAAAGCAGTAAGTTCAGATCCAAGACTGGTACAAAGAGCTGGCAGAAACCATGAAAGATGTCCATTAGTGTACATGGGGTATGAAAAAAGGCTCAGAATTAATGGAACTAAAATACACAAGCGGTCTAGCAGAGTTTTATTATAATGCTAATGTTAATATTGGAATAGATAAGTCATTCAGAGAAATTCTGCACTGAAACTGATCAATACATCAATTCAAATTTCAAGCTTTGTTACAGGCAAATCGCAGATCCATATTTAAGGATAGAAATCTTAACTGGTAATCTGTTAAATTCAAGGCATGGGAGAAATAAACTATATTATGCCCAATTAAAGAACAAATTGCAGCACGACTTTAAGATTTACATTTTAATTTTTTATGGCCACCTGTGAGACTTTGATGTAGGGAAAAAATTATATTCTATTCAGATATATACATACATTATAGAGAACAACCAGGTAATAGCATCTGAAGATGCAGGATACAAATAAGGGCCCTACTACTTACAAGTGGTGATTTTATTTGTTTTCTTTCCTTTTAATCCTATCCTTGCTTCAGTGAACTTAGAATGGCATGCATGGTGCTTATCCTTTCCTCCATTTTATCTTCTCAACAACTCCGCAAGCTTAAGTTAAGAGAGAATGGAACATTGGACTTAACATAAAAGTTCCTTCTTCTCGAAGGCAAGAAGGACCCTTTGATGCACTTGCTCCACAATTTCTAGAGGCAGGAAATTGATTGCATTTTCTGTCTCCACTGGGAGGAGGAGCCTCCCAATCAGTCTGGAGACTTCCACAGCTGTCGACTATCTGCAGAGTGTCCCAAACAAACAGACAAACAAGACCTACAGAACCATTCAGGAAAAGATGAACTAATAAAGAAAGAACAATGAACATTGAGACTGACAGTCAGTCACCCTTAGGAAAGTGTAAAATGCTGAAAGGAGATGCTCCAAGTAGGGTGGGTCTGGAATTTTCTCCTTGCCCTGCAGAAGAAGGAACCTTCATGATAAGTGCAATGTTCCGTTTTCTCATGACGGGGAGGAGGACCCTCTGATAAACTTGTGATGTTACAAAGCTCAACTGATTCAAGGAGAGAAAGAATGACTGCCAATAACAGAGATAACAGTCACACTAAATCACTTGCTGTAGGACTCTCCACCCAAAAGCTGCCTCAACACCGAGGCTCTGGTAGCAGCCTTGCATATATCTTCAAAGGATGCATTTGTGTCAAATGCCACTGATATGGAAGCTTCTTCTTGAATGAACCATAATAATCTTTGAAGCTTGAAAGCCCTGGGATTCATATGCCAGTGAGATGCACTCATTTGCCACCTGCTCAGCATAGCGTTAAAAACCATTTTTCCCTTGGTTGTTGGATGAAAAGTCATAAAAAGGAAACCAGACTTGACTAGGAAACAGTGATTGGAAAGGCACTGAATAGTATCCTGAATATCCTTGAGTTCCTGATCTTTGAAGGTTTACCTTATAAGCAAGTTGTCATACTGATGGGTATGAATTCCTTTGAGATACAGGCTTGCAATGTGAGATCAAGCTTTGTGAATATCCAAGGAGCTAATGCAAGCCCTGAACTATAAGTGTTTTCAATTGAAGGTGAATCTCAGAAATTGTCTGTCCCAACAAGTTATAGGCATGTGAAGATATGCTTTGGTCTATGGAGGCCATTAAGGCCTCTGGTTGCAAGGTCATCATGATGATGTTCAAGGTCTCCAACTTGAACTTCCTATACCAAACAAACCTGTTCAGGAATTTGAGATACAGGATAGCCCTCTAACACAAACTCACGTCAAACTCAGGCTTGGGCTGAGCTTCCCCCTTCCCCGAGGTAACACCTTCTCCTCTGTAAGCCTATGAGGCTGTATACTGGGCTGGGCAGCTTTTGGTAACGTGGCTGATATTGAGCTTCAACACTCTTCTTTGTCCTACCCTTATGAATATTACAATTGGTTACCCAGACAAGTCTTCAGAGGGGACAGATCAGGGGTTTGCGCTTCCCTTTATCAGAAACTGGCACACAAGGCTTGGGGAGATTCAAAAATGTAATTGAAGGTTTATTAATAGAAGTTGAACTTAAAAGGCAGGTAGGCAGGTGTTTGAACGAAATGACAGAAAGGTTTTGGTATAACAACTTCACTGGTGTGAGGCACAACACATTCGTTTACAGGCTGCTTTTAGAGGTTCACACTGCTTCACAGATGTTACACTTGTCAAGTAAAAGCACAGCACGACTTTCCCTCCTCTCTAGACTTAAGGGCACTCCACAGAGACAGACCCTTCCCAGATCTTGGGCAGGTGTTATAGCTGTGAACTATAATCCTGTTCCTGGAACTGAAGGAGAGACTCCTTGCTACCTCCTTCCTTGGCCCTCTATACTTCCCAGATCTATTGAGTCTAAGTAGGGGTTTGTGCTGGTTTTCCCCACTTTAGTCACAAAAGTGCTTCACAAAATCACAGAGGATTTTCTGGCTGACAAAAGCCAGGCTCCAACTCCATTTCACCCTCTAACTCCCAACTGACAGCTCCTCCCCCAACATTCCATCCCCAACTGCCATTCCAGGCCAACCACAAGCGGGGGGGGGGGAGGAAACCTGTCAATCATAACCCTCTGACTAGGAATCTCAGCGTGTAAAGCTGAGTTCGTCACATCCTCCAACCCCCATTTTTCTTGGGAACTGTGGAAAAAGCAGAATAGATGCCTAAGAAACTTTAAGATGATGACACGGGTTCAACTGCAGTGATCTCTTTTTATAAAATAATTTTTATTTTATTAATAAGATTAAAAGCCCAATAAAGGGGCAGAGAAATAAAAAATTAAAGAAAAAGGAATAGGAAGAGAGAGGAAAAAAAGAAACAAAAATTAAATAAAGGAAAAACAAAGAAAAATAATACATATTCCATTTTCCTCTACACCACCTATTATATCTTTACACACATTGTACTTGTAGTTTTAATACCCTTAAAATTTACCTTTTCAGTACTGCCCCCTTCTATTTATTTTTCCCAAGTTTATCTTCTTAGAAATCAAATCCACAAATCATCAATTCATTTTTTTTGTCTCACACAGAAAGACAATAAGTGGTTTCCAATTAACCATGGAAGTAGCAGTGTTTTATCTCTAATCAGAGCTGTAAGTTTAGCCATCTCTGCTAACTCCATTGTTTTCACATTGTTTCATTGAAGGCAATACTGTACTTTTCCATTTTTGCGCATATACAAGTCTAGCCACCGTTGTCATATATAGAAACTGAATACCATGTTTGTTTTCCAACTGTTTGTCCATTAATCAAAACAGTGATACAACACAGGAATGACTCAGTAATATTGTTGACTATTTCTTCCAAAATCTGGAGCATAAAGAGGTACGTTGAATCTGCTAACACAGGAGTATCAATAATAACAACATTTGATTTATATACCATCCTTCAGGACAACTTAGGGCCCACTCAGAGTGGTTTACAAAGTATGTTGTTATTATTATTTCCACAATAATCACCCTGTGATTCAACGTCACCCAGCAGGCTTCAAGTGGAGAAGCGGGGAATCAAATCTGGTTATCTAGATTAGAGTTCTGCCGCTCTTAATCACTACACCAAACTGATAAATGAGGGATCGAAACATCTACAGCTTTGGTGCATCTTTCACCTGTTTCTATATCCTAGTACAAATGGGTGCCATTTTCCTCATTTAATTCAGTGCAGCATGCAGGGAATATGGAAATATATTTACTATGTACTTGTATTCCTGTGAAACTACAAATAAGAAAGGTCCTAAATTATAAAGAAGTTTTGGAAAATAATGCCTTATTGCCGTCGCATAAATATAATAGAATTACGACAGCAGAGCTGAAATGCTAAAAAGCAGGAGTCTGGTGTCTGTGAGGATTACTTGCTAACAGAAATCACTAAACAGCTTTTCAACAGAAATTATGAAATATAATGAGATATTGTCACGTTCCGTTTATAGGTTTCTCTTTTGCTCATAACCCCTGGATTAAAAACTGAGCTCACTGAGCTGCCCCTCATTACTGAACATCTTCAAGTATCATTTGGATGCAGTAATGGCCCTCTCCCCTCCACAACAAGCTTCGTTAACTCAAAAGTGTCTTTTCCTTGATTAATATAAAACCAAAGTACAAGGAGGAAATAAAGAAGGATTTAAATGTAAAATGGGTTTTTAAAATATATTAGCTGCTGCTTAAATGGTTACAAGCTAGTCTCAGTTCTCCAAACTGACATCTCAGGAAAAACATTGGATAGTACCCTCTCAGATTGTGGCCCAATTACTCAAGAAAAATTTAAGAAAATTCCTCAGATTTTATTTACTGTTTGTGTGTGTGTTTAGTTATTTCATAAACACGTACAAAAACATGAGAGCATCCCTGCTGTATCAGGCTATCCGGCACAGCATCAAGCATCCCATAGCCAGGAGCATAGTGGTTATAGTGCTGGCTTAGGATCTGGAAGACCCATGTTTGAATCCCCACTCTACCTGGCAGCTTGCTGGGTGATCTTGGGCCAGTCACATGTTCTCAGCCATACCTATATCACAGAGTTGTTGTGAAGATAAAATGGAAGAGAAAGAATGTAAGCTGCTTTCAGTCCCCACTGGGGAGAAAGGCAAGTTACAAATGAAGCAAATAAAATAAATGGCTAAATGCCCCTGAAGGCCCACAGAGACCAAAAACACCTTCTACTGCTACACACACAGCCCAAACAGGCAGAATTCAGAGGTATGTTCCTCTGATCATACAGGTTTCACATTTTTAACCTATAGGGGTTAAGAGGTGGCTTCTAACAGTAAATAATATTTATTTATTTAGTAGACTTTTTGTCCACTCTCCTCCCAAGCGGGCTCAGAGCGGAGCACCAATTTGGGCCCCAAATGGGCCAATTCTTTAAGAACTGGCCCAGCACGAAGCACAGGAGCACTCCCAAAATCAGCACAATGATGTCACTTCCAGCCTCATTCCATTGCGCCAGGAGCATGCACGTACTTTGCATGCACACGAGGACATTCCAAAGGTGAGTACCATATTTCCCTCCCCGCCCCCCGCCCTTGCTGGCAGGGTAAGAGGACATGGCAATCCTACACATGTATGGCACCAACATACAAATCCTACTGTAATGCATCACCTACCCCCCTGAATATCTAGCCCTTAAAGAAGGCTCAAACAGACAAGTCTCACCCATGAAATGCAAATTATGGACTGCTGCAGCCTGAATTTGCATCAGGCTATGCAAGACAGGAAGAGGGGATTGAACCCTTCAATCTCTGCTCTACTTCAGAATTTGAAACAAGGCTCTCAGTTTTGTTGTTTGCATTTTAAAAGGGGGGGGGAATAAGGTTGTACATAACTGGGGTGGAAGCAAGCAAAAAGAAGAGAAGGGAACTCTGCATTTTATAGGATGGAAACAGAAAATACTGAATCAGACCATTAGTCCACCAAGATTAGTGTTGTCTGCTCTGCCTGGCAGTGGCTCTCCCTGCAGATGCCAGGGATTAAACCTGGAACCTTATTTATGCCGAGCAAATGCTCTGCCGCTGAGCCACGGCCACAGCAACTCCCTGTGGCTAAAAGCTAGCTAAGCTGGTGTCTCCCCTTTACATTTGTTTTCTGCTTGATATTGCAACACAGAACCCAGAATGTAACGAGAGTACTAAGTTGTTTGCTCGGAAGAGAAAAAACTGAGGCTTATTTCAAATGACTGGGGAACAGTGAAAAATCTTTCTTCCTTTACTTCCTGTCTCCCATTATGTCTTACCTTAAGCCTTATTCACTACTTTTTATTTCCTGTTCTATGCGACAAATTGCAAGCTTTTCCTCACCTTTTAGCAATAAAGCCACCTAATAGCAGTTTGTGCAGAAATGTTTAAATGTAATGAGCAATCTTAGAAGGAAGGATAGCAATACCCCCGGCTTACTATTTTTATGTGCCAGGATTCAGTCTTAGTGTTGAAGAAAGAAAGCAGGACCAAGCCTAGGGTTGCCAGGCCCCCTCAACCTCCCAGCGGGGATAGGGACCTGGCACTTACCTTGGGGGAGAGGGGTGTGCATGCGCACAAAGCATGCACGTGGGCCCCCACAAGCGTGGTGATGTCACTTTGGGAGTGACATCATTGCGTGGCCCCTGGGAGCACGCCCAGGCACCGCAGGGGCTCAAAACGGGCCCGACCTATGCCCAAATGGGCCTGTTTTCAGGTGCTGTGGAGCGCAGGGGCGCTCCTGTGCTCCACAGCACCCCAAAACAGGCCCATTTTGCTGCAGACCGGGCCCATTTTGAGGCACTGTGGAACACAGGAGTGCTCCCGCGCTCTGCAGCGGCCCCTATCCAGGCCAAAATGGGCCCGATCCCAGAGACTGCTGAGCACAGGAGCGCGCCACAGGGGAGCGCGCATGGAAAGTGCGAGCCCCCCACTGGTTAGGTAAGTGGGAGTGGGGGGTGGGGAGTGGGGGCAGGGGATCCCCCGTCCCACCGGGGGTCTGGCATCCCTAACCAAGCTGCTGTAAGGACAATACATACTAATCCTCCCAGTTTATCCTGCCATCAATAGCAGTGATATCACAACAACAGATCATGGATTCAGGAAATACACCCTCTGTACTATTTGAGTAAAACAAACTTCATTTGGGATGCCATTTTGCTGAAAAATAGGAAGAGTCTATTATGTTTTTCTTCTCTAATCCCCACCCCCACTGACCAAACGGCTTTCCTGAGATTAGCTTCTGCATAACAGAAATCTGAAAAGCTCTTTGGGGTCAGTCATTCTGCAATTCCTTAGGAGTTCTGAGCATAACGTGGCAAATCAGTCGCTATGATCTATCTTTGTTATTAATCTACAATAAGACTAATGTTCTGTATTTGCAATCATTCTCACACAATGCAATACCAACACACTCCTAGCTATGCACCAATTAAGGTAGCTAGTGTTCCAATCTGTAACCACAACAAGGTTGTTAAGGCATGCATGGCTGTTCAAAATGGTAATTAATACTAACTGGGGAAAGGGAAAGCTTATTGAACATTGACAAAGTTTCCTCATTGTGACCTTTCCTGAGCCAAATTCCTTTTATAGCTGTAGCTCGCCAGGTACCACCCCAAGACTTTTTCAGGTTGGCAGCCATGTTGGTCTGCAGTAGTAAAGCAAGACTCAATTGTAGTAGCACCTTAAAAATTTGTTTCTGACTAAAGGAACTTTGACTCTCCAGAGCTTATACCCTACAAATCTTGTTGATCTTGTCGCTGCTGTACTCGAATCTTGCAACCCCAAGATCTGTCACTTTTTCACTGTTCCCAGTGCACCAGGGATACCAGTGGAAATCATGTTCCAGGACAGAATTCTGGCTTGGATATATAGCATACCCAACCCTGTGGCCAATAAATGGGGACAGGTATGATGAAGGCTGCACATACTCGAAACTATAGCATCTGCATTCTCATGCTGGGCTGCTGGTCATGGCTTCAGATGAAAAATTGCTCCACTCTAGGATAGCCTACCTTGCATTTTGAGTGGGGGGTGGGGTAGACGTATTCTTAATAATAATAATAATAATAATAATAATGATGATGATGATGATGACGACGACAACAACAACAACAACAACAACATTCAATTTATATACCGCCCTTCAGGATGACTTAACAACCACTCAGAGCAGTTTACAAAGTATGTCATTATTATCCCAACAACAAAACACCCTGTGAGGTGGGTGGGCCTGAGAGAGCTCCAGAGAGCCGTGACTAGCCCAAGGTGACCCAGCTGGCTTCAAGTGGAGGAGTGGGGAATCAAACCCGGATCTCCAGATTAGAGTCCTGCACTCTTAACCACTACACCAAACTGGCTCTCAGTTCTTGGTCTTTCAGCAGCCAAGTCAGCTTTTGCCTTTATATTGGCCACGGTAGGAAAAGTAATGCGGATAAACTCCTAGTCACTGAGCTTCCTCTGAAAATTCTGGAACAATGATTTCTCCTTTCACAGAGCATTTGTCATGCTCATGTCATCCATCTCAGTAGTCACAGCTTTTCTTTGGAGTTTTATTTGGATCCCATCAGGCTTTAGACCCATTCTCATCTGGTCTAAGCTGACAGTAATATCTACAACCATTTATCAGTCCTTTCAATATATATTCACACGGAAGTGTCATTTTGTGCAGTGCAGAAACGTACATTTGTTAGGCAGCAGCGCTATATGACATTCCTTATAGGCTCAATGCTTTGGTAGCACTTCTAATAATTCTGTCAGGGTTTCTCCTACCTACTCATGGCACATCCAGGTGTTGCTAGAGCCTGCAATGTTCCCGTCCCATCAACCATAATTTCCATTAAATCTTATTGCAATTCCATACTTCCCCTATGAAAATTATCCAGATACTGAAACACAGGTCTAGGAACTAGAATAAAGGCGATTGTCATTTTCAAAGTATGCATCTAAGAACTACGGCACTCTTGCTATCTACACATGCATACCAGTAACAGGTCCTTTCAAAACACAACAAAGATCAAGCAGCTCAAGAGAATCTTGGGCCCACCTGAGGATGCCAAGCTACGATTTGAATGGAATGAAATCCTGCCCTCAAGTCATAACTGACTTATGGCAACTCCTGGTGGGGTTTTCATGGCAAGAGGCTAACAGAGGTGGTTTGCCATTGCCCACCTCTGCAACCCTTGGCTTCACTGGAGGTCTTCCATTCAATTACTAACCAAGGCTGACCTTAGCTTCTGAGATCTGCCAAGATCAGGCTCTCCTGGGCTATCCAGGTCAGGGCATGGTTTGAATGCCATTGTTTTAAAGTTCCTTGATAAGAACACAGTTATAATGATGCAGGTTTCACAGAGTATACAGGCAATTTGCTCAGGCGAAGCTACAAGTGACACCTGACACAAGTTGGACACATGTCAGTTTCCCTCAAGTTTTGATGGGAAGTGTAGGCATCCTGTCTGACTTGCAGCTTGGCTCTCCTGGCAGGGTGAGGCAGATGCCAGATGAGATTGGGCTGCCAGCCAGGCCGAGAGGAGCCTCCAAGGTACAGCTGTGGGATGGGGTCCAGCTAGCAGCATGAGCTCATTTGGCGTATGCCTCACCCTGCCGGGCTGAGAGGAGCCAGGAGCATGGCTAAAGTTGCGGCTGCCCATGCTCCCTCAGCAGCTGCCTCTGAAGTGCAGCAGCAGGACGGGGCCTTGCTCCCACCTCCACTTGGCCTGGCAGGGCGAGGCAGATGCCAGACGATCTCATGCTGCTGGCTGGGCCCCATCCCACCACTGCACCTCACAGGTGGCCACCAAGGGAGCACGGGCAGCCATGGCCTTGGCAGTGCTCCCAGCTCCTCTCAGCCCGGCCAGCAACACAATCTTGCCGGCATCGGCATCGCCCTGCTGGGCTGAAGTGCGGTGGTGGAACAGGGCCGTGGCTGTGGGGGGGGGGGTGAGGCGCTTTGCCCGCGCTCCAGCACCTAAGTGCCTGAGCTGGTGAGCCGACGTCTGCCCAAACCCGCCTCGGGTAAGTGGCAGCTTGGCCCAGCTGGGGCAGCATGAGCTCGCCTGTTGGCCACCTTGCCCTCCCAGGCCAAGAGGAACTGCAAACGCTGCCGGGGCTGCAGCTGCCTGTTCCAATTGGTCCACATTAGAACCAAGCTCTAATGTGTTAGACTGACTGCTCTGCAAACTTCAAATGATTTCAATGTGCTTTACACCGAGAGCCAAGCTGCAAATCAGATAGGACGCCGACACTTCCCATCAAAATTTGAGGGAAACTGACACGTGTCCAATTCATGTCAGGTGTCACTTGTAGCTTGGTTCTGACTTCCCCCTTCCTGCCTGCCTCCAGCTAAAACAGAAGAAAAACATTTAAAGTTCGAGTGTTTAAATTTTGGTCTTCTCAAACCTCCAAATAAAATGCATTCTTCACAGTCCCAAAAATATATTAATCATACATTACCTCCATACAGGCATGAGGAGATTTGCAAAACTAGTAGTGAAAAATGTCACTGATTTAAATACTTCACAATTCATTTAGAGTCCTCTTTTCACATCAAGACTCAAGGCAAATTACACAACTGAAAACAATGCAATAGAACTGGATTACAAAAATTAGAATACTGTACTGTATAACATATGCAATAAAATAGAATAATGCAAGCAACAATCCATCAAACAAAAATGGATTACAAAAATTAGGAACACAAATGAACATAAACAAATTAAGCATCACAAACTCCTAAGACCTGTATTGCAAAAAAAAAC
Source organism: Eublepharis macularius (assembly GCF_028583425.1). NCBI lineage: Eukaryota > Metazoa > Chordata > Lepidosauria > Squamata > Eublepharidae > Eublepharis > Eublepharis macularius. Next base: position 40,677,334 of record NC_072794.1, read on the forward strand.
AAAAACCAAGGAGCAGAAGTATTCAGAAATCCACATTAGGAATAACATTACAGAAGAGAAAGAGTCAACATTTTTCAAACATAGCATGCAGTGCTTAATCTTCCTGAAATCAAGACAAGAGCCTCAGGAGAGAGAGCAAAGGTAAGACAAGCCAAAACTGCATGTATGCAAATCACCTTTCCTAAGCAGCCCATGCTTTGAAATTTAATAATCTATTTTTGGAAAATCATGAAGTGGTTACTGTTTCTGCTTCCTCATTTATGAAGAAATTTAGTCATCATGGAGTAAAAATCCTAGAAACCCACAATAGAAGAGTGTTTACTTTTTTTTTGGTTTATATCAGGCCTTTTACTTTGTAGCATAGCAACAAGTGATCTGAAAAGATCAGAGCAACAGGCTAGAGCAATTTCATAGCTCCTTGTGTTGTTTTAGAGGTGATATGAAGAATGACAACTAACCTTTCTATGTAAAATGACTATTCACATTTCTACGTAAAATAGACCAAATATCCATCTAGCCCCAGTTCCCATAACAGCCAACCAAATGCTTCCAGGAAGCCCACCACAACTGAAGCATCAAAGCGACAGCCTTGCTCTCTTGATTCCTGCCCCTCCCCTCCAACAGCAGCTGATACTGAGATGTGTATGGCCACTGAATGTGGCGGTTTTATTTAGCTATCGTGGATTATAGCCTCTGACGGATACACGAATCCATGAATTTGTCAAGTTCCTAAGCTAGTGACCATCATCAAAACTATATATTCATCATGTGTGTGAAGAACGATCTTTTGTCTGTCCTGAATCTTCTACCCATCCACTGCATTGGATAATCCCCACCCCAACTTCTAGTATTATAAGAAAGGGACAAGAAGGTTCCCTATCCATTTCTTACAAACTATAATTTTATAAACCTCTGCAGTGTCTACCCTTACTGCTATGTCTTTGTAAACTTGTACTTATTTACTCTATGTAGTAGAGTCCAATAGCCTCTTTAAGGCTAACCAACTTTACTGTAGCATAAGCTTTTGAGAACCACAGTCCTCTTCGTCAGATGCTACTGGACTCTTTATTACTTTGCTACTACAGACTAACACAGCTAATTCCTCTGCATCTATTTACCCTATGGCATTACTTATGAAATGTCCTTGAAACTGACTGTACTAATCTCACACGGTGTAATCCGCCTTGAGTCTCAGTAAGAAAGGTGGACTGTAAATGACATAAATAAATAAATACCCAAAGTGCTATTCCCTTGCCTTTCCTCCTGAAACTTTTCTGCATCTTTTCCAACTCTATGTTATTCCTTTGGAGGAGGTTACCAAAACTGTATGTAGTAGGGGTGTGCACTTTGGGTTTCCAGTTTGGATAAAATACCCGAATCGGACCCGATCTGTAAAGATTCAGGATTCCCGAATTGGAGCCAGTATGCTGGCCCTGATTTAGAAATCCCAAATCAAAGCTTCCTCAAAGCATTCAGGTTGCTTCAGGAAGCTTCGGGGGCCAAGTTTAAAGGGCGCTTTCCCTGCCTCTTGCAAGTGGCAGGTCCCTTTAAACTTCAGCTGGCAGGCAGGGGGAATCCCCCACCTGACAGCTGAAGTTCAAAGGGCCCCTTTCCTGCCATTTGCAAGCGGCAGAACCCTTTAAACATCCCAAACCCCCCAACCCCCAGCCCCATCCCACCCATCCCACCCCCCACTTACCTTGGCCCTGCTGCTGTGGTGATGGAGGTGGCGGCGCAGCAGCAGCAGCTCTGCCCTTCCCGGGTGCCCACCAGGCCGCTGCGGCTGTGGAGGCAGCAGGGCGGCAGCGGCAGCTCTGGCCTTCCCTGCCGCCCTGCAGGGCCAGGCCCCACCAGATCCAGCTTTCACGGCCACCCTGCGGGCCGCTGTGGACCCGGAGGCAGCGGCACAGCAGTGACTCCAGCCCTCTCCACTGCCCTGTGGGTCCGTGCAGCAGTGGAAGAGATGGAGAAGGCCCTTCTTGCCCCTCAAATGGCTGCTGTGGCTGCCATTTGAGGGGTTGGAAGGGCTGGAGGAGCCGGCTCCACACATCCCCACCGCCCAGCTGGCCACTGAGGTGGTGGAGGCGGTGGTGCGGGCCCCAGAGGAGCCGTCTCCGCATTTCCCTGCTGCCCAGCTGGCTGCTGAGGCGGCAGAGGAGCCAGCGGCTGGCTCCATGCTTCTCCGCCACCCAGCTGGCCGCTGCAGCAGAGGAGGAGGGACACGGGCCCCCAGGAGCCAGCTCCGCACTTCTCCTCTGCCCAGCTGATTGGCCTCCCCTCTCCCTGCCAGCCAGGTAAGTGGGGTGGGTGGATTTGCCCCAAGGGGGTGGGGGTGAGAGGGATTGCTTCCCCTCTCTTCAGTATGCTCCGAATCTTTACGAAGCATACCAAAGCAAGCTAAATACCATCATTCACTAACAATGTAGCATGGAATTTGCTTTTTAGAACAGCCAGTCAACATTATTTTATTATTTATTATGAAAGTGGGATTTATCAAAGGTGGCCAGTATAGAGCAAAGATGCTCATTGCTTATCTAACGTTTTACCGCATCCGAACAGTTGACAATACAAGAGCCACTACCTTCCCCATTGCTATACTAATATTATGCAATATCAGATCTGTGAAGGACAAAGCTGCATGCCTTACTGAGATATTACAGAGAGAAGAAATAGATGTGGTCTTAGTAGAAGAGACTTGGTTGGGTGTAGTGTGTCTGCTTCAACTAACTCTGCCTGGCTACATGGTCCTACACCAACCTTGTAATGGCCAAGCAAGAGGGATTGCTATTATCCTTCATGAGTCATTCAGCTTCTGCAGACTTCCAGCACAAACTGTATGTAGCATTGATTGTATGCTCCTTTCATCGGGAACTAAAGATAGACTAGGTATTCTGCTTGTTTACCAACCACCCAGCACCCCTGTAAGCACCCTCTCTCAGTTGGCAGAGATGACCTTGGATGTAGGTTTTGGAGACACCTAGACTGATTGTTCTGAGTGACTTCAACATTCATGCTGAATGCTCCACATCTGGGCCAGCGCAGGAATTTATAGTTTCCCTGAGCCCTGGGCCTCTCTCAAAAAGTGACAGGCCCCACACATGAAAGAGGCCACACCTTAGACGTAATGTTTTGCACTGAGTCTTTGAACGAAAGTTTTGTTTCAGACTTGCAGATTCACCCTGAACCATGGTCTGACCATTATCTACTGAAGGTTAAAGTAAATGTGATCAGAACACCCTTCCAAAAGGGAGGACCCTTTAAAATTGTTCACCCACAAAGGCTCATGGATCCTTCTAGATTCCAAAATGCTCCAGGGTGGTAGGATTCCAGACACTTGCTCTATTTTTTTAAAAATTTTTTTATTGGAATTAGAAATATTTTGTCATTTATAACAATCAAAATACTCTAATATTCCAGTTCTAACCCCCTCCCTTCCCCCCCCCCCCGTTTGTTGACTTCCAACAGTTTTCCAACCCTTTGTCTATTCTTCCCCTACTCATTTCAACTTATTTTGTCAATTAAACATATACTTTCACACTCTTCTAAACTAATCTATTATAACACAGTGCTAAGTCAGTTTCCCTTCACTTATCAACTAACTAATATATTCCTGGCATATTATTCAATAGTAATAATACTGGTAATATTCTCAATATCCTGTACTCTAACTTATTCATTCTAATGTCATCAATATGGGACAAACAATTTATCCCTCCCTATACATAACTTGAGTACTCATAAGTGATGAATACATTTATAAGTCAACCAATTTAACTTATACTCTATATGTTACTCTTTACTTCCTCTTATATCTCTTATCTTTATAACATAAAGTCAATCAATTTGACTCATATTCTACACATTTCTAAATATAACTATAAACACAATATACATTCAACATAAGTCAATCAATTTGACCCCTGTTCTGCACATTTCTAAATATCGCTATAACCAAAAATACCTTCAGCATAAGTCAATCAATTTAACCTATATTCTATATGCTACTTCTCATTCCCTCCCTTCTTGTATTCATGAATTTTAATTCTGTTAATTCTCATTTACACCCCTATCTGCCAGCAACATAATTAATTAATTAATTTCTATTCTTATATATCACATAATAACTATTACTCAATACTGTATAGAATAATCAAATAGAATAATTGCTTAGTAATTCTTCTTTAACTCTCCTCCCCCCGGTATAGTCACTTCTCTCTTCTTTTGTTTTTCTTCAATAATTTTCAAACTGCCACAGTTCTCCTCCCACCTCCCATTTTTTCACCAAATATTGTTTCAGCTTCTCCCAATCTGTGTTAAACTGTCCTGGATCAAGGTCTCTTAGTTTTCTTGTCAGTTTATCCATCTCCGCCATGTACAGCAATTTGTAAATCCAGTCCTCGATAGTTGGCACTTCTTGTACTTTCTACTTTTGCGCATACAAAAGTCTAGCCGCTGCTGTCATGTAAAAAAGCAATGTCCTATGTTGTGCTGGAATATCTTCCATTCCCAAGTTCAGTAGCAGGAGTTCTGGGTTCTTATTAACTTGAAACTGTAAAATCTCACTTATTACTCTTATTATTTCCCCCCAGTACTGCCTGACTACCTCACAAGTCCACCACATATGATACAAAGATCCTTCATGCTTTTTACATTTCCAGCATTTATTAGACGTGTTCACATTCCCTAGCGCAATTTTCTTTGGTGTCAGGTACCAACGATAGATCATTTTATAGACATTCTCTTTAATGTTAGTGCATGTCGTAATCTTCAAAGTATTTTTCCACAAGTATTCCCACGCCTCCATTGTTGTTTCTTTATTAAAATTTATAGCCCACTTCACCATTTGCACCTTAACTACCTCTTCTTCAGTATACCATTTTAACAACACTTTATAGACCTTTGAAATTTCCTTTTTGTCTTCTTGTAAAATTACTTCCTCCAAGTCCGAGTTCTCCATTCTTATCCCTCCCTTGGCACAATCCGATTTATAAAGGTCTCTGAGCTGTCTATATTGAAACCAGTCATAGTTTGGAGACAACTCTTCTTGCGTCTTTATTCTTAATTTAGAAAATTCTATTTGTGTTATCTCCTTATACGTTAAACACTGTTGTTCATTATCAACAGTTCTCGGATCTATCACTTCATAAGGAACCACCCAGGAGGGAATTCCTTCTTGTAGGTAATCTCTGTACTTTTTCCATATTGTGAAGAGGCTTCTCCGAATGTAATGGTGTAAAAACATAGAGTCCGCTTTTACTTTATCATACCATAAATATGCATGCCATCCAAATATTTTTTTATATCCCTCTAAGGCCAGCAATTTGCGATTTTTAAGCATCATCCAGTCCTTCAGCCAAACCAAGCAGATTGCCTCATAGTAAAGTCTTAGGTTGGGCAGTTGCATTCCGCCTCTCTCTTTCGCATCCTGTAACACTTTCATTTTCACTCGAGGCTTTTTGCCTGCCCAAACAAAGTCCGATATCTTTCTCTGCCATTTCTCAAACTGCTTGGAATCCCGAATAACTGGTATTGTCTGTAACAAAAACATCACTCTTGGCAGCACATTCATCTTGACTGCTGCAATTCTTCCCAACCATGACAAATTCAATCTATTCCATTTAATCAAGTCTCGCTCTATTTGAGTCCACAATTTCTCATAGTTATTCTTGAATAGATCTATATTCTTTGCAGTCAGTTCAATTCCCAAGTATTTCACCTTATTTGTTACTTCACAGTCTGTTATTTCCATAACTTGCTGTTGTTTTTGTTTAATCATATTTTTACACAGTATCTTTGACTTCTTTTTATTTACAAAAAAACCTGCCAAATCTCCAAATTCTGTGATTTTTTCTATTACCCTTGGCATGTTTTCAATTGGATCTTCCACAATTAACATTATATCGTCTGCAAATGCTCTGACCTTATAGGAAAAGTCTTTTATCTTTATTCCACGGATTGCATTATCTTCTCGGATCTGTATCATCAAAATTTCCAAAACCATTATAAACAACAGTGGAGACAACGGGCAACCTTGTCTTGTACCTTTGCCTATAGTCAGACACTTGCTCTATTGGGGTTATGGTAGGAGCTTGGAATATGAAGCTCCTTAAAGCTATTGACAACATTGCTCCTTGCCAATCTTCCCGACTCTTGGGACAGAAGCATGAATATTACTCTCATTCTACAGTCATTCCACTGGCTGCACATCAGCTACTGGGCAAAATTCAAGGTACTAGCTATCATATACAAAGCTCTTCACGGCCTTGGACCAGCATATCTACGGAACTGCCTCTCTCCCTACATTCTGCCACAGCAGCTTTGTTCATCTGAACACCACCTTTTGCAGGTGTCACCATGAACATGGACAAAATCAACAGCCTATTGGAAGAGGTTAAAAATGCTCCCACTCTCCCGGCTTTCTGCAAACGATGCAAAATGGAATTATTCAAAGGGGCTTTTTTCTCAGGTAGAGGGACTGTACTGCAGAGAAGTGGTCCCAAATAAAGGGATAGGCACTATAGACTTTATTCTATCTATGGTCTGTTGCTGTAAGGATGATCCTACTGGATAGTTTAGATGTTGTTTAATATGTCAGTCTTAGAATTGCTTAAGCTCTGTTTAGCATTTCTTCTGTATTAGATTCCTCATTGTTTAAAGCTTTCCAAATTTGCATTTATATATCCAATTACATTATTTATTGAAATTTGAAATTGACTTTACTGACTCACACTGTATAATGAGATTTGAATCTCAGTGAGAAAGGCAGACCATAAGCAAACAAACAAACAAACAAACAAACAAATACTAAGAAACTAATGTTCTGTCTTGTTTTGTCACTGCCAGTTCAGATGTCATCAACATATATATGAAATTAGGGATTTTATTCCCCGAAGTAAATTACTGCATTACTCTTACTCTAAACTTCATATGGCATTTGGATCCCATTCACTCAAGTTTTCCTTTTTTGAGCTCTTTGCAATCCACTTTCATTTTGTCAATCCTGATCTTCTGGTCAGTGACAGGAATGTGCAATCTGAGTCTAAGATTTGGGGGGAAAGCCATATTTTAGTCGGCCTAGCTAAATCCAGCTTTCCAGGATCAAATTAGAGAATCTGGGATCCATTCCAGGACCTTGGATCAAGACCCTGATCAATTGAGGTAAATCTGGGCAAATTCCAGAATCATAGCTTCAGCCTCTTGGTTGGCTATTTCCCCAGGGGTGTCTCTGTTTTTTTTTTCCAAGAGGGAAGAGGAAGTTAGTTAGGGAAGGCAGAGTGAATGGCAAATCCATGCAGAAGTTCTCCTTGTCTGCCTGGCTTCTGTCAGTAGCACTGGTTCAGTTGTGCTACACTGCAACAGTGTCCTTTGCTTCAGTTTGATTTAGGTGGGATTCTTTGTTTTGGTATGATTCTCTGTTTTGAAGTTGGTTCTCTTGCTTCTGGGGAGATTCCATTCCTTTGCTTCAGTTTGGTTCTATCGGGCTTTCTCTAGGTTGAGCTTGCATTTAGGAGTGTGCCACTAGCCCTGTGTGCCTTGCCCCTGTGATTTTTTGCCTGAGCGCCAGCTTGGAAATGTTTCCTCCTTAGGAAACAATGGAGAGTGGCTGGGGACACCTTGTTCAGGGACTCATAGAATTGGACCCTGGCATCCAATCCTCCTGAAATTTGGGGATTCTTTATAGGACAGTCAGGAGTAGGTTCCCTGCAAATATGGTAGAGTTTGCTTAAAAAATGACCCCCCCCCCACCAACACCCCAGATAGGCTGTCCTATAGAGAATGGCTGGATAAATCCAGGATTTTCTAATCAGATAAACTTTCCAGGATTTCAGGAAGCCTGAATTTTAGGGGGAATCCCCTAAACTCGGGTCTGGATTTCCTAGATTTGCGGGAGGGTGCATACCCCTAGTCAGTGTAGGCCAGTTCTACCTAATCTAACTGGCAGCAATTCTCAAATGACTTTTGCATCTTTGCAACCTATTATCTCTTAACTGTATAAGCCAGGGATAGTACCAAGCATTTTCTGCAAAAAAAATATGTGTCATACCACTGAGCTGCAGTCCATGTGCCTCTATTGAGGCAATATGACTAGATAGGTCATTCTTTGCCAAACTAACAGGTGCAGCTTTATTTTAATCAGAACATTTAATCTTAAAGTAATTTCTAAATGCAAAATAACTCAAACCATGCACATGCAAATAAACTGTGATTAAGAAAAGACACCAATACACTTTGGTTCAGCAGCAGGCAAAGAGAAATGTGACTGTAGAACCTGACAAGGCCCATTTGTGTCAAATACGTTCACAGCTTTGTATTGCTCTCCAAAAGTTGTTGCTCAAAAACAACCGACATCATTTTAAGCACTTATTGGAAAACAACAATGGAATAAAAATCATGCATGTTAGCTACTTAGTTTCACAAAAATCCAGATGGTCACACAGTTAAACTAGCAATGGAAGATCACATCATTTGGCTTTATCTTGAGAAATGTACATAAAACCAGCAGAAGGAAGAATAAGGTAAAAATACTGATGCAAATGTGGATATTAGCGTGAACAGAGGACAACTTACATTCTAAAGCATACATTTGAGGCACGTTGGGTCATTATGCAGAACACAGGGTGGACATGAACATGGGCTAACTAGAGAATTTATACCAGCAGGCTACAGCAATCAAGTAGTTCATTACGCATTTTAGTGGAGTTGGCTAATGGAGAAGCTAGTAATTGCTTTTATATGTCTAGTTCAGAGGAAACGATTGAAAAAATACTAGAAGTTGACTTCTACTACAGTATATATATATCGCCTTGTAACCAAAATAGATATTCAATGTACCTTTCTGCCAACTTTCTTGAAAAAAAGAAAAGTAGCCTTAGCAAGCTGGGGATCGGCTAACGTGGAGGGGTTTTTCAATCTTTCTCCACAGGCTCCCCCTCCAATCAAAAAGCTTCTTTAAGCTGTCCCCCCTCCCCTCAGGAAACAGTATTTGGGTACCAGCACCTTCTCCCCTATAGAAGAAAAAGAGCTAGAGAACCAACTCTGAAAATGCAAACAGCTGGTGAAGAAACGGTTAAGTGTCTCTCCCCTCCCATCATTCCTTGATTCCCAATTTCTAGCTCCCAAACTTGATATTTAGTGAAGAAAAAAATATGGAGAAAGTTACATGCATGGAACTTTGATTTTGGCTCCAAGGTAGAAGGATGTGCTGCCGTCTTTTATTCATGGAGTTCCTTTCCTTTCTTTAGGGAACCACAACCTGTGAATTTGCTGAGGGAGAAAAGACAATGGAATAGGAATTACTGATGTCAAAGGGCCAAGAATCTCCACTTCTACTTCTCGCCCGACAAAGATAAATGGTTCAGACTGACTTCTGTAAAGTTAGAGCAGTGTTTTCTGCCATTTTAATATGGTAAGCTGTTTTGGGTGCCACTGGAAGAAAGATGGATTAGAAATGATAAATCAATAATTAAATCAGTAACACCAGCCTGCAATAAAGTACAAGCAAGTCTATACAAACAGGAGAGTACGTAATATAACAGGTACGTCTGGACCATGCAGCCAATAGAAATTAGTTCAGCTCATTGGTATCTTCTATTGGAAACAGAAATAACTTTCTTTTTTTTCACAGTTCTTTCATTTATTACAAATTTCTTATGTCAAGCTTCCTTTCCAGATGATGTGCTAAGGACTGTAGGTTTCATGGTACCCTCTTTTATTTTTAGAATTGTGTATTATGGAAGTTGATGTCCCAATATTGTAATATTGTTCATGAATCATGACCATCACAAGCAGTCCCTTGTGAGAGACGAATTTACACAGAAACATTTTAAAAGCAGGTACATTTTCCAAAGTATTGAATAGGGTCAGGTTTGGGCAGTATCAATGCTTTAAGAATCAACCCAATGAAGATTTACATCACTGAGTTCAAACCTTCTACTTTCATGGCTGCACTGCAATCTCAAAAGTCAAATCCAGGGAGCAAGAACATGAGTTCTCAGAAATGCATTATCAGTGGTTGGCAAGAGTTAAGAAGCTCTTTCTGCCAGCATACAAGAGACTAAACTCTGCTTTAGCCAGAGACACACTGGGTGGTCTTGGTCAAGTCACTTTCTCTCAATCTGTCTACATTATAAACAATATTTATTTAGAGTAGTGCTTCAAACACTTTTGATGTGTGTGACAAAGGGGTTCTTTTAAAAATCTGGATGAAAGCCACGAGGCACACTTTACTCTCTACACCAAACAATGTACATATATTTTCTTGATCGCCTCCTTGGCTCCAAGCATTTATTTAAAATATGTGTATCCTGTCTTATCTCCATAGATGCAAGGTAGCTAATGAATCAATATAATTATCAACCAACAAGAAAAAAGCCGCACACAAATGGTATAGTATTTCCATCAAATACGCTTTACAACAGCACCCTTTTCCCCACTCCACAGTGCAGAAATGGAGGTGCTCTCAACAAGCACTCCAGCAAACCATTCCAAAGGACTAATCCTGCCACAGAAAAGGTCATAACCTCACTGTAGTCAAAAGGACAGTTCAAAGAAGGGGCAAAACACAGAAAAGGCAGTCTGAAGAGCACAGCCAGTGCATGGGAAAAGACTGGATGAGTGGCCAGTTGACACTGCCTCCTGGCAATCTACCCTTTCCTTTCCTTGGCTATGATTTAAAAACACATGATCAAGAAGCTTTTCCAAAGCTAAGCAGGTCTGAATCTGGACAATGTATGCAATGGAAACCACCTGGGAACCCTATATATGCTGTTGTGACAGAGAGGTGCAAGTCTAGAGTTATACACAAGAGACCTCAGTCTCAGTTCAGGGGCTTTAAACTGTTTAAAGTGACAGCTGAGTAGAGATGAGTTTTCTGCATGGAAATAACCATTTTCCCAACTGTCAGGGAGGTATAAGATGAATGGCTATTTGGAAGACTGGGGTTGGGCCATAAATGTTTGAAATACGCATCCTAAGTTAATTGGAGAAAAGGGTACAGAGTGATCCACATGGGGGCCGTCCTCACACGGGCATCTCTTCCGTTAAATTTACAGCATATAGCATCCTACCTGTTATCGGCACAGTAACGTTTCTTTGGGTCACCTAACGGCTCTTCGCGCCACCAGCTGTCCACACCAAAGCACTCTGTTCTGTTCTCTCTAACCGTGCAGAAGCAGCTCCTCCCCCCCCCCCTTTTTTAAATTATTCTGGCGTTTAATTCCGCTATAACGGAATAACAGCATATAAACATTACGTTAGAGCAAAACATTACGACCCTTTTGTTTTTCCAACTTTGAAATTATATAAATAGCCCTTTGCCCGCAGAAAACTCCCTGTCTGACGTGATCCCCATCGCTGAAGACTCTACCATGGCGATTGAGTCATTTTTACTTCAGCAGAAAGTTTGCATTGTGTTATGTCGTTATGGCGTTATAAGGACATAATAAAATAAAAAAAAGGGGAGTCGCAGGAAGAAATGGATTCTGGGATTGAAGGGAGGGCATAGGACGTTGCGAGGCGAAATACATCGATGTGAGGCATTCACACTGAGGCACAAAATAGCGCGACTATCAAGCACAAAGCAGAAGAGAGAAAATCGCTACAGTGTTGGAATAAGGTGGGTGTTTGCCGGGAAATAGCGCCATTTTAGCGCTAAATAAAAGCCCGTGTGACGACGGCTGGGGTTCTAACTCATAAGAGGATGAAGGGAAACCCACCCAACAGGGACATGGGCAACAACATGTACATCCTTTTCCTATGTACTTGTGCTCTAGTGGCTAAAGTCTGTGTTACAGTAAATAAAGATCTTTCTTTGTAAAGAGCTTACATTGTGGTCAAAGAGCCTCACCTGCATGTACTTGTAAATTGCTGCAGTACTTGTAAACTGCTTAATCTTGTCTGTATGCTGCACCTAATGAAATACTCCAGAAAGGAGGACGTGATTTTATTTGCCTAGATTTGTGGCCCATCATGTCTCTAAAGGTTGTGGCAGAAAACAGCATTTCCTTCTCTCATTAATCCTTTCAAAGGTTAGAGACTCCTGACTGAGCTAGGTTGGAGAGCAGGAAAGAGAAAGGAAGTGTGGCAGCGAGGAGCAGCACGCACACACACACACCCTACAGACTCCTGCACCTCAAGCCACAGGAAGAGCCTGAGCAGTGGCACAACCCCACATAACAGGTGGGAGGAGGAGCAAGTGAGCAAGTCCTCTCACATTCACACATGTTCCTCCCCCTCCATGACATACCACACCTTATGATTAATGAAGGGAGGCAGAGAGGATGTAAATAATAATAGTAACAATAACAATAATGTCAGAACTGAGGGGCAGATTTGCACTTTACAGGTAACAATAATGTTCCACAGTTTCCTCAGGCCTCAGAGAAGGAGCTTTGGCATGATTCAACTGTCCCAGTTTGCCAGGGAAGGTGGGGTGAGGAAATCAAAGCTTCGTAGCTCTGAAAGGCTGAAAGGATGGCTCGCATTTAGTATAACGGCTTCAGCTCCTCCTGCAGAACACTAGCATACTCCAGTTCAGAGCTGGGACTCACCAGCAGACAAAGACATGAGCCCTGTAAGCAGAGCTTCCCCACCCTTGTGCTCCCTCATGCTGCCATCTGTAAAACAAAACTCATTGCAAGTTTTGCTGCAAGGATTAATGAGAAAAGGAAATGCTGCTTTCTGCCACAACCTTTAGAGACACGATGGGCCACAAATCTAGGCAAATAAAATCACGTCCTCCTTTCTGGAGTATTTCATTAGGTGCAGCATACAGACAAGATTAAACAGTTTACAAGTACTGCAGCACATCTGGCTTCTGTTTCCATCCTAAATCAGAGATCCCAAAGAAAAACCCTAGAGAGGTCAAATGTCTTGAAGAATGATATAGACAGCAGCCATTTATGAGAACAAGATAAATAACTATAATAACCCATTAGGATAGTGTGGGGTGGGGGTGGGGGAAGCAGTTCCTTCAGAGCTGACAGAAGGTGAATCGTCAACAGGTGACAAAATCTGTAAAATGGATTTTTCATGCAAATAAAGAAAGAGGCAAATATATCTGTATATAAATAGCAGCAGCACTCTGCTACATTATGAGATAAGGGGGGCACAGATAACGGGGATGCTGTGAAGCGAACATCATGTACTTAACATTTTTATAAGGCAGTTGACAAGGTGCAGTGAGACGAGAACCAGAAGGTACAGAATCACATGTGCCTAGTAAGGAGAAAAGTAAATAAACAGACTGGCATAATTGAAAAGAAGATTTGCACATTTCACCGAAGCCAAGCAGTTTAGAGTAGGGTAGAGGGAGAGGGAAAGAGAGTATGCCACAGTGCAATTACCTATATAAAAGATTTAAATTGGAAGACAAAGATGGAAAATGCAGTTTAATGATGGTAAATGAGCCTTGAAGTCAGAAAGAAGGCTGATGATTAATGCTGAAAGGGAAATATAATACGTTCCAAGGTGAGAGGAAAAAAACTATCCTGTTCCGGACTTAGGTAAAATGAGGGAAAAGAGGAAGATCTAAGACTTGATCCAAAAGAAGGGAAGGGGAGAAATGTCCCTTCACAAATGGGCAGTCACTTGTCCCTAATGTCATTGTCATCCACAGAAAGAGAGAGATCAAGTGGGGCGTTTGGGTGGGTCTCTCCTGGCATGGCTCTCTTCCAAACTCCTTCCCCCCCTCCTCCTCCACTGCCTGCCCCTCGCCCCTGCCCTGTTCCCTCCATCTTGCCTTCTCTTTCTGGAAACGGAGCACCGCTGTGCGGAGCTTTTTTTTCCAGCGCTGCAGCTGACCCGCCCACATGGCGATGACATATCATGTTGTAGGTGGAGTTCCAGCGGGTGGGGAGGTCCTGAAAGAGTTGGTGCTCGGAGTCTCCCCCTGCCTCTGGAACAGCTCACGGGAAGAGTTTATGCTGTGGGAGAAGTGGGAAGCTATGCGGCGGCAGCTCTCCAGCAGATTGCGTGTCCACAAGGTTCCCTTGTCCCAGCTCTCCCTTGGCTTGCTCCCCGGCCCGAGCACGTCCCTCATTACCAGGTGCAGCTGGTGCACCATGCACACCAGGCCCAGGAGGGATCCTCTTTCAGGGCTGACAACATGATGCTTCCCACGTCCATCACCATGAAGCCACGGACAAACCCTTCCCCCCCACCCCGGCCATCCACTTCCTCAGTGCTGCCTTTATGGTGGTGGCGATGTTCTTCACAGTATGGACCTCGTCTATCCCCCAGGCCTGGAGAAGAACTGCCCTGTAGCCCGGTGTCAAGCATGGCACCTTTTTCCGGGTGCCAGTTCTTGGCCTGGAGCGGCGGAGGTCCTCTGGTGGCCACTAGTGGGCAGCGATGGCAAGGTACCCATGATGGCAGCGGCTCCAGAGGTCAGCTGTGAAGAGTACTGTGTGGCCTTTGGCGGCCAACAGCTCCCTGAGCACCATGTCTCTCACAGACTAGTAGAGAGCAGGCAGGACTCAACGCCCAATGGTGCGCCGTGACGGCATGAAGAACCATGGGTCAAAGTGTTGAAGCAGCCTTTGGAAGCCCACACCCTCCATGAGAGATAGGGGGAATCCTTGCAGGGCAATCGTCTCTGCCACAACACGAAAGCCCGCCTCCTGAGCCCTTGACCTCACCCTTTTCAATGGCAGTATCACCGACCCTTGATGGAACAACCTTCCCAAGGGTGGCCTGCCTGACCATTCTGCTCCCACCAGCAGCACCCTCAAGGCAAGGCTTCTTGCTTGGGGGGGATTCCGGTGACCCTCCCACTGATCCAGGCTCAGAGGAGCTGGTAGCCGTCTGTTTTCCCCCGCCAGATGTTTTGCTGGCCGAGGACGGAGACCACAGGCGTGGGTGGCACATCTTCAGGTGCCTACTAAGGGCCAACGATGACAGGTGCTTTGGGTCACTGCCCCTCCACACCAGGCCATTACTGGCCTGTGTGGTGCAGGGCCATTACCACACCACACAGGGCCATTACCACACCACATAGGGGTCATTCGGAAGGGCCCGAAAGTGCCTCTATACAGAGAGTTTGAACTGTGGCCCATGAACTGTTCCAGGAGAGGGAGGACGAAGGGTTACTGGCCGCGCCACAGAGCTGGCAATGGAAGACGGAGTGAGGGGTGGACTGCAGGCAGGGACAGCACCGGGAGTTTGGGATGGGGACGGGATGGATGTTTCATTGAACCCCAACCATTCCTCCATGGATCCCTCACCCTCCTCCTCCTCAAACAGTTTAAAGAGTTCCTCTTCCCCCAGCAGCAAGAGCTCTTCAGCCTCCTCCACAGCCCCCACAGGTGACTTTTGTGGAGCGGGAGTCTTTGCTGCTGCAGAGCCCTGCCCCGTACTGCTTCCCGCGGGGCAACCAGGATAATCTTTGCACTTCCCCCCAATGTCCACCCTTGGCCCCCGGCCGAAGCCTCATTGTGCCAGCAATCAAGAATTAAGGAGGAAAGAAACGGAGAGAACACTGTGAGCCCTCAGCCGAGGTGTCCACTGAGCTTGGCCCCAGGGCCTGGCAGCAGCCTTGGAACCAGAGGGAGGGGGTAGAGCCCTAGCCCAGCACTCCCAGAAACCTGACCAGATCAGGCACTAATAATCAGGGTGAGCCCTCAGCTGAGGTGCCCACTGAGTTTGGCCCCAGGGCCTGGCAGCAGCCCTAGAACCAGGGGTAGAGCACTAGCCCAGCACTTCCAGATACCTGACCAGATCAGGCACTGATAATAATAATTAGTGTGAGCCCTCAGTCGAGGTGCCCACTGAGCTTGGCCCCAGGGCCTGGAAGCAGCCCTGGAACCAGAGGGGATAGATCTCTATCCCACCCACCACACACAGAAAAATTCCCAGCTCCAATGCATTCTCTCTGTCTCTCTCCCAAAAGGCTAGCAACAGCTCTGTCCCACTCCACTGCCTGCTGAAACTGAAAGCCAGAACTGGGAGCACAGTGCCCTTTTATAACCAGAGGTCTCATAGAGAAAAGCAGGAGGTCTGTGGTTGGCAGTCAGAACTGCCTAACAGGGTTTGCAGGGATGAGATTGGAGTGCCCATGGCTAAAGAACACCACCCCACCCCCTCCCTCCCCCCTGGTGTCTGCTCCCATGTAACCAATTGTAACCAATTTGGAACTCCACACTTGTAAGGAAGGCCTGCCCATCAAGCTAAGTTGCACTCAAATTGGGGTTTCCAGGGTGACAGAAGGAGTACAGACAGAGTTCAGACAGTCCCTGCTTCCGTTGCCAAGGGAATTGATTGAAGGTGCCTGACTGTCTGGCTTCATGAACAGCAGACGAACGCAACGAACCAGGCTTGCAACGACCATTTGTTCATTTGCAATGGGGCCTCACAAACGGCTTGTTCGTGAACAGATGAACAGGCTGTCGGTGGGTTTTTTGCATCTGTAATGCTGTTCGTGCCCATGTCTAATCTGGAGCTAACAAGACTTAAACTATCTATGTTTTCTAACACTCTTAACCCACAACAGGATCCAATCTCTATTAATCTCTCTTTTTCTCTGAGAGCCTGGAGTTTACAATGTTAAAAAACCTTAACAGAAAGAGAATGAATTTGGGTAAGTTAAGTGGTGGGAAGATACTTCTCCTGAATTTCCTTCTTCGTAACTACAAAGAATAGTAGAGATCTTTCTTTTCAAATATGGTTCTCTCTCCTCCTTCCCTCCCCCCTTCCATTTATTTCCAAACGTTATTGCTTAAATGGTGGCAGCAACACGACCACAACATGCCTTAAGTCAGGGCACAGCCCATTTGTGCAAACCAATGATCACTGATATTTTCTTAATAGGTGTTATCCAGTCCTTAAATAGAATCTAAGGCTGTGTGTGAAATAGGCTTCTCTAAGAGGATTTTCAGGGATCTATGCTCTCTCTCGCTCTCTTTCTTTCTCCCTGTACCAGCAGTAAGGAAAAATGGCTTAAAAGAAAAGCTTATGCTCAGCTAGGGAGTCACTACTGACACCTCCCTAATTATAGGAATTATGTGTTTAATTCTTGGTGTTGTCATTCTGAAAAGGCAGCCCTGCTCTTTACAATTGTTAGTGATTCACTCCTAATTGACTCCTTAATTCACTGCATTAGCATTGCACAATGGCCTATAAAAGAAAACGTGCATATGAAAAGCAAGACTTCAGGTCCTCACAGTTAACACATAGAGTGATAAAAGAATACTAGGCAGAGTATAGGGAGTGTGTTCAACACTAACTCGGAATCCATTAAATATGAAAGTATTTTTAAAAGAAAGAGTGGGAAATAGTAAATAAAAGCCAAAACAGTGCTCAGTACAATCCGCTGAGGAGGTTTAATTTTATTCTATGCTATTGTGTTAAATGTCTTTTGATGCCTCAACCCTGTACATATGTCACGTGTGTGTACATATATGCATTCATGTCAAAAAATAAACTGAATTCAGAACTGCCAGACACAAAAACATTAATCAACCAAAGGTTATCATCTAACATTTATCCAGAGGTCCAGATAACAATCAGACTAACTTTAACTTGATGATTCTTAACAGAGATCAAATTCCCCCTATCACCCAAGTCTACAAAGGCTGATGGGTGGGTACAAAGAGGGAGAATTCAAAGTTTTTAAACAGCCCCCTTTCCCCACTATTCATGGTTTCGGACCTCCAATGGAAGACAGTTGTTTTACACTGCTCATTCGTACTGAGGATAAAATTCCAGATCCTAGAATTCTTCCCCGGAATTTTCAAAAGTGATACACACCAAATAAAAAGCAAGTTTAACATTAAAGAGTTGAATGTATATGCCCAGGATCCATAAATGAAGTTACTTTGTATGGAGAGCTACTATTATGTCCTCATTTTTTTTATTTGTTATGAACCTGTTTGCCACATCAGATACAGAGCACCCAGGCTTCCTCCTGATTAAGCCCTCCCTCAGAGCAGTACATTTGAGAGAGTACAGGCTCTCTCTTTTTCAGTGGTTCCTACACCATTATGAAACACTCTCCCCAGGGAGGAATGGGCGGGGGGCAGGCTTTGTTAACTATATTCCTTTAAGAAAGCTAAATCTGTTTTATTTAGGTGGACATTTTGCAGATAATGTAATTATTTTGAAAGAAAGTTATATAGCTATGTTTTTCCTTCACTATCTTGTTGAAAATTTTAGTCATCTGTTACCTATGGAGTCGGAGGGGGGTGTTTTATTTTTTGTAAACTGCCTTGAAGCACTGTTATTGGGAGGGATGGGCAGCATATAAATACATACATTGGAGTGCGCTCAGTAACAGTATTTTAGAGACCAACTATATTTCTAGGATATGGAGGGTTAAAGCTCCTTTCATCAGATATCATCAGTCATGGAATTGTTTATACTCCGTTTTAACATTTCTTCAGGCTGTTTTGGATTTCTGCTGATTTTTAAATCTTTGCAAATTTGCATGAGTATACCCATTACAAGTTTGTTGAAATGTCTTTGATATTGAATGTACTGACTTGCAGACAGTGTGTAATCCGCCTTTAGTGTCAGGGAGAAAGGCAGACTATAAATGACGTAAATAAAATAAGGTGCAACTGGACTCAAAATTTGCTTTTCTAATGCAGACCAACATAGCTAGTCACCAGTAAAATCATTGTATACCTGAAAGGTTAATGTTAAGAACCAACGCTGTAACTTTTAGACTTTTTTAGGGAAAAGGTGGCCTAAAATGCCTTAAATAAATTAATAACCTTGCTGTGGTTCATAAACATCTAAAATGATGCAAAATGTGCCCTTTGCAGTGTCATGTCAGATAATTTCATGATGAAAATTGAATATCTAGGGACAAGCCAATTTCTCCACCTATATCCCACAGCTATGTCTCTTTATCCACAGGAGATTTCCATTAAATTTCACAAAACATTAGGAAGCAGAACTCAAAAAGATTTTTTAAAAAGAATGTTTTCCTTATTTCCCCTAGTGTCTGTGGAAAAAAACTAAGTCCCATGGGTGTACACAAGTACCTAGGGCTGTGGGAAAATGCACTCGTAATGCTGAACTGTGTTGAAACAACAAAATAACAGAACCCTTCTTCTTCTGACATAAAATTTTTTAACACTAAAACCAAAATGTGCTTTTCAGAAAGAAAAATTCTTTTTTAAAAGGAGTTTTTATTATCTCTTTTTCTATTAGCTTTTTATCCTGTGTTCCAGCTAGGGGTGCAGGCAACTGGGGGGAAGCTTGCGGGGTGCAAGAGCACTCCCAGGGTGGCCTGTGACCCATGTGATGACATCACTTCCCAAAGTGACATCATCGCACAAGCCAGGAAGTGCGTGTGTGCTGCGCGTGCACTGAAGGGGAAAGGACAAGGTAGGAGCCAGGTCCCACATCTTCCACTGGGGGGCTAGGGGGATCTGGCAACCCTAGATCTCTTGGATACATCCTGCTAATAGCAGAACTTCCTACAGAGGCCTTTGGGCTTACTTATATCGGGGAAGGCACCATCTGAGGGATCCATTCCAATAGTGCCTGATCTTTGGACTTCACTGATGATTTTATTGCTTTTTATTGTTGTTTTGACTGATTACTGCTGTGCTATTGTTATTCTTTTTTGCTGGTACTTTAAAAAAATGTATGCTTGTATTATTTGACTGCTTTTTAAACCGTTAGATATTATTTTGGTAGAAAGGTAAGGCAGAAAACTCCTGTATAAATGTTCTCATGCACAAATATGCAGTTCATTCCCACCCATTTTAATGACCTAAGCAAACATTTCTTCCAGATCATACTTCATATGAGATTGTAGACTACAGTTCAATTTCTGACACTAAATTCTATCTCAGGTTAGGAGTTCAAAATGATAACTTCCATATATGCATTCTCAAGAGTTTGTAAAGGTTATGCCAGCCCCAAAAATCCGTTTCAGCAACACTAGAAATGACTTTTAAAAAAAAAGCATTTCCCCCTGAATGGTATGGGTAAGTGTCTAGATTTTTTTTCACTGAACCATTACCACAGGGAGATAGGACCACATTTCATATTCAGTGAAAGATTAAGCTAAAGAGAAACATTAAAAACTTATGAATACTTCCACTACATGTAATGGGATGTGGTAATTTATATTTTCCATTTCATCAGAATTCTTTTATGATGAACTCTAATATACCACCATCATTGAAACATTAATGGACTCCAGTTATCATCTTTGGATTTGGCTTGTATTTTAACAATAAACTGATTCAACAATACTACTAACAGATGAAATTAAAGACAGACACTAACTAGAGTTTGTAGCAGTTTAAGGAATAGTACTGCGCTAGTCCTCCAAAAGCTGGGAAAAAAACCAGAACGTCAAACGACTCCAACCAGATGCTATGGGGAAAAGAAAGTAACAGCAATTAGTTACACCATTTAAAGTGTGTGTGGGGGGCAACTAATTTGGACACCAGATTAAGGGCAAAGGGGAGAATAGTGTCCAGAAATTAAAATAAAATCAATAGGCAAGAGAAACACAGTTCTTTAGCGTTGATTTAGAATACAGTATGTATAATATTTATAAGAACTATCCAATTTTTTTCCTTACACATACAGGAATCTAGCAATACAGTCCCAAAGAGTTACAATCTTCAAGCCCATTGACTTCACTGGATTTAGAAGGGTATAAATCAGTGTCGGATTGCACTGTAAATCTATTGGTTGCATCTAGCCTTCAATAATGATGGGCATTTCAGTTCTATGTCTCGCCAGGGTTCCCCAAGGTATGTAAGAGCTCATACCTAACAGTTTCCTCTTTGAATAAAGCATGAATCTTACGCACATACAAGAGCTGGTGTAATTAAAACGATGAACTAGGGTGTGATGTCTGCTTCAAAACAGTGGCCAGCATTTCACTTTACAAGCCATAGCATAAATTTTGCAATGGTAAGCAACCAAAAACATACTTGTCCTGTGCATGAATGGACTACAATGTTTATAGAATAATAATATTATAAAGTTTGAAGCAGGGAATGCTGTTCAGAGGATAATCACCTTTGGCAACAAGACTGCAAAGCAGGCTAGCAGTCTGAACAAAATACATAAATGAGCTGAGTTTTAATTTAGCAGAGCTATCTGAATACAAACATAAGTGAGAATATGGTCCTATCAGAATACTTAAGGCCATCCTTCAGGATCCAACACAATATATGACACATTAATAATGAACTGTTCTAGCCACAGTTTGAACTTGCAGAAGATTAATCTACAAGACCAGTTATTTTTTAATAAATGTGCCTGGCACAGTCAGTACAATAAAAGAGAGAGTTTTTTAAAGTTAAGAGCAAGAGGAGAATAGGAATGAAGCTTGTTAACAGAACTGACCTTTTCATTCTGTTGTTGGTAGCAGTAGTATCTTAGCAAATCTAGGTCAAGTTTTAGATAAAAAGTTGATACAATAATTTTATTCCAGGCTCTTCTCCTGGAAATTCAGGTGGAAGGTAAAGATAGACGCTAGATTTAGCAATGTTGCTAACAGAACACAGCGGAGCCCAATTTCCTCTAGCCGTAAATTGGTGGTTTTTTGTTATTTGTATTCAATCTGGAATGGCCAGTTTAAGAATACATAAACTTGATATGGCCCCCAAGACCATTTCCATTTTGCTCCTGGTGGCCCAGCTAACGTTAAGTTCTTTTGTTTAGGTTAGAGTTGCCAGTTCTGTGTTGAGAATTCCGGGCGATTTGGGAGGTAGAGTCTGGGAGGGGTGGGGTTTGGAGAAGTGAGGGACATCAGTAGGGTATAATGCCATTGAGTCTAGCCTCCAAAGCAGCCATTTTCTCCAGGGGAATGGATCTTTTTTGTCTTGAGATCAGTTGTAATTCTGGGAGATTCCAGAACTAGGGCAACCCTAGTTTAACAGTTTACCATTCCATTTGTTTGGAACAAAAGAAATCATGACCAATGCGATACAGGAATGAAATTATACATATTCTGAGAACGATTCTAGGTTTCGAGTCTGAATCACTACATTAATTTCCATGCCCATTTTCAAAGGAGGAAAAGAATGCAAAAATATTCTCATTCACATACACTTTCTGATTAATACTAATATTTTTTTAAAAAAAATAAATAAAGCCTAGGGTTATTTTTTAAAAAATAAAAGTTGTTTCTTCTATTGTAATTGAGCTGCCAGAGATTTCTGCTGCCTGTCTTCCTTATGTAGATGGAGTTTTTATAGCGTATTGATGAATAATAAATAACACCAAAGGAATGAAACTCTCAACAAGGCAAAAGGTGGGCAGCCTGGCAGCACAAAACAGAATATGTAATGACAAGAACCAGGGGAATTTGGGAAAGTTGACAGATTTGGAAGGGAGGAGGCACTTGATTGTCCTTTCACTTCTAAAATGGCAGGATCAGCCACAAGTAAATACATGAGTTTTGACCCTTGGTTAGTCTCAAAGGAGTGCTTTGAATTTCACACACCATCTGGCTTTAGTTGAGAGTACTGAGAGGAACAAAATGTAGTTCAGGCACTGAAGTGTTTTTCATCTGCCCTCCTGGTTTGTTTTGAAATTACTACTTTGAAGGGCTGCTTGAAATGAACCATCGCAGCTCATGTCTCATATCTGAGCCAATTGTGTTTCCAGTGAGACAAGACTTGGTCTTAAAAATTTGACATGAAATACAAGTTCGAGTTCCCTGTTGATGTTGCTAGAATCACAACCAGTCAGAAATCACATGCAGTGGCAGAACTGAGCAAGGGAAATGCTTGTAGCATTTCTCCTGGCAAGAAGGGAGTCTCTAGCTAACACAACTAAACATATTAGCTTCCATGTTAACAGCGACCACTACGCAGTCCAAATCTCCTTGGGCATATGTAATGGGACAAATACATAACTTTGTAGTTAATGCAGCATTGAGGAAACTTCTAGGACTCAAGCATGAGCAGGTAACAACAACAACAACAACATTCGATGTCTATACCACTCTTGAGGACAATTTAACATCCACTCAGAGCAGTTTACAAAGTATGTTACTATTATTCCCGCAACAATCACCCTGTGAGATGGGTGGGGCTGAAAGAGCTCCTAGAAGTTGTGACTGACCCAAGGCCACCTAGCTGGCTTCAAGCGGAGAAGTGAGGAATCAAACCCAGTTCTCCAGATTAATTAGAGTCCCGCCGCTCTTAACTGCTACACCAAACCTACCCAAACTTCAAAACTGCAGCAAATACAAAAATGTTTCCATATACAACCAGACCAACATCTGCTGGGTTTGGCAGACCAACATCTGCTGGTGGTTCCCAGCCCCAGGGAGGTTCATCTTGTCTTGACTAGGGCCAGGGCTTTTTTGGCCCTGGCACCGAACTGGTGGAACATTTTGTCTGTGGAAACACGGGCCTGCTATCTTTTCACTGGGCCTATAAGCCAGAGATGTTCCATGAGGCATATGGTGGTTAAGGTGAGTGGACCCTTCCCCCTTCAACTGGCCTCCTGCCGGGAGGAGACATTTTCTCCCCGGTCTGCGCAACATCGAACAGCTCGCAACCTGCCCCATGGGTTTTCCTTGTTGAGGGACTGTGCAATGTAAGTGCTGCTGCGTGTTATTAACTGGAATTGTTTTTATTTATTGTACTAACTTGGTTTTATACTTTTGATGAGATCCACTCTGAGCCTGTTCTGCAGAGAACAGCATATAAGTGCAATAAAATAAAATATTAAGTAGTAATTAAAAAAAGGTTTCTCTTTCAGACAGATTTTTGACAAACATGAAAAGGAGCCAAGTTTCACTGTTACCGTGCAAAGGAAGGAAGGAAAAGAAACAGAAGCTACATCCAAGCAAGTTGAGAACACAAGGAACTGAAACTCAGAAACCGCTCTCTGTGTACAACGGAAATTCAAAGCACAAGTTCCCCAACTCTGGGGGAAGGCCAAGACGCAATGGTAGAGCATATGCTTTGCACGCAGAAACTTGCTGGTTCATTCTCTGGCGCTCCCAATTATAAGGTCTTTCCCAATAATTGTGGAGATCCTGAAAAGTCAGTGCCATTCAGTAGACAAAACTGAGTTAAATGGTCACTATTTGTGGATATATGGTCAGTTTGCCAATTTGAACTGCAATATTACTTCTGAAACTGCAATGCCAATGAATGAGCTATCTGAGAGGAGGAGGAGGAGGGAAGCATCATGTTTTGTCAGGTACACAATTAGAGAAGGCGCACTGATTGCAAATTTAGTTTTATCCCACAAAAGAAAGACCATGCAGAAATGCCACCCCAGCATACATTTAAGATTCCTCTTAGATTATTTGCTACAGCAAGTGAACTAAAAAGCTCATTGCACTACAAACTCCCTCATTTGTGGGTCTGTACATGTTAGCCATGGTACTGAGTAAAGGAGGCATAGGTGTAGGGCAGCCTGCATAATATTAGAGCTCAGGGATGGCCGAGAAAGGAGTACTCTATTCTCCAGACCAGGGGTCCCATACCTTTTCAAGCCTGGAGACACATTTGGAGCTCAGACTCAGTGTAGCGGATGCAGTAAAAAAAATGGCTGCCACAAAATGGCTGCCACAGGGGGCAGAGCCAGCGGCAAAATGTCTGCCACTTCTTACCTACAATCACACAGTGAAGATCCTTGTGCTGTGGAAGCAGCTTTTGCCAAAGCAGTGTTTTTAAAAATCTGCACAGCCAATCAAATCTTCAATAGCCAATCAAAAGCTATGCTTGGCGGAAAAAAACACCTGGACACACCTACTTTCTAAAAACACTTAGTGGGCACCGGGAAAGATGTGGGCGGGTGCCATGGTGCACACAGGAACCACGTTGGAGACCCTAGCTCCAGACACCAGTCTGGGAGCCAAGAAAATACACCCCCCATATGCATGCCAAGCTCTATAATATAGTAGGCACCACATTGTAGTAACAGCATTATAGATACAACAAACATGCTTCCTTGGAATGTTTGAAGACCACCAATGGAGTTCCTGCTCCCACTTACCTGGCCGGTGGGAGAATGTGCCAATCTGGGCTCCTGCAGAGCACAGGAGCGCTCCCAGGATGGCCCGCAGCCCGCGCAATGATATCACTTCCCAGAAGTGACATCATCATGTTAGGCTGGGAGCATGTGCATGCTCAATCATTGAAGAAAAGGTAAGTGCCAGGTCTCCCACCATATGGGGGGTAGGGGGATCTGGCAACCATAGCTGGGGGAGTGGTGGTGCTGAGGAACAAATGTGCATCCTGTAAACTTCCCTCAAATGGCACTGCTGGTTGTTGCTCCAGAACTGATAAGATAGCTGTACATTGCTATGCTGAAAAACACAAAGTTTCTTTTTCTGTTCTCACTATACAGAAAACTTTCTACATTTTGATTAAAATTTATAAGGTCAAAGACAGCAACTTATTGCTCACGGCCCCACAGGGAGCTATCTGGGCATTCCTGTCCTAGTTCATACTTGAAGCACAAATAAAATTTATGCAATCCTTTTGGTTTTATAAGAAGTAATAAAATCAAAGATTTCAGAAGGATATTTGAAAATGTTTCCATTCTGAGCTTCTAAAAATTTTTGCAATATAGAAAGCCCCTTTTCCAACAAAGTGCTGTGCAGAGGTTTCCAGGCTTGTAATTAATAAAGTTGCTCAGTGTAAAACAAAGTAACAAGAGTTTAGACCACTGTTATTCAACCCATACACTCCATCATGACACTTTCTATAAAAACAGGTCTTGAAAATTATGATCTATTGCCCTCACCAAAGCTGAATATCCAACTCCTCGTTATTTTGCTTGGGAAACCATCACAATTTGGCTGGAATCTAAATTATGCAATGTTCATAGATATTTATGTCAATGCTGTTGCTCTTACTATTTTCCTGCATCGAACAACCATGAACAATTTATTTTATTTATTTTATCACATTTCTAGACCGCCCTCCCTATCAGACGGGCTCATGTTCATGAGCCCTGTTCATGAACATATTCGTGATTGGCTGTTCGTGGGGGCCAGCAGGTTCTCCTCCAGCCATCATCCAAGTCAAGATACCTACTGCACCACTCCCAGAAACCTGACCTGAGCAGGCACCAGGAAAGGTACCAATAATAAATAATAGCTTGGCCCCAGAGCCAGGCAGCAGCCCTGGAACTTGAAGGGGTAGATCCCTACTGCACCACTCTCAGAAATCTTACCTGAGCAGGCAGCAGGAAAGGTACCAATAATAAATAATAGCTTGGCCCAGAGCCTGGCAGCAGCCCTGGAAATTGAAGGGGTAGATCCCTATCCCACCACACACAAAGAAAATTCAAGCTCCAATGCACTCTATCAAAATGCCAACAGCAACTGTCTCTGTCCCTGTCCACTGTCTGCAAAGCCAGATCTGGGAGCCCCCTTCCCCCCTGCTCTTTGCTCCCTTGTAACAAATTTGGAGCTCCACACTTGAAAGGAAGACCTGCCTATCAAGCTAAATTGAGCTTAGACTGGGGTTTCTAGGGCAACAGCAGGAGTTCAGACAGAGTTCAGACAATCCCTGCCTAAGTTGCCAAGGGAATTGACTGCAAGTGCCAGACTGCCTGCCTTGACAAACAGCAACAAACAAGGCTTGCAATGACCACCTGTTCATTTAGAATGGGGCCTCATGAACAGCTTGTTCGCGAACACCAGATTGGGCTGTTCGTGGCTGTTTTTTTGTTCATATTGCTGTTCGTGCTCAAGTGGAGCGCAAGTGAATGGCAAGTGAACAGGGAAGAATACACTCGAGTCTGTTCACTTGCCAGGCAAGTGTAATTCGTCACTTGTAGCTTGGCTCTCAGTGATGTTGTTTCACTGGGCCACTGCAATCCAGAACTTCATCTTATAAGTTTTACAATGACCTACTTAGGTAAAAGCTTAAAATGGTCATGAATTGTGTGACCAGTAGATACCATTTTATACTTTGTACAGTAGAAATAAAATGGAGAACAAAATGAACTTACTATGTAGGGATTCCCGTTATTATATCGTACCATGCCATGGGTTGAGTAAGCATTATTTCCAAAGAGGTGGCACTGTTTGTCTGTTGCAGTAAATAGTGTTATGTTGAAGTTGTTGGTTTCTTGTCCAAGTCACAGCTGACTTATGGTCACCTAATACGGTTTTCAAAGCAAGAGATGTTCACAGTGGTTTGCCATTTCCTGCCTCTGTGTAGCAACCCTAAACTCCCTTGGTGATCTCCCATACAAGTACTAACCAGGGCTGATCCTGCTTGGCTTTCTAGATCTGACAAGATCAGGCTACCCTGGGTCATCCAGGTCAGGACATATTCCAGATAAACAAGTTAATATTCTAATGTAATCTTTTATGAACTAGAGCCCACTTCATCAAACCCAACATAGCGGGTTCTCACTAGACAGACATTTATGTATAAGGTTCTGAAGAGAAATAAGTAGCAAGATCAAGAGACCAAGAAATGCAGCGCTTTGACCCTCCTCTTGAGTTCCTGGAAAAAATGGATGGGATAAAAATGCATTAAATAATAAAATAAATAAATGTAGAAAGTGCAGGGTGAAATATAATTATATGCAATTTTAAGGTAATCTAAAAAAATAGGGAGTCTATTCACAACAGCAGCAATTGGTTATTTCTCTAGCTTTGCATCCATTTCCAGTGTTGAGTAGTTTAGCGGAGTCACAGATTTTACCAAAAGGCCTGCTAAATCAAGAGAGACCTGGCAGTCCCAAAAATAAGCCTGTAGCTGTTCCAATGAGTGATGCTCTAATTTCATCATTTTAACTGTGACACCCAAACCTATCACTGCCACAGACTCAATACGTGGCATCTGGGAAATCATTCATCTTTCTCAGTTATCATTTAGTTAAAGAAAATTAATTAGGCTGGTTGATCAGTGGTACAATTCCATTACCACCTGCTTTCAATGCATACTTAACGTGGTTCAGGAGAACTGTATTTATGTCCACAAACACTGAAACAAGACATCTCAGTTAAATACAAAAATTGTCATATTGAATGTACGTAGGATTCCCCCTCCCCCTCACACACACACACACCAGTGTTTCAGTACTTCCTTCATGTGGAACAGGAGACACAATTATTGTAAGTATAGCAACCAAGGAATGGTCATCAATATGAAGGCATGCATCAGGAAAAGGCACCTCTTCCCATTCGTATAAGTGGATGCTGCAAATAGAAACCACATTAATTTGGATAATTTAGCATGACTGTGCAAAATGCAAGATATGGAACCTTTATACTGCAATATGTATCTCTGAATAATTTGGTTAATCTGACTCTGAAGTAGTTTACTCCCCAATTGCTGTCATGTGGGTTTACTGCAAAAGTAACGCTTTATAAAGGGTCTGAAATTTAACATAAATCAAAGTCAGATACACTCTGGATCATTCGGTGTACCAGTATATATCTTTACATGTCCTTTCCCATCCTACCTCTTGCATCTTCTTCTATGATAAAACTTTTAACTTTGTCTCAAGCAGTAAATGCCCTTGTTCCAGCCCTTTTGCTTCCAGTTAATGGCAGCATTCTGTTCTTCACAAGTTTTGTTTGTTCCTCCGAAGTCAATTTTCTGCTGCTCTATGTAATTTGAGATTTTACATGCTCTCCCATCCTGTGACCTGGCTGACAATCATACTCTACCATCCAAACTTCCTAACTTTGCTCTTAAGCATTACCTGGTTCAAAGGAGGACTCAGTGAGAGAGAGCTTCTCCTCTAACTGATAAATATGATGAATTAATATCAATCTCAGGATTAATTTAATAGACCAGTTTGCTAGAAGCTGCAATACTGAACAGGAAGAGTGTATGTTAACTAGTAACAAAGCCTGTTGTGGGAAAAAATACAACAGGCTCTGGAAAGGGGAGAGCAGGCAAGTGGCAATTGCCTTCTCCTCTGTGACTGATCCTGGCCAAGTGAAGGCAGGGGCGGGCATTGCCACCTGCTTCATTCCTAACTGCAGCTGGGTAAAGGGGGGTGGGCACTATCACCTGCTCTGCTCCTGATCCCAGCTGGGTGATGGCAGAGGCGGGCATTGTTACCTGCTTACTCCTGATCGCAGCTGGGTGAAGGGGGTGGACACTGCCACCTGCTCCGCTCCTGATCCCAACTTGCTGAATGAGGGGAGTGGGCATCGCTCCTTGCTTAGTGCCTGATCCCAGTTGGGTGAAGGTGGGGAGTGGGCATTGCCACCTGCTCCATGCCCAATCACAGCTGGGTGACAGCAAAGGGGCAGGCATTGCCCCCTGTGCCACTCCTCCTGATCCTAGCTGGGTGACGGCGAGGAGCGGACATTTCCCCCTGCTCCACTCTTGATCCCACTTTCGTGAAGGCAGGGGGCAGGCATTGATGCCTGCTCCACACCTAATCCCAGCCTAGGCTTCCCACCACAATGCGCTCTCTGGAGAGACCGGCTACCTCACCTGGTCTTCCCTTCACAGCAGCGCCCTCTGGTGGTGCACCAGGGTAGGAAGGGAGTCATCTGGAACATGCTTAGCCTTTTATATAGTAAGATTATAAATGGGGACAAATACCCGTAACACCTTTTATTGCAATCTGATTCTCACTCAACAATGTGCTTTAGCAATACACTCTTGTAGAACTCAAGCACCTTCCCTCAGGCTCTCAAAGAGGTGGTCACTTGCCCACTACTACATATTACTCTTATTCTGCAGTCACTCCATTGGTTTCCCCTCAGCTGCCAGGCTCAATTCAAGATCATCTCTATCACATTCAAAGCCCTTCACAGACTTAGCCCCTCATATTTGTGCGACCACCTCTCCCCTTATGTTCTGCCATGGCCGCTTCATTCATCTGAACAAGGGCTTCTGAGTATATGAAGTGGGCCCCTACAGTGTGCAAAATCAATAGCTGTCTGCTCACATACTTTCTCTGCAGTGGCTCCCATTTTATAGAATGATCTGCCTGAGGAGGTCAGGGAAGAACCCACTCTCCTGGCCTTCTGCCAACTATGCAAAACTGAATTATCCAGGAGGGCTTTCTACTTTGGTTACCAGTTCTCCGGTGGGGGTGGTGCATCCCAGGTTCCCAGCCTCTGCCCCCTGCCACCACTCACCATCCACACTCCCATTGCACTCACCCCAGACACAGTGCTAAGAATGAATATTTCCTGGGGTTTGGGGGGACCTAGCTTGTCCTGATATCTAAATCATATGAAATGACAAACTGGGATTTGTTCCCTTGCCTATATACCAAGGATTCTAATTCATAGTTCAATCTGGAATTTGGATTGGGGTTTGTAAACAAGACACCAAACCATAGAGTTAGTTGTCTTGCCCTTTTGGATCTCGCACACACACACAAAAACCTGTTTAGTTCTAAACCAGGCACAAGGACACACTTCATTTTATTTGCTTCTGATACCACATAGAGGGCAGCTTCATCAGTCTTCTTAAAAAGTAATGTTGCACCCTGCTTAATTAAAGTCTTAATGCACAGTGGGAGCTGTTGTTTTGTTGTTGTTGGACATCACGGACTTTAATATTGTTCAGACCATGTCTCCTAAAAAGCAGGTACGAAGTTTGACCAAATTGGCTTACCTTTGCTCCCTCTCTCTTCCCTTCTCTACAACAAAGTGCAAAATATGCCCTCAAGCCATGTTTACTTTGAAAATAGCTTACAGCATATCCTTCCAGCCAAGGGGATAAACAAGTAATTTCAGCACTGGTAACAAGGAACTCATAACTCACTATTGGAGATACTATTATAAATCCCAGAGGGTCTCAGTTCATTTCAAATGTACTGTGTGTCTCATATAGCCCACTGAGCAATAAATTGCTCAACAGTATTTGCCAGGAGCTAAAACCAAGTTGATCTTTTCAGCCTCAAAGTCAAATTCTTGTGCCAAAGTCACACATACATAAGGCACTGGTACTTTTCAATAAAATAAGCAGCTGAAGTAAATATCCAAGCACAATGTGAACTACTATTAGTGCTGACCACATAATAATAATAACAGTAACAACAACATTTGATTTATATACTGCCCTTCAAGACAACTTAATGCCCACTCAGAGTGGTTTACAAAGTATGTTGTTATTATCCTCACAACAATCACCCTGTGAGGTGGATGCGGCTGAGAGAGTTCTGGAAGAGCTGTAACTGACCCAAGGTCCCCCAGCTGGCTCCAAGTGGAGGAGGGGGGAATCAAACATTCCAAATTAGTGGTTCAGAGCGACTCACTCGTTCATTTAAATAAGTAAAATACCTATATGACTGGGCCATATTCACAGTCTGTCAGAATTGATATAGTTGTTAAGAGCAGCAGGACTCTAATCTGGAGAACCTAGTTTGATTCTTCACTCCTCTGCTTGAAGCCAGCTGGGTGACCTTGGGTCAGTCACAGCTCTCTCAGCTCCACCCACCTCACAGGGTGATTGCCGTGAGGATAATAATAACACACTTTGTAAACCTTTCTGAGTGTGGCATTAAGTTGACCTGAAGGGCTGTATATAAATCTAATGTTGTTTTTGTTGTTGTTACAAGCCTTGCAGAATCAGACTATAGTTCATCTAGTACGCTGCAAACAGCCTGCATGCAGGTGCCTCCATAAGCTCACAAACAAGGTGACAGGAACAGAGCCTTTCCTGTTTTTTTGACCCAAGAATCTGAAGTTCAGGGGTAAACTGTGTCTGTACATGGAAGTTCCATTTAACTATGATAGCTAATACGCACTGACTGATCCATCGCTATGACTTTCCGCAAACCATTTTTAAAAAGTCATCTTCGCTATGCCTTTGTATTGTGGCAGTGAATTCTATCAATTATGGAAACCTGAGTCACACCTGTATCAGTATGCTAGTCATGCACTGGAGTTGTTGGGACCAAGCATGTTCAAGTTTAATTTGGTCTAACTACAATACACAGTTTTTAAACTATGGCACCTAAAATGAGTTAAGGAAGTGCCGCTGACATACCTCCTAATTCCTGCAGGTACTAAAATATGGAACTGTGTCTACCGCAAACTTTGGTTGTTAAACTGGGGTTTGACACTTAGCTCAGGGGAATAGATAAGCCACATGGTAGAACTGTAGCCATCAGATGCTGTTGGAATACAGAGTGTAATGATTTCAAATGTGTGTGTGTGTCTTTAAATGTATAGTACAGATGAAGAGTGAGGGTGAAAGAGAGGGATGAATGAGTAATGTGGTTGGCTGATGACTGAGAGTGTGGGCGGAGTGAACTGCTGTTTCAGTTACTGAGTGGAGAGAAGAAAGTCAATCTAGTTTTAGCAGGCAAGCTGTGTGCAGCCTGAGTGTGTTTAAGCATTTCTGAGAGAAATATAACCTGTGTGGAGATCTGAACTCTGTGTCTGAGAGAAACCTATTCATTCTATCTAAAGCAAGCAAACTTTGTGTGCGCCTGAGAGAAAATCTGTGTGTGTTTGAGTGAGAAATTGGTATCTGAAGCCGGCAAACTGTGTGTGCAGCCTGAGAAAGTTTCTGAAGATCTGAGTGACTGAACCTAAGTAAAGAAACTTTAAGAAAAGGTAAAACTCTTTGAAACCATCAAGGTTAAATACTATAGTGAAACAGATACACTTCTTGTAAAAATAAAAGTTTATTTTGTTTTTTTTATCCTAGAGTATCTGTTATTCCCATATCTCATTCCTATCATCTGGGCCACATTGTACCATGAAGGAGCCTGACACTTGGGCACGTTATAAAAGGGGAAATTTAAATTATTTTGGAATACAATTGCTGGTGGCAGCAATCTACCCAGAGGGTGTAAAAGAAGAAAAGAGTTAAAGACAAAATCTAACTGAAAGACAGAAAGGAGGTCGTAACACAAGAGTCTCTCTAGACCTGCAGGTTTTTAAAGAGTTGGCTCTAGGTTCCCCAGATCCAACTCAGGTTTCCGCAACCATACATCAGTTAAAAAGGAAATGGCTATTAAAAATAAAAGAGAGTCCAAACAGCCTCAGAATGCCTCTGCGGCGGGAGGAGGGGCTCCTCCCTTCCTCCTCATGCCGTTTCCCCATTTCACAATAGCAGAGGAGCAGTCCCGCCCCCCCCCCCTGTTTTTACTGCTCCATGTGCACAGAATACTAAGAAGCAGGAAAAAACAGAAAAAAACCTCACTCCCCTGCTATTTTGACATGGGGGAAATGGCTTTGGGGGGAGGAGCCCCACCTCCCTCCACAGAGGCATTCTGAGACTGTTTAGGGTCTCCTTTATTTTTAACATCTATTCCCCAAAGCTGCTGTGTGCAGGGAGGTCGAGTTGGGTCTGGGGAACTTGATTTGGGTCTTAGCCCACCGACAGCAGCTGAAGACCCTTTCTCTCCAAGACCCCTTGCAGGCAACACTTGGAGGAAAGAGCTACTCATTTCCTCCCTTCTTGCCAAGACCCCTTGCAAGCAACACTTGGGAGAAAAAGCTGCTCATTTCCTCGCTTCAGAGTGGCAATGACAGCGAGGACAACTGTTGAATTCATGAATATCCATTTGCCCTGATCCACAGATTCTAATCAGCGACAGCAATAACACAACACGCAAGTATCTCCAAAAGGGACTGGTGGAACTAGGTTAGGGGGAGGTATCTTAGTAAAATAGTTCAGAAACCCCATTTCCTTCTTCAGAATACTTAAACACTGATTTAGATGAGAGATTACTCAATGTGAATAAACAAGACTGTTCAGAAGCTCTTAGAGAGCAAAGCTAGCAAGTTAAAGTTTATTACAAATGAAAGTAAATGCTAGTTTTCATCCTAGAAGAGTTGTTCTGAGTAGAGATGGGCACGAACAGCAATACGAACAAAAAAATGATACGAACAGCCCAATCTGCTGTTCGCAAACTGTCCGGGGTCTGAGCCCCAGCCCCCAGACTTGACAAGAGGGAACAGCAGGTCAACCAGGCTGACGGGCAAACAGAGGGGGCAGCCAGCAGCCAGCAGGTCAACTGGTCAGCCAGCAGGCAGTAGGTCAACTGGTCTGACTGGCAAGCAGAGGGGGCAGCCTGGGGACAGCAGGTCATCCCCTCCCACGGGCAAATGGAGCCAGAACCTGCCGGCGCCAGGGGCAAGAGGCAAAGGCCCAGGGCCTCAGGAGTCAGGGGGAGACAGAGAGAAGCCAGCGAGTCCCACTCCCCTGGGGAAGGAAAGGGGACTAAGCAAGGCAGAAGGGGGCAAGGGCAGAGGGATTGGGGGCCCAGCAGTCACCCACCCAAAGACCTTACCTAAGGAGGAGAAGCAGCAGCAGCCCCAACAGCCCAAAGCCACGCCCCAGCTAGAAAATAGTAGCCTGGCCCAGGAGTTGCCAGAAGCCAAGCCACTCCAGGTGGGGCTATTGGAGGCACTCTGCAGGAAGCCCTGGGCAACCAGCCAAGGAGCCGCAGCTGGACCCACCTTCAGCCATCAGCTCAGCCAGGGAGGCCGAGCTGCTAGCCAGGGGACTGCAGCTGGACAGGCCTTCAGCAATCAGCCAAGGCAGGGAGGCTGGGCAGCCAGGGAACAAGGCACAGCTGGTGCTGGTCAGTGGGGCCAGATCAGCTACCCCAGCTGCAACTGCTTGGTGCAGCCCAAGACTGGGCTGGAAGAGGGGTGGGGCAGTAGAAGGAAGCCCTATAAAAGCTGGCTGGGAAGAGCCCTGTGGTGGTGGATGTGAGTAAGGAGTGATAATGTGGAGTGAGAGCGGTGCAATGCAAGAGTGGAGGTTTGGAGGAGAGTGCTGGAAGGAGGGGATGAAGAAGGACGCAGGGGGCAAGCAGGCCAGGTTGAGCAGGCCAGCGAGTGGACTGAGAGGGAGTCTGGGTGAGGTATACCGCCCCTCCTTTCACAGAGCAGGGTCCTGCAGCATCCCTGGCCCCCCTATGATGTCAGGAGCAGACCGCCCAATGCCACGCCCAGCGGCAGCGGCGGCAAGCCCTGACACAAACAAGCTGTTCATGAGGCCCCGTTCTAAACGAACAGGTGGTCGTTGCAAGCCTTATTCATTGCTGTTCATCAAGCCAGACAGTCTGGCACCTGCAATCAATTCTCTTGGCAACTTAGGCAGGGATTGTCTGAACTCTCAACTCCTGCTGTTGCCCTGGAAGCACCAGTCTAAGCCCAATTTAGCTTGATAGGCAGGTCTTCCTTTCAAGTGTGGAGCTCCAAATTTGTTACAACAAGGGAGCAAACAACAGGGGGGAGGGGGGCTCCCAGCTCTGGCTTTGCAGACAGTGGAGAGGGAGAGAGAGAGTTGCTGTTGGCATTTTGATAGAGTGCATTGGAGCTTGAATTTTCTTTGTGTGTGGTGGGATAGGGATCTACCCCTTCAAGTTCCAGGGCTGCTGCCAGGCTCTGGGCCAAGCTATTATTTATTATGGGTACCTTTCCTGGTGCCTGCTCAGTTCAGGTTTCTGGGAGTGGTGCAGTAGGTATCTTGACTTGGATGATGGCTGGAGGAGAGCCTGCTGGCCCCCACGAACAGCCAACCACGAACATGTTCGTAAACAGGGCTATGTTCATGGTTGTCCGTGAGTCCCTGTTCGTGGATGGCAACAAAAAACGAACATCATGTTCAGGTTTTTTTTCTGTTCGTGCCAATGTATAGTTCTGAGATGTAGATTAGGCCTTTCCTAAGAGTACATGAACTTGAATGTATATCTGAGGAACTAGTAGTGTTGATTTAATACTTACATTCAGGTATTTGAAAAAGTGTTTGATGTGGAAACACGTGGGCCTCATCCCTACAAAAAAATCTCACGGTGGTTACCCACTAAAATGGCAGAATGGAACGCTTCAATTCAATAATTTACCAATGTGACAGATCAAACGACTGTGAAACTGAATTCTGAGGTTTGCTTTAAGGGAGGCACTCAGCAATAGCTATCAATCACAAGGACAGCAATTGGCTTAGAGAAGTGCGGGGGTGTTAGAAATTATCCCGAATGTCTTTCTATTGCTGACAGGTGTTAATGCTCATTTAAGTCAAAAACACGGCAGATTTTTTTTTTAAATCTATTTTCCCTTTAATCTTTAGAATGCCTTTGTCTGAGACTTGTGTTAGGTATATGTCTAGCTCTAGTATTACGACACATCATTAACCAAAAGAAATTAACTTAGAGAGAATCAAAGCCAGGCTGTGTATGGCCAGATATGAACTTAGATCTGGAAGGAAGTTTGTTAGGGGGCCAAATAGGGCTGCAGAGGGCTACTTGCGGGGAACAGCAGGGTACTCACCCCTCATGCATGTGCACTCTGACACTCCCCAGTTGCACCAGGAAATACCATTTTCCAGCCTGATAGAAAAATTGTGGTGCACACTGAAGCCGACCTCAAAAACTGCCCCCTGGAGGCAGTTTTCACTGAGCTTTGCTTCTGTCACATTGGAAAATGAGTGCAATGGAGGACTCACGGAGTTGCTGTGTGTGCTGTAGTGATGTTCGAGAGTGCCCTCAAGTGACCCCTAGTGAGTTTTCAAGGCAAGAGACTAACAGAGGTGGTTTGCTATTGCCTGCCTCTGCAACCCTGTCTTCATTGGAGGTCTCCCATCCAATTACTAACCAAGGCAGACCCTGCTTAGTTTCTGAGATCCAATAAGGCTCACCTGGACTATCCAGGCCAGGGGGCACATCGCAGTGGAGCTCAGTAAAAACTGCCTCTAGGTAGGCGGTTTTCACAGAAATTTGTTTCAGTGCACACTACGATTCTTCCATCACCAGTGCAATGGGAGAGGGCAGGAAAGTGTGCATGTACTTCTCTCCAACACAATGCCTCCCCCTGCTGGGCAGGTGAGTGGGGCCGGGGGGGGCAGCAGGTGAGGGGGGGGGAGATGGCAAGCCTATGTGGAAGGGGTATTCTCTGTCACAGGGTCTGTCATATCAGTGGTTTATATTTGTATTTTACTCCACTTATATCCCGCCCTCCCGTGAGCAAGCTCAGGGTGGGTCATAATGAAAAATAAATCATACACATGTAAAACACATTAAAAACAAGTAAATCACATAAGATAACAAATTAATGGTTTAAGATAGAATGCACATATTGAAGTCCAGAATGTAGAAGGTATTGTTCCAAGGTTTAAAAAAAAATTAAAGCAAAATTTGGAGCTGTATCAAATATAATTGACAAGGGTAGCACATGGTACTATAAACTACCTGCACATTCTCTTTGCATATGTGCACACGTTTTGTTGCTTTGAATCACATTTCATGACAATTTAGAAACCTACATGTAGTGGGAGAATCCTCAAAACTGGGGATTTGATAGCACTAAAGCAGAAAACTTAAACTTTGGCACTGTACAAATGTACTTTTGGAACTGTATATTTTGTGTCTGGTTACACTTTTTTTTAGAAAAAAAGCCCTGTATCACTCTGTTCACCAGGCAAAAGCAGAAGTTCATACCTGTAATATTTTTACCAGGAAATTATCCTGAATGTCTTTCTATTGCTGACAGATGTTAATGCTCATTTAAGTCAAAAGCACGGCAGATTTTTCTATAGACTTCAGACTCCTTGTCAAGAGAGTAGGTCAATGTTATGTTCCCTTTCTGTGATACACAACTTTGCAAACAGTTCCAGGCAGTTCTCTGGGATCAGTATCAGCATTCGATGCAGAAGTTCTCACATGGTGGGATGTGTACCTTGTTGGTGTTGGGAAGTCAAATAAACAACATAAGCTTCTCTCCTTACACATCCCCAACTAGTAGCTCTCTCATATACTGAGTGTTGAGTCTGAGAATGATGAATGAAACAGCCCCTTATAAAGAGTACACTTATGTATTCTCTATGTGTGGCGTGGCCTTAAAAAGACCTTACACCCTAGTTATTTTTTTTAAAAATATATATATTATATTTGTATTCTGCCCTCCCCGCAAGCAGGCTCAGGGCGGATAACAGCAATTAAAACATTCAAAACATTCCATATAAAACATTTTAAAGCATTGTACAAAACTATAAAAAATAGCAGCACTCTTTTTCTTGATGGCGGCAATACAGTTAATTACAAATAGTGCAACAGTACAGTTGAACATAGCAGCAGCTTAAGAACAGTGGTGGGCAGCTCTCATAGTTGTATGAGGAGCTAGTTACCTATTGTGTGCAAACTAAACTTCCAAAACACCGGGGAATAAATAACAAGTCTTAGAGCCATATATTTTTTAAGTTTTTAGCTTTTTATTTTATTAGTGCAAAAACATTTAAAAAATAAAAAAGCAAATAGGAGAGGGAAAAAAAGAAAACAGTGCTGGCTACAAAAACACTATTGGCAAATCTATACATAGCTATGTATAAAAGATTTCAGATATCTAAAGATAAGCCTTCTGTATGCAATACGTTCAAATGCTGATAAGTTTAATAAGGTCTTCAATCCAGTGATTTACAGGAAGTGGGCTTTTGTCTTTCTAGAGTTGAAGTATAAGTATTTTAGCAACTGTAAGGGCACGGAGAGTCCATTTCCGTTCACCATCAGTCAGATTCCAAGAGAAAGGCAAGTAGTTTAACAATACATTAAAAGTACATTAACATCCTCAAAAATAAATGAGTTTTCTAACACAAAATTAATATGACTAATAACTTCCTTCCAAAAGAGCCAAATGACTAAAAATGTCCAAAGCATATGCTTCAGAGATGCATTTTGTGAATTATGCCACCAACAATTAGTCACTGTGCTTAAATCTTTAATAAGAAGATGCTGTGGTGACCAATTAGGATTGCTGTTCCCCCAATGGGAGTAGAGATCCCCCATTCCCACCCTCCACCACCACTCACCTGGCCAGTGGGAGGAAAGGCCAGAGAACAGGACTCCAGGGCTCACTCCCAGGGTGGTGTGACAGCGTCACCCCTGGGAGTAACATCATTATGCCACACAGGGAGTACTCCTGTTCTTCACACGCAGCCAACTGGTGCGTACATGCTCCTGGGCCTGCATGATGATGTCACTTACCTGAAGTGATATCATCGCACAGGCTCAGGAGCATGCATGTGAAGAAGACTGAGGCAAGTTCCAGGTCCCTCCTCCCAACGGAAGGGTAAGGGACCTGGCAACTCTATGCCCAACATACTCTAAATGTAATTTTTTTTGCTGAATAAGTAGCTACTTAAGAACCATAGTAGCAACAGGTATATGGCTTAAGGCCTTATCTCATTGCTTTAGCAAAACTGGACACTCGAGATCATTATTCCATTCATCTCTAAGGTTCTGTGTATCGTATTTATTAACTAACCTCAAATATTTATATATGTAACCCCCAGAGTCCTGAGGTCCAGGTTCAACTTCTAGAGATATGTTTACAAATTCAAAATGTAAATCCAATTTATTTAAATATAACAGAACACAACTGTGAAAATGTTCCCAAAGTTATTAATACTAGTTAACTAACCAGTGACCCCAGAGCAGAGTCCCACTCACAATCCACTTGGTAGAGGGCGCAGGCAGTTCTGTGGGTTTGGCCAGAGGCTATGCCTGGAATAGAGTCCCAAATATCCAGAAGGCCTTGCAACAAGAGGACTCTTTTTATGAAGATGCTGTATGAATCCTGGAGCTTGCTTGTTGCCCTAGGAGCCATTCCCCTTTCCTCCTGGCAAGACAAAGTGGGGCAGCTCTGTACTATGGTATTGGCCTCAAGCAGTCAATGAAGAATTCAGCTGTCAGCAGTTCCTGCTCTTTGTTCTTCCTTGCTTCCTCAACTCTTCCCAGCTACTGCTATTCTCCCAGGGAGAAGTGTTCAGTTCTTCCCAGCTGGCAGTTTCAGTTCTGTGACCTCCTTAGATCCAAAGTTTGAAAACAAGCTTTGCCTTCCAAAAAGCACTAGCTTTAGCACTCCGTTCTCTCTCTTCTAGTCTTTTCAGCTAGCTTAGTCCTGCATTATACCACCTCTCCTAGTCATGGTGGCCTTTTCCAACACATGCCCCATAAGCCTTTGCCAAACATCATGCAAATTAATACAAACCTAGATACACATCAATTATCTGCTAGTCTGATCTATCTAAGTATCTGCAGTCTATTAATCAGACCTAGGTCCTAGGTTCCAAACCCTTTTTTCAGTACAGGCTTACATATACAAATATTGTAGACTTTGCTTTCTGTATTGATTTAATAAGAATCTCCAAAAGTGGAGGAGATCCTGAAGCACTCGAGGCTGCTGGTCCATATTTGCAATTGTAAATATTGCCATTGGGCAAAAGTTGGCAAATCGTATTTAGACCTCAGTTGAAAAAATGATAAGAACTCATTATCATTATCTAAAAATCCATCTTGAGAATGGTCTGAATTGAAGATCTGCAAGTCTGGGCCTAGACAATAATGGGATGTGACACTGCCTGGAGAACCCTTTGGGTTGGATCCATCACATGGGTTTATGGCCAGTTTTGAAAAGGGGGATTTTTTATTTTATTTTTTTTGCTTTCCCCTTCCCCTTTCTGAAACTCCTCTAAAGACTGGGAGAGCTTTGCAAGCAAAATGAGCTACAAAGGGCAGCAGCAACAAGGACAAATCAGGTAAAATAATTGTTTCCTCTGTTAATGGCTGTGAAGAGGCAATTTTACCTGATCCCCCGCCATCACTGCAGCCCCCTGTCCTGCAGTGCATTTTGCTAGCAATCCTCAAAGAGCAGTTTCAGGATAAACAAAAGGCAGCTTGGGGGAAGATCTGCTCTGCCAATACGTTTCATGAACTCCTTCAGCAGTTCTAATAGCATGTTTCTTCCCTTGTAAGAATGGCAGGATACCAAACCATCGCCCAACACAGACTATTGCTAAATTATGCCTTGGTTTTGCTGCTTGTTTTCTTTCAAAAACACACACAACTGTACCATTAATCTCCGGAAGCAGACTGTTATCTTTGCTCAACATTTTCATCTATAAGATATACATTAAAAATAAAGAGCTTACCAGTTTACTTAAGGGAACAAAAACATTTCAGAGATGTATTTCCATTCTCCTCTGTCACAAACCCTCGTCTAACTCAGGCAGGTGTTTAAAACTGAAATAACTTAAGAGGTTTTTGAACTGAATACTTCACGGGTGTGAGGCACAAAACACTTGGTGTGGTTCTTAAGTTGCTGGCTTGTATGAGAGATGTTACTGTTATCAGACTTAAAGATGCTAAAGTGAGTTCTTTCTGAGGTTGGCACTCCTTCACAAGTTAGGTGCTCCAAGTTTAACACCTACACAGCACAGCTTCCCCTTTTCTGCAGACCTCAGGGCACTTCACAAAGTCAAAACCCCTTTAAGATACTGAGCAGGAGTTATAGTTATGCCCCAGCTCTATCCCTGTTCCTGGTGCCAGAGAGGAGACTCCTTTCTACCCACTTTCTTGGCCCACTATAATTTCCAGATCTCGTGTGTCTATACAGAAGTTAGTGCTACCTGTCCCACTTTAGTCCAAAGACTGTGTGCAGGTTCCCCCAGCCCCACCCTTTCATTGGAGGAACATAAACATTATGATACACCTTCCCTTTACTTCCTCACACCGAGGACTCTCTGGCTGACCCTGTCTGGTCAGAAGCCAGGCTCCAACTCCTTTTACTCTTCAGTTTACTCCAACTCTCAACCCCTCCTTCTAGTAGCACCAACTGTCACCTCAACATTCCATCACCAACTGCCATTTCAGGCTAGCCACAAGTGGGGGGGGGGACATGTCAATCATCCTCCCCTCTTTACTGCCCAACAATCCCAGCATTTGAAGCTCAGTCCATCACAGCTTGCTTCCATACCAAATTTAACTGAATTCTGTAAAGTCAAGAATATCTTAGTTCAGAAATTTAATTTTTGTAAAGGAAAGGCAGTATTTTTTAAAATGTTGTAGATAATTGAATGAAGCATGACATCAGGATTGTTCCAGTATTACTAAATTAAAGATTTCAGTACTCCCTTTCCAATAGGAAATTACTCTAGGTTTCTTCTAATCATTCACGTACCATGAGTAAGGTGTCCAGGCTATTGGATGAAAATGTATTCCCCCCTCCAATTTTTATGCACTGGCAGGTGGGCTAAAAATGCTTGTGGGCTAATAAATTATATGTACTTCATCAAAACCACTTCTCCCCATATTTAGGCCTACTACTCCCAAAATATCTAATGAGATGTTAAAACTACTATTAGATTGTACCATCATAAATGTTCCTCCAATGAAAGGGTGGGGCTGCGGGAACTTCCCTGTACACAGAAAACTAGATTCTGTGAAAAGGGGGATAGAGTTCTCTAGCCTAGCCTTTCCCCTCTTACATTGGCTTTCTATATGCAGGGAGCTCCTCTCACATTAATAACTAACTTGGCACTCTAGAAAAACTAAAAAGAAAGCAAGACCTTGCCCACCAGCTGGCAATCTAAAGCAGGGAAGCAGCCAATACTAAAAATACTGTCTGAAGCAGCACAGTTTAGGAATAGCTTTAGCGTTGCATCTGCTGTTTGTCTGAATTAGGCCACAGTCTTCCAAAAACTATCACCATCTGTCATTGATGCAATTTCATCCTGTACTTCAGCACATCAAAGCTCACATAAACTGTTCTATTACTCTGCTGTGGCAGGTAAACTTGCCGCTCCCCTGGTGGAGGAAGGAGATCCCCTGCCCTCAGCCTTCGCCCTCGTTACATCTCACCTGGCCGACGGGGGGGGGGGGGATGTGTGGGAACATGGTGTGGGGCGCAAAGTGCACTTCCACACACTCCAGAGTGCCCCCATGTTGCGCTAGGAATGACCCTTATTTATATCCCCTTTTTATGGGACCCAAAGTGGCTTACGATGCAAAATTACAAAATTGGGAACAGAAGGAAGGAAAGCTTCTGAGTAAAGAACAGGCCTTTTTGTTGTTCTTTCTTTCCCTGCCATGGGTATCTTATTTAGGTGGAAAGCAACATATAAATGTTTTAAATAAACAAAATAATTTCTTCCAGCCAGCTGTAGGCTGTGGTTCTCAGGCTAAGAGTCCTTTCAGCTTCCACCTTTCAGCATGATCAGGACTTAAATGCCTATGAGCAGAGGATCAATGGACTTAGCCAGACTTTATTCAGCTGCTGTTTGCCATCTAGCAGGCTTTTCCTGCTTCCTTCCCCACCGGCGTGCTATATGTGCTATTTCTTCTTTGAACAGTCTTAATTCACAAGCTTCTTTTTAAGATCAAGGAAGTTTAAAGGAATGTTCACTAGTTCCAAGCAGAAGGCTGTAATTTAATCAGCAGTGTACCTAAGGATCCTGGCTTTCTTTTCTGTCCCAAATCCAACACCTCAGAGATTATAAACAAGCCAGGCCTTAATATAACCTGCATTAAACAGCAACATGGTAACCAAAGAAGACAATTTAATGCCTCTACCCTAATCTGCTTTGTGCAAGGAAGAGGCAAGTGCTTCCCCACCAAACTGCTGGATTTCTTAAATAATGAGCTCAGTCATATGCCATAAGAAATCAATAAACATTTCTAAGTTACTTACAATCAATTATGTTGCTAATGTTTGTTTTGATTTTCCTTGTCTCTCTGAAACATGACTTGACTGGCACTCTATATTCATTAGATTGGTGCTTTAATAAACCATCAGAGTACTCAAGGAAAAAAAGAGAGAATAAATCATCCCAAACAGCTTCTGTGACTGCACATAGAAGAAAAACAGAGTGCCTCTGAGGTACAGAGATCGGGGAGAGAGTGGGGAGGAACTACAGAGACCTGAGTTCAAAACCCTACTCGCTCAAAG
The DNA here is from genome assembly GCF_028583425.1 of Eublepharis macularius. NCBI lineage: Eukaryota > Metazoa > Chordata > Lepidosauria > Squamata > Eublepharidae > Eublepharis > Eublepharis macularius. The sequence goes on from NC_072794.1 coordinate 40,720,895, forward strand.
CCTAGGCTACCTCACAAGCCTGTTGCTAGGATAAAAATGGGAAAAATAAAAATAATTCAAATATGACATCCTGAGTTTCTTGAAAGTAGATTACAAATGAGATAAAATCTGCAATATATTTGACTTTATAAAAAACTATAATTAACAAGTAGGGTTCTTAGTTGCCTGCTCATGGCAGGTAATCTGCTGGCAGTTTCCTCCATTACCTACTAATCACTGGTGATCAGTGGGAGGTGGCAAACCACCCAGCAATCACCCACCACCGGCAGGCAACCTAGGCAAGCACCACTTCCTCAATGTCACTTCTTCAAGTTGCTGGAAATTGCAATGTCTGGTGTACTGCAGCAGCAAGAAGGGAAGAAGAGCCTTCTATGCAGGGGGCAGCAAGGATCAGTTAGTTAAGACAGTGAGAGCAGCATCTCTCTTGTTTCCTGGGGGTCATTTCCTTGTCTTGTCTCCTATTGGGCTAAACAGGGCAATATCCTGCTTCTTCTCTCTCCTGCCTTATCACTCTTCTCCAAGATGTAGTCCGATAGTCAGGACTCTATCTCTATCTCTCTTCTTCATTCTCAAGTATGTATTTCTTAAATAAACGTTTAGCCTCTTTAATCAGCACAGTGTAACTTCTCTGTGTTATTTGACTCTGCCAACACAAGTAACATCAACTGATGTCATCGGGGTGGAAGCGGGCATGCTCCGGTGCTTCACAGGAGCCAATTTTGGCCTCAAATGTGCTGAACTGGCCCTTCACAAAGCACAGAAGCCTGCCACCGGCACAATGACGTCACTCCCAAAAGTAACGGCATCACGTTGGTGCAAGGAATATGAGCACAAAGTGCGCACAAGAGAGTGTCCTCCCAGTAAGTACCAGGTCCCCCCCTTCAGGGAGCGTATAGCAACCTAGCAACCCTATTAATAAACAACACACATCTCTAATAGCTTGCCCAGCAGTTCCTATCAATAATCATTCTCTTTGTGAAACATAACCTTTCACAGTTGCTCCATTGCAATAAGTTAGTCAAAACCGATTCAGCACATTTGAATGTGCAATCTATGACTTGGAGCCAGTGGGGTGTAGAGGTCAGAGTGTGGGACAAGGTCAAGGAGATCTGGGTTAAAACACCAATTCTGCCATGAAGCTCAATGAGTGAACTTTGGCCAGTCATACTTTCTCATCCTAACCTCCCTCACAGGTAGTCAGGATTGACACCATCCATTTACAAAATGCCACGAAAGCGCCGTCATCACTGCCTGCAAAGAGATGGCTTCAAAAATCACACGGGGAAGCTGGCAGCCTTCTGTTTGTCTAGCCTTGACCAGGGCCAGAGCCTTTTCAGTTCTGGCACCAGCCTGGTGGAACACGCTCCCAATGGAGATCTGGCCCCTGTGGGATTTGTTGCAATTCTGCAGGGCCTGTAAGACAGAGATGTTCCACCAAGTCTATGGCTGAAGAGTCAGCGATCTGTCTCAACTGATTGCCCGTGCCCTTTCCATAAAAAAGTACAGAGGGGAACGTGCCCTTTCCATGCCCACTACATCATGCTGCCCGGATGTGATTGGAAGGTCCAGCTCACTGTCTGCATTGTATGGCTTCATTATAGCCTTTTTTGGTTCTGATGGTAGATGCCTTTTAATTACCAGTTTTTACATGATTTCTCTGTTTTAAAGTATGTTTAATTCTGTGTGATTTATTACTGTTGTGACCCACCTTGAGCCTTCTTACAGGGAGGCATGGAATAAAATAGTGTACTTTTTATGCAAAAACAATAAAATAGACTGTCCCTGATGATGTTATATTTACAGCAAAGTTCTTGTAAATAACTTTGAAGTGACAGCTGAGGATGTTTATGGGTGTTTCTGGCCAAGAAATAAAGTACTTCTGGGAATTTTGCAACCTCTCTTTAACACATATTTATACAACATACTTTAACCGAAATAAGCTAATATTATCCTTTCTTTTGTCTTAGAACAAATGTATGTAAGTATTATTATTACAGAAGTTCAGACCAAGACTCCAGTGTGGTTTAGTGGCTAGAGTGACAATCTACGATCTACGAGACCCAGGTTCGAATCCCTGCTCTGCCATGGAAGTGTGCTGGGTAACCTTGGGCCAGTCAGACACACACAGCCTAACCTACTTCACAGGGTTTGCTGTGAGGGAAAAATGAAAAAGAGGAGAATGATGTAAGCTGCTTTAGATCCCCATTCGGGAGAAAGGCAGGGTATAAATGAAATAAAAATTAAATTAAATTTTAAAAAATACCAGAGGGACTTTTCAAGCTGAATTCCTTCAGCTTACATCTATTGCTACCAACTTCAGCAAATCTAATTTGCTGCTTCTCATCAGTAGTAGGCTGAGGCATTCAGGGAAAATACAGCTCTTGTATATATGTAAGAGTACAGAGTTGGAGCATCTCTAAAGAAAAACAGCTAGCCAAAAATGAAATATACCACGACCCTACAGAATGCTTTTTTGCTAACATAACACTGTTCTTCAACTCCTCTGTTTTGTATAATTCAAGAAACATTAATTGGTATCATATAAATCCTAGCTTCCTGCTCCAAAAAATTACATCCAGCCTCCACCAAGGCTCACATCTTAGTAATTATTCTAAGCTTAATGGCCTCCGCCTACCGATTCAAGCAAAGAAAATGTCTCCTCTTTATCACAGGGCCGTTTCCAGATGGGCAGAAATTGCGCAATTCTTGCGAAACAAATCGTTTACCAGCCGTTCCAGGAGGCCTGCTAGGGGTTTGAGTGGCTGTAAGCAGCACTTGAAACGGCAGGCGGGAGGTAGCCCCTTGGACCTCTATCCCTGGATATGGTGGTAGCGGTGGGATACAATCTGGGTGCGAATTCTGACACATTGGTAGTACTCTGTACTAAGGCTTTAGTCTGTTGCACAGCAATCGGCAAGTTTGTTATTTTGATTAGGCAAGATGAGTCAGGGAAAAGGACTCGACCGGCCTGTTGATTTTACGCTTGAGGACGACATGGAAGATTTAGGAGCTGTCGGATGTCAGCCTCTGGTGTCGGAGAGGCTGTTCAGCTCGCAGCTGTTTCCTCGAGACACTTTGGGAGGAGATGACACTTCCATTGTGGATTACAATGATGTGGCTTCTACTCGTGTTTGCAGAAGAGAGGCCTTGCGTTTGGGAAGTGATCCTTTGTGGCAGGATTACACAGGAACAGGAGAGGGGATGGATTGCTCTCCGTGTTATCGCTCTACAGCTCAGGATGGCAGCTGGACGTCTGGAAGGACTGTGTTGTTCTCCAGCCTACATGCAACAGCCCAGGAGAGAGCAGAGGCAGGTAAAGCCCTGAGGGGATGTGAAGACCAGCCAGAGGCTCTAGGAATTGGGCAAGCTTCAGTTCAACAGCAGCAAATGTATGCCCTGTTGAAGTACATATTGCAACAGAAAGTGCAGCAAATGGCTTTGCTGCAGGACTATTTTGCCCACTCTGCCCGTGTAAAAGGTTTAGGCAGTGAGAGGCAGGAGGAAGCCAAGTACTCTGCATGCTGCCCGAGGCAACTAGAGGAGGAATACTTCCAGCAGGAGCTGACCCCGGCACCTGGGAGGCAGAGGGACGGTGGCAGTGTGCGAGGGTGCTGGACGGAGCTGGAAGACCCTGAAGGCGAGATGGTGCCCAGCTGGTCCCAAAGCCCAACTTTTCTACAAGAGCAGATGCCTGAGGAGGAATGGGACCTGGAACAGGAGCAAGAGGAACTGTGTGCTCCGTATTCAACTGACTTTTCCCCTGAGATGCTACAGCAGCAAGTGAGTAACTGGGTTGCCCCGAGGGACAGGCCCAAGCAAGTACTCCAGCCTGGGGAAGAGGGAGGAAAGATTGCTATGAGAAGGATTCGGTTACTAGGTTGCAGAGGAAGATGTGCCCCTCTAAACCTGAGCCAGAAGAAAGCTGACTGCTGGGTGGAGAAAGGACTGGCGGAAAAGTAGAGAACAGGATGGCCGCCTGTGGTGTCCAACACCCAGACCCAGGACTAAGTTTTTGCAGTTAGCTAGTAAAGAGCTTCCAGCAGAAGCTGATGTTGAACTGTCTGAGCAAGCTGTTTCTCCGCAACTGGAGCAGCAAGAGTTAATTCCCAGTGAAATAGAGGTGCATTCGCTGGATGTGGATTTGCAAAATAAAGTCTTTGGGGCTAAGGCTCAAAGGACTCAGCAATTTCCAGTTGGATTCCACTAGGAGCAATGCAAAGGCTTTGCAAGGCAATGCTTCAAACCAGTGTGGAGAAAGTTTGCAGCAAGAAAGCGGCCGCTTGAGTGAGAGTGAAACAGCCCCCACCCTTGGAATGTCCTCCAGCCCAGCTCTGCTAGGTGAAGAGAGGGGGAGAAGGGGGGAAGAAACTCAAGCCACGGAGGAAAGTAAAAGGGACAATTTTTCCTGTGCAAGTGAAATGCACTTAGATTTTACACCTACTGAGTTTAAACAACAGCAGTTAGGTTGTCCAGCATTAAAGAATGCAGAGAGATGGCAGAAGATCCTAACCAGCTGTTGGAAAACCCTGGAGACAGCCGTATATTTTGGGGAAATGGATTATTGTATAGAGAGTTTGTACCAAAGAAAGGAGGAGTGGATTTGTAAACTATAAAGCAACTAATAGTTCCTAAATGCTTTTGGCCAGAGATCTTGAGGGCTGCCCATGACATACCCTTGAGAGGGCTTCAAGGACAGAAACGTACCCTGGCAAAGGTCAGTGCAGTGTTTTACTGGCCAGGAATTGCTAAATGTGTTCAGGACTATGTCAGAACTTGCTGTTTGCCAGATGGTCAGGCATAACAGAGACCATCAAAAAATTCCACTTCAGTCCATGCCAGTGATCCCTGAACCGTTTGCAGAGATCCAAGTGGACATCCAAGGACCTTTTCCTGTGTCGCGTTCTGGTAAGAGATTTATTTTGGCGATGATTGACCACTTTTCTGGGTATCCCATAGCAGTACCCCTGAGGTCAGCTACAGCTTTAAGTGTTGCCAAGGCCATGTTAGACCAGATTTCCTCAAGTTTTCACCTCTGATAGAGGAAGTTGTTTTCTCAACAAGCTTATGCAGAAGTTTATGAACTGGCTGGCATAAGGCAAAATCTGTCTGTGGCCTATCACCCTACTTCCCAGGGTTCAGCTGAGAGATGGGGAGGGACTCTTGTCAGGATGATAAAGACCTTTTGCCATGAAAATCAACGCTTATGGGACCAAAACCTACAGCTGTTGGTCTCAGCCTACAGAAAAGCCCCTCATCCTTCTTTGGGAGGGCTGTCACCTAATGAAGTCATGTTTGGGAGAAGGATTCCCAGCCTTTTGAATTTAGTGCGGAAGAACTGGGAGGGAATAGTCACCACTGATCAGCCTGTCTCGGTGACTCAATTTTTTGACAACCTCCAAGAGAATTTAAAGAGAGTTCAAGCCATAGCCTTAGAAGCTTTGAAGGAGGCCCGTGGCAAAAATAAAATTTACTATGACCACACAGCAAAGGCCAGAACCTTGCAGAAAGGGGACTTAGCTTTGATTCTAACTACTGGAACCCCTGGAAAATTAGGTCTGCAGTGGGAAGGCCCATATGAGATTGTGGAGTGTTGTGGAGACAATAACTACAAGATTCGTGATCCAGCTAGAGGTGTTTTGCTGTCTCACATCAATCGCTTAAAGAAGTTTGTGCCAAGGACTGTTAAGCAGTACTCAATAGCAACTTGGCCTGAGCAGGACTTTGAAATACCTGATTTGTTGGCAGAGAGTCAGAGGCCTGATGGCATAGCTCAGTTGCCAATTGGAGAAAATTTGTCTGCTCAGCAACGTGATCAGCTTCTTGTGTTGCTAAGGGACTATAGCCAGATGTTTACCAATAGACCTGGCAGAACTCATTTGATTGAGCACGATTTGGATACAGGGAATGCAGAGCCTGTGAGAAGTCCTACTTATCCTATTCGTGGGCCCTTAAGGCAAGTTGTGCAGGATGAAATTCAGCAAATGCTTGAGATAGGAGTGATTGAGCCTTGTTCAAGCCCATGGTCTTCCAATCTTGTGATTGTACCTAAGAAAAGACTAAGTGAAACAGACCCTCTACAATATCGTTTGCGTGTGGATTACAGGAAGTTGAACAAGTTGAGCAAAGTGGATCAGTATCCATCTCCTAACATGGAAGAGACTTTGGAAAGATTGGCTCATGCAAAGTACATTTCAACTTTAGATCTTACCAGTGGCTACTGGCAGATGCCTCTAACCGAAAGGGCCAGTGAGAGAACAGCGTTTTCTTGCTTCATGGGACAGTTTCATTTCAAAGTTTTGCCCTTTGGCATTTGTTCAGCTAGCAAGGTGTTCCAAAGGCTTATGGACACCGCCTTAAGAGGACTTGAATCTTTCGCAATGGCCTATCAAGATGACATCGCGATTATCAGCTCTACCTGGGAAGAGCACCTGAGACACCTGGATGCTGTGTTCCAGAGGATTCAACAAGCAGGACTAACTGTAAAACCCAAAAAATGTCAGATTGGGGGAGGGAGGATAGCCCCTTACCAAGCTAAGGTGGATGCCATAGTATCCTGGCCTTCCCCTGTTACTAAGAAACAAATCCAAAGCTTTTTAGGTGCTGCAGGCTTTTACCGTCGTTTCATTCCAAATTTCAGTGAGCTGGCAGCCCCTTTAACTGATTTGTGCAAGAAGAGTGTTCTAATTAGAGTGCAGTGGACACCTGCTTGCCAGCAAGCTTTTGAAGCTATCAAACAGCATTTAGCACATGCCCCTGTGTTAAGACCCCCTGATTACACTAAACCTTTCATTGTAAGAACAGATGCTTCCAAGAATGGGTTGGGAGTGGTTCTTTTGCAGAAGGGGTCTGATGATTGTTTGCATCCTATTGTGTACCTCAGCCATAAGCTGTTGCCAAGAGAGAAGAGGTACAGTGTGGGAGAAATTGAGGGACTAGCCCTGGTTTGGGGACTCAACAAGCTTAGAACATACCTGAGAGGGACACATTTCCACCTTGAAACTGATCATAATCCCCTTACATTCATTCACCGTATGAAGGAGACAAACTCTAGAGTCCTGAGATAGGCATTAAGCCTACAGGATTTCTCCTGTGAGAAAGGGGAGGGATAATGTTCTAGCTGACGCCCTGTCAAGATGTCATGATGATGCTGAGTGAAGTGTAATGTGATTCTATGTATTCATCTTGAACAATCCATTATCTGTATTCTGTAACCTGTGTATCCTTGCTATATCTTAATTGTGGTTTAGACTGCTGCTAACATTGCTATTTCTTTATTGATATTTAGGCAGTTAGAGATGTAGAAGTGTTATTTACCTGCATGCTAGCTGCTGTATCCTTAAATGCTATTTTGCCTATCTTTAAGTAAATTCTCCACCATGCTTTATTGACCCTGTTGGAGAATTGGGGGGGATGTCTAGCAGAGCCCCTTTAAGTCCATTGCCTGTATTGGTTCAGGCTTCCAAGTTTCCACAGGCCCAGTTCTAGCTTAACATCCTGGGAGCAGAATGTCTGGCTCAGCTAATTAACTGCACCTGCAAGCTGTTGCCGAGAGGGGGGGCCTTGAGAAACAAGGGAGTCTTATCTCAGTTCCCGCCTAGCAACGCTGATTGCATGGCACCTCTGATTGGTTAGGAATCTGAGGGGGGAATGTTGGCTCATCTCAGCCCTCAGATTGCTTCAGGCTACTTTTCCATCAGCATGAGGGAGATTTTTGCTCTATGCCAGGCCTGATGACCAGACCTGCCTGGTATAGTTTAAGGAGTATGTTAGTGAGTATAAGCCTCAAGTTTTCCTCAGAGAAATGCTAAGTTAGCCAGCTTTATGTTTTAGTTAGTCAGCTATAGTTACAAATAGACAAGCTTTTATTGTTTTAAATGCCCTTTGCTTGTGCCTTAGTAGAGTGGTTCCTGCTACTTGCATACATTCTTCTGAAGTAATAAACACCTTTTATGTAAGCCTTGTATCTGTGTCTGACCAAGTGTGTGCAGAGTCCCCCAGTTTGGAAAAGAACTCAGAGACGGGTGAGTCTCAACAGGAGGGGTAAGGGCTATTCTTCCAGGAGGCCTGCTAGGGGTTTGAGTGGCTGTAAGCAGCACTTGAAATGGCAGGCAGGAGGTAGCCCCTTGAACCCCTATCCCTGGATAGCCGTCGGTTGAATCGCGCCTTAAACCGCCTTACACCGTGTTGTCCCGTTGCGTTCCGTGCAGTTCCGCTCCCGGCTGTTCACATGGGCAACTGAAATCACCGGGCAGTGGGTGGTGTCTTTCCCGTCCCAGTTGACGTCGGGAGCACTCATTGGCCCCTGTTTCTGGTTTTTTTTTTTGCTTTTTTTTACACATTTAGTGCAACTGCGCAATTTCAATGGTTGGACGTAATGCACCACCGACTAGGCGGCTGGTGATTGGTCCATTAAGTTGCCCCGCGAACTTCTCTCAAAGTTTATTGGTTGCACTTGTGGTCGGGCAAAGTTGTTCCAGATTCTCTATTGCTATCTTAGTGCGTCGTGCGTGTGAGTGGCACAAGCCAACATGGCACTCAAGAGAGAATTTTTCCTCATGATGGCTCAGGTGGTGATTCTCCTACTGAACAGCTTGATGGCGCTGTGCCAGGCGCACCTGTGGCACATCATGAGGAGCAGAAGGGCTGCCACGCTACGGTTCCACTGTGACAATCGGACTCAAACCACCCGCGGCTGGAGGGGCGCCTTGCGAAGCAATCGGCTTTGGCAGCGGTGGTATGCCCTTGCGGGAGTAAGAGAACAGCGGGAATGCTGGGTATATCCCCGCAGCTGGGACTGGTGGGAGTGGATGGCACTGCGTGTTTGGAACGACCGACATTGGATTCAGTGCTTCAGAATGAGCCGGGAGACCTTCATGGAGCTGGTGGGTGTGCTTCGCCTGACCTTGGAACGGCAGACCACCAACATGCGTGAGCCCATCTCCATGGAGAAGAGGGCTGCTGTGGCGGTGTGGTGCCTTGCCACTGGTGCCTGTTACCGTGTGGCGGGGGACACCTTCGGCTTGGGATTATCCAGTCTCTGATGCTGTATTAGAGGTCTGCTTCGCCATTGAGAGGGAGCTGTTTTCAAAGATGGTCTGCCTCGGGAAGGAGGTTGGAAAGGTGAGTATTGGCTTTATTTGCCCATTGATCTGTTCGTTGTTGACAATGGAAGTAATTTTTTTTTTAAAAAATTAAGTATTTATATTTGCACAACGGCAAAAGATGGTGATCTGCGGAGGCGCGACAACGGTGGGCTTCTTGCTGTCCAGAGTAGCCATTTTGGGCAGTTTGTGTTTGATGTTTGCCAATGCCGCACCTGCACTGGTCGGGATCATGCCTGATTTCTTCTACTCTGCATTTCAGATCATGGATGGATTTGCTGTGCTGGGGTTCCATCACTGTGTCGGGGCAATTGATGGAACTCACATTCCCATCGGTCAGCCCGGTGGGAAGCCGGACCAATACGGCAATCGCAAGAACTACTCCTCCATCTTGCTACAGGGGACAGTTGACCACACCAGTCGTTTCATGGACACGGAGGTGGGATGGAGTGGCAAGAACCACGACGCTTTTGTCTTCCGCAACTCGGCCCTCTGTGCGGCGATGGACACGGGATTGTTTGTCCCGGGAAATCCAACCCTGAGTCTGAACGACGTTTCTGTGCCACCACTGATAATCTCGGACGGTGCTTATCCGATGCGGCGCTGGCTCATGAAGCCCTATGGGAAATTTGCTGTGATGCCACAACAGAAGTACTTTGACAGCTGCCTCACACGGGCGAGAAATAAAGTTGAATGCAGTTTCGGACGTCTGAAGGGGCGCTGGCAGTGTCTCCTACATCGGCTGAAGGCCAGAGAGGAGAACGTTGTGACCATTGTGACTGCTTGTGTGATTCTGCACAACTTGTGTGAGGCCAAAGGCCATGGGGTGCTAGGTTCTCTGTGGGATCCTACGCCTTTGACAATGCCTGGGGATGGACTGGAGTACAGGGAGAATGACTGGGGAATGTTGGAGGAGGGGAAGGAGGTTCACGATGCGATGGCGGCCTTCATCTATGCACGAAACAAGCGGTGATGCTCTGGTGTACATTGGGGGGGGGGTTCTTTTCCTACATCTGTATCTGCGTGGAGTGTTCTTTGTGCTGTGTCCGATGCTGATGGCACGGTTTGCCTGTGGTGGTGTTACAGGTCGCAATAAAACTTTGATGTGAAATTAGCCTGGCTTTCTGCGCGGCCCGTGTCCAGCGGCACTACTGTGAGGCAAAGAGTACTGGGAGAGGGGGGGAGTGTGGGTGAGACCACAGACAGGTGGCCCGCTTCAGCGTCGACGGAGAAATGTCACCGCCAAAGTGAATGACACTCCGGCAAGTGGAGCAAGCGTCTCGTCCAGGACCTGATATGCGTTTTCTCCATTTTGCGCAATTGCATAATTCCAACTTCGACTCATCCCTATTGGTGCAGTAATAGCATGACGGAGAAGCCGGTAACATTATTTAGAAACCCAAGGAAAGATAATGGGGGGGGGGATTTGCGCTTGGAAAGTGTGCAGTATGGCTGCGCAGTGGGAACACTGTCGGGAAGGCGGCCGTGCTCGGAAGTGTTGAGAGTGTCCAGCAGCAGCCTGCAAACGTCTCCCTGCAGACTCTGCCCATTGGGTGTGGGGCGGGGGGGGTAGTCTGAGGAGGCGTGTGCGAAAGTGGGTGGTTCTTGCAACAAAGAACTGCGGCAAGACACCGGAGGCGGTTGCAGAACTAAAGTTTTCGGTGCCGTGCTGCTACATTTGTGTAAATGTGAAAATTGGAGTGTTATGTGGGCCTGGCTTTCTGTGCTTCCCGCGTCCCGCAGTATCCTTCCCCCGCTTTTTCGCTGTGTTGCCATTGCAGCTAGGAAAATGGCGACGACGAGGGGACAATCCAGTACCGTTCACTTAAGAGCACGGTGTACAGGGCAGGAGGAGAAAATTGACCAATCGCCGGCCTCCGCGATTCTAAATTAACCACCGAAAGCCGTTTGAATTTTGGGCATGCTCAGTGTCCTCCCCTCGTTTTTCTGTTTTGCCATTCCGGAAAAAAAAAAATGACAGCGAGCAAGGGGCGCTTTTGGAAGTACAGGGAGGTCGAGGTCCTCCTTGACCTCCTTCTCCAGAGCGGCAAGGCAGCGCGCATTATGTGCAGCAGCCACCTGCCCACCAAAACCCTCTTCATGAAAATCGCCAGGCAGTTGGGCGAGAGGGGTTACCCTAGATCTGCGGACCAATGCAGGTCCAAGTTTAAGCAGATCAAGGATGACTTCTTCAGGGCCCTGGAAACCTGGCAGGGGATACCGTGCATGAGTGCCCGGCCACCCTACTTCGGCGAGATGCGGCGCCTATGGGAGCAGGCGGGTAGGCCGAGTTGGGATGACCGGAGACACACTGATAAGTGACATGGCTCCCGAAAAAAGACCATCAACCGCACGGGCCAGCGTTATGGCCTCCCTATCCAGCACCACTCCACTATTCCCTATGGGGGAATGAGAGAGGCTTGTGTGGCTTGGGGTGGCATTTTGCATGCAAACTTCCCCCAAGCTTCAGGGTTCCATCTCCAAACTGTCCTCCCGCCTTCCACCAAGGCCCAAGCCGATGCCACTTTGGGGGGGGCATTTTATTGCCTCCCAAAGTAGCTGCTCTAAGCCCCCCCTTTCTCCATTATTTCCTATGGGGGGATGAGAGAGGCTTGTGTGGCTTGGAGTGGCATTTTGCGTGCAGGGTTACTTCTCCAACCTGTCCTCTCACCTTCCACAAAGGCCCAAGCTGATGCCACTTTGGGGGGCCCTTTTACGGCCTCCCAAAGTTGCTACTCTTAGCCGCCCCCTTTCTCCATTATTTCCTATGGGGGAATAAGAGAGGCTTGTGTGGCTCAGGGTGGCAGTTTGCATGCAAAATGCCCCCAACCATCAGGATTCCATCTCCCACCTGTCCTCCCGCCTTCCACCAAGGCCCAAGCTGATGCCACTTTGGGGGGCCATTTTACAGCCTCCCAAAGTTGCTGCTCTTAGCCCCCCCTTTCTCCGTTATTTCCTCTGGTGGAATGAGAGAGGCTTGTGTGGCTTGGGGTGGCATTTTGCATGCAAACTGCCCCCAGTCTCACTACCAGAAAACACTTTGGACGGCCATTTTATGTCCCCCCCAAAGGAGGCTCTCCTGCTAAGAGCACCTCTGAAGCACAGACACCCTTCCCCCAATTCTCCCTCCACCAACAGAGATGGCTGGCCAGTCCAGTGTTCCCTATGATATGCTGGGATCAAAGAATAAAACACACACACACACCGAATAAAGGTTTTTAAAAAAAATTTCACACATTCCAAGTACAAGTAGCCAAAGCATTATGACACAGCACACCACCATTCCCCCACACAGAAAAGTGACACAACTCACTTCACATCAAAGAATCACAAAAACAATTCGTGGCAAAAAATCTTCATTTTTTCAACTGCTTCAGGTTACACCGTAGGAGGGCACAGCAGGGCATAAAAGCAGTCCACAACACAAAATTAACAAAAACCAACATCACATCGGCAAATCACCGAAACACAATTGATGTCAAAGTCGGAGAACGGGGAGGTGGGTGAACGGTTGAGAAAGGGGCACAGTCAATTATTGAAATCGGTGGCGCAAGGGGTGGACCCCTGGCGCAGTCGATGCATTTGGGAGAGAATCTCTCAAGCCGCATGCCCCTGTGCAGTTCTCCAGAGAGAAATGAGTTGCCCCGCCCAGTTCCCAGACCAGGGACAAGGGAAGGGGTTAGGGGATAAGATGTGCCTCTATGCCGCATGGTGATGCAATGATCATGTGAAGAGAACTTGGGGACAGGATAAGACTGCCAAGTCACCACCACTCTGCCAACATTACTTGAAGCAGTCCTGAGGGGGAGATAGCGCGCAAGGCCAGAGGGTCCCGAGGAGGAGGATGACGTGCCAGCGACACCAGAGAGGCAGGAACAGCCACCACATGAGGAGGGACAGCAGGAGGTAGTGGTGGAGGAATTGCAAGGTGAGGGTGAGCTGGTTGAGCGCTGGCAATGGCCCTGGCAAGGAAATCTCAGCCGCTGGTGTGAGTGAGAGTGTGTAGACACTCTGAAGGACAGCTGGGCATCATTGACCTGGCTGGACATCGATGACGGGGGTGGCAGCCTAGCAATGATGCTGCTCCAGATATTCCCATCTTCGGGGCACACTCCCTAAAAATGGGCTGGCAGTCATGCATTCTCTACATTCTCCACACATTGTCCACACCGCCACTGGAGCAATGGAGGGATTGGGGAAAACTGACGGTGAAGGGGAGACATGCATGGCTGAGGCAGGGGAAGCAGACTGGTGTGGCAGGGGCGGGCCAACGATTCTCTGGGGTGATATAGACATGTTCTCCTCACATCAGCTTTGTCAAACTTGATTGCAGATGTTGGGAGAAGGAGCGAACACAGCCTCCCAGAGTCAGTGGTGGAGGAAGCTCGTGGCAACACGCATGGGACACAGGAGACCCAGCACGACCAGCCCATGGTGGAGGAACCACCAGAGGAAGCTGGTGAATGCCCCCAAGGTGAGACACGGTGTAGATGCGACACTGCCCATTGCTGGGGCCGCTGTGCGCTGCGGGAAGCCCTTGGCACTTGGTCCGGCGGGGCAGTCATGGCAGGAGAACGGGTCACACACCGGCCCTGCCACGCAATGGCCAGACCCAGCACATGCCCCCCTTGTGACCCCCTCCAGAAAACCCTGGAGCCGCAAAACACATCCTCTCAATGATCCAGTCTCAATGGGCATTTTTAAAAAAAACTGCTTTATTTGGTGTACTGTGAACATATGACAGACTCCGAACAAGGAGGTAGCCCACGAGTAAGGGACAACCAAACACCACAGAACTCTCAAACAACATAACTTTTAAACAACAGAACTCAGAAAACAACATGACTACTCAACCTACAGGGGATGCTAAACTTTCAACGCACATTCATAGTCTGCACCTCTTTGCCCACAGCGTCGAGCAGTGGTGAGGGCCCCTCCACCAGCCCGCCCCATGAAACCCCATCCACCAGTGGGATACTCGCCCCACCAGCCCACCACCATCAGGGCACGGACAGCATCACGGCCTCCATCGAGTCACTGGAAGGGCGAATGATGATCACCTGTGAGTGAGTCTTGCTTGTTATCTCGGTGGGAGTAAGCTGACACTGAGGTGGTCTTTGTTTGCTTGGTTTTTTCCAGTGAACAGCATGCAGAGCCGACTGGACACCTTGGAGCGCCTGCTGCTTTATCAGGGGAGGAAGCATAGGGCGGTGGAGAGGCGTCTGCGTGCCATGGAGCAGCAAGTGGCGGCTCTGCAGTCCACTGCGCGAGATCCATGAGATGTCTGGGGGGGGGTGTATATAGTCTTTTCAAAGTTCGTTGTGAACAAATTTGCCTTTCGATTAAAGTTTACTGTTTCAACCACTGCCGGATTGCCCGTGTTTTGGTGCTGGGGTGGGAGCAGGCTGTGGGAGTGTATGCTTTTGAAAAAACGGCCTACAGGGTGACGCGATCCCTGGACCTGCCAACACAGGAACGTTTGGGCAGTCCATGCCTGGGCTGGGGGGGTGGGGTGGGAGGCTGGATGATCGTCTCTTCATCTGATTCTCCCTGCTCTGGTGGTGGTGGCTGAGTGTTGGACACCACCTGTGTCAGGGGCGGCCTTTCTGGCACAGGCCCTGCCAGTTGATGCAGCCTGAGCATGGCCTTGCCAAGGGTTTGCAGTGTGCTGACGGCGGCGCGCATCACTTCCAGGTTCTGGCTCCAAGCGCTTTGAAACATAGACTGCTCCTGACGGGTGGCCTCCATGAACTCTGAGCGCCACTGCTGAGCCTCTGACTGTTCCCTCCTCTGCTCGGCAATCTCCTCATGGTGTTGATTGGCTGCCTGGCTCATTATTTTCTCGGCCACCTCGGCACTTCCGGGGGTCCTCCTGTTTTGGTGCCTGATTCCTGCCAAACGTGTCCCGGGGGAAAGCTGGGCCACAGTTACAGTAGGGCTGCCTAAAGGGAAGAGAGCAGCGACGAGGTCAGGTTAACGCTCAACTCAAGGCTGCCCCTTTCCGAGACAAGGGGAGATAGGCACATTGCCGGCACAGCCGGAAAGTCAGTAGCCTCAAAGGCCCAGGCGTACGATCAGGATCAGTGGGATACCTGGCGAGATGCGGTTCGGTGAGGGAGGGGTGTTCTCCTTTCCCCAATTTTCCTTCGCGCCACTTCCAGATCATCCCTCAGTCTTATCTGCAAAAATGGCAACAGCGTCAGACATCATCAGACCCACTGAAAGGGCTGTTCCCATGGCGCCACTGCCAGCCTTGCCAGCAGAGGCCTTCTGGGCATGTGCTTGCATGGGATTCTCCCAGCAACACTGCCCCAGAGAAGCATGGTGTGCCTGTGGTGGAAAGCAGGGAGGCCTGGCAGAGCTCCTTGGCCCAAATTACCCCATCCCCCTCGCCCTGCAGAGGCCTGCCTGGCCTATGCTTGCATGGGATTCTCCCAGCAACACTGCTCCAGAGAAGCACAGTGTGCCCGTGGTGGAAAGCAGGGAGGCCCTGCAGAGTTCCTTGGCCCAAATTGCCTCCTCCCCAAATTGCCCCCTCCAGAAGCTCCAGCGGGTCTGGCCTTGCCTGACCCGCCACCTCCATCACAATACTTCTCGCCAGTCACTTTGGCTTAACGCTTGCATCTCCCCTCAGAATGATGTCCAGCTCCCTGAAGTAGGAGCAGGTTGTCGGCGCGTTTCCAGATCGCCCGTTGTGCACCACCACCTTCTTGTATTCCAGGCGCATGGCTTTTGTCTTCGAGCGGCACTCAGTAGCCGACCGCTTGTGCCCCCATGCAGCCATTTGCCTCAAGATTTTCTCGAAGTAGTCCAAGTTTCTGTGGGTGCTTCGCAGAGCCTCCTGGATTTTCTCCTCACCCCAAAAGTGTAGGAGATCCATTACCTCTCTGTGCCGCCAGGACACCCCCCGCTTCCCAGCAACTCCCCCCCCCCCCCCGGTTGGCCATGCTGCTCCAAACACCTGCGTATGCGGCAGTGGCTCTCTGTTGGGAATTCTCTCCTCCCTAGAACACATCCTCCGAGTTCCTCAAATCAGCGCACAGGGCGGCAGGTCAAAGGTCATCATTCCGTGGCATTGTGCAATTCTTTGTGAGTGACAAAATGGCGATAGCACAAAAAAATGGCCCCAGAACCAGGTGCGAGAAGAAACAGAAAAGCGCAAATGCAACGGCTGTCAGAAGTCCATTCTTCACTATCTCATTGCTATGCTTTGCATCCAATGAAATTTCGCAGTTATGAAAAGCAAAGCCGTCTTAAAAAAAAAATTCCAGATCGCAGAAATGCGCGCCCCCCCCCCAAAGCACGCCACAATACACACTCGAGAATCTGAAACATCCTGTCCTGTATTGAATTTTGTGACTTCACACCGTAACTGTACACTTGCACAGAATGTTCACCGCGATCGTGCACTTGCGCAAATGGCATGCACTTTGTAGTCACTTTAGATTTTAGAGATAAAAAAACTTAAGGGAATATGATGCAAAACAGATTAAAACCAAAGGAATACATAAAAATTATTCTTCACGTACCACTGAACAAACTCTTATTTTAGACTTCGTAAATCATCTTCAAACTCTACCTCAAGAGAACTGGGTGATGTGCCTATCAGTCACAATGAAAGAGATAACAGGTCTATTGATGCTGTTCCAGCCCAATGACTCTCCTAGACTTATAATTCAAGCAATCCCAAGTACATCAACAACAAACCAAGGAAAATCTTATATGGATATAATAACAGGAATTAAACTTGTTTGTAAAAGGTATCTAATAGAGGTGAAAATAATTATGTGATGTTATCCATACTTATATTGACAGGAAAATTGGTGAGAAGAACTTTTTTCCTTGAGATGAAAGTTATCAAGAAAATGCTGCCTAACCTTTATGCTCACTTTCAAGTTGTTAGAACAGTAATTGAGCTAGGATTCTTATGGCAATTGAAAAAACGCTGTAGAAAAATTCACATCCTCCAAATGTATCACATATAGCAAACAATACCATCTCAATAACCAAAACTTTTAGGTTTAGATTATACCTAGATTAGATTCCCTTTTGAGAGGCAAGTTGATTCAACTTTTAGAAGTTTTTTGTTTAAAAATACAGCTAGCATTTCAAAAGTAGAGAACAATAAATCCAAATATGTATAATTTTAATGCACTCCAAAGGAGACAGAGAAAAACAAAACCAGCAATCATTAAATTCAAATAGCACAACTTATCATAAAAAGCCTCTCTCCAAATAAACATTTTGATAAAACCCATCTAAAAAAGTCTAAAATCCTGAAGATGGTGAATCTCAATATATTCACTAAAGGAGACCTTTGTTTAGTGTGCATTTCTCTTCGTCCATTGCAGAGGTAATTCTCTGTGACAGAGCATATTCCTGACACTTACGGCTGGCATTTAGGGCTTCGTGAAAAATACTGTCTCTCACATGCAGAAGCACCTCATCTCAAAGGTATAGGATCCAAGCCTATCAGTGCTGGATCTTAAAGGAGCAAGGTAGCAATTATGGTAGACCCATCTGTACAACTGAATTGTAATTTAAGTGTAATTTCTATACTTAAAAAGGGAAATGTGGGTTGTTATCAGTGATCAGGCCAATGTAAAACAAGTAGTTTACAGTGCCATGAATAAATTTTAAAGCATCAGAACATATGACTTAGCTCAGTAGAATTGCTGTTTAGAGATCAGCAAACAGGGAATTATAGAACAGAATAAATTGTTTTAGGAAAGTTCTCATAATGAGGAACAACCAACTATGGCATAAATTGTTCCATAAAACTCAGAGGACATTGGAGCCAATAAGGCCAGCTGATCCCCAAATGTGACTTGCACAGATTAATCAGAAGTCAAATAAAGTGGCCAGCAGCTTTTGAATTTTGTAATTCCAGGGTGTTTAACTTTCTTTTCTGCAATCCAAGAGTGTCATAATCTGGCTGTACCAGGAAGGCCTAGCAAGGCCGCAGAAGCTTGTTAACAGTGGGAGTAGGCCTGCCTACAATTCCCAGGAGCCCATGGGCCGTTTTGGCGCCCTTTTTGGCCAATCAGAACACAGGGGGCTAGTGCTATATAAGTCTAGGAGGGGAAAATGCCTGAGTTCTTTCTCCCAGGGAGCAGGCCTGAGGAAGTTTCTGCTAGGGAGAGAGGCCTTCATCCAGGTAGGGTGAGAAGACAGGCCTGGCAGACAGAGAGACAGCGAGTTCAGTTGTGCTAGGGCCTTTTGTTTATTTTGCTTTCACCCATCTATTGTTGCTAATGCACCTTGTTTGTTTGTTTGTTTGATATTAACTGACCTTGTAAATAAATCCTTTTGTTTGTTGTTACTCTGCTGGGTCCTCACGCCTATTTATTGGCCAAGCTACGGAGGTCAGAAGGGTTGGGAGGGTACTCTGGGCCTTCCCACGGGGCCTTAAATCCCAGAGTGGTAAGGTGGCTCACCCCACCCAAAGCATGACAAAGAGGATGGGATTTTAAAGGTGGTTTTAAATTCATGTATGATGGGCTGAATTTTTTTGTAGGCTAGCAACTTACTAACTAGGCCAACATTTCTTGAACAGGATCTCCAGGGGATATGAGTCCTCTGTAAGAACACTGGGCAAGCCATTATTGTGCTACCTAATGTCAGTCCTAGGGTGTCAGTCCCTGGCAGTAAAATCCCCAAGTCCCACACAGCGAGCAAACAAATGCATTGGTTGAAGAACTTTATTCAGAGATCCATTCAGTTCAGGTATTCACAGAGAAAAGTTGGTAGAAGTAATTAGGCAAACAATAGGACTACTGATATAGAGGGATGTTCTCCTGCCCCTTTGCATTTAGGCGCAAAAGCCTAAAAAGTTACATGGGAACAAAAAGCAGTTTAGTCTGAGATAAGGTACACAGTGGAATCCTCTCTCATGTGAGACAGACATTTCAGTACCCAGCTGCAAGCTCTTAGCCAAGGCCACGCAGAAATGAAAGCGCATATTTCTTAAAGATGAGGAAGAGCTTGCTAGCTCCCTTGGCAATTAATATTAGCAGTCTGGACACCCTCAGGAGTCTTCTCATAAAATGCACAAGATACAGTATTATAATATAAAATGCAGTGTAAAATGCAGCAGACCACAATGGTAGAATTGCCCACATCAATCCCAGTATAAAAGTCAGCATACATTGATAACATACAACAATGGCATGGATGCATGGCATACACGACACCTAACATGAAAACGGAGTCTTCTGGCGTTTGGCTAGCTGGTTTGTTTTTTTGCTCATTAAGGAATGAAGGCAAAGACTCTCCACCTCAGGGGAAGGGGACAGGTACTCATAACTGCTGCTGCCACTGCAGACCACAATCACTTAATTTCCAGAATACCTCAAGAGCACCAGCCCAAAATGTGCAAAGTGATGGCTGGAACTCTTACTGGCTAAGGACTGCCCAAATGCACTCATCTCAGTTATTTCCAGTATAAAATTGAACTGGTTTTCACTCTATTTTCCAATACAAAGGATTTTAGCATAGACAGAGGTGCCACTCTATATCCACAGACAATATCCAAGGGAGGCTGTCAACTGAACACTGGGAAGTTCAGGCATTATGTGATACCAGTCTTTTTCATTTCTATCAGCAGCTCTGAATTTCTGACAGGCCTCCCATCCCTGTTTAGTTGGCCTCTCACTAGAAGTTATTAACCAATAAAGTAAGTTTCTTGCCATCTCCAGTGCAAAATTCCTTCCAATCAAGTCAGGAGATTTATTAGAACTTGGGTTAGGGTCTTTAAAATCAGCTACCTCAGAACTAACCTTGCAGGTCACCAACAGATGATACAATTTTTTACTTAAACTTGTAAAGTATAGCTGATAAGGGTGTCACAGTATTGTTCTGAGAATGTGACAGGAAAAAAGCTTCAACAGGACTTTGTTGTGCAGTGTACAGCATGTGCTGGTGAGTGAGGAGGGGAGGGCTTGGAGTCCACAAAGGTTTTTACATCAAAATGGTGGGCTTCAAGTTCCTACTGAAGTTTGAGAATCACAAAGCTAGCTGACCCACTTTCATTATGTCATTGATATGCCACAATATCAAAGAGCAAATAGAGGTGGGCAGGAAGGCTTTTTCTGATCATTATTTTTTGCAGACTTAGCAGCAAGACTGGCCTAGATGGTACATATGAAGAGACTCAAGTAAGACTTCTGTGACAGCCTGGCCAATCAGTGAAATTGCACTTAGGAAATTATGATGAAGAGAGAGAACATTTTACTATTTTTCAATATTTCCCTCTCAATTTTTTTTTTCATTTTCCCTCAGCCCATGGTGCAGAGTGCAGTACTGCAGCCCAAGCTCTGCTCATGACCTGCGTTTGATCCTGGCAGAAGCCGGGTTCAGGTAGCCAGCTCAAGGTTGACTCAGCCTTCCATCCTCTCGAGGTCGGTAAAATGAGTACCCAGTTTCCTGGGGGTAAAGTGTAGATGACTGGGGAAGGCAATGACAAACCACCCCGTAAAAAGTCTGCCAAGAAAATGTCATGATGCAACATCCCCCCATGGGTCAGTAAAGACTCGGTGCTTGCACGGGACTACCTTTACCTTTTTACCTTTCCCTCAGGAACATTGTTTAAACCCCAACTGCATGGATTGTTCCAGAAAGCAATACTCACTTCGTTCTCCACCAAAGTAAGATTTAATACAGTAAGTCAGAAACTGAGAAAACAGGCATTCGCTAAACCAATTCCTTTGTTAGTGTGCTATAAATAACACATTTTAAAAATTGCTATTAACTAACCGAACAAATCAACTTATGCAAACATCTAAATTCACCTCAGAAAATAAAGACAGGTTCTCTTTTCCCCCAAACAGTCACACACACTTTGTGAAGTACAGGTGCAGCCTTCCCACAGATGCCATGTACCATTTCCTCATTTGGTTCAGTGGGTTTTTTGTTTGGAGCCAATCTCTCAGCTGCTGAGATCTCTCACGCCTCTGTTTGCCCTCCTGGATTCACTGTACAAGTCGTCTCTTCTCTTTCAGAGACTCCTTAGTTCTACTCTTCAGGTTCTCTTTGGTTTTCTCTAACTATTCTTCTTCTACTTACCTATCAGTTTTTTCTTTCTTTCGCTCATGGTCCCTGCCATAGCCTTCCCTTGCCCCTGTGGTAACCAGAACTACCTAACAGCCCATCTTTCATCCTGGGTTTATCTTCTACTGAACACTCCCATGCTCATTACACATTGGTTGCACAAGGCCACAGTTCTCATATACTAAACTTTTAACAAAATTCTAATGGCAAGGGTTGTGTTTACATAAAAATAAGACATAATTCCTGCCCTTGAGTTTATGAGTAGCAAGATATACAACGGGAGAGAATGGTCGGGAAGGGTAGGAAAGAGAAATCCATCTGATAAAGTCAAGTAGGATTTGCATCCTGTTAGGGTGAGGTTGACTTCCCATTGCTGGTATTCCTCCTGAGAGGAAAAGGATGGAACTTCCTAGTGGACTTTAGACCTAACCCCAGATAATTATACTTCCTTTTTCCAGGAAACTTCTCACACTTGCCACTTTGTACAGAAAGTGCAGGAATCTGAACTACAGATGTAACTTGAAGGTAGGTCTGCCAGATCCCCTTATCCTCCCAGTGGGAGGGGAGGATCTAGCACTTACCTTCCTGGCGTCCTCACCAGCAGGCACGATGACTTCACTTCTGGAAGTGATGCCATTGCGCCTGTGGAGCGCATGCCCACTGCACACTCACCCAGGAGGTTTTTGCCAGGCCCATTCCCCAAGACCTTTTCTCTCCACCGGTTAGGCAAGCGGCGGCAGGGGGCAGAGCCTGGGAGTGGGAGATCCCTTTCCTCCACTGGGGGACTGGCAGCCTAACTTGACGGGTACTGGAATATAGGAACTGCACCCTCTTTTTTGGTAGAAGTACCACTGATTTCATTGGGTATTGCTTTACAATAAGCATATTCAACATTGCACCTTAATTCATTTATAGTTCGGAGAACATGGGTGTGGTTGGCCTGCTCACACACCATCCCTTCCTCACAGGGATGCAGATGGAAGGAACATAGGAAAACTAAGTGTTCCACAAAGTTAAAGAGGCCCAGCATGCATTGCTTCATATTGTCTAAGATTAATGGACAAACAAGATTTGGCCATCTGATTTTTCCCTTCTGACCTTAAGGAAAGTAGCTTACAAGCAAAGAAACTTGGTTATGAATGGCCTTTCCCAGTGGTGGTGCCTCATCTTTGGAATGATCTCCCCATGAGACTCACCTGGTACCTGTCCTCATTCCTTTAGGCACTGGGCCATACCGTTTCTTTTTAACCAGGCTTTTAAACTGAAGGGTTTTTATTTCGTTTAGTTGTTTTGGGGCTGCTTCTGGCCTGAAGATTGTTTTATCTGAATCACTTTACAATGTGTGTTCTTATGGCTTTGTTTTGTTGTATTAGTTGTAAGCCACCTTGAGCAAGTCTCTGGAGAGTCAGCATATACATTTTCTAAATGAATAATTGACTTCTTATATATGCCACACTATAAAATAAATCATGTCAATATTCTGAGAATTTAGATACACTATATTATTTACTGTTGGGTGAAGGGGAAGAAGGCCTCAATGCTATGTTTTAACTTGGGTCCTCTCTCTATAGCCCTGGTTCCTTATAGGATTCCATACTTCTTCCTAGGCTATAGTTACTTGTTTAGTTGTGATAAACTGCATATTATAATTACCAGTCTATGAAAAGAGTTACTAGAACGCAGACGTTTGGGTAGCTGGGAGGAGCAGAGGAAAAAAGAAAAGAGCAAAACAACCTCCTTTTTTATTGCAAAAAAAGAAAAGGTTCTCTCCTGCCTGGTCACCTCGAAGTAATTCTTATTTGCCACAGGTGGTTAAGTATTTACAAGCATGCCTTGCTATTTCTCAGTGCTCTGCTGTTATCAGCATTCTGCAAACTGAACAGAAGGAGTGGAAGATTTAATACAGGAAGCTCAATAACCCTACCATTGTTAGGGTTGTTCCCATGTTAAAATCTGTGCCAAATCCCAAGGTAAAAATGCCAGTGGAAAACACTAACTGGCATCCATCATAATTACGATGAGGTCTTGCCAATTTGCTTAGATAATTCAAGTGAAAATTTAAGCGGCAGAAAGCTATTTTCACCATTAGACAACTATCAAAACAACAATCCTCCAAGGCCTACAGCTATTCTTCTAGCCAGCTGCGTTTATGGTACACTTGTGCCAAAACAATCAAAACCTTTCCACTGTTTCTGCACCTCTATCACTGTAATTTTCCCTATGGAATATTTTACTTATACCTCTAGGTTCTCTATTGTTGCCAAGAGATTTACAAGAGTATTTTCTATTTTTTATTGCCCAAACAGATGCCTATAATATTTTTATACTTAGTAAACAATATGCTTTCTCTGTCTTAAAGAGGCAATCTAAAAGACGGCAGAAAGAAAAATGTTGAAATGCACACCAGTATCAGGTCAATAAGAAAGGTTTTCCTTGCTGGTCACAAGCAAGCATTAGTATTCACTCTTCAGAAGTAGTCAAAAACTCTAGGAGTCGCAGAGGATACTGTTGACAACTGACCCCTCTACTACTCATTTCTAGAATCTTTTAGTCAGTGGTATACTGCTTCTCAAGGAAGGCAATGACAAACCTCCTCTGTTCATCTCTTACCATGAAAATCCTATGGGGTTGCCACAAAATCCAGTGGGGTCTGTTGTGACTTGACAACCCTTTACACACACATACAGCTTCACAAGCAGTCAAAACCAAACCAAATAGCCACTGAAAGAACATGAATTTGTCTAATAATAACAATAGTCATCTAAGATAGAAGCCATTGCAACATCTCATGGAAATGAATTCTATCAAAAAAAACCTAACAAACAACACTGGATTCTCTAACACAGGGGTTGCCAACCTTTTTGAGCCTGTGAGCACCTGTGGAATTCTGACACAGGGTGGTGGGTGCAACACAAAATGGCACAGGGTGGTGGATGCAAACACAATATGGCTGCCACAGGAGGCAGAGCCAACCCCATAGGCTGTTTGTTCTGGGGGAACTTCAACATTCATGATGAGGCTGTCCTGTCAGGAGAAGCTCAGGATTTCACTGTTTCCATGATGACCATGGGCCTCTTGCAGGTCACACACATGATCTGGGTGGAATGAATGCAATCTGAAGATGGGGGAATCGATGATGGTTCCTTTGTCATAGACAGATCAGTATTTGCTCAGGTTTGGACTTAAAGGGATACCAAGACTCAGCAGAAGTAGGGGAACTATTAAAGTGATCCACCAACAACGCCAGATGGATACAATGAGTCTTTTGATTACTCTAAAGGGTTTTTCTGTTGATATGGCTGGTACTTCTGTTGATGACCTCATTGACTCTGGAACGAGGAAATAACCCAGGTTATTGGGTGCCTGGGATCAATTATTGACATGATTGATCCCAGGCACCCTTTCTTAAGTGATAGAACCCTGGTAGCCCTTTGGTTTACTGAGGAGCTGTGAACAATGAAAATACAAGGGCAACAGCAGAAGACTCAGAATGAATCTGGTAAGACATGGGTGAAAACTCATTTTAAAGTGTACTCTGTAGCAATGATGGCAGCGAAGAAACAACAGTTTTCCACCACCATTGCATCTGCACAATGTAGTTCTGCTGATCTGTTCTGGGTGATCAGAGATCTGGGCTGTAGGAGGAGGTAAATTGCTTAGTGTCACATGGTGACCATTTTGCTCATCGCTTTGCCAAAGAAATCCCTTGCATCCATTTCAACTTGGACTCCACATTAGTAGTTGCAAAGCTACTTAAATCTGCCAGGAAGAGGCTGGCTGACTGGATCTTAGATGTAGTTAATACCTCCTTGAGAAAAGTGCTGTCACCATAACTCTGGACCCAGGAGATTTTAATAAATATTAACCAGTCTCAAATGTTCCAATCTTAAATGAAGTGACTGAACAGGTATTGGCTGAACAACTTCAACCTTTCCTGGATGAATCAGATTTTTTGGATCTTTTCTAATCTGGTTTTAGTCCTGGTTATTGGACTGAAACAGCCTTCGTCACCCTGGTGGATGTCCTCCATCAGGAGATAAACAAAGGGGGTATGATTTGGTTGATTCTCCTGGACCTTGCAGCAGCTTTTGACACAGTTGATCATCGTATCCTCCTGGACTGCCTTTCCAGCCTGGAACACCATTTTGGAGTTCTACTTGGAAGATAAGGGCCGATTCCAGATGACTAACCTTAAGGCGCTTCATGCCGCCCTCTTCCGGATCGCGATGGGGAAAATGCGAAATATCGCGTTTCCTCGCGTGAGTTTTGCGCGTCGTCGTGCAAAACTCGCGCGAGGAAATGCGATATTTTGCATTTTCCCCGTCGCGATCCGGAAGAGGGCGGCATGAAGCGCCTTAAGGTTAGGCATCTGGAATCGGCCAAGTTTAGGAAGCTGATGCTGGGGGACTGCTGCTCAGACCCTTGGTTTGTGGGGACCTGCAAGGATTCATCTGGTCCTCTACACTCTTTAACATTTAGATGAAATAGCTGGGTGAGATAATCTGGAGATTTGGGCTGGGTTATGAACATAAGGATGACACTCAGCTAGGGTTGCCAGCCTCCAGGTAGGGTCCGGAAATTTCCCAGAATTACAACTGATCTCCAGGTGATGGAAATCAGTTCCCCTGGAGAAAATGGCTGCTTTGGAGGGTGGACTCGATGACATTATAACACGCTGAGGTCCCTCCCCTCCTCAAACCCTGCTCTCCCCAGGATCCAGCCCCCAATCTCCAGGAATTTTCTAAACCAAAGTTCATAACCCTAGCTGTACCTTATGCTTCCAGCTGATCCCTGAACCAATGCCTGGAGGCTATTTTGGTGTGGAAGTGGGCTAATAAACTGAAGCTTAATCCTAACAAGACTGAAATGCTACTGGTGCACCAGTATCACCTGTTCTAGATGGGATTAGGGTTAAGACAGCTACTAGAATTTGAAAATCAATAAGTCACCACTCACTTTTGACTAAAATTCATCTTGTATATATAGAATGGCACATAAAGGGAATGAACACACACCAAATCTTTTTTTATGTATCAGGATGAACAGCCAAAATTAGCGCTTTGATGTGCTGGTTCCAACCAGCTTTTCTGCAGGTGAAAAAAAAGTCTGAGGAATCTCCTTTTACCGTTTAAAAAAGGATGTGCTAAGAATCACAGGACCTGCATGTACAAAAAGCCATGTGGGACAGGTGCTGTTATATGGAGGAGAACTGAGGGAGAGGGAGTAAAAAAGTTCACTGGATCCAAACCATTTTCTAACCCATTAAACAATAATAAAAAGTTAATTTAAAAAACTATATAAATGTATGTAATTCAGATTTTCATGCAATTTCCTTTGTAAGTGTCATTATTGGCATATCACATATTAGAAATGTCTTAGCACCTCATTAGCTGTTCAGACTTATTGAACCAAGTAAGTATTTAAAATCTAAGGGCATTTAGAGCTGTAAAAATCTCCTTCAGGAAATAACATCTAAAGGGGGGTGAAAGGGAGATGCTTATTTAATTTGCTATCAAATACTAGTACACACATTTCAAGTGATCCTGTCACTACATCCCTACTGAGAGCCAGTGTAATGGCACTGGCTAGGCCTAGGTTCAAATCCCATCTCAGAAACAAAGCTCACTTGGGCCACTCACCGCCTTTCAGCGCAACCTTCCTCACAAGCTTGTTGTAAGGACAAAATGAAGGAAAGGAAGAATGCTACCTATGCTTGCCTTAGCTCCTTGGAGAAAGGTGTTTTTTTAAAAGAAACTCCAAAGATATAGAAATCTACAGAGGATTATAACACTCTTGTCTCTTACTACAACATCTTTAAGAAAGTCTGTAACATATTCCCATAATATACAGAAGTTAACTCCCTATACAGCTTTACAACACTTCAAGAGTAAACATATCAAAATCCTTTAAAGACAAAGTCTGCTTATGCTGCCTGGCAAAATATATAAAGGATCTCATCTCTGAATTATTATTTCATTATGGTACCATTACTTTTAATATACACTTATCACAAAGAGAGTTTTTATTCTCTTGTGAATAGCCATATGAATAACTTTAAAAAAAAAAGGTATTCTCCTGAAAAGAATGGTGGTAAAATATGCTTATAATTTAGGCATGCCCCCCGCCCCCGCCCCAGGGAGGGGAAACCCGTCCCCCACATGCTGCCCCCCTGGCCCCATTCACCTGGCTGACAGGGAGAAAGACATGGGGAAAAGCATGTAGGCATGTTCCCCCCATCAGACCAGAAAATGATGTCATTTTCCAGAGCGATGGAGGAACCATGGGGAGTACTGAAGCCCATTTTCAGTAAAAATCACCTCTAAACAGTAAGTTCCACACTGCCCCCTCACTGCTCTCTGCACTTCCATCTCTTGGGGCCCCTGGCAACCCTATTATAATTACAATATGCTGTTCTCATAAACTGTATGACTGTGATTATTAACACGTTACCAAAGCATTTAGTATCTGCCAAATACAACTATACAAGGTATTTAAGACTTTTCTCCACCACCTCATTTAAACATTTTGTCATTCAAACAAGCAAGCAAGCACTCATCCCTTTCCCCCCATGCTTCTTCATAGCCCAGAAAAATAGATATTTGCTATTATCAGAGCAATCTATGCAGCTGCCGATTAGCCACCCATTCAGTAAGATCTTGGGTTTGCACAACAACTGGAGAAGAGCAATTGTAACTTTTCATTTATGTCATTTATAGTCTGCCTTTTCACTGAGACTCAAGGCGGATTACAAAATATGAGGTTAATACAATCAGTATCAAGTAAGTACATTTCAATATAATACTGTTGCACAAAAAAGTGCTCTTTCCCTTTGCCCCTTCCAATCTTCTGAGCAAAAGAGAGATGAGACAGACAAGGGCTGTTGTAACAGAGTATATTTGCAAATATAGGGTACCAGCTTACAAAATGAGCTTAGAATGTACCACCGAACAAAGGAGCACATGCTTCTTTTAAGGGCTTGTGACATCATTTTGGAGAAACGAAAGTCACATTCAGAATAAGGCACCTGATCACTTTTATACCTTTACATTGGACTATTGTCCACCGTTCAGTCTCGCGACAACATCATGTACCATCCTTTCTTGGTCTCCATAGCAGCATCTTCCTTCATTCCACAACTGGTTACTTTTCTACACAAACTCTCTTCTCCAAAAGGGGGAAGGGGGTGGAACTTATAATTCTCCCTTTGTTTCTAGCTTTGCCCTGTTCATATACTGGCAGGACTGTCCAGTTATCTATCTTCAAGGATAGACATTCTTTCTTTCCATGTACAGCTAGGGAGAAGAAGGGGGGGGGTGGCTAAAGACAGAGACCAGTTACTTTAAAACATAAAGAATCCATCTTATGCTTCTTGCTAGCTTACTATTATTGCTATATGATTAATCCATAGTCTTTACTAATATTTGCTAATCCCACAATACCATAAGGTAAACATATACAAGTTTAAAGATATAGCATTAGCAAGAATCCAAGACATGGTAGAAAATACTGAAGCAAAACATAATCAATTCTGGGACTAACGTCAGAAAACATGGAGCACTGGTTGTACATAGGAGTACATATTTAAAGCAGCAGATAATATATAAGGCAAAAATGGTGATGAAGTCTATGATCCCCAACTCGTTAGTGAAGCATCTGAGACCCCATCCTTACAATACAGTCCTCCCATTTGAGTAAAAAGCCTTTTTGAAGCCTTTTGAAGTTTGGTTTTGCATCGTTTACAGAAAGCCAGGAGAGTGGGGGCTTTTCTGACTTCCTCAGACAGGTCATTCCACAGGATAGGTGCCACCACAGAGAAAGCCCGTGTACAGGCTGCTGCTGAGTTCACCTGTGTGCAGCCTGGCACCTGCAGGAGACCCTGTTCAGATGAGCGAAGCTGCCGTGGATGAATATAGGGAGGGAGGCGGTCCCCTAGGTATGCCAGACCAAAGAACTTTATATGTAATAACTAATACCTTGAACTGAGCACGTTAAATGATGGGTAGCCAGTAGAGTGACTGTAGGATGGGAGTGATGTTCATGCTCCTGCTCTCTCCTGATAACAATCAAGCTGCAGCATTTTGCACTAATTGGAGCCTCCTAGTTAACTTAGATGGGAGGCCAATGTATAGAGCATTACAATAGTCAAGCCTTGATGTTACCATAGCACGGATCCAAGTGGCCAGGTCAGCCGTGTCAAGATAAGAAGCCATCTTCCAGGCTAGAGTGATGTTGTAGAAAGCATTTTTTGCCACTGCCTTAACTTGTTTTTCTAGTAATAACACTGGATCCAGTATAACTCCTAGGCTCTTACCTGAGTCTGCAAGGGTCACCCCCTGTCTTAAACTTAAAGCTCACCCCGTCTCCACTTTCTCCTTTGCACTGTGGAAACTCCTTTGCATCAATCTAAGCAGTGGTTCTTAATCCTTTTGGCACTGAGGCCTTATGAGCTAGCCATCAAAACCATAATTACTTCTTCCCCTTTAGAAATGGCAAATATAAGAAAGGAAAACCTCTGAAAGAAAAACAAGATTATATTTTATTTCCATCATTTGACCAACCTACTGTTCAATAAAAATATAGTATTCACTTTGCTCAATGACATTAAATGGATCTTGTGATCATCCTCATGATGAAGGTATCAGTATGATGACTGAAGGTGCTTCATAATGAGCTAGGCTATACAAGACTTTCGAATCTTACTCAAGATCCGGTCTTGAGTAAGATCCAATCTCTTCTTTTCCTCTTGGCAATACATTGAGACTGACAGGACTTCTCAGAGGTCCAGAGAGACCTCAGCTAAAACCCATTTGTTTAAACAGCAGCAACAGCCTAAAGCAGTGGTACTCACTCTGTGGATCATAGACACCCATATTCACATTTACCATCAACCAAAGAGCTACATGACTAGTGTATGCTCTGTGCACCACCCCATGAACACACAGAATAATCTAAGATGAATACAAAATATGTCACTGTGTGTAAAGTGTCATCATGTCACAACAGACTTATGGTGACCCCATAGGATTTTCAAGGCAAGAGATGTTCAGAGGTAGTTTGCCATTGGCTGCCTCGGCATGGCAACCTTGGCCTTCCTTGGTGGTCTCCCATCCAAATACTGACCAGGGCTGACCCTGCTTAGCTTCCAAGATTGGGCTATTTTTAATTACCTGAGTATCTGTGAGCATATAGCACAGGTGCCTGCTGAACCTTAGCCAGTCCTTGTGTTCCTGGAATGAGGGGAAGGGTTTCCCCTCCTCCCTGCTCTCTCTCTCTTCAGCACAAGGCACAGCAGCTCAGGCAACAGCATTGGATAGCCAAGGTGCCCAGAGGAAAGCAAGCTGGCTGTGGAGGAAGGGAAATAAAATCTCCACCACATCTTATGGCCAGCGTGTCCTCATCCCAACAGCAATCCGGGTGCCAGAGTGAAATCACAGATGCTCCAAGTTATGGTGAGGGTTGCTGGAGAGGATGTGCCCTCTAATTCCATCTTTGAAACATGGCCCACGGTGCAGGAAAGCTTGCAGTTCATCCAGCAGCAGCTGTTTCAAGGTGGTGGCCGCCTGCCAACTACAAACTCTACAGTGCAATGGCTTTGCCTATTTTTCTGGAACATAGTGGGAGGCATATTAGGAAATGGTGCTCAGAAGAGCCACACTTGGCATGTCAAAGAACCACATTTGGAATCCGAGCCATTGAGTGAGTACTACTCACCTAAAGGGATAAGTTTGTTATCATGTCCCATACAAAAGGCTGAAACCAAGGATGGATGACCAAGGCCACAAAACATGCAAACAAAGCTCTCTCCAAGGAATGTTCATGCAGTATTTTAACTGTGGCTTCCATGACTGGAATAGGAAGTCAGAGAAAATGGAACTTATCAAAGCTCAAACAATGTGGTATTGGAGAGTCCCAGACTGGCATCACCTAGACCAATGTGGAGACCGTAGACAACACTCTGGCACTACAGCCAACCCCTTGTACAATATAAATGGAAACTGAACCAGGATCAGGACCCCCCCCCCCAACAGTCCACATGAACTAAACTTTCATTGTTCACATTGTTCATAGTTAATATATATGGTACTTGGAAGACTGACAACAGCAAAGGGAAGACTGGAAGTGGTCCTGGTAATAATGGATGGTTGAGAGCAGACAGAGGACAATGGATATGGTATCCCACTTAAAACAATGGGAGGTTATCCATGCAAACCCACATGGGCAAGTAAGCATGCAGATAAAGGTATAGAAAAGCATTATTATGCCAATAACATGTATATTTAGAGCTCTCCAAATTAATCAACACTGGGCATAAAGCAGCTAAAGAGTTGTCTGCTTCCTGAGGGACCACTGGGTTATGCAATCTTTCTTCATGAAATATTTCCTATCATTTGAGGGCTGACAGTTTCTATGGCAATGTTACCAAAATTTCCCCAAGAGCAATAATGTTTCTATGAAAATATGTACACACTAGTCATCCACATAAGTGGTAATGTCACAGCAAAAACAAAAGTGATTTACCTAATTGGTTCGGTCCTTTGCAATTCAGATCTGCAAGCCATATTTCATTCTCCAGTTAAACTAAGATTCTAACTTGAACATTTACAATTTTCCTTCAACTGTTCTGCTTAAAAAATAAAGGGCTTTCCCCCCCCCCCCCCGCTTTTGTTTGTTTTTATTAGAGTTCACAGAACCACGCTGTTCCATCATGAACCATTATTTCTGACATAAGAATGCAAAATGTTCTCATTAATACCAACCACAGTTCTTTAAGAATGCAATATTTAAATCTGCCTATCTCCTTTGGAGTTCTCAAGCTAGACTTTCCAGACCAAGAAATTTACAGTGTAGTACTAGGCAGAGTTACACTCTTTTAAATCCGTTGGCTTCAATGAGGTTACAAGGGGTAACCCTGGTTAGAATTGCACAGATAGTCTACAATCTAGGCATCCCAAATGCCACTCTCCCAACTCTACTACAAGAGACACAAAATGTTTCTGCAGGAAAAAAACCCCTTATTCAGGAAGACTTTTTTTGTACATATAATAGGGCTGTACTGTAAAGAAATGGTTTAGGAACATGTTTTGGCAAAGGGATAGGGACTGTAGACTATATTACTATGTACTGTCTGTTGTAAGTATGCTTCTGCTTTATCATTTAATGTGTCATGCTCAATTGTTTATGCTTTGTTTCAGCTCTGTATCAGATTTCTGCTCACCTTCAAATTTTCTGAAATCAAAACCCAACAAACAATGCAAAATCCAAACAATTGGAATTGTTTATTGGATGTCTCAGCCGTGCATAATAATGACTTACACTACGTAATCTGCTTTTGGTCTCAGGCAGAAAAGCAGACTATAAATAACATAAATAAATAAATATATAAATAAATAATCTCGCATGCAATATTTCTGTTCCTTCCAGGTACTTCTCTGTACTAAAGCACCAATTACCCAATGGGGAAAAGAGAGTGAAGACTTTGTCCAGGACTTGGCATCCTCTCAACTGCTCAAAACTGTTTTCAGCCCTACTGAAAACAAAAGCAACAGCAGTGAGAGGAGGGCACAGCTCAGGCATAAAGCACTTGTTTTACGTACAAAAGGTCCCAGGTTCAATCGCTGGCATTTCCACTAGAAATCATTTGATTATTCAGTATTATCTTCTTATGCAGTGCAAAAGTTTGTTACAGCTCCCAAGACGCTAAATATGACATCTCTATCACTGCCTTAACAGGTTTGTGAAACGAATCCCTGGCATCTTCAGCTAAAAGGATCAAGCTGTAGGTGATGCAAAAGACATCTATCCAAGATTGTGGAAAGCTGCAGAGGAGGCAATATTGACCTTGAAAAACTCACTCTTTATCAAAAATATGGAAGAATGAGCAAGGGGCAACACCAGACCACAAATTTCAGCAGCACTTTATCTTTGGTCTGGACTCTGGAGTTATACAGTGATTCACCCGTACATATTGAGTACTGGAACACCAACTGGTAATTTTCGTGTATGAAGAAATCATCCCAGGGAAAGCTCTGTGTTGCCTTGCCTCACCTTTGAAGTCATGTTTTATGTACGTTCATCAACAAATAATCTAGTGATACATGTGCCTGTAGGAAATTATGCCAAAGGGAAGTTTGTGGTTGTGACATTTGTCCACTTTGGAGATAGTTATATCAGGGAAGAGTCTCTCTCGCATCTATTACACACTCATGCATCTGACGAAAAGAACTATGTATTGTCGAAGGCTTTCACGGCCAGAGAACAATGGTTGTTGTGGGTTTTCCGGGCTGTATTGGCGTGGTCTTGGAATTGTAGTTCCTGACGTTTCGCCAGCAGCTGTGACTGGCATCTTCAGAGGTGTAGCACCAAAAGACAGAGATCTCTCAGTGTCACAGAAAAGAACTATGGTTCTCAAAAACTTATGCTACAGTAAAGTTGGTTAGTCTTAAAGGTGCTCCTGGACTCTTTGCCATTTCACACATACATTTGTACCCCATCTTTACTCCAAGGAGCAGCATTCTGGGCCACATCCTCCCTTCATTCTAACCTCATGATAACACTATGAAGAAGGTTATGTTGAGAGACAGTGACTGCCCCAATGTCCCCCAGTGAATTCCAGAGTAGAGTAGGGATCCAAATTTCCTGGATTCTAATCTGTCATTCTAACAACTACAGTGCACTGCCTTTCAGATACTGCATTTTGTAGATCTGAATCTTCATTTCATTACTCTTGAGATGCATTTCTAAAAAGAGCATTCATAATACCACATGGAAGCCACAGAAAAATTTCTCTCAGATCTGTACAGCTATGAAAATCCAAAGTTGTGTGAACGCATCAGTGTGAGTGAGTGGCTGCATACATGACTCTGTCACACATTCATTTGTTCAGGTCACGGAGCTCGTTTCTCTTGTTTATTCACAAACATATTAAATTGTTAGAAGAAAATCATATTACATCTTCATTACTGAATTTGCAATTTCACTAGCACATGTCTTCCATGTAAACAATAACCAGAGTACATAAAAAGTCCCTCATTTCAACTTTAACAGTCCAAATCTCTGATAGTTAATAACATTTCAAATGTTGGCCAGGCAAATCAAGTAAATTATACTTTGCGTGCTTGTCTTCAATAGTGCGCCAGCATCTGTAATCATTAGACGCTTTAAAGAAATCATGTCGGTTACTGGCAGATTATTTGATAAAGCAATCAAATCTGGCAAACAGCACAAGAACCTATTGCTACCATTAAACCAGCAAAACTTAAGGACTATCAGTAAAAGCTCCCTAAATTATTAGTGCTCCCTGCCCCCTTTTTGTCAGGGTGCAAGCACCACAATGGCCTCCTAGAAAGGCCTTCTGGAATAAAGCAAGCAATTTGTTTTTTTCTGTTTGATATTTCAGCTCCCTTCAAGTAATAGGAACTTAAGGTCTAAACTATATGTTACAAGAGACACAGCTGCCATCCTGTCATCACTCGGTGCAACACTTCTGCCCCTCTTTTCTTTCTTTCTTTCACATACACTCACACAAGACATTATGTCATCACACAGAGTACTAACTCATCCCAAACAGGCAGGATCAGGGCAAAGCACAGCACGGGAATCTCACACACAGTGTTTTAAATTGTTGCAAACATTAAGAGGGAAGGGGGCAGAAGAAACACACAACAAGGTTATCTTTGTGTCTCTTGCAATGTTTTGTTAGACCTACATGAATTACCAAAGCGGACCTTGGATGCCAACACCCTATGAACAGTAGATGCTTTACAACTCATGCAAAGAAACAGCACTATAGAGCCAATTTCTCCTCATGCATATTTCCCAGCAATCAGATTATTAGGATTACCCCAAGATAACAAGTGTACCACCTAGCAACCTTGGCTGACTACCACCAGTGCTATTACCTTCTGGAAAGTGATACATTTTTGGTCTCTTAACTTCGCAATATTCCTTAACTTGAAAGCTGCTCCTCAGCTGCACAATTTAACTGCATAAAAGAAGACTTCTTGGTGGTTTTAACCATGCTTCTTTTTAACAGAGTTTTAGAACTGCAGGTCTATCCATCTTGCTAGGCAACCTGCTAGACAGAGGACTCTGTGTAGATTTCAAGGAACACACTTAAATGGGAATCACTGAATTATGTCTTTTCCCTATACAGATTTGCAGCCTTCTATCAATCTAAGCAAATTCCACTGTAGGAATGAATTCATAGTGCATCTATTTAGCAAAAGAGAAGGATCAATAACAGGGGTAGGGAAGTTGCCAATAGAGTTCATTTAGACCCAGCAAGCAGCTAGAGAAAGGATGTGAGAAGGAGCTATTCTTAAAAGCCTAATAAGCATTTTTTGAGAATAATCATTTCCTCACCCTCCCCTCCACCAAAAAAAATCTAAAGAGTTTTAAAGAGAAGAGATGCTTGGAAAGGGTTTCTTTAATTTTTAGAAATCCCTAATAATCTGATCAACACAAAGTACCCACAAATTGTCTTGATTCACCATCAAAGCAGAGAGAAACAATGTCCTATTCAACTTATCTAACAACTAGTTGTTCAAAAGCTCATCATCATTTGCATAAATTTGAGTGCTTTATCTATTAAGCCACTGCCACAAGTAAACAGTGAATGCCAAACATTTCTGCCAATGAAGCAGCACGCAAAAAAAACAATTACAGCATTTACCAAAGGGCATGTGAGCTTCAGGTAGTAGTAGTTGAATGCTTTTCCCCTCCAAATCTCAAAGATGGGGTAACTTGGATATAAAATAAGTTGATACTTAAACAGTCAAACAGGAGACTGTTTGATCCTTGATTGGCATCAGTCTGCCTCCAGACACAAATAAAGAGGAAGGGGAAGGAAGGACACATGTGAGCAATGGGAAAATGTATGGAGAGAGAGTTCTAATTTAATGCATAGAAATCAGGAGTGAGACAGGATGGGAAGGAGGTAAATGTGCAATATGGATGAGTAGTGGGATAGAGTGCTCTAATACACTGGTCAGCTGTCTGTATGGGTCTAAACAGCATTGTGCAAGATGTATGTATGCAAAGGTTTTTCATGTTTGTGCAAAACAGCCCGTGCAGGCACAGATGCAAATGCACACTACGTGTGCATTATAAAGCAACATGTACATGTAAACAAAAGCAGTCTCCGTGTTGAGGTGTAAATGAGAACGCTTAAAGGGGGACTAACATGAAGTTAAAATTACATTTTAAATTGTTGCAAACAGCTTTCAGCAACTGAAAAGCCGGTGATAAATCTCATCAGAACACACCAACGTTTATGCATCCACACAAGGAACGTGTGAGAATGAGCGCACAGCCGCTGCCCGAACGCATGCCGGGCGGCGTGCACTTTTGGCACATCGAGTCTCTCCGCTTACACCTATCGCTATACGTGCAGCTGTAAGAACGACACGTATAGATGCTCGCCTGGCAGTTCCCAGATATCTGCCGCTTATGCCTGCTCCCCCCACCCCGACCAATTATATGCAACATCCAAAGGCAGCGATCAAGACGAGAGCATCTTCCTAATTTCGAGGAACATGCCCCGCCTGAAGTAGCCAAGAGGAGCATCCTCCTTTCGCCTGCCTCCGCCTTCCCCGAGTTTCACCTCGTCCGCTTACCTGTCGTCGTTCTGCCATCCCTGATCTCCCAGTAACAGATCTCGGAACCTGTACCTGGGGGGAAGCGGGGGGACTTCGCTCTCCACGTCCACCATCCTGCCAGCGAAAGAAGGGGGGGAAGCAGCAATGATAAAAAGCAGACGCGGCGGCAGCCCTATCAGCGCCGCGTCTCGGACTGCGAGAGCCAAGGAGGAGAGATGCAGAATCTACCGAGCGGGTGCATTTCCCTCCAGGTGAGCTTGCAAAGCCGCCGCGCGGGCTGGCAAAAGTTCGGGCTCCCTCGCAGCCTGGATCGCAACAGGAGGTAGGGCGCGCGCGCTCGCACCCCGCAGCTCTCCGGGCAGCGCCTCCAGGTGCACGCGCAGCTTCCTCAGCCTGCCGGGCTCGACAACAAAGGGCCGCCTGCGCCTATTCGCTCCATCCAGCCCCAGCCATGCAAATACCGTTTGGAGCCACCGCTGGCAACACACCCAATCAGGGTTGCCCGTCAGGAACCTACAGCGGTGACGTCGTCGGGATCCTCTCCTTATCAACCAATCGCCTTTGCCTGATTAGCATAGCGGGAAGGGCTGGAAGGGGTTTCTTCCCCCTCCCCGTGCAAATGGAACAGGGTGAAGGAATAGGTGTGTGGATCTAAAGCTACATAACAGACGCTCCTGTTCATCCTCCACGTTTTTCACCCGAAGTAAATGGTAATTTCTTGACGGGGCTTATTCCCAAACTGTTTTGCCAGGATTTGCTCCTAGCCATGCCAAAATGTAGTGGAGAAACTTTTCCCACCACTTATGTACATGCCAGTACTTTGGTCACAGATCTGCATGTCTGGACAAGTTACTGTCAAAAGCAGGGTCAGTTGGCAAATTTATATGTAACTGCCTCAGACTGCAGATTTATGGAGTGGTTCTGTAAAAATTTACTCAAAAGTAATTCCCCTTGAGCTCAATGTAGGGCTCGCTGGAGTTTTCTCTATTTTCCGCAAAGTCCTCATATTTTGTCCAGACAAGGGACAGATGGTGTCTATTTTCTCCAAACATGATGGGACAGATGGCAATTAAAAAGAGCGTGATTGCCAGGTATCTCACTATGGCAGGAGCCCACTGGCAACAATCTTTTCCTTTTGCCAATTCTTCAGGTGGCAGGAGAAAAAAATTGCTGGTGCACACTGCATGAGGTCACTTCTGGGGGAAACTGGAAGTGATATCATTACTCTAGGACTCGCCAGAAACTCTGTGGTTTGACCATAGACTTGAAGAGCAATGTGACATCACTTCTGGTTTTCCTTGGAAGTGACATTGCACCACATGTGACATCAGTGCCCGTCCCCCATGTGTTGGCCCTTCATTTCCTGCTGGAGGCCAGCCATCAGCTGGCAACTCCAAGAGAGTCCAATGCTGTTTCCCCTACACAATTTTCCCACAGCAAATTACTATTTGTCCAGCATTGGAAAACATACACGCAATGTGTGTGTTTTTCCCTGTCTGTGAAATAATAGCTGGAGGGAGGACAGTTTAAATTGAGGGTCCTAGTTTGACACCCCACTCTGTCATGGAACCTTGGGCCAGCACTCTCAGCATAATTTGTCTCATACGGTTGTTGAGATAATGAAATGAAGGAATGGAGAATGTAAGCCACTTTGAGGAGAAAAGTGAGCTTTACATATCTAGTTTGGTGTAGTGGTTAAGAGAACGGGACTCTAATCTGGAGAGCCAGGTTTGATTCCGCACTCCTCCACTTGAAGCCAGCTGGGTGAACTTAATAATATAATAATAATAACATTTGATTTATATGCCACCCTTCAGGACAACTTAATCCCCACCCAGAGCGGTTTACAAAGTATATTACTACTAGCAACAAAGCGCATTGTGGGGA
This sequence comes from Eublepharis macularius, assembly GCF_028583425.1. NCBI lineage: Eukaryota > Metazoa > Chordata > Lepidosauria > Squamata > Eublepharidae > Eublepharis > Eublepharis macularius. Next base: position 40,759,527 of record NC_072794.1, read on the forward strand.
AAAAATACAACGAGCTCTAGAAAGGGGAGGACAGGCAGGCAGGCATTCACTACTCCTCCATCACTGATTCCAGCTGGTGAAGGAGGGGGGTGGGCATTGTCATCTGGTCCACATCACCTGCTCTGCTCTCCACCTGCCACCTGCTCTGCTCCTTATCCCAGCTGGGTGAAGGGAAGACGGGCATTGCCTCTTGCTCTGTGGGGGATGGGCATTGGCTAGTGGGGGATGGGCATTGCCACCTGCTCCACCCCTAATACCAGCTGGGTTAAGGTGGGGGATGGGCATTGCCACCTGCTCTGCTTCTAATACCGGCTGTGTTAAGGCCCAGCTTGGGCTAGTCATGGCTCTCTGGAGCTCTCTCAGCCCCACCCACCTTACAGGGTGTTTTGTTGTGGGGATAATCTTACTATATAATTGAGTAAGCGTATTTCAGACAACTCACCTGATGCACCACCACAGGGCGCTGCCATGGACGAAAGCCTACATAAGGCACCATGTCCCTCCAGAAAACATGTCACGGTGGTAAGCCCAGGCCGGGAGCAGGATGGGAAAGGATGGCAATGCCCACCTCCCGCTTTCACACAGCTGGTATTAGGAGTGAGGCAGGTGGCAATGTCCACCCCCTGCCTTCACTCAGTTGGTATTAGGAGCAGAATAGGTGGCAGTGCCCACCCCCACCCCAATACCCAGTTGGTATTAGGAGCGGAGCACATTGCAATGCCTTCTCCCCGCCTTAAGCCAGCTGGTATTAGGAATGGAGCAGGTGGCAATGCCCACCCCACCTCAACCCAGTTGGTACTAGGAGCAAAGCAGTTGGCAATGCCTAACCCCCACCTTAACCCAGCTGGTATCAGCAGAATAGGTGACAATGCCCACTTCCCTTTGAACCAGTTGGCATCAAGACCGGAACCGTTGGCAATGCCCACCCCCCACCCCCCACCTTAACCCAGCTGATACTAGGAGCGGAGCAGATGGCAATGCCCACACTCCGCCTTAACCCAGCTGGTAATGGGAGCGGAGCAGATGGCAATGCCCCACTCCCCTATCTTCACCCAGCTGGCACGAGGAGCAGAGCAAATTGCAATGCCCACCTCCTGCCTTAACCCACCTGGTATTTGGAGCAGAGCAGGTGGCAATGCCCACCCCCTTTCAACCAGCTGAGATCAGGAGCAGAGCAAGTGGTAATGGCTTCCCCCCCTGCCTTAACCCGGCTGGTAGTAGGAGCAGATGGCAATGCTCATCCCCCACCTTAACTCAGCTGGCATTAGGAGTGGAGCAGGTGGTAATGCCCACCCCCCACCTTAACCAAGCTGGTATTACGTGTAGAGTACGTGGCAATGCCCTCCCCTGCCTTAATCCAGCTGGCATTAGGAGTGGAACAGATGGCAATGCCCACCACCCACCTTAACCCAGCTAGTATTAGGAGCGGAACAGGTGGAATTTCCCCTCCCACCTTAACACAACTGTTATTAGGAGTAGAGCAGGTGGCAATGCCACTCCTGACCTTAACACACCTGGTATTAGGAATGGAGCACTTGACATTGCCCACCCCTCCTTCACCCAGCTGGGATCAGAAGCAGAGCAGGTGGCTTTGCCCACCCACTGCCTTAAACCAACAGTTATTAGGAGTAGAGCAGGTGGCAATGCCCACCCCCCACCTTAACACAGCTGGGATCAGGAGTAGATCAGATTGCAATTCCCGCCTTCCTTCACCCCACTGGGATCAGGAGTGGAGCAGGTGACAATGCCCTCTGCCTTAACCCAGCTGGTATTAGGAGCAGAGCAGGTGGCAATGCCCATCCCCACCTTAACCCAGCTGGTATTAGGAGTGGAGCATGTGACAATGCCCTCCCCTGCCTTAACCCAGCTGGTATTAGTGGTGGAGCAGGTGGCAATGCCCACCCCCCACCATCACCCATTTGGGATCAGGAGTGGAGCAGGTGGCCATGCCCACCTTGCACCTTCACCTGTCTGGGATCAGGCACAGAGCAAGAGGCAATGCCCGTCTTCCCTTCATCCAGCTGGGATAAGGAGCAGAGCAGGTGGCAATGCCGCCCTCTTTAACCTACCAGAATAAGCCACTGAGCAGGTGGCAATGCCCCCCCTATCTTCACCCTGCCAGAGTCAGGAACCAAGCATGCATCAGTGCCTGCCACCCCCCTTCAACCTGCTGGAATCAGGAGCAGAGCAGGTGGCAATGCCCGCACCTCCTTCACCAACGTGGGATCAGGAGCAGAGCAGGTAGTAAAGTCTGCCGCCCACCTTCACCTGTCAGGATCAAGCATGTAGCAGGAAGCAATGCCTGTTCCTCCCTTCACCCAGCGGGGAGCAGGTGGCAATGCTCAGCTGCCTTCAACCAGCTGGGATCAGGTTCGGAGCAGGCGGCAATGCCTGCCCCCCTTCATCCAGCCGTAGTCAGCCACAGAACAGTTGACAATGCCCCCCCCCTTTACCCAGCATGTATCACACATGGAGTAGGTAAAAAAGCCCACCACTCCTTCATATGGCCAAGATCAGGCAGATCAGGTGTGGAGCAGATGACAATGCCCACCCCCCTCCTTCACCAGCTAGAATCAGTGACGAAGGAAGATGAATGCCTGCCTTCCCGCCCTCCCCTTTCTATCGCCCTTTGTATTTTTTTCCCCCACAGTGTGCTTTGTTGCTGGTAATGACATGCTTTGTAAACCACTCTGAGTGGGCATTAAGTTGTCCTGAAGGGCAGTATATAAATAAAATGTTTATTATTAAATAATAAAACATAAAATAATAAAAATTGTGCTGGGATAAGCTTATTCTCCACTTCCATCTCTCCAATTTAAATCAGCCCCTCTCCCACATGGCTGCTTTTAAAAAGAGGGGGAGGAGTTCCTATCATGGATCTTATTGCTCTGAGTTCAGCAGGACAAAGGGGCCAAGCAGTTCATGAATCTTAGAGCCAAGCTACAAGTGACGCCTTACCCAGGTCGGACACTTGTCAGCTTCCCTCAAGTTTTGATGGGAAATGTAGGCACCCTGGTCTTGCAGCTGTAATGGAGAGCCAAGCTGTGAAACCAGGACGCCTACATTTCCCATCAAAACTTGAGGGAAGCTGACAAGTGGGTAAGGCGTCCCTTGAAGCTTGGCTCTTAATCTCCACAGGCAAGACAGCAGTTCTGTAGTCCATATCAATAATGTGTTTGAAAATCAAATGCCCATTTTCTCTTGAACATCCCATATGTTCACATCAAAGGTTCGGTCGAAATTCCAAATGAGCAGTATGTTGAATTACTTCCCTGTTGCTGATACTCCTGTTTTGCCTAATTTGGGGCTGCAGCTACTAAGACTGACGGGGCTCTTACACAGGGTTGCCAACCATTTCCTGGCAAAACATGAGAGCCCAGGGGGGTGTGCACATTGGGGGGGAGGGGGGAGAGAGTGCTGTCGAGCAATGGTGTAATGTCACTTCTGGGGAAAGCCTGGAAGTGATGTCACACCTCTCCACTTTCCCCCAGAAGTGATGCAACACCATCACCAACTGTGATTCCCCCCTTCCCACCTGCCATCGGAGTGTCAGAACGAAATAGGAGCTGGGAGCTGGAAATCCTTCTCCCTCGGGAAACAAATGACAAGCCTACTCTGCCATGTATGTGTTTATGGTTTATATGGGTCCAGGTTTATGGTTAAATCCATAACCTAGTTAATGGTGGTGGGAGGGTCTTTTACCAATGTCTGAAAATAAATCACAATGGTGTTAGAAACAGCTCTCCTGTGAAAGCGGTCCAAATAATTGCTTCTCTTCAAAATCTATTTAAACAGAGCCCTATTTGATCAGCAACCCACATACACACAAAACCACTCCAGCTTTTCAACTTTCATTTCCCTTGTGTTCTTACATAACCCTAGCAGTGGTTTTTTATTGTTTCTTCTACATGCTCTTCCTTGTTAGCCTGTGAACAAAGGGTTGAGTTCATCTATTTATTGGTAGGGCAGGAAACAAGAGAATGGCTTTCGTAACGCATCAATGTGATTTTATCGCCTTGGCAGGATTGCTGTGGCGGGTAGCAGTGGAGCTAGGAGTACACAAGCCTTTCTCTGGGATTCTTGCTCTGCAGTTACTCTAGGAAAAATGGATATCGCAAAAGTGATGATGTTTACAGGGATTATACAAAATTTATATGGCATTTGGATAGTGCAATGATCCTGACTTGCTCGATAATGCTCCAGTGATTTACTGTGCCCAAATTCCATCGTGGAAGCCAACAAAGTTTGCAAATCAGCTAGTCCTATTTGGTATGCACGTATGTTATATTTCCTTTCTCTAAAAAATACAGCCTGTCTTGCACCAGGAATGGCTTGTCATCTCTGTTCTCTGGCCCAACCCTATCATTTGCACATGCTGTGTAATCCTAATTTCAGTGGCCTTTTTTTTAAAAAAAAGTTTTTCTTTTTAAAACTACTAATACGACACCTTAAGAGAAAGAAGATGGAAAGGGGAGGGACCAGAGGCTCAATGGCAGAGCACCTGGTTGGCATGGAGAAGGTTCCAGGTTCAATCCCCGAAACCTCCAATTAAAAGAACTTCTACTTGAGACCCTGCAAAGCCACTGCCAGTCTGAGTAGATAATACTGACTTTGATGGACCAGTGGTCTGATTCAGTATAAGTTAGCTTCATGCATGCACAACAAGTCTAGATTGTAGGGAACACAAATAGCTAGCAGAGTATGGGGAGGGGAGAGGAATTAATGACAAACAGTTAAAAGATTATACATGTTCATGTCCATAAACTAAGCTCAGATGTTCAGGTATTTCATTACTGCTCCTAACCAAAGTTCCCTCTAAGTGGTGCAGTGTTGTGAGCCAGAAATCTAATTTGTGAGCAGGAACTTGCAAGTTGTGAGTGCGCCTTTTCCAAAACCAGAATCCATTTTGTATTTAATAACAAAAGAAACGTACAAGTCTAATGTATTATGTGTGTTTGTATATGTTTACACACCTGCAGTATTTTAGGACTACTATCCCAGTGTTCCAGTTCATGAAAGAAAACCTGTATTTAAACTGCATCTTTATTATGTTGTCTGAGTACACAATTGGTACAGCCTTTTTGTTCACTGAGAAAGAACCCTAGCAAATGTGCAGAAGCATGGATATGGATAAACAGTAATTACTGTACCTAGCCTATCCATTGCAGTGAAATGAATAGATTGATTTTATTCAAAAGATAGTGTTACAAACAAAGATGTCAACTGAAAAATGCAAGCTTTATATGGAAATGTGTATGCCAAATAATTTTCATTTTAAGTGACCACCGAAAAGTGACACTTTTCTAAATCCACTGAAATTAATGGATTTTGTAATTCTATTCTGGGTAACACTGTAATTTTCAGTTTTATCCTATCCTTCTCATTTTACATTGTCTGAACAGGAAAAAAACTACAACTTTTGATTCAAACATTTTGTTTGCATAATAAAGCAAATATTGACAGTTTTGAAAATTTGTGGACCCATTTAAATCAACAGAATAAAATGTTTTCTCAGAGTATCTCTGGGAGCAAGCCTAAACACTTCTGCTTTGAAGTAAGCCATTTTATTCAAAAGGGTTCACTCCAGAAAAGTATTAGGAACGTAGCCTCTTTAACTCCATTCAGCCTCAGATTTGTATACATAATCCAAAAGCCATACCAAACTATGCCAGGTTCAAGCAGATATTGCTAAAATAGCATATTTATTAATAAGGAGATGTAGGAAACAGTATTTTTAAAGAGTTGTGCCCATTTTAATTCACCCTATAGACATAGTCATTGTCATGCAACTATACAAAACAGAAATAAGTGTATGCTAGCTAATACTCAGAAATTTCCCTACCTGGAGCTGGCAACTATAGTGTCCATGCTATCTGCCCACCGTTGCTGCCTCCTCTGGCTCTCCATGATGGGAAGGAGAGATGCCATGCGGGCACCTGCTCGCTGAAGCCACCAGCCCCACACTGCCACTGCCACTGGCTCCCGGAGCTGCAGGGCTGAGGTAGACAGGCCATGAGGCCCCCACCCGGCGCTTCCTCAAGCTCCCGGAGCTGCTGGCCTGAGGAGGACAGGCCGCGAGGCCCCTGCCCCATGCCTCCGGCTGCTGGAGCTGCGGGCCTGAGATGGACGGGCCGCGAGGCCCCCGCCCCGCGCTGCCGCCACCTCTGGTAGCCGGAGCTGCAGATATGTGGCAAAGAGGCCCAAGGTTGGCTGCCTGCCCACCACCGCCACCTCTTCTAGCTCCCCTTGAGGGGAAAGAGGGAGGCTGTGCAGGCACCCGCTTGCCAAGGCCAGCAGGGCTCCAAGAGCTGTGGGGCTAAAGAAGATAGGCTGCGAGGCCCCTGTCCCACAACACTGCTGGCTCCTGGAGCAGCAGGCATGCAACGGACTGCAAAGAGGCTCCGAGGCTGCCCACCCGCCACTGACTCTGACTCTGGCTCCCCCTTCCTCCATGCCGTGGCTGGGGCTGCACTAGGCCTAGGAAACAGGGAAGCAGAGGGTGGGGCTGGAGCCAGGGCTGCACCAGGCGCAACAAGCCAGGGCCGCACCAAGGTGAGGCCAGGGCCAGGGTCTCACCAGGCAGGTCCTTGGGGCGGGAAACAGGGAGGGTGAGGCCCTGGGCACACCTCTGTGCACTGGGCTTCTCAGCTTGTGCACCGGGGTATTAAAATTCGAACTTGCGCTCATGCACATGAGTGCATGTTCGCAGGAACACTGCTCCTAACCTACTGAAGTCAACTTTTTCTTTACCTGCCTGGCCTTTTAACTTTTATTCCAGAGTTGTGGGTCCCATGTGTAGCTACAGCTGTGCAAGTCAGGAGTGTTTCCCAAATGGGCTAGTGTGCCCAACAGCCATTTCTGATCAGCAAAATGGCATGTGGGGAAGACTGAAGCCCCTGTGATATATGCCATAGTCACAATCTGAATCAGGTATGGGAATTGAAGAAAACCCGCCATTCAGATCTGATATGGGGTTGTTACCCAAATAGGGGAATCTCCTTGTGAGTTGGGGGAATTAGCATATAAGGAGACACAGCAAGATCTCCACCAATGTATACCAGGATCATTTCCTTAGAGCACTCTAATAAACAGGCAGGCATTCAACAGGAATGGTTTTTAGTAAGGGGCAGTAAAAGCCCCTTAATAGGAAAAACGCACAGCATATTCACACACAGCTAACTAAGAAAATAGGGAGGAAGAGGGAGAGTGATTCAGGGGTCACGCGATATTTACCAGTCTAGGAGGCAGAGGACATCCGTAGAGATTAGCAGCTTGAGCAACCAGCACTTCACTGCAAGAAGAAGAGTCAGACACACGCCTGAGGATGTGCATAGGATCCCAAGACGTATGGTGGAGGGCAGCCCAATTATATTGTGAAATGTACTATTAAGTACTGGGGTAGGCCCCGTAAGTGATTCAGCCAGGCAGTGACTTCAGCTCATAGCATTGTTTATTGGTACAAGAGAAGAACAACAGGCCCCCAAGGGGGCCACAATATATACACTCCCAACTCCACCCCATATCCGTAACTGCCCAATAAGAACACGGACCCTAGGATCCCTCATTTGCATGCACTAGACAAAAGGCAACATGTTTACTGGATTGCAATTGGCTGCCCTAGGATGCTTCATTTGCATGCACTAGACAAAGGGCAACATGTTTACATGATTGCAATTGGCTCACGTCCAAGGGATTGACGATTGGTTGCTGATATCCCAATTCCTAATAGGATTGGCTAACTGAGGAGCCTTGTTTCCCTTGAAGCGAGGCCAATACATAACATGTACCCTGGGGCAGGATTACATCTTCTGCTGCTAGAACACTAACTTAATGGATATCTCCAGAGGTGAGACGATGAATTGGGAAAGGTTTGATTGCGCATATCTGGGAGGAACTATAGGTAAAAAAAAGTGATTGATGACCTGCGATTAGCAGAAGGGAAGAGTTAGCAAGTCCCTGAATAACTCTGATTAGGAAAGGGAAGGGGGAAGATCGGAAGGGTGTGGATTAGATTAACTCAGGAACTCCTGGAAGACCTCTTTTGTCTTAAGTCTTTGCACATCTCTGAGGTGTGGGGCAGCTAGCCAGCCTTGCCTCATGACTCACATTCCAGTAATTTTCCAACTCCAGCTGGGTTAAGGTCCGTTCCACCTAGCCAAGGCAGCACGTCTTGTGCTCAGGTCACATGACAAAAAGGGGTTTATGATATTGCCATATTCATAAACTGCCCTTTCAGTGCGAGAGAGGGTCTGACTGCTAACAGCGTGGTGGCCATAGCATGTAAACAGTCCATTCAGCAATGCCCCACCTGCATGATTTTAATTAGTGTGGCATAGTGATTACACTAGAGTATCAAACTAGGATGTGTAAGATCCGGGTCCAAATCCCCACTCTTGACATGAAGTTTTCTTAATGACCTTGGACCAGTTATACTTTAACTGTAACCTACCTCACAGGGTTGTTGTGTGAGGATAAAATGGGGGAAGGGAAAACCAAGTACACTACCCTGAGCTCCTTGACGGAATAGTAGAATTAAATTTCACTAGATTAATTTTGCCTTTAGAAGTTTATTGATCAATTTCACACACCAAGACAGCTAGCCTGGGTACCCAAAATTGAGGTACTGTATACAGTTATCAATGCCCCAGGAGAGACTTTGGGCCTTTTAACATATTCACTTTGATGGCCAGTTCTAGTCTTGCACCAAGAAAGCTCCACCTCAGTGAGTGCTTTCTTCAGGCCAGGCTGCAGTTTCCTCCCATCTGCAGGGTAATTTATGCTGCCATATCGTCCAAAACCAGTATGCATAAGCTCTGATCTTCGTTTACCTTGTTCAGACAGTCTGTAATGTGTTTTGCCAATTAAGGCAAGTTGCTGATTTAACATTTACTTATTGTACTAGTTAAACATTTTGTTTTACTTCTATATTGGTGAATTGGTCTTTGTTCCCAGTATTGCTAAGCCATGCATTTAACCAATGTCGCCAAGCAAAGCATTTTATCTGATCTTTTTAAAATAGCAAACAGTTTGTGCTGACCAACTGTAGTTCTGTAATTTAGTTGCTGAGTGAGCATCAGGATGTATATCTGGGGAAATCATTGGCAGATGTTTTCAATTGGGGGCTAGATGCTTAAGATAGCCCATACACTCCCATTTTGGTTGGACCTCATGTGTTGCTCTCAGGTCTAACAGCAGAAAAAAATGAAGATCATAATAGATTTTGAATCCTATTGTGCAGACTATGCATGCCTTAGGCCAGGTTCACATATGCAGAAAGGTAAAATGGTAGAATGCTGAAGCTGTATCAGAGACTGCACCACTTGAGACTGCAGGTGGCGGTGGTGATGGAGGATAACATCCTACTATATAAAAGGCAAAGCATATTCTTGACAACTCACCTCCTACTCTGGTGAACCTCCAGAGGGCGCTACCATGTAAAGAAGCCCAGATGCGGCAGCACGTCCCTCCAAAGAGTGCACCAAGCCTGGAAGCCCGGGCCAAGATCAGGCACGGAGCATGCAACAATGCCTACCCCTCGCCTTCGTCTAGCTGGGATCAGGAGCAGAGCAGGTGGAAATGCCTGCCCCCCACTTTCACCCAGCTGGGATCAGGAGTAGAGCGGGTAGCAATGCCCACCCCCCTTCACCTGGCCAGAATCAGGCTCGGAGCAGGAGGCAAAGCCCTCCCCCACCTTCACCTGGCTGGGATCAGTAGCGGAGCAGGTGGCAATGCCCACCCTCTGCCTTCACCCAGCCAGGATCAGTCATAGAGAAGGAGGCAATGCCTGCCCGCTCACCCTCCCCTTTCTAGATGATGTTGTATTTTTTCCCACAACAGGTTTTGTTACTAGTTTTGGAATATTTCTCTGTTAAAGGTCCCTGAAAATAGAGAACCAGCACAGCAAACAAAGAAAAAGGGTAGAACACTGCTATGCACGATCTCTCAGGACTGATTCTGGAAGCCTTGAACTGTTAGACAGTAGCTCCTTAGAAGCTGGCTGATTCCGATTAGCATAGTAGAGTTTAGCAGTATTAAGCTGAGATAAGCTTACCCTTTGCCTGCAATTCTCTGTCCTCAAGAAACTAGGGAGTGAGAAAGAAAATTGCCTCATAGAGACACTCTAGGAATTTCCCCATGTGTCTATGTCTTTTGCCATTGAGATTACAGGAAGTTCCTAGAGCTTCACCCGGAAGTAACATCACATCCTCCACAAACTCCACCCTTCCCAGGCACAGCCCTCAAAATCTTCTAGCATTTGCTGAGTCAGTGCTGCCAATTGAAGGCTGAAATCTTAAGAACCCTTTCTTCAGAAAAAGCCCCTCTAAATAAAATTGAATTTACACATGAGTAGAACTATTTATATTAGGTGGTACAGTACACAGAATCTGCAGTCTCTTCTTCCTCCTTAAATAGAACAGTAGTATCTATCACCTCTCCAAGAAAGATAAACCAGCCTTCTATCTTTCTGTTGCAATAAACTGCCCTTTATCAGTTTCAGCTCCTGCAAAGACACCAAACAAACAGCACTGGTAACAGACACATGTGAGAATATATGCATCTGACTAGGTTCTCAAGGCTTTGGTTCAGCTACCTTAACTCGATCACTTAATGGAGCAGCGATCCCCCAAACATGGTACAAAATGATATAACATTAGCTTACAACATGCATTTCTGTTATTGCTTATTTACAGAACAAAACAGTTTAAACACAAATATGCTGGCCTTCTCCTGTGTTTATCCAAACATTTTTATAATGCTCCACTAGATGGCATTCTCAAGAAACTCTGATCTTTTACACTTATTAAAATACAGGAGGGGATAGAGACAGAGGTTGGAACATACATAACAGTCCTATTGCTTCTTCACAATTGTAAATTTTGTGTCAGATCAACTCAAGTCTGAATAACTTTCTAAGCAAACAAACAACTACTGTCCACTCATAGATCCACAAAGATTCCCTCTCAGAGCAATTCACACCACCTAGAGTCATTCAAAACCTTTCCCCCCTTAAATCTCATTATTTGCCCGATTCCATGGGACCCCAATATAATGGGGGACCCTGCAATTTTGTCACCCTGGTCTTCCATTCTTGTGCCCACCAACTCTGGCTTGGGGGAAAGTGGAGTGTTGCCCATTCTTTCTCCTACACCCATGGCTGTTGGAATGCAGTTTATAAAAAATACGCTGTGAAATTAGGGACAGAATAGTATTGGGCATCGCATTATAGTTTATGGAAGGGGGAATTGGGGAAGATCCTGCTAGCTAACTGACAAACACAGGGGTCCCCAACCTTTTACAGTCTGCCAACACCTTTTGAATTCTTGGGCAGAGTCGTGGGCACAATGATAAAATGGCTGCCACAGGAGGTGGAGCCAAATACAAAATGTCAAAGAGCAAAGTTATTCATACATAACTGTAATGGTAATTCTTCAATATTTCAGGCAGAAGCTCTGTTTAACCTGATGCCTTATAGTTTTCACAACCAATCAGAGCTCTAGTGGCCAATCAGTGGCAAAATACCACCTTGGCCCTGCCCGCTTTCTAAAAACATTTGGTGGACACTAGGAATTGTATCAGTCCACATGCACCACGTTGGGACCCCTGGACTAGAAGCAGCTGAATAGCATCTTGCTGAGTGTTTCTCCTCTCCTTTTCCTCATTGTTTAAGGCCTGATTATGGACAGAGATGAAAATCCTTGAGCACAAGCAAAAGGACTTTTAGTGTAGAGAGAGAAGGAAGATCTGCCAGCTGAGGGAGAGAAAGAGGGGAAGTCCTGCTTTGCTCTTCAAAGCCTCCTCCCATATGTTTTATTCTTGTATCAAATATTGTTCTTGTATCAAATATTTTGAACTACAGGATTTTCATCCAGTGGCATCTTAAAGGCCAACAAGATTTATAGCGTGTAAGCTTTTGAAAGTCAGAACTCCCTTCCTCAGACTTGTACTTCAGACATTGAGCCTTTATATCCCAGCCAAAGGTGGATGAGGTGTTACAAGGGAGGGCAACAGGACGTAAAAGTACAATGCTGTTTGTTTAGATGGGAGGGTTGTAGCAAAGGAAGCTGTCAGGATGTAAAGGTACAATGCAATCTGATTAGGTCAGAAATTAGCGTCTGTAGTGAGATAAGAATCCTAGCTCTCTGTTCAGCCCCGAGTGTTCATTGTTCTGAATTTGTGGCTCCCTCCAGGCTGCACAGAGACTCAGGGCCAAGCTACACATGACGAATGACACTTGAACGGCAAGTGGATTGAGTGGAGGGCAAGTGAACAGGGAGAAATACACTTGCTGTTCAAGTGTCATTCGTCATGTGTAGCTTGGCCCTCAGAATTCTTATCTCACTACAGATGCTAATTTCTGCTCTATTTAGCTGGGAATAATTAAATAAATAGCAGGGAATAATTAAATAAATAGATAAATAAACTGGTATTTACTGCAAGATGATGATGTTTAGACTAACACAGATTATGCAGGATTCTCAATATCTATTTCTTGAGACACTTTTTCTGAAATACGGCAAGGTAAGAAACCCTGTTTCTCCGACCCCCCATCCAAATTGCTACTGTAATCATGTTTGTCAGCTACATGGCATTTGAGACTCTTCAAAGCAGTTTGTGTACTATTGTGCACTTATCGCAGCAATCCTTCCAAACAACATTATCGGGCAGGTCAGAGTTATCATCCCATAGTGCAGACGGAGGGCAAAGGAGAGTGGTGTGCTTAAGGCTACCTAGGAAACTCATGACAGGCCCCATTTGAACCAAGCACTTGCTCACGAATCCTGCTTAGATTTACTTAGGCTGAAATCCAGCTCTGCTTGGATTTAATTTAAAGGGTTGCAAGCTCTCTTCTGATAAATCACAAATGGCTCATGCTGCCTTAATAGCCTGATTATAAACACTCATATTTCTCTCCCCTCTCCATGTTCCTGTCTTCTCCCATTTTGTCTTCCACTTCACCCCAACATACCTACTTTGATGCTGGCAAGTAACGTGGTATCTGCATCTGACAGTATAGCAAGCAACAAAACAGCAGCAGCTTAGAGGATGGGATATATCTGCAGACTTTCCCTGCTTCTCTTTCCACTCCGAGTGACTTGAATGTCTTGAAATCCATCGCACCTAGTGGGAAAAGTGGATTGATGACTTTTTAAATGTGCTTGTCTTCTGGTTGTGTCTCTGCTGCATAAGACTATCAAAGCTTGAAGTTGCCGTGGTGTGCCTGTCAAACAAACTAAATGGTCACTGATAGTAGGACAATACACGCATAAACATGTTGTAGAAGAGTAACTCTGGAAAAAGGATAATTTTTAGCAGAAATAGGTTGAGTGGTTTAATCACTATTTCTTAACTCCAAATCACAACTCATAATAATAAATCATAATCCAAATCATAATGGTGCAGTGGTTAGAGGGAGGCCCAGGTTCGAATCCCACTCTGCCATGGAAGCTTGCTGGGTGACCTTGGGCCAGTCGCACACTCTCAGCCTAACATACCACACATGGTTGTTGTGAGGAGAGGAGGATATAAGCTGCTTTGGATCCCCATTGAAAAGAAAGGTGCGGTATAAATGAAGTAAATAAATAAATAAACCATGTCAAGTTATGTTATGATCTTCACTTTCTTTAGGGTGGATTTTGCTTTAAATCTCCCCCTTACACCCTCTGGGTAGTTTGCTGCCACCAGGAATATATTATTCCAAAATGTTTTATTTAAGTTTTCCCTTTTGTAACGTGTTTGAGCGTCAGGCTCCTTCGTGGTTCTATGTGGCCCTGAGGATAGGAATGGGAGATAACTCTGGGATATAACAAAACAAAGTTTATTTTTTTAAGAAGCGTATTGGTTACATAAAAGTCGTTCTTAGTTCTTCTAGTTGCTTCATCCAAACTCTCATTCACACAGATCTCTTGTAAGGCTTCACACACAGTTAGCCTCTTTCTCTAGGCTCTATATTTGTCTCACAGAGAACTCCTCAGACAGCACACAGCTAGCCTGTTTTCTTTTCACTCTCAATTCTTTCTCTCTCAGGCGCACACACAGTTTGCCTGCTTCAAATAGAGTGAATATATAGTCCCACAGACACACTCAGTTCAGGCTTCCACTCAGGTTGCCTTTCCCTCACAAATACATGAACACACTCAGGCTGCACACAGCTCGCCTCTCTTGCCCTAACTGAATCTTTTTCTCTCCCTCAATACCTGAAAACTGCCTTCACTCCGCCCACTCTCTGTCATCAACCAATCATATCACTCACTCATCTCTCTCTTTCACCCCCCACCCTTCACCTATCTCACCAAACATTTAAAGACGCATGCACCCATTTCTTGAAATCATTACAAGTTACTTAGCCTTTTTGCAGAGAACTCAGTCCTCGCAAAAATAATGCTTAGAGTGGTACAAGGGAAGGTAGCAGCTGGTGGAGCTATGGTTAGAGTGGAGAAGTGGCAGGTGAAGAATAGTATACAGTACATACACACAGAGAGAGAGAGAGAGTTCTCTCAAAATTGCCCTTTCTTAGCCACCGGGCATTCATTATATGCATAAGAATATACCATGTGTTTGTATCCTAAATGGAGGGGATGTAAGCAAATGAAAAGCTTTTAATCTTGATGGAGGAAGAAGTGTGGACCTACAGGAATTCTGTAATGAGAGGCTAAAAGAAGAGTATGTGATTTGTTTCCTCATTGATTTTTAGTCTGGGGAATTTCCACAAACTCCAAGTTACACTTCCTTATGATTTATTTCACCTGATAAATGCAGGGCACATAATATATTTATTTATAATGGGCTGACTGTTTTTTTCCCCAACATATCAAACGTTACAAGAAATTGAAACTTACCGTAGCCCCCTTTGAACCTTTGTGAACCAGAATCTGTCATTCTATTAATCACATTTTTTATTGTGCCCTTCCTCCAAGGAGCTCCGGGTGGTGCCGATTGTTCTCACCTGCCAATCTTTAGAATAGTTTAGATTGAGAGGTGTTGATGAGCTCAAAGTCACCCTGTGAACTTAATGGCAAGCAGGGATTTGAACCTGGGTCAATATCCTCAGTCCAATCAGTTTTCCTAGTCCAGCACTGTGGTTGCTACACCACGCTCAGCTGTTTGTCTCCAGGCACCTTCCAAACCCCACTTCTCCGCCCACCTTTCTCTACTTCCATATTACAGACTGAGCTATTCTGTACATTTCTTTAAATCCTTACAACCTGACATGTTCTCGATGTTTATTCTTAGTAGGGAGTGTTTGACTAGGAATAGCAATAATAAACATTTACACAGCGCTTTTCAGAATATTTTATGTCTCAGTCATTCTTGTATCACTGTAAAAACAAGTCAGTATTCTCATTTCCATATCAACCTGGAGAACTGACACTCAAAGTTTAGAAACATAGCAAAGGCCACCTGACAAGTTCAAAGCTGAGCTTCAGAACTTGCACTCCAACCACTGTGTTCCACCACCTCTCCTCATTTTATCCTCACAAAAAAATTCCCATCAAGAAATGGATTAACTGCAAGCAGGGTCAGTTTCATAAGGTATATTGGTGTTTTAAAGTTACCACTAAGACTTGCAGCTTTCTTCTCACTTCCTGTGCATGTTAGCATCTGTGCAAATCTATTCATTTATCGCTTTTATGTGCACCTTACAAAGAGTGTGGTGACTAATAATTGCTGCACTTTGATTCCCAGATCACTGAAGGTTAGACTATGAAGAGCTGGATTTATGTAGACCAATGAAAGCAATCAGTGTACAGCCACTTTAGTGTATAGCCACAAATGCTTGAAGTGCCTCCCCAAATGGTTGCAAAATATTAAATCAATAATTAACAAATATTTCATTGAATTGTTCACTTTCAATTCAATCAGCCTGGTATTGATAACGGGCTTCTGCTCTTAAGAAACAAAGTTATATTCTGATACAGCTTTAAGCATTCTGATGGGGTTGGAAAGTCAATTGACTACATTTCAACATCCAGTGGTGTTAAGTGGGGATGCCTCTTAACAAACTTTCTTTTCAAATTGTGAGGTGAACAATATAGCTAATGAGTTAAAAGATCTTAATTCACACACGCCACAATCTTACAATATAATCGAGTAAGCGTATTTCAGACAACTCACTTTATACAATGCTGCACCACCAGAGGGTGCTGCCATAGAGGAAAGCCTAGGCAAGGCACCATGTCCCTCCAGAAAATGTACCATGGTGGGAAGCCCATACCACGAGAAGGATGGGAGCAGGTGGCAATGCCTGCCTCCCGCTTTCAACCAGCTGATATTAGGAGTGGAGCAGGTGGCGATGCCCACCCCCACCTTAACTCACCTTAACCCAGCTGGTATTAGGAACAGAGCAGGTGGCAATGCCGACCCTGACCTTAACACAGCTGGTACCAGCAGCGAAGCAGGTGGCAATGCCCATCCCCCTTTGAACCAGTTGAGATCAGGAGCGGAGCAGGTGGCAATGCCGACCCTGCCTTAACCCAGGTGGTATTACGAGTGGAGTAGGTAGCAATGCCCATGCCCCGTCTTAACCCAGCTGGTAGTAGGAGCGGAGCAGATGGCAATGCCCACCCCCCACCTTAACCCAGCTGGTATTAGGAGTGGAGCAGGTGGCAATGCCCACCCCCACCTTAACACAGCTGGTATAAGGAGTGGATCAGGTTGCAATGCCCACCCCCACCTTAACACAGCTGATATTAGGAGCAGAGTAGGTGACAATGCACTCCCCCTGCCTTAATCCAGCTGGTATTAGGAGTGGAACAGATGGCAATACCCAATCCCTGTCTTAACCCAGCTGGTATTAGGAGCAGAGAAGGTGGCAGTGCCCACTGCCCACTTTAACCCAGTTGGTATTAAGAGAGAAGCAGGTGGCAATGCCCTCTCCCTGCCTTAACCCAGCTGATATTAGGAGTGGAACAGCTGGCAATGCCTAACCCCCGCCTTAACCCAGCTGGTATCAGCAGTGGAGCAGGTGGCAATGCCCATCCCCCTTTGAACCAGTTGGGATCAGGAGCAGCGCAGGTGGCAATGCCAACCCTGCTTTAACCCAGGTGGTATTAGGAGTGGAGTAGGTGGCAATGCCCACCCCCCATCTTAACCCAGCTGGCATTAGGAGCAGAGCAAGCTGCAAGACCCACCACCTGCCTAAAAGCAGCTGGTATTAGGAGCAGATCAGGTGGCAATGCCCACCTCCCTTCAGCCAGCTGGGATAAGGAGCAGAGTAGGTGGCAATGCCTGCCCACTCCCCACCTTAACCCAGCTGGTATTAGGAGCGGAGTAGGTGGCAATGCCCACCGCCCACCTTAACCCAGCTAGTATTAGGAGTGGAGCAGGTGGAACTTCTCCTCCCAACCTTAACCCAGCTGGTATTAGGAACAGAGCACTTGGCAATGCCCACCCACTGCCATCACCCATTTGGGATCAGGAGTGAAGCAGATGGCAATGCCCACCTTATGCCTTCACCTGTCTGGGATCAGGCGCAGCAGAGTAGGAGGCAGTGCCCTTCTTCCCTTCACCCAGCTGGGATAAGGAGAAGAGCAGGTGGCAATGCCTGCCCTCTTCAACCTACCGGAATAAGCTACTGAGCAGGCGGCAATGCCCACCCTGTCTTCACCCTGCCAGAGTCAGGAGGAGCCACGCATGCAGCAATCCCTACCCCCCCCCTTCAACCTGCCGGAATCAGGAGCAGAGCAGGTGGCAATGCCCACACCACCTTTACCCACCTGGGATCAGGAGCAGAGAAGGTAGTAAAGCCTGCCACCCACTTTCACCTGTCAGGATCAGGCACGGCATGGCGCAGGAGGCAATGCCTGTTCCTCCCTTCATCCAGCGGGGAGCAGATGGCAATGCCCACCCCCCTTCATCCAGCTGGTATCAGGCTTGGAACAGGTGGTAATGCCTGCCCCCCTTTACTCTGCTGTAGTCAGGCGCAGAACAGCATGTATGATGCATGGAGCGTCACATGGCCCCTTCACATGGCCAAGATCGGACAGATCATGTGTGGAGCAGATGACAGTGCCCACCCCCCTACTTCACCAGCTGGAATCAGTGACGGAGAAGGAGCAAATGCCTGCTTGCCCGCCCCAGCTCCCCTTTCTAGAGCCCATTATATTTTTTTCCCCACAACAGGCTTTGTTGCTAGTCTCTTATAACTTATGAAATCTTCATATCATACAGTGATAATGTGGTTCTTATTTGTACATCAATCTGAGACGTATGTTGAAAAAATCTGGAGGTATGCCAGTGGGAACACAACACTGTTAACTATAATAAAACCAAAGTGGGTTGTCCTACTTGGCAAAAGACCTAAATGTTCTAATTGGGCAATGAATGGATTTTTGATCAAATAAGCAGTTAACTTCAGTTCTCATTATCCTGTTTCTTGAATGATTTTTCAGGGGGAAAGAATTATGCAGCTGTATAAAATTGACAGTTTCTGGATCCAGACACACAATGTTAATTTTTGCTTATGCCAGCGGAGGATATTTGCTAGTTCCTATGTTGAAATATTTGTTGAGAAGGCAGAAGCCTTGTTGTATAGCTCTGAAATGTAGGATTTTGGAGATCTAAGGACTCTAAAAGCAATTCGGAAGCAGTTTCTCAAATTCCTTTCTTGCCTACCTTATAATACACCAGATCCATATTGATAAAGTGGGGCTTCCTTCCACCAGTGTATAAAACCCTAATCATTCTTTGGGTTAAAGTCCAAAAGACTCCTGATAACACCAGTTCCAAAAGGTACCTTTTGGAACAAATTGTCAAGCATGGTTTGATTGAACAATGTGAGAATTTATCTTCACAGTACGAGCCTTCCTTGGATGCCTTGCCACTGTTTAATTTGAGGCACCTAAGAAACTAATCAGGGACTGGATCTACTTTAGAGATGCTCAAAAGGATATGAGAATCATCCAGAGTGCCTGTTTTTCATCATAATTTGTGTAATTGGATTCAGTCACTTGTGGTTACTTCGCAGAGAATTCCAAACTGTAGCATGGGTATATTTTCAGCACAGTACTAAGCAAAGTTACACTCTTCTAAGATTATTGATTTAATGGCTATAGAAGAGTGTAACTCAGTTTAGGATTGCACCGTTTGATGGTAGACAAATGAGTAATCCTGCATTTCCACACTAGAGTATTTGTGCACAAAATGCTGTAGTATGTTATGATGGATCCCACCCCCACCCCTTCACCCTCTCACTCTGAGGCAGATTTTCCCACCAAAACCTAAGTTTGCCTGCTTTGGCTGAGCAGCCTCAAGTAGCAAGTCTCTGTTAGTGATTTTAAAATTATAAAGTTCTTTTTGTCCCATTCTGATAAGTGGTTATATTTTAGGCTTTTTCGCCCAGCCCAGAAACTTGATAGGAGGAAAAGGAGGAACCCTCTTCCTCTTTATATGAAATGGCACTAGAGGCTGAATAATTCTCAAAAGAAACAGCAATTTTATTGAAAAGTCAGGGATGGAATATGGCCAGTAGGGATAAAAGTGCTGAGATAAAATTTGTTAGTAGAATAGAATACTTTAAAAGTAACTGGCAAAATTAGTTCCTTTAAGCTTAGTTTCTTATTCTTAGATCTTGATAGTGAGAAATGTTTTGTATACTCCTTTGGTTACAGTAACAATGTTTCTTCACAGAATTCCTCTTTTAAACTTAGGTTTCCAAACGTTAGTTCAACACAGTTTTCCCTTAACTACAGACTCACGGGCCTCCTTAGAGCCAAAACCTCCTTTCTAGACACTAGGCAAGAATTATTATTCTTCATAAGACATAATCCTGTTCACTTGGCTGATTGGGAGTCTCCACTTACTGCCAAGTCAGTGTGCCAAAAACATGCCCCCAGTTCTATCTTGGCTGTGTAAACAAGTTTCAGTTTGTGCTGGCTTTTATACTTGGACCTATCAACATTGTCCTCCTTAAGACAATGCTGGCACAGTTAGGACAAACATTCTTTCCCCTCACTTTAGAGGGGCACCAGTCTGACCCTCCTTGTCAGACCTACACTCTCAACTGAACTCAGAATCCTAATTGATCTGAAAAACCCTGTCAGCTCCAATGGTCATTCTGACTAGCCAATCAGAGAGGTGTGGGGGGGGGGGGGAGCAGCCTATCAATCAATCTCTCCTTTCAGGCAGGTATTAATTCCTTTCCTTCCACTTTCTGAGTGCAGCACTGTGGATACCTTTCATTAAAGTGAATTCCGTTACAAATGTATTATCTTTTATAATGTCTGCTATATAAAGATCTGAAAAAAAAGTTTCTTGGGGAACCTATCTGAAGTAGCACACTTACCCTAAAGCTGCAGGATTGGGCCAATTATATCCTGATAATTCTGGGATGGCTGAACAAATACAAACCAGGGGGCGGGGGGAGAAGTAGGCAAGTTGCCTACAGGCGCAGTGGCTTGGCATCTCTGGCTGCAACTGAGCAAGGGACATTGCTTTCTGGCTGTCATACTGGTGAGGAAGATACTCACACTGCAGAAGGATGTGTCAGTAAATAGAAGTGAGCTCAAAGAGGTGTTGCATTACATTTCAGAGGCCAGAGGTGTGTCTCAGCTTGGACTTTGTTGAAGCTTTTTTTTTTTTAAATGATGCTCAAACTCCACCCTCCTTCCTCTAACTAAAGCAAAAGATGGACTCAGGATACAGACATCCAGCACCTGACAGTTCTACTTAGAGATTTTTCTTGGATGACAGATTAACAGTATTACTTATTTGCTGGCTAATGCTGATAGATGTGTTATTTTTATAAGACAGCTTTAATATGTGGCTGCAGCTGAGAAAATTAGAAGGAAGCATGCTAAACCTATTGCTAAACTCTGTCAAGGTGATCACTTATTTATATTTATTTATGGCATTTTTGCACCACTTTCTGGAAAACAGTTAGCAAAGCTGTTTCCAAAAGAAGACATGCATCAAAAATAAACATTATTTTAAAAAGTTTAAATCATAGAAATAGCCCAACACTTTCAAATGACATGAACAAGAACCAAAGAATGGTGGTTAGCTCAGCTGAGGTGACAGACCAATCCTGGAAGTTCTGACAAAACAAAATTGGAGTTTTAGAATACGCAGCCAGGAAGAGTCCTTGATCTTAGTGGATGCCAATTTTATATCCATTAAAGGAAAGTTTCATATTGGAGAAGATGCTCTCTATCAAAACAGACTGGGACTTAAAAGTCAAGATCAGATCAGTGTAATGAACTGAGCCCAGAAATGTGCAATCCTATGGAGAGTTACTCCAGTCTAAGCCTATTGATTTCAATGAGTTTAGACTGGAGTAACTCTGCATAGGATTGCATTGTTACTCAGTGCAGCAGTTGTCACATGAATCTAATGTTCTTTTGTTTGTGTATTTTCTTAAAATGATGTGCTGCAGCTTATTAAACCAGTTGAAGTTTCTGTACAATCTGCAAGGCTAGTCTCCCATAGAATGCATTACCATAGCCTAGTCTAGAAATCACTGAAGAATGAATAATAATTGTCAAATCCTTCTTTTCCCAAACCAGAAAACAAGACTGCAATGGTGTTGAAAGCCAGAAGGAGTCTAGGAGAATCAACCAGGTCATAAATCTTCTATCCACATCCCAACAAATATAATCAAACGAAAGTAGTTTTATACTTCCCTAAGGAAGGGAGTAGACTAGCCACTATGCTGGTGTATCTCTGAGATACGTCTGTGACCTAAAGATGCACCAGCAAAGAAGTCCAGCACCGCCACACCATTACAAAGTCACAGCCCCCACTCAAAGCTCTGCCGGTGCATCTCCCTACACTGATGCGGCAGGAGTTAGCGCCTTAAGCTTCCCCAGCCTAGGAATGCTCCCCAGAGTTTCACTAGCAACAGTGAAGAGTTACACCTGCAAAAACTGCAGTGTGGCACATCAGTGTCCAGGAAAAGCATTCCTCACTAATCACCAAACCCCTGGTGCCCCAAGGACCATGGAAGGCCATCAGGTGTTGCAGTTCACACCCACTGGCCTCCAGCCAAACTGCCACCTGCAGCCAACACCAGTTTCTAATGGCCAATGTAAACTCTGTGAGTGGACAGGCCAGATCCCAAGTTGTGTAGCACTGGGCTGTGTGTGTCAGCAATGTGTCCATCGTATGTAACATAACCACAGTAGCAGCTCAAACACACTTGGGGAATAGATGTTCTCTAAAGGAGCACAACTCACTGACAGATTTGGGAGAGGAACCAGCCACAAAGGACCCCAGACCACTGCAGACCTGATTTCCCCTCACGGAGCATGCCCCTGGCTAGCAAGGTCAGTTCAAAGACTCTCTGCACTGGTCCCCCATCCCCTTGTTTCCTTCACACATACACACTCACACACCCCATCTCAGCCAGGGGCCATGGCCACAGAGGATGGCCTCAGCATTGCTGTTGGCATGGGGCTGGGCTGCTGGAGGATTGCCACTGACCATGGCTCTTTGGGGGCACCACCCTCTACCCCACCCACTGCTGAGCTAGGATCCACTTGGCCAATCCCTGATGGCTTGTTATGGCGTGGTAGAAGTGGGAAGCCAGTCATGTGTCCATGCTTGTGCCCAGGGGTCAGTTCCCAGAAACACATTCCCATAGGTGAACCATTGATGATGTGTTTCAAATCCAGATAGGACCTGCCCTGCAATCTGTCCTCATGCCACCAAGCAACCAGAACCATTCATACCCCTCCCCAAATGTCCCCCCAAGTATCCCCTGAGCCATCTCCCCTTTAACATGGCCCCAGGAGTCCAAGGGAGGGCTGTGCCTGGGAGGCAGACATGGCCCTCAACCGGGCCAAGTAGGGCAGTGGAGCCCACTCCAGGCAATATAGTACATCATCTTAAGTTTACTGTGAACACATGAACACCAACAATTGTTTTGGCCCATCCCCCATGCTGCTGGATGACCATGTGTTGTGCATGGTATATATGGCAAAAAGCTTGGTGAGCCTTAGGGGCTGCATGGCCCTGGGGTTCCTTTGTAGGGAAGGCAAAGGAAGTGCATCTTTAGTTGGCAGAATGCCTGCTCAATGACCTTGAGGCTCCAATGGTGGCCTTGGTTGCAAGTGGCATAGTTCACTGGTTCATCTTGGTGTCCATCATGAGCAGAAGATAGCCCCAGTCACCTGTGGTGGGGAAAAGGATAGCTGTCAAGACACCTGATAGCCAAGTGAGAGGTCCGCACCCCCCCAGTGGGGACACTAACCTAGCAGCCAGCCCCTGCCTTCCAGCCAACCAGCCAGCAGATGGTTGAAGCTGGGTGCAGCGAAGATCTGTGTATCGTGCACTCTTCCTGGACACAAAGTCCATAAAGATGCCCTGGTCAGCATGTTCAAGCTACAGAAGTGGTTTCAGTCACAACAGACCTGTGGCTAATCCTGGGAGGCTGTGAACACTATACAGATGCAGTCTATGGTTCTCATGATATTTGGGAAGCCCATGAATGTGGAGAACATGGCATAGATGGGGGCCAGCTCTGCCTCCTCCATGGGGAAGTGTACGTGCTTCTGCAGGTGCTGGAGCATGATATCTAGGAATTTGCAGAGGCAACTAAGGATTGGGACACCTCCAGCACCTTGGCCACGATCACCCAGAATGAGCCTGTGGTGAGGAAGTGGAGGGACAGCAGCAAGTTCTACAGGATGGGGTGGGTACCTGAGGCCTAGCGGCTTGCACAGGGCTTGGATGGCTGCCCTGTACAAGCTGAGCTATTCCAGGCAACTGTCATTGGGAGCTGCAGGGTGCTGATGTGCTCATGGTAGTACCTCCTGCAATGTCACTTTGCACCCCCATACTCACTGGCCCACAGCCATGCCCTCTAGCCATTGGCCTGGCCCAGGAAGTGAGGTCCATACCCCAGCAGTGCTTTGCTGCTGCCTTGCAGCCATCCTGTGCTTCATGGGGAGTAGGAACTCATTCTGTACTCTGGAGGTTCCCACAGAGAAAGCCCAACCCCCTCATTCCCCTGGGGCATGTAGCCATGACCAACGATGCCACTGCCAGCCTACCCAGACTGAAGCGAAAAAAGTGCTCTTGTGCAGCTTTGTGATTGTTTGCATCATGCCTTTTGGTGCATGATGGCAGAGCACATCTCTGCCTGGGCCACATTGCTCAGACAGAGCTGTCTGTCCTGAATCAGTGGAATGACACTTCTGGGCTGGCTCAGAGATATGTGCTTGACCTCATTGCTCAATAACAACAACAACAACAACATTCAATTTATATACCACCCTTCAGGATGACTTAACACCCACTCAGAGCGATTTACAAAGTATGCCATTATTACCCCCACAATAAAACACCTTGTGAGGTGGGTGGAGCTGAGAGAGCTAGAAGCTGTGACCGACCCAAGGTCACCCAGCTGGCTTCAAGTGGAGGAGAGAGGAATCAAACCTGGTTCTCCAGATTAGAGTCCTGTGCTCCTAACCACTACACCAAACTGGCTCAAGATGTCACCTATGACTGGATGGTGGTGAAGGGTCTGTCCAGTGCTGAGGCTATGCTGCATCCAAAGTTTCCACCTGTCATAGTGGGTGTCTGGTGGGTATATGGCATCATAGCCATTGTTCAACCCCAGGGAGGCCAGCAGGTGTTATGCTGAGCTGTTAGGTCCAGGTCCAATTCAGGTCCAGGTCCAGGCACTCATGCAGGTGCAGTGATCATGGACCTGGTTGCAGACACAAGGGAGGAGAATGTTGGTATGATTAGGGGCCCATTGACCCCCCATAGCCTCCAGCTGGCCACAGCCCACCATTCAGGAAGAGATGTAGGTCAGCAATGGAGCAGCCACCCCCACTGCAGCAGCTACAGAGATGGACAACAGTGGAGGTGAAATTGCTGTGGAAGCGGGGCCTGGCTGTGTGCCCACTCATTGCATGGGCAGACACCACCAACTCATGAGTTATTCTCCAGCCCCCAAGCTCCATTACCCTGACCTTCTCCACTGGTGTCATGGAATATTTTCATACCCTCACTCCTTCAAGACCAGCCATGGAGGCTGTTCTAGTCATCTTCTGGACCTTGGGCATTGGGGACTCCTGGGGGCAACCAGGTGTGGCTGAGGCATCACAATGGGTGGACTTCTTCAGATGGAGATGGGGTCTGCAGAGGATGGGAGAGATGCTGGCAAGAAGCAGCTGCATCCTAAGCCAGCCCAAGATGCTGTGGCCAGTGTGGTTGCTGATGGGGCTGGGAACTCAGTAGCTGCCTGGCCTCCAGGTGTGTAGCCTATACAGAACATCCCCCCCCCATCCATACCAGCAGCCATTAAGAAGGAGCAGCTGGAGACCAGGTGTGAGTGGAGAGATAATGTGTCCCAGAGTCAGCAGTGCTTGCAGAGGTACAGGGGATAGCTACTTGCCTCCTTGAGTGGCTGGTGGCTGTCACGGGTCATGGGTAGGCAGCAAACACATCAAGGGGATGCTGTGTATATGTCCCAGACACAGACGCAGACATGATTTGGGGGGTGGTGTGTACAGTGTTGGGGGCCTCGCCCTCTCTCTGCCTCCATTATGTTTGGTCAAGGCTTGTGCTTTAAGAGGAGTGGTATGGGGGCCATAGGTATTGCCCAGCACTGCATAGACCTGCCACTCCCCACCCTTCTCCTCACATGTCCCTGGGGCAGTCTCCTTGCAGCTGCTGCCCTATGGTTGGTTGGTTGCACTATTGTGCCCTGTGACATGTTGTAGGTTTGATGGCATAGTTGCTGGAGGTGCCAGCACAGTCACAGCCCATGCTGTCTGCAGACAGCATGGTTTTCCCATAGGGAATGGTCCAGTGGTGCCATTGTTGTATTACATTGTTGGTTCCAAAGTCAGACCTGAAACCAGATGGAAATGGATCAAAAGAATCAGTTTCATTCAAAAGCATATAAAGTTGTCTAGTTAGTACCCTCTCAAGAATCTTGAGCAAAAAAAGATTCTAGACAGCCGTACAATTATTTACACCATTTGGATCTAGAAATGGTATAGAGCTGTCATGCTAAGAATGATGCTACAGTTTTTTGATCTGCATTATACATCTTGGATTTGTTGTGCAAGCCTCACTGGGATTTTATATTTCTGTATTAAAATCTCCTCTTTGAAATGACCTTTGGTTTCAGAGTACTGACTGACAAAGCAGTTAATCAAATAATAGCTGCTGGCTCTCTCAGTGCAATATCTGAAATTCAAAACACATTCAGTAATATTTTAAATGCAATTACAGTGTGATCCTCCATCCTGCCGGGATCTGAAAGATGGGCGATTGTAACTTACTTTGTGGTGAATTCTAAAAATGATTTACTATAATCAGGCATTTAGATTGTATTTCACTGGTTTGAAATACAAACACTCACTTGAAAAACATTAGGTGCAAAACCACAATTCCTTTTGAAATATATTTTGAAGAAGAGATACTAGGTAAAATTTGTGCAGGTCTGGTAAGGGTTTGATTCCATAGGCATTGCTCTGAGCATTCGAGTAGCCAATATTAATCCAAAGCAAAGGCAAGATCCCTGTGACATCGCAGTAAACAGTTCCTCCAGAAACATAGGTGGTTTGGAGCAGGTGCATTACAGGATGGATTCTGGCTCCAATTTAATGGAAGAGGACTGGATTAAATAGAAGGGATCATTTTCTTCCCTGGCTTGGAAGAGGGGAAGGGGCCAAGGTAAGTTGTTGTCTGAATAGTTGAAGGGTGAACATGAGAGCAAACTCACAATGAAAACTCACAATGAAAACAACAAGGTCAAAGACCCAGACAGTCAGGAATGTTTTGGTTCAATGTGAGCTATGAGGGAAAATGCACAATAAGAAGACCCATGCCATATATATTTCCTGAGGAAGCTTTGCGAAACTAGGATAATCAAACTGGTTTATAGGAAAAGCGAATGTGGGTACAGTTCTTTGTTTTGTAGACTATTAATATGGCACAATCATTTTGAAACTAATGATGCAAAGCAATTAATTAGTGAGAA
Source organism: Eublepharis macularius (assembly GCF_028583425.1). Classification (NCBI taxonomy): domain Eukaryota; kingdom Metazoa; phylum Chordata; class Lepidosauria; order Squamata; family Eublepharidae; genus Eublepharis; species Eublepharis macularius. The sequence goes on from NC_072794.1 coordinate 40,786,462, forward strand.
CTTGATTAGTGGTCTGATTGCTCACTATGGGGTGAAACCTGGTCTTCTATGATGACTGTTTTTCTCAGTAAGTGTAAAGAGATTAGCCTTCTGCTGCATGTCAAGAGATTAGCCTTCTGCTAAGTAGCCAGTATCTTTGTTTCTTGGCCTCATATGGTGACCTGATGGGAGCAAAACTAAGATGAATAACATAAACAACCTAAGCAGGTCTACTTGGAAGTAAGTGCAGTTTTATTCAATGAGGCTTATGCAGTCCTTGTCCACTAGAGGGAGATAAAGAGTTGGGGTATTCCTTATAAGGACAAAAGGCGCAATTTTCCCTGAGAGACTGGAGGGCCTGAAACTGCAGGGAGAAGCATTCTCACCTCAGAAGCACTCCTTTCTATGAACTCTCTATGAATATTGTAGGTATGAGGATTTCTTATACTTATTACTGGAAGGGAGGATTATGTTTATATTAATTGGCTGTTAGTTTGTAATTTGATTATTGTTGAGACTATTTGAAATAGATATTATTATATGTATATTTTCCCTGAGAGACTGGAGGGCCTGAAACTGCAGGGAGATGCACTCTCACCTCAGGAGCACTCCTTTCTATGAACTCTCTATTAATGTTGTAGATTCCTGTAAAGAACAGAAGACATCCCAGTGCAGAGCACAGCTACAAGTTGTTGCATTTCAAGGGACTGGCTAGAACAGTGATGGCGAACCTTTTTGAGCCCAAGTGCCCAAATTGCAACACAAAACCAACTTATTTATTTCAAAGTGCCAACATGCAATTAAACCTGAATACTGAGGTTTTAGTTTAGAAAAAACAACTCATACAGTTGTCCAAACTAATTAACATCTTTTGTCTTAAAAGAAAAACACAATAACAGAGCTTTCAATGATACAGTTTTTTACTGGGAAAAAAACATCAACTCTAGTATATGAAAAAAATTATTATAGTAATACATTGTACACATAGCCTGAAGCCAAGTAATTTATATAAACATTTTAAATAATTATGAGCATGGGTCATTTCCTAGAAAAAGAACTGCAGGAACTCATTAGCATAACTCATTAGCATATCTCATTAGCATATGCAACACCCCTTGACATCACCAGAAGTGTGTCAGAAGGCAACATCCACACCTCAGGCCGCTTTCCCCCAAAATCTCCAGGTATCTCCTTAAAGCAGAATGAACTCAAAGCAGCTTACCCTCCTCTGGAGAGCCAGCCCTGCTTGCACACACACATTCACTCACTCACTCACTTTCTCTCACAAGTCACAAATGAAAATAAAGCAGCACAGCAGAATGAATTCTAAGAAGACCAGCCCCACTTGGCTTGCACTCATTCTCTCTCTCTCCCTCCCCCCCATGAGTCACAAATGAAAATAAAGCAGCAGAGCAGAATGAATTCAAAGGAGACCAGCCCCACTCAGTTTGCACTCATTCTCTCTCTCTCTCTCCCTCCCCCCCATGAGTCACAAATGAAAATAAAGCAACAGGGCAGAATGAATTCAAAGGAGACCAGCCCCACTCGGCTTGCACTCATTCTCTCTCTCTCTCTCTTCGCCTCACGAGTCACAAATGAAAATAAAGCTGCAGAGCAGAAAGAATTCAAAGGAGCTTACCTTCCTTTGGAGCCCAGCCAGGAGGAAAAGGAATCACGTGGGCAGGGCCAAAACCCACATGACCTCTTTTCAGATTACTGGAACACTGTTCCAGCGCGTCACGCCTCCAAATGAGCCCTGGCTTGCATGCCCACAGAGAGGGCTCTGCATGCCAGCTGTGGCACATGTCCCATAGGTTCGCCATCGCTGGGCTAGAAGATGTCAGAAATACTGAGACCTGGGTCTGCTCAAGTAAAACAGGCCTGTTTTGTTACATGATTGTTGTTGTATATGCTTTATCATTGTATTGTTCCAAATAAATGTTTACTTTTTCCAAGTTTGTTCATTGTTATTTTTTATAAACGCAAGTGTCACAAGGTGGGATCACACTATCATAGACATGAACTCTCCCAATTCTTAAATTAGATATATCTATTTATTTGCTGTTGCTTTCTTTTACATTTACTCCCAGGAAAGTGTTCTTAAGATTGAAGCCTTGGTGTCTTACATAAACTAATGAATCTGCTAAATCAACAGTGCCATCCTAAGTAGAGTTACAACCACTCTTTCAACTTGGGATCTGACAAAGATAGCCTTGACTCTGGAAAGCTCGTATGAAAATCTCATTGGTCTTTAAAATGCTGCTGGACTCAACACTGACATTCCTAAGGCCATTGAAAGTAATGGTTTTAGAAGGATGCAACTCTTCTTAGGATTGCACTGTAAGTCAAAAGTGTTGACATCTAGGCCTGTTATTAAACTGTTTTGCTGGAGCCACAGCTGAGAAGAAACATGATTTAATACGGTGTTGTGTGTGGGCAAAGTAAGCAACTGGGTATCCAAGGATTACATCACTGAGGCTGGGTGGAATAACAGCTTCAACCATAAAATGTAATATTTTTTCATAAGGGCAGCAGAGGGGAAAACATACTGGTTCTAACATAGTGTATTGACAGTTTTTAGCAGCTAGGAAGAAATGTATTTTATTGAAACTGCTGTGGCTGAGTGAGCTTTTGCCTTCCTTAACCAAGCTTATTATGATAAAGATGAATGGTCTACTGGCTCAATTGCCTTATGAATTAGCAAAAGAGCACAGAAAGGCCCAGGACAGCAACCCCAGTTAAAGTAAACATCAATACCTCTCAAAAATGGCATAGTCTTTATAAAAACAATCAGTTATACACTTTGGGGCTAGACTCCATCAATTTACCATACTTCTACCAGAAGTAAACAGGGAAAAAAAGAAATTCCAACAAATTACATTGAAAATGAAATATAGACTCTGAGGGGGGAGGGGAATTAAAATTGATGCTAAGACGCAGCAGGTTTTGAATGAATGGCATGAGGGGTGTTAAACAAGGAGGTAACCTTTCTTGCATCACTGAATGTTCACCAAGTGAGACAACTGGAGGGAGACAAACCATAAAAGACAGAGAAAATCCCCTGAAACATATGCTATTAAATATTTTACTGAATAATGTTACAAAAGAACAGGGAGATCTTTTCCAGTATGTGGTGACAGCCACAAGAGTACTATATGCAGCAAAATGGAAAACAGATTCGTGCCCTGAAATGCCTGAGTGGATAGACAAGATGTCTGAATATGCCTCAATGGCTAAATTAACTTCCTATGTGCACAACAGACCAATATCAGAATTCTGGAGAAAACTGAAAGATTTCTTTGATTATTTAGGTTAAAACTAAATTAAGGTAATTATATTATAAAGATAAAATACAGAAGAGATGACTGATTAAAAATAATTGACATTAAAATGTGGGTATAAGCAACTAAGGAGAGGGGAAGAGAACTATTATATAATTTAGTTGTGCTGTTATATACTTTGAATATATTTTTCTGATAGTTTAAATCTAATTCAAATGTAGTGCTTGTATATGTTTTATGCACTTTCTATTGTTGTTCATACCTGCTCTGCTCCTTATACCAGCTGGGTTAAGGTGGGGGTGGGCATTGCCACCATTGCCACTAATACCAGCTGGGTTAAGGCAGGAGATGGCATTGCCACCTGCTCCACTCCTAATACCAGCTGGGTTAAGGTGGGGAGTGGGCATTACTACTTGCTCCACTCCTGATCCCAGCTGACTGAAGGTGGGTGGGCATTGCCACCTGCTCTGCTCTAATACGAGCTGGGTTAAGGTAGGGGGTGGGCATTGCCACCTGCTCCACTCCTAATATCAGCTGGGTTAAGTTGGGTGGTGGACATTACCACCTGCCTCACTCCTAATACCAGCTGGCTGAAAGCAAGAGCCGGGTATTGCCACCTGCTCCCATCCTGGGCTTCCCATCATGGCACGTTTTCTGAAGGGACATGGTGCCTTGCCTAAACTTCCCTCCGTGGCAGCGCCCTCTGATGGTGAACCAGGGTATAAAGTGAGTTGTCTGAAATTCGCTTACTCAACTATATAGTAAGATTAATTAAGAGAGACTCTATTGGGACTGCATACCTTGGGGGACGTTTGGCTTATTGTTTTGTGCATTCTTTTTGCGTTGAATTGCAATACCAAAGGAGTTGGCATTATCAGCCTCATAAAAAGTGGAACTTTATATAAAAGCTTTTGGCAACGTTTGCCACAATAGTGGGTTTGCCTAATTAATTATATTGTGTTGGTCTCTAGACCTTACTGTTGTGGGTTGTTAATTACATGTTATTAGGAGCAGAGCAGGTGGCAATGCAACCCCCAACATTAACCCAGCTGGTATTAAGAACAGAGGACTTGGCAATGCCCAACCCCCCCTTCACCCAGCTGAGATCAGAAGCAGAGCAGGTGGCGTTGCCCACCCACTGCCTTAACCCAGCAGGTATTAGGAGCGGAGCAGGTGGCAATGCCCACCACCCACCTTAACTCAGCCAAGATCAAGAGCAGATCAGATGGCAATGCCCACCCTCTTTTACCTGACTGGGATCAGGAGTGGAGCAGGTGACAATGTCCCCCCTAACTTAACCCAGCCGGTATTAGGAGTGGAGAAGGTGGCAATGCCCATCCCCCACCTTAACCCAGCTGGTATTAGTGGCAGAGCAGGTGGCAATGCCCACCCCCTGCCATCACCCATTTGGGATCAGGAGTCGAGCAGCTGGCAATGCCCACCCTGTGCCTTCACCTGGCTGGGATCAGGCACAGAGAAGGTGGCAATGCCCGCCCTCTTCAACCTACCAAAAGAAACCACTGAGCAGGCGGCAGTGCCCACCCTGTCTTCAACCTGCCGGAGTCAGGCGCCAAGCATGCAGCAATGCCTTCCCCCCTTCAAGTTGCCGGAATCAGGAGCAGAGCAGGTGGCAATGCCTGCACCACCTTCTCCCAGCTGGGATTAGGAACAGAGCAGGTATTAATGCCCGCTGCCCATCTTCACCTGTCATGATCAGGTGCAGAGCAGGAGGCAATGCCTGTTCCTCCCTTCACCCAACGGGGACCGGGTGGCAATGCCCACCCCCCCTTCACCCAACTGGGATCAGGAGCATGGAGCAGGTATCAAAGCCCACCACCCCTTCATATGGCCAAGATCAGGCAGATCAGGCATGGAGCAGATGACAATGCCTACCCCCCTCTTTCACAAGCTGGAATCAGTGACGGAGGAGGAGCGAATGCCTGCCTTCCCGCCCTCCCCTTTTCTAGAGCCCGTTGTATTTTTTCCCCCACAACAGGCTTTGTTGCTAGTTAAAAAATATTATCCTTCTCCCTCATTAAAATCCATTAATACAATCTCTTAATTCTAGAAGGTTGCAATTTTTTTCTCATCCAGTTAAGAAGGTCCCCCAGAAGGAATCTTGTGGGCCTCTTTTACTGCTGAAGTTATTTACATGTGTTAAGCCAATGGCTGAATCTAATGATCAAAAAGATAATATTGGATTTCTTCTGAGACAAATTATTTCTGATCATATGAGTATTAAATTTCATTATTTAAATCTAAAAATATGTCAACAGTTGATTCAGTCCCTGGATGAAAAGAAGATACTGGAGCAGATGGAGTGGTTGTTCCTTGATCTTTGATGCAATGATCCCTCCAACTCTTGTTCTAAAGTAAGTTTATTGCTGCTTCTCCTCTTTGCTGTAACAAGTAGCTTCATGGAAATCTTGTTGCAGGATTAAAAAGATCCAGTTTAGTGCTATAAGACATAAATTTACCTTTTTCCTGAAATCTTCAAACCTCACAGCTACATAAATGTTAAGGAAGATTTAAGAGTTTACTTCAACAAGTTGAAGATTATTTTTTGTCATCTGGATAAGGCTGCCTCTAAATCTTGGGTGGAGCCTGGAAATGACATTTTTAAACTGAATGCAATTAAAGAGCTGAAATTTATCCTAGTGCAAGACTTTAATGGAACCACAGAACTCTTTCATTGTAACTTTTGTTGAAAATCTGGGGCTACTGAAAAAGGATCCTACCATTAGTGACTTCTTGTGTTAACTTACATCCTTGATTTCAGCTGTGTCCTCATTATCTTTTCCCAAAGTATCTGAAATGTTAGGTTAAAGGATATTTTTTGCCTCTTGCCAATCTTTCTAAGTATAGACTTGAAATAGCCTCAGTAACTATAGCTGCAGCATCTTCTGACTGATAAAAACCTATGTATATCAACTTTTTAAAATTTTGAGCATTGTTGGAGAACCAACCCTGTTCCAGCACAGCCTAGCCTCCCTTGCCACAAATAACCTACTTGTTCATACTTACCATTTAATTAACATGTTTTAATTGTTCAAAGCATGTCACATGATCTCAGCAACCCTTATGTCACCCCTGTAAAATTGGGCCAGTATTGAAATGGAAAGTGCCATCAACCCCTGGTGGGGTTTTCATGGTAAGAGACAAACAAAAGTGGTTGGCTATTTCCTGCTTCTGCAACCCAGGTCTTCATTGGAAGTCTCCCATCCACTTACTAACCAAGGCCGACCCTGCTTAGCTTCCATGATCTGATAAGGCTTGCCTGGGCTATCTAGGTCAGAATAGGCCAGTATTGTTGCTTCTGAATTTCACATTATAAAGGGACACTGAGATTCAGAGACAGTGGCTTCCCTAAGATTACCCAGTGAGTTTCTACTAGAGATGAAATTAGATTTCTTAGTTCATAATTTATATTCTTAACCACTTACCAACCCTGTAGCACTGTTCCCCACTTAGGCACACAGAAAAACAGGAGCTATCTGTTCTCATAAGTGAGAGATCTGGGCAGGGGAATATATCATCAGGACATACATTTTTCATCCTATGGCCATGCCAGGAGAAAAAGCACCTGCCCAGCAAATCTTCATGGGCCATCTCTGTTTGCATAACCATAAATTTATTCAGTTTTTCACTTAATCTGAAAAAAGCATTTAAAAAATGTAGCCTAGGCTTTGGGGATGCACCATATATTCACTTTGAAATCATTTGTTTTTAGGAAGCCCTATATTTGCATTTTCAGATGTTGGGACCTTTTGAATTTCTTCATTACTTGATACACCCATAATTGAATTTTGTACATGTATATATAAATGAACATTTATCTGATTTGTGATTCCTCAGTCTACCACATTTAGTGTCATCATGTTTCTCTGAGTCACATATAAAAGTTATTTTCTTATCTTGTGTCGACTTGTTATCTTGGTTTAAGTTGCAGCGTCTATTATGTGATACTGCCAAAAAAGCCATCTCCAAACCTCAAAGACATTGAGCAAGATTTGACCTAGGAATGCAAAGGGAATACAAGAACTAAGTACATTTATTCTGTCCTCAGTATCAAGGTCCTAAGGCTGACTACAGACTCCTCAGGAGCAGGAATCTACATAACAACTGGAGGTGGCATTTGGCTTCAGAACAACATGGAGGTCAAGGTCACAGTCTGGAGGCTGTTGGGTCTGCGTTCACTAGATGAGCCATAAGCACTGGCTATGTGAACTGGCTGAACAAGCAATGCTATTTGCTTAGTCTAGGGCTTAAATACAGTGCAAAGGAAGAAGTCCTACATGTTCCTGAGTTCTCACCTGCCACGGCTTGATTGAGACCTGGTCCTGCAAAAAACTATACATGCCTGAGCAGTGATTTGCTTTGATGGCAGTAACATAGGTCACCAGCCTGGCAGCTTGTTACCAATATGGTGTCTCCTTGCAAGCCTGCTGCCTCTGCTGCTCGCACTGAGTGTATGTGTGTGGGGGCGGAGAACCTATGGGACTGGTGGTTTAGGACCTGGCCCTACAAGGGAGAGGCCTGGTTACCTTGGGGTCTGGTGAGCCGGCAACATCATCTAGTGCAGAGTCCTGGGGCAGGTTCTTGAAGTGAGACCTCAAAATAGTCCCTGGCTCTTAATGGTCATCCTTAGATGAGGAATCTGCCCCTGAGTTTGAGTCTTTACAAAATGGATAGTACAATCCTAAATAATTATCTGCTTTTAAATCCATAGAAGTCAATAAACTGAGACGGTTACAATTATGCTTAGTACTGTACTATACATTAAGGCAGCAATTCCATTAAGGGAATGTCCCATTGAGCTCAGTGGTATGTACAACTCAGACAACATGCTTAGAATCACTCTGTACAGTAATCAACATAACTATAAAAGAGTTTAAAACTCTCAAGCCAGTTGCATATTTAATATTTTCCAATCATGTGAAAGAGGTCATGAGCGCTCCACAGGCTCTCTTGTTCCTCCATCTATTTGTTGCAAAAATTCCCTTTTCCAGCGTTAATCACAGGGTCTTTTCACATGGAGGTTTCCCCACGGTTTTGGTGCTGACTTGCAGCAGTCTTTCTTTGATCTTCCTCCGCTCTTCATTTTCCATTTGTTGTCCTTCTATATTCTTCATTTCTCCATTCTGTCTCAGATTTGATCAAAGGTAGTTTGAGAAAGCATAAAAAAACAACAAGGAAAACCCAGAAATACAATAAATAGAAAATGAGGATATGCAAAAGCCTGAAGAAAAAAACACTGCAGGCTGAACAGTAGGATTTGAATCCAGTGATACCTTAAACACCAACAACATTTTCAGGGCATAACCTTTCAAGAGTGAGAGCTCCTTTCTTCAGACTGCAGACGGTCACCCAAACTCTCAGGAAAACCTCCATACAATGTAGCATTCTATCTGTAGAGAGGCCAAACCTTGAGTTTGCACAGCAGATTCAAAAAGCTAACCATGACTACTGTTATTCTTGATGTAGACATGATACTACACTGTAACTAATGCTGAAAACGGAAGAGAGGGGGATATATCATGGGAGACAGGAAAAGGAAGAGGAAGGAACATGTGACGGTTGGCCCATCTCTTAACCATCTGTGCTGGTCCTGGAGTTAGTTGTGACTAGAGATGGGGACAAACTGCATTACGAACTTCAAAAACCTACGAAATTGGTGATCGCGATCCGGCAGTTCGTGATTGTCCACGGCCAACGAACCAGCATTTGGAAGAAGCCTGGTTCGGTGTGTTTGGCCGTGGTTCGGGAAGCCAGACAGTCAGGCGCCATCAATCAATTCCCCTGGAAACGGAGTCGGGGGAATGCCTGAACTCTGTCTGTGCTCCTTCTGTCGCCCTGGAAACCCAAATGGAAGCCCAGCTTACCTTGATCAGCAGGTCTTCCTTCCAACCATGGAGCTGCAAAGCGGTTACACGTTGGGAGAAGATACCCGGGGGAGGGAGGGGGAGAGGGTGTTCTGTAGCCACGGGCACTCCAATCTCATCCCCGCAAACCCTGATAGGCAGCTCCAATGGCCAAATACAGACCTCCTGCATTGCTCTATGGGACCTCAGCTTATAAAAAGCACTGCAATCCCAGTTCTGGTTTCACTTTCAGCGAGCAGTGGAGTGGGACAGAGCTCTTGCTTGCTACTTGCTAGCTTTTGGGGAGAGAGAGAGTATAATTGAGCTGGGATTTTTGGGATAGGCATCTATCTCCTCTGGTGCCAGCCCAGCAAACCGCGAACCGGTTCGGCAACGGAAAATGTTCGTTACGGTTTGCGACCTCGGGATCGGCGGCGGCACTGAACCACGAACCGCGGAATCGTTAAATTTTTTTGGTTCGTGCCCATGTCTAGTTGTGACTCACTTATGCTTGAGATATGGAAACAGTGTTTTGGTGAGGCAGGTTTGCAAGTGTCTAGATATTCCAGGCAGTTTTATACATGGAGTTCTAGTGACTACAAAACACACAGTGCAAAATTCAGGGATGGATCATTACTTGTAAAATTTCAGGAATATGAAAATATTTGAAGAATCTGCAACTCTTCTGCAGAAATGGAATGTACTCATACTTGTAATCTCCGAAATATCCCTGTGAGTCTCCCAAAGGGCATTAAATTGTAGCTGCTCTAGCAACAGATTTCAGAACACTAAATACGTAAGTAATCCAAGGGCTTTTTTTAATCAACAGGCTCAACTGAACTGAGGAAGTCTTTAACTCAGGATGTGGTTATGACTAGAAGTATAATGAGATCAAGGAAGGGCCAGACATTTTTATGAAGGAGGCACATCATGGTTTATTATATTAACCCAGGGCATGTTTTTTAGTGCCAAGGGTGTTCCTTCAATGTTCAGATTGCCAAATGTTCAAAGAGAACAACAGGAAATGTAGGACATCATTTTTCCCCATTTTAATTCATGGTGCTTTCGGGGTATCAGTATCTAGTACTGATTTCAGTCAGGAACAAGACAGAGGACTTTTACAGGCTCCATCCTAAAGCATTTAGTGCTTTCATTACATACTTTTGTATTGTTTAGAATTAGATTTAAAGTCCTAACATTTGGGGCAAAAACATTGTGTGGAATCTTGGAGTTGGAAGGGCTTTTACAGGCCATCTAGTCCAAACCCTTGCTCAGTGCAGGAACTTCAAAGCTAAAACATTCCTGTCAGGTGGCTGTTCGGCCTCTGCTTGAAGATCTCGATTAAGAGAGAGGCCACCACCTTTCTAGGTATCTGGTTCCATTGTTTCAAGTGGGTAGCCATGTGGTCTGCAGTATAATAGTAAGATCTGAGTCCAGTGGAACCTTTGAGACCAATAAGATTTTCAGGGTGTAAGCTTTTGAGAGTCAAAAATCTCTTTGACAAATACCTGTCCTGCCTCTGGACAGGAATCTAACTAGTTCCATTGTTGACGTCTTACTACTAGTAAGAAATGATCAGCTGAAATCTACCTCCTCTAACATGTCTATTCAGTCTAGCCTAAACAAACCACACAAAATCAGGCTCATTCTGATGATTTCATACTCAACTGGTTGACTTCCATTCCCTTTGCAGAAACTTACAATGATGAGGCTGTGCAACTAATTCAAAGTAAACTGTGAAATATTTATGAACTCTTACGAGGAGACCTCGATTCCTTTTAATAATAACATTTGATTTATATACTGCCATTCAGGACAACTTAACACCCACTCAGAGCGGTTTACAAAGCATGTTGTTATTATCCCCACAACAATCACCCTAGGTCACCCAGCTGGCTTCAAGTGGAGGAGTGGGGAATCAAACCTGGTTCTCCAGATTAGAGTCCCACCACTCTTAACCACGACACCAAACTGTCCGTCTTCAATTTTTCTTTAATCTGTTTTCTGACTGTGAATTTAAAATACATAATTTCCTGCTTAGTTTAAAATATCAGTCAATTGAACTATTTGAGGTGTAATGGTTGAAGACCAGAGAGAAGGATGATGCAGAAATCAATGTAGGAGATGACCCAAGTGTGTAGAGTTTTGACCAAGGAGTAAAAATGAAAGGCCATATTTTTGTAATGTTATAAAGGGGAAGCTTTTGAAAAACTTAAAGGTTTTAAAAAAAACAAAAAACAGAAACAGAAGGTTTTAAGTCGTACTGTTATGGATGTTGCTCAATTTTTTATTATTACAAACAGCTCCAAGTAGGATTAAAACCCACTTCTAACTTCTCTTGTGAGTCATTTGCAAGCTTTTTAAAACCTTACTGCAGCTGCAGTAACCATTGATTAACCAGATCAAAATGGAATAGCATAGGAATTAACTTCCTCATTGTTGGTTCTGATATGGGGGAGTGTGTGTATAAAATTTGCTTCCCCTCCCCCTTTTTCAGCATCTGATACTTCTCTCTTCCTGCCATGCTGCAATGTTTGCTTAACAAACATTGTAAGGAGAATGTTTGCTTTCTAATTCCGAGAAAGGACTCCCCTAGTCAATCCTCATGCCAAGATTAACTGAAAACTTCATTTCAGGCGGCCGAAGTATACAGAAAACTGAAGCAACCGATCACATAGCTAGCTGGAATGGAAAGCTCATAAAAAGTGAAAGGAAGAAAGAGCCTTTTAAAAAGCAGAGAATGTTATTTTATTTTAGATGTTTTCATCCCTCCCCATCTTGTTAAAGACCAGCAAGGCATCTAGAAACAACAAATAACTGAAGAAAAGGGATGGGGTGGGGTACTGAAAAACAATGACAGCAATTCCCTCTTATTCCATCAGCCTTGAAACAGGTCAAAAGGTCAAAAAGCAAGCTGCACTGATGAAGTCAAGTGGGGTCTTTCAAAAGCACCTTCCAAAGTCTAGGTAGCACTGCTGAAGAGACCCTGTCATGAATGGCCACCTACCAGATTTCAGATGGCGGGGAAACTACAGCCATGCCCTGTGATGCCTAATGCTTAGGGGGAAATGTGGATCTTTAACTTACTGGGAAAGTTCCTAGGGGGCCACTGTTCTGGAGGGCAGAAACACATTGTGCTAAGACACAGCGGTTCTGGCAGTCCCACAGAGGGCGCTTAATGTGGACCTGTTCAGTGGCAGCAGAGGCAGAGGCAACAAGCTAGGCTATGCTCCTTGATGTCATTGCCTGTCAGAGGAGGAAGTGGAGCCTGAAGGCACTTTTTAAAGAAATTTCAGGAAGAGAGCTCTGAACCCCACTGGTGAATTATTACTCTTTTCCATATGCACGTTCAAAAACATTATTATTATGCCTTCCTTAATATTCACCTCTCAATGTATTTTCCCCACAGAGAGAGAAATAATAAGTCAGGAAGAATGTGCTAGAGAAAGGATGCAGTTTATATTTCAGAATGAAGAGGGCAGTAGTGTGTGTGTGTGGGGGGGGAGACAGGCACCCCCTCCAGTTCATGTGTAAAATCAGGGTTGAGGTTTGTGGGTCCTGCCCCATCCTACATTAGCGGTTGCCTCAAGGTGGGAGAAAAAATGTTTAAAGCACCAGAATGCAGCAAGGTAAATGGGGGGTGGGGGCAGAGTGTAACTTCCCTTGCTCCCATGTTCCTCAGTCCTTTAAAAACAGACCCTCTACTTGCACTAACCACTTACAGATTTCAAGGAAAAGGGGGGGGTTGCCTTCTCAAGGTAGAGTAAACAGTATAACCACAGCAAAGTCAGTGTGTGTGCCAGTGTGTCTGCTTAGGACGCCATCTTCTCCACTCTAAGAATCAAACGGTGGGGGGGGGGGGTTCTCACACATGACAATTTATTTATGTATGACTTATATAAGAATTTTATCCCGTTTTGGCCATGGAGAGGGACACTTAGAGGCAGAAATATATTTCCCATTGAAACCAATGGAGATTACTATTGTATTATTTTCCAATATGAATAACTTTAATTCTGATATTAAAGGATAGATACAGTTCAAGTTTCTAAACTGACGTCTGAACTACTTTGAAAACTTTGCACGCACACACACCTAGTTACCACATGTGTTGCTGGTGCAAGGAAAGGGGAGGCACAGCCAATCCATTCCTGGTTCAGGCATTGATTGCACCAAAGCATAGAAAATCTGTGTCTTATCCAGCACATTCTGCCACGCATATTGAGGCTGGAGACCAGTTTTTTGTGGACTTTCCCCAGAGTTCCTGGGGTCCCTCTCCCCTCCTCTCCTCTGCCTGCCACCAATCCCCCCACTTGCACTTCCTGACCACCCATGCATCCTTCTCCCACCCACTTGCTCATTATTCAACCCTTCCACTGTTTGGACATCCTTCCCCAACAGTTCTGGGCAATGTACGGCCAGAAATGTAGATGGTTGGCTCACAAGCAAGCAGGCAGGCAATGGGGAATTGAGCAGATGGAGGAGGCAGCAGACTCCACTGGAAAATCTGAGCCTTGGCAGCTGCCCCACCTCTGGGTAGACTGATAGCCTGCTGGAGACTCCCTGGGCATGCTAGGAGCTACTACAGTTCCATTCTCCCCAAGCCAACTGGCACCAAAATTAGTCGTTCACAGAGCACACCTGAATTCTTGCATATTTGCATATGAGAGTACAAAAAGTCGCAGGTCAGTAACTTCCAATGTTTACAGGAATTCTCACATATCATATATCTGGCGACGCTCATGTTCACCCACACAACACTCTGTCCCTGCCTAATTCTTAAAGGTGCAGCATGTCTTTTTACCATAAGAATTACTCAAAGACACTGAACACTTTCCTGTAGCAATTGAAAGGTGAACATTTACTTCCAATCCCAAAGATACATAGAATCCTGTTGACTGGATAGCCTGTTTCCTGAACAACAGTAGACTATTTCTGAACTGTATAGTAAAATCCCGGTTAGGTTACATTGTTAGCACCTGCTAGCCTGGGAAACAAGCTGTAAATATATTTGGCTGTCTAAATTAATATTTATATGTTTTATACAATTAACTAAACATATTGGGGGGGGGGAAGGGGAAGGGAGAAGAAGTAAATAAGGTTTCTATGTTTGGTTTTGTGTGTAAGAAAAAGGTCTGACACCTACCTCTGAGTATGTGGAGAATTTCTTTCTCCTAAGGTCAAAGTGCACATGATGCTGTGTGGATACTGTGCCTTAAAATCCAGTATTTGCACTGCACCCCTCTTGATAAGAAGCTCCCTGTAGCAGCGCATCTGCATCTGTGTTTATGCTCATAAGCTTAACAGAGTCTATATGGATCAACTACTCTATAGGCTGAGAGGTAAGGTAGGTTACTACTTTTATTCAGGGAAGCAGGATCCTAACCTACTTCTGTGCTTTCAATAAGATTATTCTCTGCAGAAATCAACTAGAAAAGCTATTCAAAGCATAGAGATAAACAAGCATGATTGTCTGCTAATATCGGTAGATCAAACTGCTGTTAAAGGGTTGGGCACCGGGACTGGTAAAAACTTTAGCAAACCCTAAAAACTGGTGACAACATTGGTAATCCCTAAAATTCTGCTAGATTGGCAACTACAGATCTGGAAAATGTTAACCACAGCTATAGTTTATTTTTTTAAAGAACAGAACATGAAATGGAAAGATCCTTGCCAAGAAAACACTGGGCATCCTTAGGCAACAAGTCTTTGTGTTGATAGCTGAAAGCAGCAATTTTTTTGGGTTGCTGGCTAGGATTAGTCATGCATGTGAAGTGGGCACAAACACCACAGGAAGGGCAGAGCCAGTTAAGAAATCAGGGGAATTATTTTCTACCAAGTTTGCATAATTCTCTGTCCAGAAAGAAAGGTTTCATTATGTATGTTGCAAGAGATTTAGGGGGAAGTGACTGAAGGGAGACGAAAAGCTTAAGCAAGGTCAGCCCCTGGAACAGTCAGGCAAGCAAAGCATACCTGACAGAGAGAAAAAGAAAAACAGGCTGCAGCTTTTGCAAAAAGGGCTAGGCCCTTTGGAAGCATTGTAATGACTTTCCAGATGCTGGGCTATACTGTTTTGTTCCTGCTATGGGTATGCTGCACTGCACAGAATGGTAAGTCACTGCAAAAAGACATTTGCTTTCAGTTGATATGGTTGCTTATAATATATGTTCCTGCTCAAATCCTAGCTTAGAAATGCATACTTACTAGGCAGCCCGTCCTACTGGATTCAGTGGACTCCTGAGAAAACATGCACAAGAGCAGGTTGTAAATCCAGAGGAGTTAGCTGTGTTGGTCTGTAGTAGCAAAATAGTAAAGAGTTCAGTAGCACCTTTAAGACTAAGCTTTCAAGAGCCACATATCTTTTCGTCAGATGTATGGAGGGTATTCATACCCTCCGTGCATCTGACGAAGAGAGATGTGGCTCTTGACAGCTTTTGCTACAAATAAGTTGGTTAGTCTTAAAGGTGCTACTGGACTCTTTACTAAGAGCAGGTTGTAACGACAATGGATTAATCATCTAAACACTGTTATAAGAGCTAGATGCAAATGTTTTGTAGATATTTCAGCAGAACCCAACTTTTCATCTCACCAGAATTACACACAACTGAAATGTGAGCAGTAAATACGTAGAAAGATATAAGGCAGATCAGATGTCAGAAATGTGAATTTGCAGCATATGCTGAAACAGAAGAAGTAGGTTGTTTGGGTTTGTTTTTATTTTGGGAAAAAATTCTGAGCATTGTGCTAGATCTCCTTTGGGTGTACAAGTATGATAGCCAGAGGAAAAACAGAGGAAAGCTTGGGTCAGTTTGACTGCTGAGCAGAGGATGAAAGTCTGGGAAGTTTGATTTTGTTATGGGGCAGAAAAAGGGAGCAGCATCAGCTGAAACTTCAGCAGTTCTCTTCTACAGAACTATTAAAGATAAAGGCAAAATTTTGTTTGTGGCCACCATACGTTTTGTTAGAGTATGATTTTACTAAGTATGTATTATTCCTACGCAAACAAAATGGTATTTTCAAAATAAGAAATTGGTTTTTTAGAAGGGTGATGTTTAGAAGGGTGTTTTTAGAAGAGTGATTTTTTTAAAAAAGCGTTATTAAACTGTAACAGCATCATTCACAAATAATTGTGGTTACTGTTTATGGGTATGGGTTTGAGTTTATCTGGGCTTGCAGGCCTGTTGTCTCTTTGTATTCATTGTTTGTTTGTTTGTATTATATGTATTATTATGCTATGTATTATATTTTTGACCTACTGAGATGATATGCTCTTGTATATTTCTTGGGAGGCACTTAGATGCAAAAAAGCAAGAAAAATTTTCCTGTGTTGTAGTATATTTTTTATTTCCCTGAGACGGTCAGACTTGTGCCTTAACAAAAAACACATCAATCGTTATGAAATTTTTATCCACTGCCCTGCTTGCTAATGGATATGTGTGGGAGATAGGGTTGTGGGTGGGAGACCTCCTGTCCCCAGCTGGCCCTTCCTAGCATTGAGCAGCAGGAGCTATAAATGTCTCTTTCCACTTTAATATCACAAATAATATTGTAGACTTCCATTCATTTTCATGGGTTGCCAGACATTCTTGAGAATGGCAATAGGGGGGAAAGGAAGTACTTGTGAGAAGATGAGTATTATCTATCTGCATTAAAATCCATTGAGGGTTTTTATTCAGAGTGAATGACTTGATCAAATAATCATCAGTACTGATCACTTAAAACGCTGCTTGCATCTGCAGGAAGGCAATCAGAACTGCAGAGATGGAGAGAGGAACAGAGGCAAGCTTCATTCCTCTCCCAGCAACTTGTAACTCAAGCTTTGCCCCTTTGCCAGCGACTGGTAATCCACCTGCCCTGGAAATAGAATAGAGAGAGGGATTGTTGTGCTACACTCACAACAAAGTTCCCAAGAAGATTAGAGATAGAAGTTATCAGTTACATCCTAAGCACAGTTGCACTGTCCTAAGTTCACTGAAGTCAGTGGAGTCAGAATGTGACTCACCCTGCGGCTGCTTGCAGCTCAAGCAGGGAGTCACTCTTTGCAGCCCTGCCGGAGGAAAGGAGGCAGGCTCCCTTCCCTCCCGGGCATCCGGGGCTTTGGCCGGGGGGCGGAGCCAGGAGCTGTTTCTGGCGGCGCTCCGCTTTCCCCTGGCCGCAGTTGAAGACGCGCTCGGGAGGAAGCAGCATTGTTTGTGCTCTCTTCCTCGAGCATGCTTCAGTGTGGTTTGGGCTGCCATTTGGCCCGGTGGCAGCGGGTGGCGGCGTTTGAGCGGCCGCTTTCCACGGCCACTTTTAGAAGGCCGTTTCTTTCGGCGGCGGCAGCAGCACTCAGGCGGCCACTTTTCACAGCCGCATTTGGGAGGCTGCTTTCTGGCGGTGGCGGCAACATTTCTCTCGGTGGCGGCAGCAGCGGCACTCGGGCGGCCGCTTTTCACGACCGCATTTGGGAGGCTGCTTCTCTAGCGGCGGCGGTAGCAGCGGCGGCATTTGCGCGACCGCTTTTCATGCCCGCTTTTGCCACGCGCCGGCTTCTCGGGTTGCGGCTTGGCCCTGGCAGTTGCAGGAGATTTTGGGAATAGGGTGCAGGATGGTGAGCACCCAGTGGCACTTCCCCAAGGGTGGGGAACAGGGTCTGCCATTTAGTGCAGTATGCTTGTTGCACTGGCAGAAGCCTGTGGGGATTCCCAAACACAAGGCCTCTCCTCATGCTGTACGGCTGTGGTGTTAGGTGCTTGATGGGGGGATCCATTGCCTTGCTGGCCGGGTTGCAGCCATTCATGGGATGGCCTACACTCAGGGCTTTGGGGCTCGCCCAGGCAGGTCAAGGCGGAGGTCCGGAGTTGACCCCAGGGCTTGACCTGTACCGCTTAGTTGGCCCTTGCCTTGTTAAGTTATGGTCATTTTAATAAACGGCCCTTTAATCCAAGCCTGCGTCTGCCTCTTCATTCCAGTTCAGGTTGCAAAGATGTAATTCTTCTTATGGGCCCCTCCTCCCCATAATAAGCACACACCGGACCCGATGAGATGAGAGAGATCAGTGACAAGGAAGAATCAGATCGTCTTTCTATGTGAATGAGAGCTTCTTGTCCAGGAACTGGGATTTTTCAGTATCTGTAATTTCATATAAAAGTTCTGAACACTCACATTTTTTGTCCCAATAGAAACTTCATCCAATCCATTATTTTAAGGGTCCAGGAACAGGAAACGGTCAAACAAACTTTTTCATACGCATGAAAAAAAAAGTGTGCCTGTGGGAATAATTCATTAACAAAGCCAGACTGCACAGGACAGGGGAATGAAATCCTGCCCTATCGCATACTTTACTGCTTGAAAGATATTTTCTTTTACCTGGTCAGACTCTGATATGGGAAATCAGCCAGCTGGAGGAAAATGCTGAAAGAGGCAGCACTGTAAGGCAACATGCAGAAGTATGCAGGGTTTAACTGAGAAAACTCCAGTTGTGTAAAAAAAAAAAAAAAGACCTCTCCCCATTCCATGCTTGAGGATATTTGGAAAGGAAGAAAAAGCTCACTCACATGTGAATTCCTTCCTTCCTGTGCTCTACAAGAGGGAATTCTCCTATCTGCTTGGAATCCTGAAGAGAAAGGGTATAAAGGGTATAGTTCATGAGAATTTCATCCCATTTGGGTGTGAAGGGGGGAAATTAGACCCACAGATAATTTTTCCACTAAAGCCAGTGTGAACAACTTTTATATTGATTTCTTAATGTGAAGAGCTTTACTTTCAGTATTAAAGAATCCAGTATGGGGTTTTAAAATTTTATGAAGAGGGCTGAAAGAGAATCATAGCAAGCAATTATCCATCATAATCTGAAGAAAATAAAGGATTTCTTTAAAAAAATTGCTGTTCTTCCTGTTTTCCTAAAGTTTTGCTTTGGATAGTATGATAGCACCCTCTAGTGGGAGCTAGAATAAGGAATTAATCCTATTCACATGCTTTATTTTTTAAGAAATTTCTCTAATAAAGAGTGCAGTCTTCATCAGCAACATTGTGAGATGATGCCCCTGTGATTTCAAAGCCACATAAGTGAGATCAACAGCACATAAATCACAGAATAATGTGTGTAATTTTGTGCAATTAGAATGCCATGTTCTATTGATTAATCAGTTAAAATTTAATCAGTTGTAAACCTTGTGAGAGAATCAAACTTGTCTTTATAATGTTTTTAAGAATGCTATATACAAGTGCTTACAAAAACCACACATGGTAGGTGCTTTTTCTTTTTCTTCTTCTGTACATGTCTTCAGGCACAGCACCTTCTGTGTATAATGTATGCATAATCTGAAATAAAGGTTATTATCCAAAATTAAAACCAGCACAAGCTTTAGGTAAGGGAGTGACATGGTCAGGCATTGGCTGAGACTCATGGGTCTCAAATTGGAGATGATAATCCAGTGTTGGTTGGCAGTGGAGAGATGCACAAGAGCACACAACAGTTCACCCTGCTACCTCCCCTAGTTGCCTCTCCTTGGAAAGGAGAGATGACCCCATGAGCCCCTGCAACATTGCCAGGACCTTAGTGGCAATCTACCATTTCTTCATGGAAGGAGTGCTGTGACGAGTACCACACCTCTTGTTTGGTCCTTTAAGATTCATTGGCACTGCTTGGGCACAATTCTTTCAACATAACTGCAATGTGGGATACGGAATTTCCATGCCCATGGTCTCACAAAAACCTGTAGCTGATGTAGTTACACTATGATTTTGTAGCTAAACACTGCTGAGCATGCTCACAATAGACTTTGACCTTCTTTTGCCCTCAATTGTTGTCAGATTTAGCCACACTACAGAAAATGTAGTTAAAGCCAGTCAAGCTTTGGAAAAAGAGGACAAGAGACTGTAAAGTGTTCCTTTATACCCATAGTTTCCATACAGTGGAACATTTCCATACAGTAACATTTACACCCAAACAAGGCAAGAACTTCTAGATGCAGAGAGTATAGTATTGCTTATGAAAGATTTGCAGGGTTGTATACAAAATGCCTCCAGAATTAGCAAAATCAGACCATGCTCAATCTCTCTCTTTAAAGCCACTGCCCTTATGTGCCCAAGCTGGCCATCAACAAGTATGGCTGTCGCCCACATATCATGTAGAGGAGTAAAGTTATTCCAATCCAATGAGAAACTATTGGTAGATATGATGTGACAGTGCAAAAGGAAAGCAATTACTTTATATTTCTGTTGTCTCCTAGTTGGAAAAGGGCACATTCTGAGCTGGACCTTCTATATCTCTAATTCTCAAGTTATATATTTGCAAATCCTCTCTCTATTTGACATTGGGTGAACAGGGAATAGCTTCTGATTCCCAAATAAGCTATTCATTCCTGAGAACTTTTCCTGATGGAAAGCATTTTGGGAAACTTATTAATTTCATGTCACACTGTATGTATGTTCTGTCTCTGGAACAAAAGATTTGTTTACCAGAAGCATATACTGACAGTAAGATTGTGGCCATCTTTTGTGGCCATCTTTATCTTTGAATACTGGCTGCCTTTTGTTGCTGTTGTTGTTCCTCTTGTTGTTTTTGCCCACAGCATCAAACAGATACACCCACTAGGACCTAAGGAAATGATGTTTCTGAATATGTACAGTGTAACTTCTGGTTAGGAATATTAACTACACAAAAGGAAAGAAAGGAAAATCTGTTCCAGTGCATAATAGAGTGCACCCTTTTTATCAGGTTCAACCACACTCTCTCACAAATATTAATTTTATCTCTCTGGCATACTCATTTCTTTTTATATTCTTCAGAGGTTACAAGGTTCAGATCACATTTCTGTTTGTTCCCCACCCCCTCACATTCTTCTCTCTTGAAGATGACTGTGGACCACCCCCTAGAAGAAATAATGAAGAGCTTGCCGAGCTTTCAGTCAAACAGTCCTATTCACATGGTGAAATTGTACAATACAACTGCCGTCCTGGGTACATAAAACTTGGACGAATTAAAGTACGATGTAACAATGGAAACTGGGATCCAGTCCCGCCACGTGTGGAATGCCAAAGTAAGTGGCCACATAAAATATGCAACATCTCTTTGAATATTTGTGTCATTCTTATTACCAGCTTTTAAGATAAAGCCTCTCAATATTTTTAAAACCAGAAACTAACTTTAAACCCCCCTAGAAGAAACTGTATTTGAAGACCATCCAGAAACCAGAGTTGGTACAGAAAGCTGTGGCAAAAATCTTGATGTGAATGGGTCATAGGGACTGTATTACTCCAGCCTTGTTCCATCTACTCTGGCTCCTAGTTTGTTTCCAGGCCCAATTCAAGGTACTGGTGTGGCCTTTTTAAAGCCCTATATAGTTTAGGATTCACCTTTTTCATATAATAATAGTATTTGGTTTGTATACCTCCCTTCAGGACAACTTAATGCCCACTCAGAGACATTTACAACATGTGATATTATTATCCTCACAATAATCACCCTATGAGGTGAAGGGGGCTGAGAGAGCTCCAAAGAGCTGTGACTGATCCAAGGTCGTCCAGCTGGCTTCAAGTGGAGGAGTGAGGAACCTTTGGAGGCCCTGTTTCAGGTAGCCTTGCCGTCTGAGGCTAGGTGGGTGACACCCTGAGAAAGAACCTTCTTGGTTGTGGCACCAAAACCAAAATATTATCATTTCTAGTCTTAAATGTTACATTGTATTACATTTTCCTTTTTTTAATTTGCAGAAAGGCCTTGTGGACATCCTGGAGATATCCAGTTTGGTTCTTTTGAACTCGTTAGAGGAGATGAATTTGTCTTTGGTGTTCGTGTGGAATACAAGTGTGATCCAGGGTAATCATTGTTTTCTATAGTTGTTAGAGCACCTGATGTAAAAAAGGAAGTCAAATTTCAGCAGTGTTTTCCTTACCACTTGCAAATATTATTGTTTTCATGATAAAAATGTGTGTGAATTATAAAGAAAGCTATTTAACTATAGCCGTTTTCACATGCCTGTAAACGCCTCTGGAAAATTGTGCAAAACTCGCAGCATGACGGCATCTTCATAGCACGATTTCCCATTTAATGGTGCGATGACATCAGAAATCCTGCCATTAAACAGGAAATTGCACTATGAAGGCGCCGTTGTGCCCTGAGCTTTGTGCGATTTTCCGGAGGTTTTAGGCATGTGAAAACAGCCTATTTCAAGTAAATTAAAGATCGCAATATACTATATGCCCACATCTTAAGATTTGGGTAACCCAATAGGGTTTTCAGGGCAAGAGATTAACAGGTGTGGTTTGCCATTGTCTGCTTCTGTGCAGCAAACCTGGACATTGGTCTCCCATCCAAGTACTAATCGGGGCCAACTCTGCTTAGGTTCCATCATCTGATGAGATCAGACTAGCCTGGGCCATCCAGATTAGGTGTGGCTATGCAGACTGGTAAAGGCTTGAATTTCAGCGACTGTAACCCTTAGGGACAGGGACCAGGTTTAGTTCCATCCCAAGTGTTGTCTCCCATTTAAAAGTTTCTATAGGAAAGAAGGCAAAACTTGTCTTGAAGATGAATGGTCTTCCTGCAAGGGATCTCTACTGCTCCCATAGAAGTCCCTGAAAAATAATGCTTTTCAATTCATGTATGCTAGTCGTCACAATGACACAGGTTTGTTTGTTTAGAAATAACAGTTCATCAGAGTTATAAAGAAGATGTTATATAACATGCAAGATGTTATATAACATCTTTCAGCAAAGATGTTCAGTGCATTTGAGAAGGGTGGTTTCTACTGTTCTTTGATAGGTCTGGTCAGCTGGCAAACATTGTGGCTGTGATTCAGAGAGACACCATGGTGAGCTGGGTGAGCAGCCCATTAGAGCTCAAGGATCTGTAGTCAGAAAAAAAAAAGAAAAACGAATACCTTTATGTCTGTGCAAAATTGCTTGTATACCATATAAGAGACGCTTTAGATCTCAGGCCTTATCAGCTGTCATTTGTTTTTATTATCATAAAAACTTTGTGGGGATCCACAGGGTCTTGCTCAGGTTTTTTTTTCTAATTTCTCCTCCCCCACCATGTCCTCTTTCATTTACCTGACCTCTTTTCCTGTCCCCTTTTTTCTGCTCCCTTCTCTCCTTCTCACCTACATTTGTCTTCCCCCCAGTTTTCCCCTTTGCCCTTTTCCCCCTCCTCCACAGCAGCCTCTCTGCTATGAACCAGTTGTGTGGTCCCAGTTACATGGTGGGGAACCTGCAAGAACTTGTGGGAGGGGACTTCACTAACCCCTGTATCTCGTTCCCCACACTACTTCCTCTTTCCCTCCTCCTGGCATCCTTCATATGCTCACCTTTCCCTACGTCCTTCTCTTCTTCAAATGCACTAAAAAGCTTACCTTTTATCTGTCTCTCATCTTCATCAATTTTTATTAATTCACTTCATTTATATACTGCCTTTCTCCTTACTAATGTCCCAAAACAGTTTACAGCACTCTCCTTGCCTCCATATTATCCTCACAACAACCCTAAGAAGCAGGTTAGGCTGAGAGTGTGTAACTAGATCAAAGTCACCCAGTGAGCTTCCACAGCAGATGGGTCTCTCAAATCCTATGCTGAAACTCTAATACACTACACTGGTTTTGGTGGGAGGCTGCTGTTGAACAGTAGCAAACAGCCAAGCTTGAGTGAGTCGTACAGGTTATGTGGTATAAAGTTGCCCAGTGGCTGCTTCTGGGTTTGGCCCCAATGAGTCATCCCTCAAAGGTCCAAATGGCCCTGGAAAGGACCCTGCCTCCTCCCCCTTCCTTTTACAGAGAGAAACGAAGCCCGGAATCCTGGCTAAACTGTTATAATTACCTAGTAACAGCCACTGAGGACAGCTGGTTAAAGCTACAGATGATCCTTTTATCATTTTGGGTTTTTTTAAAAAAACCCAATGTATTTTTTTTTTAGATTTCAGATTTTTCTGCAAATTTGGAGTATTTTTCAAGTATGTAAGAAGATCTGTCTTGACTGTTCGTAGCTCCAATCTCAGAATTTATGTCACTTGGCTATTATAATATAAGTTGCAATGAGAGAGAGATTGCTGAGTTACATTGGAACAGGGAAAAAAGCCACGGAAACAGTAATTCCTTTAAAGTGCACCCTGCCTAATTATTACCATTGTTTAATATCACTATTTAATGTCAGTAACTTCACAATCCTAGAGTCTAAAGTGCAGAGTGCAAAAAATTAATTCAAATGAAACTGCTGTATCTGGGCTCCCAATTGGGTCAGAAGAAGCTAAAGAACTTTCCAAATACTTGGAGCTGGAGATAATCACTAGTAAAAGCAAGTACGAAACAGGAGAAGTGCTGGCTTCCTGTTGAGTGGTTCGGAACAGCTGTCTGATCTCCTTCTATCTCCTTCTTTCAAGACTTGTGAGTCCCTAGGGTTCTCCCACCTGGGAGACAGCAACCACCTTGCTTCTGGTTGCAGGAGTCCATCTAGAAAAGAAATCACATGAAGACACTGTTATAAGAATTTTGTTGGACTTCAAGTCTTTATTGAATAATTGAGAAAGAGAAAATTGTGTAATTGAGCTTCAAAGATTCTCTGATGTGTTGTTAATATTATGTGGGTTCTCGGATGTGAATACATTGTAATT
This sequence comes from Eublepharis macularius, assembly GCF_028583425.1. NCBI lineage: Eukaryota > Metazoa > Chordata > Lepidosauria > Squamata > Eublepharidae > Eublepharis > Eublepharis macularius. The sequence continues at coordinate 40,811,166 of NC_072794.1, forward strand.
AATTGCTTAGACTCTCGGATGTGAACATACTGTAATTGTGATTTGTGATTGTATGAATTCATTTTTTGCACTGTGCACTTTAGACTCTAGGATTGTGAAGTTACTGACATTAAATAGTGATATTAAACAGTGGTAATATTAGCCATGATGCACTTTAAAGAAATTACTGTTTCTGTGGCTTTTTCCCCTGTTCCTTATCAGCATCCCCGCGGGGCCCTTTTGTTTAGTGAGTTACATTGGGAAGCAACTATTTAAAGTTAAAATATTGCCTTATGGTAGTAGTGATCATTTGAATTACTATGTATTCAAATTACTTTTATGGAATCATGTTTTAATATATTGCAGCTTTTGGCGCATCAGGATTTCACTTTTCTTTCCTTAAACTTCTAGATACCAGATGCTCAGCCAGACAAATTACCGAGATTGTCGAGCAGATGGGTGGAGCAATGATGTCCCACACTGTGAAGGTCAGTGGGTTTTCAAACATATTATGCAAATATGTTTGGCATCTTCTTGTGCAAGTGAACTTTTCTTCTTTTTAAAATTTTTTTATTTATATAGTTTTCTGAACACAAACTTACAACAAACTTATTTAACAGCTTACAATACAGAAATTGGTCTAGTCATAGAAAACAACATTCAATGATAAGAATAACGATATGGGTATTTAACAACCTTTAACATTAGCATATTATGACAACACTATGAAACTATATATAAATGGATCAAGAGTGACTGCCTGTTTTGTGGTATATGTATAGTCTAGGGAAGGCAACCATTGTTTGAGAAGTGTTGTCTGGTGATACTGATTATCTGGAGTTTGAAGATGGTCTGAGATTTTTTTCCATAATAGAAAAAAATTCCCAGAGTTTCACAAACCAGTTTGACAAAGGAGGCAACTAGAGATGGGCATGAACCGAAATCTGAACCAAAGTTCGTCACAAAACAAGCCAGTTTGTGGTTCGCGAACCAGGGATTCATCAGAGCCCATTTCTGATTAATGGTGACAAACTTTAGGCTGGTTCATTTGGTTCATTTTTTGGTTTGTCACTAGAGGTGTGCACCCCCTCGGGTTCTGAGCGGAGTGTTTAAACACTTTGGTATGCTCGTAAAGATTCAGGAATATTTACAGAGCACACTGAAGCTCAAAACAGCACCCTTCTTGTTGTTTGCAAATGGCAAGAAAAGTGTTGTTTTCAAATGCTGGCCACAAGAAAAGTGTTACTGCTTTGAAACGCCCCCCAATTTTTTTCAGCTGTGCGGAGGAGGATGAAGGGGTCCCTCCTCTCCCTTCCCTCAGCTGAAAAACGCTGTGGTCTTTGAAAGCAGCATTTTTAGCTAATGGGAGGAGAATCCCCCTCTTGTCAACTGAAAAAATCTGCCTGGGTTTGAAAGCAGCTTTTTCAGCTGAAGGGAGGAGAATCCCCCTCCTGTCAGCTGAAAAAAGCTGCCTGGTTTGAAAGCTGCTTTTTTCAGTTGAGGGGAGGAGGAGGAGGGACCCTCTACTCCCCATCCCATCAGGTGAAAAAAGTGGCAAAGTGGGAAGTTTGATACTTTTCTTGCTGTTTGCAAATGTTAGACAGCTAGAAAAGTGCTGTGGCTGCTGCCACTTTGCTGGCCCCGAACCATGAACCAAATGAACTGGTTCGTGAACTGGGCAAATTCATGGTGGTTAGTGGTTTGTGAGTCCTTGCTTTTCATGAATACAAACTGCTGCGAATTGCCATTTTCTTGGTTCGTGCCCATTTCTAGACGCAATATTTCTTTTTTTCCAAGATGATGCTATTAATGATTTTGCAGCTGAGAGCATTGTCAGGATTAGATTTTTCCTGACTGTGGGACTCGTAGGATCTTCCCAAAGGCCTAAGGGGATTAAAGTTGGCTGCATGGAGACTGTATAAGCAGTAATGATTTGAATCTGTGAAATGATCATTTCCCAGTAAGATTGGATTTTTAGACATTTCTACCAACAATGGAAATAGTCTGAGCCACGATGTCTCCAGCAAAGTGGCTGGATGTCTGGGTTGATGTGATGGACAAAAGAGGAGTTGTGTACCATGTTGTAGTGGCTTGTAGTGTTTTCCCATGCCAAATGGCATCCCACTGAGTGTCCAACAAGGTGATACTACAGTCTTTATTCCATTTCCTTTGGTATGGTAGAGGAGAATTCTCTACTTTAGAATAAAGTATGTTATAAATTCTGGATATTAGTCCTTTGTGAGATGTCATGGGTTGTTTTAAAAGAAATTCAAATGCTGTCATGTCTCGCTTGAGTCCCAACTTGACCTTGGGATTGTCCAATAAATGTTTTACCTGGAGATACAGGAACTTTTCTAATACCATGTTGATAAGCACTGCAGCACCTCAAAAAGTCCCTTCAGAAGAGGGAGGGCTCCAGAGTTGGGGAGAGCCAGTGAAACTCTCCCCTTTGCATGTGCAGAATTGGGTTTGCCAATTTCATGTTGGCAAATTCCTGGATATTTGGGGGCAGAACTTGTGGACAGCAGAGTTTGGGGAGGGAAGGGAGCTCAGCAGGGATGTGATACCCGTCTGAAGCTGGCATTTTCTTCAGTCATAATTCCATAAGAACTGCACACATACACCCCTCCCTGAGATTGGCAACACTTTAAATAATTGTTTTCTTCATGCAAAGATTGGCTGGACCCAAGTCTTTTTCTAGTTTTATTTTATGCTTCGCTATGAACCATTGTTTCACAAAAAAAGCTTTCCAAAACTGCTCACCTAGGAGAGGATTGCCATATGGGCCAAAGATTACCTTTTCCTAGATTTGCCATGGTCCTAGTGTGGATAGGATATTCCCCATCCCCAAACCCCATTTTTTAATCACTGCTCAGAGTGGCCCTGGGTGAAAAATAAACAAAAAATGGCCATTGGCCTGATGGTGTGATATCACTTCCATAGAACACCTGGAAGTGATGTCTGTTCTCTCTAGGAATTGCTAGAAATTTTACAGTTTTACCATAGCCTTTCAGGTGATTCCTAGAGAGGTATGATATCACATGTGGGTTTTCTCTGAAAGTGTTGTCATGATGCCACCAATAGCAAGCCCCTCTGTGTCTATGCCCCTATCTCTGGCTGGTTACCAGGCAACCCTTACTTACTTTTCCCCTTCCTTATCCTGTTGTCTTAATTTTGGAATGCCTTCACACCATTGCCTGACATGGCAGAACCATATGTAGATCCAGCTGTAATCTCCAAGGCAATGCGCACATCTGGGATTTAGAAGGATTTAGAAGGATTTAGAAGGATTTAGAAGGATACTGCCTCCATACATGAACTATTTACCTATTGCCACTCATATGACACGCAATGAATTTTACTAATACTGTTTGTTAAAAAGCCATCTAATCTTCGGCAAGAATCCCATAATTTGGATCTATATACAATATACTTGTCTGATAGTGACTCTGAAATACATGATGTTTAGTTGATTACTCCATAAAGCTTCCTACCAAGTAGCTTGTGTCATTCTTTGCTTTACCCAAGCAGCTTTAGCCATCTACTTCAGATATCAATATGGCGTTTGCTGGGATAAGGTGGCTTTATTGAACTAATCTCCTTTTCTTTCAGTGTTGCAGTAACTCTCTGACTCATCTTAGATTGATTTCTTGCTGATATTTTAACAACAATTTGATAAACAATACACTTGTTTTACAGTAAAGAAGTGTTTCCCAGTAACGCCACCAGAAAATGGGAGGATTGTTATGAGTGGAATACATTCGTTGGACCAAGAATTTATGTTTGGACAGGCTGTACGATTTGAATGCAATGCAAAATTCAAAATTGTGGGATCCAAACAAATTGTTTGTGCAGATGCGGGACAATGGCATCCAGGTGTACCAACATGTGAAGGTAAGGACAAAAGAACACCTCTCCCCCTTTTAACATAGTATTACAACATTTTGCTGATAAATAATTTTAGTTTTCACCACTGAACTGTTCCAACTAAGCCACCCTTTATAGTGGCTTACTAAACAGCATACTGACTGCTGTTGGGTCCACAGGAACTCCCATTCTTCAAGAGGATGTTAATATTTTTCCATCTATATGTGCAGCTTGTTGCATCATTGTAAGCCATCAATCTTGCAATGCCTGGAGAGTTTTCCTAGGGAGAGAAGGCCAACTTTAATAGTATCAAGGTTCTTCTCCATCCCATCATTCTTGCGACAGGTGTAGATAATAGGAGAATGTACACAGAGCCCCACCTGCTGGTTGAGGCAAAATGTCTATCTTGTCCAGCAACCGGTTCCCCAATCCAGCCAACCAGATGCCCCAATAAGTCTTTGAATTCAGAGGTTTTAGTTAGCTATCATGTATAATAGCAATTTATAGACCTTTTTCCATAAATTGCTTTAAGCTTTTAAAGCTATGTAAATCCATCATATGGTCATCACAATACCTTGTGGCAGTGAGTCCCATATGCTAATTATATGTTGAGTAATGACATAAAAATATTTTCTTTGGTCTATTTTAAAATGATTATTCATTAATTTCATTTTATGTCCTAGTATTATTGGAGAGGGAGTTGAAAAGTTAGATATACAAATGTATATAAGGTCTTGGGAGAAAGCTTGAATCTATTTCTACATAAAGACTTCTTCTGGCTTAATCTACATTTCATTCACTCCTTGGTTGCATTCATCATGAACACATAATAGCCATTTCCTCAGAAGAAAATATAGCTTATTCCTTTGAGCAATGTAAAAAATTTCAAGGAATGCTGTTGTTCTTCTGCAGAAAGGCAATAAAAATACATATTAAAGGAACAAGCATTTTTTCCATGGTAAGCAAGTCTTTTAAAAAGTTTTAAAATATTTTACATAGCTTTTAAAGTTTTTTCTTAAATCACTCCAGGTGGAGTACATTGTGGGTCATGTAGACTGGAGGACTGGTGTATCCCAAGTGGAATAAAATAAAAGAGGAAACAAAAATAATTCAAAATATTTTAAAAATACAATGGGAAAAAATATTGTTTTTCTGTGCAATAGTGTCTAGTGAGGAGTAAAACTAAAAAGTGAATTACTATTTAAAAATATCTATTGCCCCCAAAGGAAAAAAAATATTTCTTTTGGTACTTCATTTTTTATGCCACGTTCTGGAAAGCAGGTAAAGGCTGTCAGTTTCTGACATTATCATTGGTGCTTCAGTACAAAATTAGATAATAAGAGCCCTGTGCTTCAAAGAAAAATGTCTGAAACTGCTATAACTTGGGCATTCACCATATTACTCTGAAATCCTCACAGATACTCTCTGCTAAACCTCATGCTGAAATCTTGAGGAGAGACAGGCAGAGTGAGGCCTGCAGAGAAATAGTTCTAAGTTTTCCTCTGCCCTTGGCCCACAAGATGGGAAAAGAGAGTCTGAAAGAACTCCTCTAAGGGCTGTAAATGCTCATTGAAATATCCACAGTTCATCTTCAGAGCCTGGGAATGGTTGGCAATGTAGGATAAATAAGTAAATAAGTAAAACAGAGCAATTCAGAGAGCACATTTGTACATGCCTGCTGATGAGGCAATAAATTCATACAGAGTCCACTTACTTCAGTAAAGAAAATAAGAGTCCTTTTATTTAGGACCTCCACTCAGATTAGAAAAGAGGAGAGAGAGAATCAAATCTATCTAAGCTAGGATGCTGGCAAATACAGGAAGCAAACCCTGTGTCCTCCAACATAACAGGATGGAGAGTATGTGTGTGCACGTGAGGGAGATGAAGGAGGAGGAGGAAGGAAGGAAGGAAGTTTTCTGAGAGTAGCAATCTATACATCAAAGGGATAGCATCAGATAGAACAGATTGTCTTCCTCACTATCCCTCTAATCCCTCTCTTTAACCTGAGACCAGGAACAAGGGGCCGCGTGCAAGTCATTCACTTCTTACAATCCCCCTCTTTCTGGCACTTAGTCGGATCCAGGGGGGTTCATCTTCTGTTGTAGATCCTTGAAGCGAACCTTGGTGAGTGGTTTAGTCAGAGCATCAGCAGTCATTTGCTCAATATGGCAGTAGATCAGCTTGACTATGTTTTTATTTTGTAGTTTCTTCACCCTGTGATATGCTTGTTGTGCTGATTCACATTTTCTTGCTGTGAAAACTTGACGTGAGCTTCGTTGTCCTCATAGATTGGTATAGGATTTGGAGTATCTGTGCCTAGATCTGTGAATAGTAGAAGTAGACATTCTGCTTCTTGACAATTTAGTGATGCTAATAGGTATTCAGCTTCCACGCCTTGCTTCTTGCTGGACCAACTGATGGATCTGCGCCAAAGGAAAAAAGGTGTCCACTAGTAGAGGCCCTATCTTTTTGGTCTCCTGCCCAGTTAGCATCAGTGTATGCTTCTAGTTTAGGGTTTTCAGTGTCTGGTAGATTGAGTTTGAAGCATGCAGTTCCCTTTGGGTATCTTACAAGTCTTTCAACTGTGTCCCAATCTTTGTATGTTGCTGAAGAATTCTTCCTGCGTAGAAATCCTACTGCAGCACTGATGTCAGGTCTAGTTAGTGTGTTAATGTATAGAAGCTTACCTACTGCTGCTTGATATAGGTAGTGCTTTCCTTTCCTCAGGGTCTTTCACATAGCTTAACTGAATGGGAGTCGTAGGAGAATAAGCATCTTCCATCTTTAGGAACTTTATAATGTCTTTGATCTTTTGTTCTTGGTTAAGGAGAAAACTTCCGTCTTCATCTCTTTGTGTTTTCATGCCTAATTAGTGTGTCACATGGCCTAGCCTCTTTAATTCAACATGTTGCTCAAGTGATGTACTAGTGTACTACTGTCATCTGGATGTTCATATGCCAGGATCAAATATTTATGACCAATATCCTTCTTGGTCACAAACAAAGCATCTGTGCTCAGGTTTCCTGGGAATACTTCAGCCCCTTTCCTTTGATGGGATAATTGGCCTTAATGGTGTTGTCTAGGTAACCTGCCTTTCTCTTTGTCTACACGAATTAAAGCCTTGAGTTTCCACTATAGCCCTTGCTAGAAACACAATGAGCTTTCTTAACATGCATTATTTTATTTCCATTTAACTCCCAACTTATAATATCTTCATTGAAGGCATAGAAAGCTGTTTGAAAATCCAATGTTTGTTTAGTCTGTAAGCTGCTTATCATGTGCCTGTATGATTCTGGCATACTAGAAAACAACACTGATCGTTTCATGCCATCATTAATTGGAAATTCAGAGCACTGAATCTCAGGGAACAATTTGCATAGCCTGTGCACATGTGATTCAAAGGATGTTTACTCAATATATTTTTGCTGGTACATCTTAGTCATCAAACTAGATTGAGGAGCCCAACCTGTTCTTTTTTGTCTAGCATTTAGAAGTTTGTACATTTGCTTATTGGTAGGTAAATCTTTTATGCGGCAGCAGAGAGTTCCCTCGAGTCATAGCTGACTTATGGTGACCTTTGGTGGGGTTTTCATGGCAAGAAAGGAATAGAGGTGGTTTTCCATTGCCTGCCTCTGCATCCATGGTCTTCATTGGAAGTCTCCCATCCAATTACTAATCAAGGCCGACCCTGCTTAGCTTCTGAGATCTGACAAGATCAGGCTCACCTGGGCTATCCAGAAAATTGTTACTTGCAGAATCCATAATCATACTTCTGGCATTTGTGTCTTTCACCTTCCACTGTCTTTTGCTGCATCTCAGTGGGCAGGTTATTAGTCATCACTTTGGTTAACCCTTCAACCTCAAGTGCAATCCAGTCTTGCTTTCCAGAGTGAGTAGGTGCCTTGTTTTAGCAAGGTGAATCTGTGCTTTTGTTCTGATTCCTCAGCCATTCTTCCTATTGATTCATATCCTCTCTTTGATCCTGCCTTCAGCACTTAAAATTAAAGCCTCTCTTTCTTTTCTCTTTCAGCACTCCTTTCTCAATTAAAATTGCCCGGTCCACGCTTTCTCTCTTCAGCTGCCAAGACAGCTTTTAACTCCTTAAATACAGATTGCTTCAGTATCAAGGCAGTGTAGCCTAGTAGATTTAATAGGTTGAGCCCAAAACTGAATTTTTGCAATGTAGGATAAATAAATAAATAAGTAAAGCAAAGCAATTCAGGCAGCACAGCTAAGCATTTTGCATGTGTGCTGATGAGGCAATAAACTCACACAGAGGTATTTTCTGCATGGTTACTTTACAGCATTTCAGAATCTATTCTGCTTCCCATGTTCTGCATGTGTGAGGGAGTCATGGGAATCTGAGACAGTTTTTGTACATCTTTTCCCCATTTTTTTCTCTTGCGCACATTCTGTGATTTTTTTGAAGCTGCTGTCCAGTCGCTGCTGGAGCTTGTTATGTCCATGCAGAATCAAAAACTTCTGTTCTGCTTCTCGTGCCCCCCTCTTCCTTTCTCCCAGGAGCTGATTGGTCTGCCTACTGGTGACCACTCCCACCCTCCTCAGCTGTCTGAACTCCTTTTCCACATTTTTATCAGTAAAGCAAAGTAAGGGTTATAAGGCTGCTTCTGCTTCCTTTCTCCCAGGAATGCACACACTCTCTTATTTTTTTTTTCAAAGCCAGGAATGAGTCCTATGGTTGCTGTTGATTCCCTGCTGGCTTTAAAAGCCAGGAAAGGGTTAAATGGTTGCTTTCCCCTTCATTCCTCGGGGTATGAGTGCACTCTCATTTATTTATTTTTCAGAGCCAGAAATGAATACTAATAGTAATGTTGCTGCTACTCGGTAGAAAAGTTCATGCAGACATGAATATATGATGGAATATTAAGTTTTTCCAAGCAGCCCCTTTTACCCAAAATGGTTATTGTTTTGATTTGGTGAATGGATTGCTATATTTATGTTAAATGATTGTATTATACATTATCTTCATTGGTAGGTAGTTCATAATAATGTAACTGATGTTTTAGATAGGAAATTTTTAGCTTTATTAATCATATGGTTTAATGACTGTGTTATGTTTGTTTATCCAAATTTATTATATTTATATTTTACAGGTTCAATGAAAATATTTTTTTTAAATCGCTGCTTATTCCCTGGTGGCTTTAAAAGCCAGGAAAGGGTTAAATGGCTGCTTTTCCCTCCCTCCTGGTATGTTTCAGGCTTCTCCTAATGCCATAGTGGGGTGGGGGGGAACCCAGGCATTTTGCACAGCAGTTTCCAAAACAAAGCAGCAGGGAAACTGTTGGGCGGGAATGAAGCAGCAGCATTCTAACCTTTTCCTGGCTTGGCTGTAAAAAAAATGAATGAGAGTAGAACAAGCACAAAAAGTACATGTTTTCCCCTAGAACTCTGCCACCAATTGCCTCTCCAATGGGCATGGGACAACCCAATCAGCAAATACAGGAATGGGAGGGAGGGAATGGGTTCCAACATTACAACCTTATGACGCATGTGAAAAAATAATTTGAAAAAATTATGTCAGTGCCAGCCCCCACAAAAAGCGGCTCCAAACAGACACATCTCAACTTGTCAGCAGACACCAAATCACCTTGAGGTCATGCAGTACAGAACGATGGGACCCCAAGCCGTTTCAGCACCAGTCGGCATAAATGCTCAGCATCGCCAGCTTAAAGTGTGCTGTGTGGAATGGACCAAAGTCCACTTACTTCCATAAAGAAAATAAGGGTCCTTTTATTTAGGAACTCCAGTTGGGATAGGAAAGAGGAGATAGAATCTAATCTATCAAAACTATGATGCTGGTGGATACAGGGAGCAAGCTCTGTGTCCTCCATGGTGGCAAGATGGAGAGTGTGTGTGTGTGTGTGCATGTGAGGGAGATGAAGAAAAAGGAGGTAGTTCCCTGAGAGTAGCAATCTACACATTAAAGGGATAGCATCAGATAGAGTACTATAGTGTGTCTTCCTCTCTCTCTCTCTAACTTTATTGTAAACCCCCTCTGTAACCCGAGACCAGGAACAAGGAACAGAGTACCAGTCCTTCACTTCATACAGCACTTAAAAGCTCCAGAACTGTAGCTACATTTAACTGATCTTACTCCTAACTGGAGAAGTATCTTTGATTTCTGCCTGCTGTCAATAATAACAGGGATTTTGTTTATTTTTTATCAATAGAAATAATCTGCGAATCAGGAAATATTGTTCATGGTTATATAACTTCATTAAAGGACATTTATAAAGAAGGTGATGAATTACAGTTTAGCTGTCACAATGGATATAAACCCATTGACAGATCTGTTGCAGTATGTAGTGAGAATGGATGGAGTACAAGGCTCGAGTGTACAGGTCAGTATGGTTCCATTTTCTTCTAATATAACATATAGACAATTAGGTTATGTTCATCAAACTTTTAATCGGTTTAATCAAGTGAGCTGTGATTAATTGGAGTGGCAAGCTTTTGTTGTTTATACATACATTGTTTTTATTAAAAGCACTTTTTAAAAAAAAGTTGAGTGGCACGTAAGGCTGCCAACCTCCAAGTAAGGCCTGGAGATCTCCCAGAATTCCAACTGATCTCCAGACCAGAGAAATTAGTTCCCCTGGAGAAAATGGCTACTCTGGAGTGTGGACTCTATAGTATTAGACCTCACAAGGTCCTTCCTCTCACCAAACCTAGCCTCCTTGGCACCCCCTCAAATCTCCAAGAATTTCTGAACCTGCAGTTGGCAACCTTAGTGGCATGTGTTATCTTTGAAGAGAAATTACCTCTTCTCTCAAATACAGGAGGGAATGACTCTTCTACAACAGTGCAAGAAAAGGCAATGGGGGTAGTAGCACGAAGCCATCTTGTTATCCAAATACCCATGTTTGCCCCCCCTTCACTAATTGTAGTACTCTAAGCACATCTTGAGAGTGCAAAGAGGCACCTAAAGGTTTAACATATGAGCAGGCATCTATGTATACTGGGGTCCATGGAGGGTGCTATTCTTGCTATTGGGAAATTATAGCAGGAGTGAGGCGGAGGGGAGTCCTGGATTGAAGCCCCCCTGATGACTTAACTAGCACAGTAGGGAATTAACAAAAACGCACCTCTATCATGGGGAATTAACAAGACAAGGAACTCAAGGATCATAAAAAGGCTTTGCTTCTACTAAACAAATTAATAGAGGTAAAACAATGTAAACATATGCAAGCAAACACTACAAATGATTCAGGGCAACACAGGGAAGTACTAGAAGTAGTAGCTTTCTTATTTCCCATACCCTAAATAATGGGAAAGCTAAACCACAAATGACTGCAGTTTCAGTGCCAGCAAATAAATGAATAGTGGGATTAAAATTAAAGCACAGACCATAAATAACACTACAAAAACACTTAGACAAATGTAGCAATATTCACTTGCACACAGTCCGTATCATAAGCGGTTTTGATTCTAGACCTGCCACACACCAGAGATTGTGAAGTTGTGCAAGTGCAATAAGAATTCACTGACTCTGCTAGTGTATGTTTAAGTGAGGGTGCAGAAAGAAACTCAAGACGTCCTGTCCTGAAATGAGTTACAGTGGTGGTGATATCCACTGGAATTACAAAAGTACGGACAAGGTTTCTCCCAGAAAGGAGGAAAAATATAAGGGAAAGAGGAAGTGTAGTGGGCAACACAGGATCCAGCAGGACAAAAACAGCAGCTCCAACTGTATGAAATAAGGCCTACAAAGGAAAATAAGCAAACAGGGAAAAGGGCATCCAAAGAAGACAAAAAGCAAATCAGGCTGACCTTGAAAAAGGAGACCTTTGAAAAAAGTGCATAAACTCAGTTTGGGGTTACCTATATACTAAGGTTACCTACAAAAGATGTAAATAAGACCAGTTGCTGTGGATGTTTGTTTCATGCAAACTTTCTCATTGGCTTGTGGCCTTTAATTCTGGCTTTGATTGGGAGTTCAGTACTTGGCTATGCAGAGGGTGGCTATTCTGTGAGTGAATGATTACTTCTATGGAGCCCAGTGGAGACAAGAGTCTGAGAGCCAAACTACAAGTGACGCCTGACACAGGTTGGACATTTGTCAGCTTCCCTCAAGTTTTGATGGGGAATGTAGGCATCCTGGTCTTGCAGCTGTAATGGAGAGCCAAGCTGTAAAACCAGGACGCCTACATTTCCCATCAAAACTTGAAGGAAGCTGACAAGTGTCCAATCTGTGTAAGGCATCACTTGTAGCTTGGCTCTTAGTCCTGGGATGTCAGGCTCCTTGAAGAGTACATTAAATGATTCCTCTAGTGTTAACACATCTGTTTTTATGTATGTGCACCTGAGTGGATACCATGGAAGTGAGAGCCAAACTAGAAGAGATACCTGACACGTGGAGGACACACGTCAGTTTCCTGCAAGTTTCCATGACATTTAGGGGAGCAAGGGGAGCGCACTGGCAGCAGCGAGAGGAAGCACGCTCCCCTTGCTCTCTTGCGCTCAGGCGCAAAGTGTGCTGGCGACGGTGAGAGGGACAGGGAGCCAATCTCGCCAGCAGCTCCCTCTCACCGCTGCCAGCACCCTCAGCTTCTGAGTGCATTTAGGGCAGTGGGCTCCCCTTGCTCCCCTAAATGCACTCGGGGTGCAAGCGTGCTGGCAGTGGAGAGAGGGAGCCGAGCAGGCTAGATGAGATGCCTAGAGAAAGAACCTCTGCCAGGGAGAGGGAGGATTCTCCCTCTTCTCCCTGAAAGAGGTTCCTTCTCACTACATTTCCCGTAGAAACTTGCAGGAAATGGATGTGTGTCCTCCACGTGTCAGGAATCTCTTCTAATTTGGCTCTGAGACACTTAGATATATCACATAAACAGATTGGTTTTCAGGAACATATCAAAAGGTGTGAAGAACCATGCTCTTTTCAGCTTTATTTGGAGTCTGGCATGATGGACCATTACATTATAAATTAAAGTGACTGTGCTAACTACCTAAAGATAAAACTAAGTCTCTGGACCTATGAGCAGAAAGAGAGAAAAGGGAAGAGGGCAGTGCTTGGAGGAAATGGAGGAACTTACCCCTTCCATCCGGCACTTTTGAGTGATGTTATGATACTGCTGGTGACACAATGATGTCATCTGTACACCTGGAAGTGATGTTATCATGTTGCTGGGCGAAGCTCTGGTATTTGAGCAAAAACCATAAGAGTTTTTGCCCAAATACCAGTGCAGTTCCAGCATGATAACATCATTATCGGAAATACTGAATACTAAAAGTAATAAACCCTCCCACCACTTACTGTCTCCTGCTTCCTACCACCAGTTGCCAAGGGCAATGCAACAACCCTTCTTATATCCATTTGTGTTTGTTGTTTTGTTTTTTTGGGAAAATACTTTTCTAGATTTGGATAAAAATTTTCAAAAGCAACTGTCCTGGATTTTTTGACAATTACATATCTTACCTGTATAATGACCACAGTTCTCTTTGTCAGATGCATCTGATGAAGAGAACTGTGATTCTCGAAAGCTTATGCTACAGTAAAGTTGGTTAGTCTTAAAGGTGCTACTGGACTCTTTTCTATTTTGCTACTACAGACTAACACGGCTAACTCCTCTGGATCTATGAATTTGGTTAAGTTGTAATATACCTAAAAATTAAACATATTTGCTTTGGTGGTTAACGAATGTTTCAATGAAGATCTGTACTTCTGAGTACTCTGTAAATATGCGAAAACTAGGAAACTATTTCTGTTCTTTAACCTTAACTTGCCTAGCTCAGAGGTGGCCCGCTTCTGTATTCTTAGGGTAGGGTTGCCAGCTCCAGGTTGGGAAATTCCTGGAGATTTGGGAAGGGGAGCCTGGAGAGGAGGGAACCCTCCAAAGCAGCCATTTTCTCCAGGGGAACTGTTCTCTGTGGCATGGAGATCAGTTGTAATTTCAGGAGATCTCCAGACACCACTGTGTGTCCGTACGGCTGGCAACCGTATGGCTGGCAACCGTATCTTAGGGCTATATTTTTTTTAGATATGTTCTGGAGGCCAAAAATGTCGGACAAAGCCTTATTCCCTCCTGAGTATTCAGGGTCTATGATACATTTAGTGACAACAGGAAGAAGCGCTATCACATGCTGTTACGAGTGGTCGGGCTACTATTATTAAAGGGTTGATATTCATCATCTCCCGCCATATTTGGAAACACCTTCCCTTTTCCTATGAATGAAGTTGAGGGCACATCAAGGTAGATTTAGCCAGGTTACAATAAACTTACTTTGGGAACTCAATGCCAGTTGGCCATCCCCATTCTAAGGACACCCTGCATCTTCAGTCTTTCTTCATAACATTTCCTAGACTAATTGTCATATGCATACTGCTCCCAGAATCTCAGCTAATCTCTTAAGAGGATTTTAAAAAACCATTTACATATTTTACATTACACAGTGATAATACTTATTAGTCATCAAATAAGAGTCAAGCATGAAACTTTCTGCCAAACTTCTTGTGACTAAATATCTATTCCTCCACAGAAATTGTATGCTCACGTCCAGAAGTCAATAATGGCAGAGTCAATCCTCACCAGGAGCAGTACTCACATGAACAACCAATCCAGATAGAGTGTGATAATGGCTATAAGCCTGAAAGACAAGGAACAACTTCCAAGTGTACCAAGGATGGCTGGATACCACAACCGAGATGTGTCTGTAAGTAGCTCCCACCCTTGCAGCAGTGTCTTCAGAGTCAAAAGCTGAACACAGTTATAGGTCAACACAGACCGTATCATGGTGTATGAATTAAATGCCCATCATTATGGCAGACAGGACAGGTTGAGTATGAAGGGAGGGGCTATATATAGCTGGGGCTTCTCTCTGCTAAAGAAACACAGAGGTGTGCCCAGAGACATATGAGATCTCTTTCAGCAACTCAATCTCCCCACTGAAGCATCATTTCCAATGGCAGTATGTCATTTTTCTCTTATAAGAAAAAAATATAACCATCAAATTATGTCAGACTAGCAACAAGCACATTGTGGGAAAAAATACTACGGGCTCTAGAAAGGGAAAGGTGGGCAGGTGGGCATTCACGCCTCCTCTATCACTGATCCCTGATGAAGGCAGGGGGGGTGGGGACGGCCACCTCCGCTGCACCTGATCCTGACCAGGTGAAGCAGGGGTGGGCATTGCCTCCTGCTCTGCACCTGATTCTGGCCAGGTGAAGAAGGGGCAGGCATTGCCGCCAGCTCTGTGCCTGATTTGGGCAGGTTGAATGGGGGGAGGGCATTGCCTCCTGCTTCACTCCTCATCCCAATTGGGTGAAGGGGGGGGGGCATTGCCACCTTCTTTGCTCCTCATCCCAGCTGGGTGAAGGCAGGGGGCAGGCATTGGCACCTGATTTTTAAAAAATCAGTATGTGGTGTAGGTATCCAGTACTGGGCAATTGGGCAGAATCTGTAAGCAGTAATCTGTACAGAACCATATACAACATTTCCCAAGCCAGAGCATCTGTCAAAGCCTAGGGCCCACTTCTGCCCCCATTGTCCCTTCCTGTCAGCCTGCACTCTAGCTCCCCCCTCCATTGTTGCCCTTCTCCTGCCTAGGGGAAAGACACATGCAGCATCCCCACTCAGTGCTACTGCTGTGCTCTGCCCATGTGAAGTGGCCCTATGTTGAAACCATCGGTCCATCAAGGTCAGAATAGTCTACTCAGAATGGCAGTGACTCTCTATGGTCTCAAGCAGACGTCTTTTACATTACCTAATACCTGCTCTGGACATCCCTGGGACCGGACCTGTGACACTCTGTATGCAAATCAGATGCTCTGCTACACATCCCCAGCTGCGTTCTTTCCCTACCTGCCTGGGCAGCATGATTCGGGGGGTTCTGATTAGCTGTGAAAGCAAGTGTGGGGGGATGTGTGAGTGGATGGGGAAAGGCTGTGCAGCCAGTGGGGAGGAGTATAAGTGGGTGGGCAGGAAAGAAGCATGAGTGAAGGATGCAATAATGGTAGGACAAATGGTGATGGCAGCAGGCAGGATGAGGGGCCCCAAGCAGTCTCTGCCCACCACCCTGAAGCAGGCACTGATTCTGTATCCTTGCACATATAGCTCACCCTATGGATGGAGGCTGTGGCAAAGTCATATCCCTTTGTAGCAACACATACCAAAGGAGCAATCATGGTCTGCATAAAAATGGCACAACAAGTTCATTCAGATTGGTTGAACCCTTCCAATGTGCTAGGACTGCTGGTTTGTCAAGGAGAGGGTGGGAGATGAATGCCACCTGTCAAGATTTTAAAAGATTTGGATTGCCAGTGGGGATGGTGATGCAGTCACTGTGGGATTCATTACACTGAAATGGAGAACAATTCAGGTGGGTAGCAGTAGAAAAGCAAGATTGAGTCCAGTAGCATCTTAATAATAATAATATGCTTTATACTGCTCTTCTGGACAGATTAGTGCCCCACTCATAGCAGTGAATAAAGTCAGTGCTATTTTTATCCCCACAATACAGGTGAGGAGCTGAAGTTGAGAGGAGTGGCCATCCACTTAGCTCATGGCAGTAGTAGGATTCAAACCAGCAGAGTGCTGATTCACAGCTCATACACTTAACCACTATGCTACAACAGCTCTTTTAAAGACCAACAAGATTTCCAGGTTATAAGCTTTTGAGAGTCAAGCTCCCTTTGTAAGATATGAAATGGAGAAGTTAATTTGACTAGACATGAGCTGGTCTTGATGTATCAAAGCAAGATGATTCAGAAAGAGCCAGGACATGTGGAAAGGAAAGGTAGAATGCAGATGGGGAGGATTTCAGAACAGGGTGGTCTTTAACGCTTGGTTGGGATGGACCAACAATAACATATTGTGCTATTGGATTAGTAACACAACATAAAGCCATAAGCAGAAACCAAAAGTGTGAGTGAGCATTGCTAAGAATGCAGCATGGGCATGCTACAAAATGCTTAGTGACATCAATCACCCATTTTCAAGCTTCAGCAAGCTTTGTTCTGTAGACCAATGTGTAGGATTAGGGTTATAATAATGATCCATTCATTATTATAGGAAGTGCCCACAACAACTCAAAAGATCTAAAAAATAACATTTGCTGAATGTGGGTCTCCAATTTACATAACGGGAATTGTTGGACTTGAATCTACCTTTGTCTTATGTTCAGTCTGAAAATGGCTCTCCTATTGGGAGCAGAAACTGTGACCACTCTGAAATGCTCACTTTTTATGAAGAATTCTAAACTGCTTCATTTGAGTATGGGTATGCATGTATAATAGTTGCATGTTCACCATGCTGGAGTGCCCAAGATTGCGTGTTTCCTGGGCAACCACATGATGCTTCCTTTGCAGTTCATTTGTTCACAAAGTAAATGTCCCCCAAATGGTCAGACTCCAAGTAATATATTCTTTAAAATAAAATAAATTTACAGTTGAGTATATATGAAATTTGTTGATTAATTGAGTCAGAACTTACAGGAGGCAGGCTATTGTCCTGCAGATCACAGTCCCATTTTAAAGTGGCATTTTCTTCTTTCCCATTCATGTTCTGCAGCCCCTCCTTGATTAAGCAAAGTCTGTTTACTGGCCTCTCTCCACTCCCTCTTTTATTCCCTAGTGGAGCCCCCCATACTTTTCCTTCCCTGATTTCTCTCTTCTACATGTGGCCCTGCCATAATCAAGTTGAGAAAAATGATCAAGTGGAAGACTTTTATCTTTGGCTCAACATTTTCTCTCTTGTGTATTCCAAAGCAAAACTCTGTGACTATCCCGAAACAGAGAATATAGAAGTATATGGAGTCCCTGAGAACTACAAGGATCATTATTTTCCAAAACGGGAGAGAGCTACCATTTACTTCCAATGCATCAATGGCTTTTTGTCAGCAAATAAACAGGCCCAGCAGTGGCAACGCTCTACTTGCACCAAATCTGGATGGGATCCAGAACCAAAATGCTTTAGTAAGTAAATGTTTTATTTGCATACTTCCTTTTTCAAAAAAGTAGGAATCAAAATAATTATATATTAATTTTTCTTGGATGCATTTTTAAACTAGCACCATTGCAAGACAGAAAAAAATACAAAGAAAATAACTGATGCATCAGTTCTTGTGGCATAGTCCACACATACTTTAGAAACTTTAGTTTTTGGTTTTTTTTGTAAAAGGTGGCAATACCCCCCCCCACCTTCACCCAGTTGGGATGAGAAGTGAAGCAGGAGGCAATGCCCTCCCCCCATTCAACCTGCCCAAATCAGGCACAGAGCTGGCGGCAATGCCTGCCCCTTCTTCACCTGGCCGGAATCAGGTGCAGTTAGCAATTACAGAGCAACATGGTAAATACTACTGCCAGAAAAAAGAAGTTTCCCATGTATAAATAATATCTCCTCCCGGTAATCTTACAATCAACAATGTATTTATTAATAAATTAACTTATTTCCTATTGATGGTTGTTGTGGGTTTTCCGGGCTTATTTCCTATTATATAGCCAAGACTTATACCACATATTACAATGCAAAATAGCTTCAATTATACAGGCGTCATGTATACTCCAAACCAATCAATTAAAGTGTCCCGTGCTCCAAATCCTATAGTTAATACTATTAAAGTGCAAATGCTTTCTGGCATCACCGGACACAAATTATCATACATGGAGTCAATTTCGCCTTATATTTCAGTTCAATATGGGTACAGTCCAGAAGTAATCCCAGACACTGTGAAGGTCACAGATCACATGTAGACCTTGGTTGTATTCTTTTGGTGTACATTGATGACCATAGTTTTTTCTAACGGACGGTCCAGATCCCCATAAGGTCCGTTTCCAAAGTTCTTTCTCAAAGAACACAGTTGCTGGAAGAACATACAATATTATAGGTTATACACATAGGTTACATACAATTCACAATCAATTACAATATGCACTCCAAATTCAATTACTCACTCAGAATTTCCAAATAAACTTCTTCATGTTAATTTCCAATTCGTCAATTTCCTTCATGTGCAGCCCATTAGCTAGCAACTGTTTTATCTACAGATCAGTATCCACGCCCAGATTGCACATTGTCCCTCCTTAAAGTGCTCCTACTTCTATAATCCACTATCCCAAAAAGCAAGTAAAATCATTTTCTATATTTAAGCCCTTAGGTACGAGAGTATTGAGTTTATGTATCCAAAATGTTTCTTTTTGACCAAGTTCTCTTGTTGCAGATGTATGTTCTCTTCTTCGGGTCTTGAACAGAATAGTAAAAACCATGTCCATGCTATTATGTTTTTTTTCTTGGTAATGTTGTACTAAAGGGGCTTCTAATACGTTGTTCTTGATTCTAGATTGGTGTTCACTAAGTCTTGTTCTGACAGAACGTACAGTACTTCCCACATATAATAATTCACATGGGCATTTTAACAGATAAACTACTCCTTCCATACTGCAATTTACAAACTCGCGTATTGTGTTAATTCCCAGTTGTCTCACATCCTCTCCGCTCATAACTAGGGAACATTGTTTACATCTCCCACACTTGTACACTCCCCTTGGTAGCCCTGTGTCCATTTGTTTAATATGATGGTTCAAATCCGAATGTATTATCCAATCTTTAATATTCCGTGTCCTTCTAAAGGCTACTAGTGGGGGGGGGGGGGTTCCACAACCCGGAATATCATTAACCAGTGGCCAGTATTTCAAGACCGCCCTTCTAATAGCATTAGCTTTATTGCTATAATCAAAGACGCCAACAATGCGTTCCACATGCACACGTGTTTTTGGTTTTAATAAGTCCTTTCTAAGTGCTTCATCAGCACGTTGTCTTGCCTTACACAAAACCCTGTCGGGATATCCCCGTTGTTTAAGTTGCTCCTGTAGTTTATTACTTTGTCTGGTATAGTCGGAGTCCCTAGTGGAATTTCGTTTGAGCCGCAAAAATTGTCCATATGGTAAGTTAGCCCTTAAGTGACCAGGATGAAAGGATCTATAATGGAGTAATGAATTTTTGTCTGTTTTTTTCTTAAATGGTCGCATCGCCAGAGTATCATCCCTTCCTCTATATACTGTCACATCTAAGTAGTCTACCGATTCTCTACTTGCATGCCAGGTAAACTTAATATTTGGATGTATTTCATTCATCCATTCCCCTAATTCCTGGACAATAACGTTCTCATTAGTCACTAGGAAAAGGTCGTCTATGAAGTGAACAAATATAATGATGTCCTTCCAAAAGGGGTTATAGGCAGGATTGCAGAAATAATTGCGTTCTAAGCGACCCATAAAGAGGTTTGCTATACAGGGTGCTGCGGAGCATCCCATTGCAACCCCTCGAAGTTGGACATAAAAGCTGTCTTCCACTTTAAACTAATTGTTTTCTAATATTATTTCCAAGAGAGATATTAAAAAGAAAGTGGGCGGATGCTGGTTTTCCTGCTGATCTAAAGTCTCCATTACCACTAGACGTGCCTCTTTGAGAGGAATATTAGTATACAATGAGGCAACGTCAAGTGTAAGCAATATTGCCCCTGCCGGTATTTTAAAGCCCTCAAACTTTCTTATAAAATCCCCTGTATCTAGCAGAAAAGTAGGTAATTTCCTTACGAAGTCCTGTAGAAAAAAGTCCAAGTATCTAGATAATGGTTCCAAAACCGAGTTACTACCCGATATTATTGGGCGCCCTGGTGGGGGAAACCCCTCTTTATGGATTTTCGGTAGTATATACAGAACTGGCGTTCTAGGGGATGTATTAATTAACCCTCTATGTTCCAATTCCGTGATATATCCTAAGGCTAGTGCTTCATCCACAGTCACCTTGATCAAGAGGCTGGTCTTCTTAACAGGATCCGTGGGAATGAGTTTGTAGTCCAGTTCGTTATGTAACTGTCTATTTATTTCCATCATATAATCCTTTTTATCCATCACTACAATTGCACCCCCCTTATCAGCCTCTTTTATTATGATGGAACTGTCAGATGTCAGATTTTTTAGGGCAATCCTTTCCCCCTTGGGTAAGTTGTTATATCCGGTACTTTCGTGGGCTTCTATGACACTAATTTCTTTTAATAACATTTTTTCAAAGGTCTGTATATGAGGATTATTAATGGTGGGATTGAAGGAGGAACGTATGGAAATGCCCGTTTCCATTCGTGTGGGCGTTGTTCCACCAAAAAATGCTCTCAATTTAATTTGTCTTATTAATTTAAAGACATCTACTCTGGTCTGAAAATCATTATACCATGGGGTCGGCACATACCCAAGTCCTTTGTTTAAAACTATTATTTCTATATCTGAGAGGGTTCTACTGGAGAGATTGACCACTAGATCAGTCTCTCTTGTTGGTGTCAGGTTCGTCTCCCCCTGTTGGGTCGACCCCCTCGTAAAAAACGGCCCCTATTTCCGTGGTTTTGTGCCTTGTTAGTAGGACGTGTGGACATGGATCTAGTAGACATTCCTTCTTCTACTGATGTATCCGTGTCCTCCCCTTCCGTAGTCTCCATGTCTGAGGAATAAGTTATGGGGTTAGACCAGGAAACTTTCTTTATCCTCATTCCACCAACTATATACACGTCCCGTTGCATAGTCTCTATTATCCCTTTGGTATGTTTTCACTTTAATTTCCTTCATCTTATTCTCAAAGTCTTTTACTTGTTTATCAATGTCTCTTATTTTGTTTCTAAATTGTTCCTCCTCGAAGTTGTTCTTAAGTTTAGTCTCTAAGGCTTCAATGTCCTTTCCAACATTTCTTACCTCTACCTGTGCTGTCTCAACCACTAATAACATCAAGTCCATCGAACACTTATTCAATACAGCAGCCCATCTATTTTTAAATTCCTCTTGGTCTCTAAATAAGCCTGGAGGTTTGTGTATGCGGAGACCCCTAGGTATCCTATTAATTTTGCAGTACTCAATCAAAGACCCGGCGTGCAACTGATAACGTAATTGTTTCTTCTTTAAGAACTGTAAATTATTCCAATCCATATCCCCAGTACTCCCACTACTTTCAAAAGAAAAGCGCGTGGATGACATTTCTGAGATAATACGTGTCTTATCTTCTTCAGTGTACATTAATAAACCTTCATAGTTAGACATGGCTCCAAAATTAGTAATTAGCAATTACAGAGCAACACGGTAAATACTACTGGCAGAAAAAAGAAGTTTCCCGTGTATAAATAATATTTCCTCCCAGTAATCTTACAATCAACAATGTATTTATTAATAAATTAACTTATTTCCTATTATATAGCCAAGACTTATACCACATATTACAATGCAAAATAGCTTCAATTATACAGGCGTCATGTATACTCCAAACCAATCAATTAAAGTGTCCCGTGCTCCAAATCCTATAGTTAATACTATTAAAGTGCAAATGCTTTCTGGCATCACCGGACACAAATTATCATACATGGAGTCAATTTCGCCTTATATTTCAGTTCAACATGGGTACACTACATATCTTGTATTCCCTTCATGCTGTAATTTTTCTTAAAAGTTAACTTTCTAATATGCTATCAGATTGGTAGATCTTATACAATACAGACTATATTCAGGATCAGGTTTTCCTCCCCCCCCCCTACGTCTCGGTCTCAGTTCTCTCTGCGCAGCTGGAGCAGCTGCGCCCGCTCTCTCCTCCCCCCCACTTTCCCCTTCAGACTTTGGACTTTCTTCTTGCTGGAACTCCTGATGGTTGAACAAAAAGTCTGTCAGCTGCGCTTCCAATGTAATCTTGTAGGTTTGATCCTTATATCTAAACCAGACGCCTTCTGGAAACAACCATTTATATTTTACATCACATTTCCTCAAGAAAGCCGCAAGTCCTTTATACTTAAATCTTCTTTTACGAGCCAAAAATGGAACATCCTTCAATATTTTAACCTTATTGCCCAAATAATCCAAGTCCGCATTGTACGAATTATATAAGATGGTGTCCCGAATCCTCTTAGATGAAAAGTCAATAATAATCTCGTGAGGCAGCTGACGCTTCATTACAGACTTTGAAGATGTCGGCCAGACTTCCAAAATATCGCTTTTTAACTCTTCTTTAGTTGCCTTTGCGAATGGTGCCAAAAGTCCAGACATCAAATCTTTTAAATTTTCACTTTGCTCCTCTTTTACATTCTTTTTTTAAAAAAAATTTATTGGATTAGAAACATTTAATATCCATTACAATCAATTTCCTTTAAATTCTAATATTCCAATTCTAACTCCCTCCCTTTCCCCCCCTTTTATTGACTTCCAACAGTTTTCCAACCCTTTGTCTATTTTCCCCCTACTCATTTCAAACTTATTTTATCTATTAAACATATATTTTCACTCTCTTCTAAGCTTATCTATTATAACACAGTGCTATCTCTATTTCCCTTCCCTTTTAACTTATCAACTAAATAATACATTCCTGGCATATATTCTTCAATAGTCATTTTAGTAGCCTGTACTCTATCTTGCTCATTCTAGTCTCGTCTATATGGTACAAACAATTTGTCCCTCATTATACATAACTTTAAGTACATTATAAGCATTGCATACATTCAATATAAGTCAATCAATTTAACCCATACTCCATATGTTACTCTTTACTTCCTTCTACATATCTTATCTTCATACTATTTTAGTTATCTAATTTCTCCATTATACAACTATCTGCCAAAAATAGTCAATCATTTTAACCCATATACACATTCAGCATGAGTCAATCAATTTAACCTATATTCTGTATGCTACTATATATTTTCCCCCCTTTCTTGCATTCATTCATTTTGATTATATAAATTCTCCATTATACAATTATCTGCCAGCGATGAAATTAATTAGTTTCTATTCTTATAGATCTTATAATAACACCTCTATTACTTAATACTATGTATAGTAGTCAAATAGAATAATTGCTTAGAAATTTTCAATTAACTCTCCACCCCCCAGTATAGTCACTTCCCTCTTCTTTTGTTATATTTCAATAATTTTCAAACTGCCACAGTTCTCCTCCCACCTCCCATTTTTTCACCGAGTACTGTTTCAGCTTCTCCCAATCCGTGTTAAACTGTCCTGGATCAAGGTCTCTCAGTTTTCTTGTCATTTTATCCATCTCCACCATGTACAGCAATTTGTAAATCCATTTTATCCATCTCCACCATGTACAGCAATTTGTAAATCCAGTCCTCAATAGTTGGCACTTCTTGTACTTTCCACTTTTGCGCGTACAAAAGTCTAGCCGCTGCTGTCATATAAAATAGCAGTGTCCTGTATTGTGCTGGAATGTCCTCAATTCCCAAGTTCAGTAGCAGGAGTTCTGGGTTCTTATTAACTTGAAATTGTAGAATCTCACTTATTACTCTTATTACTTCCCCCCAGTACTGCCTAGCTACTTCGCAAGTCCACCACATATGATACAAAGATCCTTCATGTTTTTTACATTTCCAGCACTTATTAGATGTATTCAAGTTCCCTAGCACAATTTTCTTTGGTGTCAAATACCAACGATAAATCATTTTATAGACATTCTCTTTAATATTGGTGCATGTCGTGATCTTCAACGTATTTTTCCACAAGTATTCCCACGCCTCCATTGTTATTTCTTTGTTAAAATTTATAGCCCACTTCACCATTTGCACTTTAACTGTCTCATCTTCAGTGTACCATTTTAACAACACCTTGTAGACCTTAGAGATTTCCTTTTTGTCTTCTTGTAAAATTACTTCCTCTAATTCCGAGTTCTCTATTCTTATCCCTCCCTTTGCACAGTCGGAGTTGTAAAGATCTCTAACCTGTCTATATTGAAACCAGTCATAACTTAAAGACAACTCTTCTTGCATCTTTATTCTTAATTTAGAAAGATCTGTTCGTGTTATTTCCTTGTACGTTAAACATTGTTGTTCATTATCAACAGTTCTCGGGTCTATTACTTCGTAAGGAACCACCCAGGAGGGAGTTCCTTCCTGAAGGTAATCTCCATACTTCTTCCAAATTGTGAAGAGGCTTCTCCGGATGTAATGGTGCAAAAACATAGAATCTGCTTTTACTTTTTCATACCACAGATATGCATGCCATCCAAATATTTTTTTGTATCCCTCTAAGGCCAGTAATTTGCGGTTTTTCAGTGTCATCCAATCTTTCAGCCACACCAAGCAGATTGCATCATAGTAAAGTCTTAGATTGGGCAGTTGCATTCCACCTCTCTCCTTTGCATCCTGTAATACTTTCATTTTCACCCGAGGCTTCCTGCCTGCCCAAACAAAGTCCGATATTTTCCTCTGCCATTTTTCAAACTGCTTAGAGTCCCGGATAATTGGTATTGTCTGTAACAAAAACATCACTCTTGGCAACACATTCATCTTGACTACTGCAATTCTTCCCAACCATGACAAATTCAATCTATTCCATTTAATCAGATCTTGCTCTATTTGAGTCCACAATTTCTCATAATTATTCTTGAATAGATCTATATTTTTTGCAGTCAGTTCAATTCCCAAATATTTCACCTTACTTGTTACTTCACAGTCTGTTATTTCCGTTAATAACTGTTGTTTTTGTTTAGTCATATTTTTACATAGTATCTTTGACTTCTTTTTATTTACAAAAAAACCTGCCAGATCTCCAAATTCTTTGATTTTTTTCTATTACCTTAGGCATGTTCTCAATTGGATCTTCCACAATTAACATTATATCATCTGCAAATGCTCTGACCTTATAGGAAAAGTCTTTTATTTTTATTCCACGGATCGCATTATCTTCTCGAATCTGTATCATCAAAATTTCCAAAACCAAATTGAACAACAGTGGAGACAGTGGGCAACCTTGTCTTGTACCTTTGCCTATAGTCAATTTCTTAGTCAGCTCGTCATTCACCACAATTGCTGCACTCTGGTCTCTGTAAATTTCTTTCACTGCTCTTATGAATCTTTCTCCCATTTGTAGCTGTTCCATAGTGGCAAACATAAAGTCCCAGTTCAAATTGTCAAATGCTTTTTCAGCATCCACAAAGAAGAAACCAACCTCCTTATCACAACGCCTATCATAATATTCAATAGCATTTATAACTGTCCTTAAATTGTCTTTGATTTGTCTATTCGGTAAAAAACCAGCTTGTTCTTCTCCAATAACTTCGGATAACCATCCCTTTACTCTTTCTGCCAAGATCTTCGCAAAGATCTTATAATCATTATTGAGTAAGGAAATAGGTCTATAATTTTTAACATTAGTCAAGTCTTGTCCTTCTTTGGGGATCAATGTTATATTAGCTTCACTCCAAGTATCTGGAATTCTTTGATCTCTCAAAACACCATTGATCACTTCTTTTAAGAATGGTACCAGTTCATTGACCATTACTTTATAAAATTTAGTTGTAAGTCCATCAGGTCCTGGCGCCTTTCCCAGGTTTGTTGACTGTATTGCCTTCCTTATCTCTTTCTCTGTTACTTCACTATTCAATTTGTCTCTCCAATCTTCCAAAATTGCTGGAAGCTTCATTTTCCCCAAATATGTCGCTATTGAGTCTTTATTCACTTCTTTTTTATTGTACAGTTTAGCATAAAATTTGTAAAAGGCTCTACTAATAGCAGTCTGTTCCAAATGTGCTTTATTGTCCTCACATATTTTATTTATTGTCTTCTCCTTTCTCTTCTTCAATTGCCATGCCAGGTATTTCCCAGGTTTATTTGCACCTTCAAACGACTTTTGGTTCATTCTCTTAAGATTCCATTCCAGTTCTTTGTTATTCATTGCCGTCAACTGCTCTTGAAGGATTTTAATATCCTGATAGATTTTCTTTTTCCCTGGTCTTTTCTTTAGTTGTATTTCTTTGGCTTTTATTTTCTCCATAATCTCCTGTCTCTTCTCCTCTCTTTTTTTTCTGGCTCTTCCATTTAAGTCCATTAGTGTGCCTCTAATTACTGCTTTGTAGGTATCCCATACCTTATTGGTTGGTACTTCTCGATTCATGTTATGTTGTATGAAGAACTTAGTTTCCCTTCTCAACATCTCCATATTTTCTCCCTCTTGTAACAAGTCCTCATTTATTCTCCATCCTTTCCTCTTAGTTCTTTTTCTGAACTTCCACATAATTGGATTATGATATGAGCCTACCATGGGCATTATTTCCACATCCTTAGTCCAAAGCACTAAGTCCTTTGAGGCCCAGATCATGTCAATTTGTGATAAAGTGGACTGTCTTGCGGAGAAAAATGTATATTGTCTACCTTTGGGATTCTGTATTCTCCATACATCTTCCAAAGTTTCCTGTTGCATTAATGCGAAAAAAGTCTTTGGTAATAGTCCTCTTTTCTTTTGTGCAGTTGCTGATTTTTTATCCTGCTCCAAATTTGTGACTCCATTGAAGTCTCCTGCAAGAATTATCTGGTCATAAGAAAGTTCATCTAATTGCTTCCTCAAATCCTCAAAGAAGCTCTCTTTTGCTCCGTTAGGTGCATAAATTCCAATCACCAACACTTTCTTTAAATTCCATGTACATTCCACTGCTAAAAATCTGGCTTCCACATCTCTAATCACTAGCTTTGGCTGTAGCTCCTCTTTTATATATAATGCCACTCCCCTTTTTTTCTTTTTTGAGGCCGCTACAAAATCATTGCCCAATTTGCTCGATTTAAGATATTTTACATCCTGTTTTCTAATATGAGTCTCTTGCAAACACACAATATCACATTTCTGTTTTAATAGCCAGTAGAAAATACTTTTTCTCTTATTGGGTGAGTTAAGTCCATTTACATTCCAAGATAAAACTTTACACTCCATATTCATAACCTTGTTGCTAGTAAGTCTTTTTCATTGTCCCTCAAAAACTTTTCCATTTCAAGTTCAGATCTGATGCGCTTTTTCACTCCTCCAAACTCAAATGACAATCCTTCCGGTAATTCCCATCTGTATTTTCATGTCCTTCAGAATCTGGACTAAAGCTTTATATTTTTTCCGGTCAAGCAACACCGATCTTGGTAGCTCCTTCATAATAATAACCGTCTTGCCATCAACCTCCAATGGGTCTTGAAATTGCTTACTCACAATCATTTCTCTTATATTTCTAGTCGTAAATTGCACAATCACATCTCTTGGTAGTTTCCTCTGGGTCGCAAATCTTGAATTTATACGGTACACCACATCTAGGATAGCCACAGTTTCCTCCTCCTCCTTCCCCAGGTATTCAGCTAACACCTCGGCAATTTGTTCTTGGGCTGTCTTTCCTTCCACTTCCGGCAAGCCACGAAACCTCAGCTGCTTCTCCATATGTTTACTCTCCGCAACTGCCATTCTTCCCCTCATCACCCTCATCTCTGTTCATTGCGTGTCTGCTAGGTTCTCCACCGCATTTTCCACTACCTTGAATCTTTGCTGTGTCACCTGCAGGTCATTTTGTATTGTTTCCATACTCTTCTTCACTTCTGCCAGTTCATTCTTTACTGTCTCTTTAACCTCTTTCACCAGCTCAGGTTTCATGTCCTTGAGCTCCTTAATCGCTTCTGAAAGTTTTTTATCCAAGTTCTCTATCACCATTTGCCACTCTTTTTTCGACATCGTGGGGCTTGCTTTGCCTCGCTCCCATAAGTCTGCTCGCTTCCTTAACTCCGTGGCGTTTGGCTTGGCGTTCTTTTAATTTGATTTAAATGTCCCACTTTTATAAGGAAAAAAAACGTTTAAAGAGTCCAAAATGTTGGGCGTCTTTTCTCTATGATTTTTCTATAGTTTTTGTAATCCAATATGGCCTACTTCCTCTCCTGCTGAAGTCGAGACTCTTCCCTTTTCAAAGATGGCGATTCCCTTCTTCCTGTCCTCTAGTAGGGGCCGTCTCTCTCCAGCAGCTCTATTGCTGTTACGTACTTCCTGTTTCCCGACTCCCCACAGCAGCTCTCGCGATGGTAAAAACTTTCTCACAGCCTACTATCTCCTTGTGACCACAGGTATGAAAAACAATAGTCCAATTTCTTTAATAACTTCATTTAGCTTAGTCCTTTTTCTAATATAATTCTTGCCGAGTCTTCCCCTCCTTATAATCAACCTGTTGCAGTTTAAAAGTCCACTTTAATACTTCGTTACTTTAATTAATCCGTCCCGTTTCAAGAGATAGTGATCTTTACCTTTTCAAACATCTTTCTGGGTTGTAATCACTGTTTCAATCTCAGATTCTCCTTCACCTTCTTTCCCCCTGTTGAAGCTTGGGCATGCAGGTCTTATGCCAGCCGCATTGGCTCCAGGACTGCTGCAGAGATTTTAGCCGACCTGTCTTAGGGTGGGACCTCAAGGGTTGGGAGAGAGTCCATTGCGCAGGACCCCCCCTCGCCCGAAATCAACGCACCCTGAGGTACTTAAGCGTTCTATGCCTGTTCTCCGCCTGAGAACAGTTGGCTGCGATCGTGTGTTGCCCCGCCGGCCGTTGAAATGGCAGCCCGGTCAGCTCAGCACTTAGAGCTGCGTTAGACCTTCATGGATCCCAAGCCGGAAGTCGCTCCTCTTTTACATTCTGAAGACGCAGTACCGTTTGGGCACGGTCCACTTGCAATCCTATTATTTGATTCTCCAAAAGCTTCACTTCCTTGCTTGTTGCTTTCATGAGTACTGCGTTCTCATGTGCAGACTGCTCTGCTCCGGTCGCTGTTTCTTTAATGGTTTTCACTTCACTTTCCACTGAATCAACCTTTTGCCCCATTTCATTCAGTTTCGCTACAAAGGGCTGCACAGCATCAAAGACTGCTCGTCTCACCATCTCTTCCAAAGTTTCCCCCTTCCCCTGTAACGTCGCCATTACCGATTTACTCATTGCTGGGCTCTGCTTTTTTGTTGCCATCTTGGGGGGGGGGGCGCCAGCTAAGTTCCGAAACTCCGTGAAGGGGAAGAAATCCGCACCTTCTTAGCTTCAACTCCCACCAATCCTTCGCATACGCTTAGAAATCAGAAGGGATTCGCTTACTTACAGGTTTTCACCTTAAATCTGCTTATTGCTGTTCTCCATGGCCTGGCTGCACGCGATGTACAGCGCAAGTCTGCCGGCCTCCGTTGGAGCAAACGGGCAATTTACCCCCTGCATTGCTTTCAGGGGGTTCTTCCCGCCGCACTCCGGACCCCGTCTCCCTCACTGGGAGTCCTGGGGGTTAACCCTCGTGGGTCAACCGCCCGGTCAGGCTGCTTGGACGTTTCCTCCCGGACCTGCGGAGAGGAGCATCCGACATGGCTGGGAAAACGAAACCGAATCACTTTAGAAACTTTAGTGATTTAGAATTTAGGTGTCTATTGGAGGTTTTTTTAGGTTTACTCAAGAAAATGGTAATTGTGACTCCAACTCCAACAGCTAGCTAGTATACTCAGGATCAGCTGTTATTACCAGTTAAGTAAACACTCAGTGGCTGCATTCACGTGGCAAAAATCCTTTTTCCATGCCATTGTTGCTGTGAACACAGATGTATTTGCACTGGAAAAGGAGCAACCACATGGGACTTTGGTGAAAAATTTCCTCCATCAGATGGAGCATTTGAAAAGAGAGGGAAAGGTCTCCATCTTGTTAGTGTTTTATATTTTTGTACCTGGAATCCTGCTCAGAATTTCATATACAGGTCTGGATCTCTTTTACATCCTATGGGCAATGCATTGCTGGGGCCCCATCAAATGATACACAGACACAGCACAGTTGGTAGAAATGTCCACCGATTTATTGATTACAGCCATTGGAGCACTGAAGAGGCATAGGGCAGTGGATCCATGGCATTGAAAGACCCAATGCTGTTTGGTACATTGTTCCCCAGCAAGCCTGCTGGCCACCATAGGATGGCAAGTGATGTCACACCGCCAACAGGTGCTGGATGGCCCTTGCCACCCCCTTGGCAGCTAGAAGAGCAGCTCTTTTGATGACGTGACTGGAGGGCATGGCTGGCTGAAGCTTTCCATTCTGGGAGAAACAATGTAGCTTTAATTAATGGCTGGAGTTTCAACTCCAGCCTATAAATTGCTCTGGATAAGGAGGGATCATGAGTTGAACCACTAGTGCTCCATTCGATGGCTCTGCTGAAGGTTTTACTGCCCAGGCCTGATCTGGGTGGTCTGAGAATTGGAGAATTGGAGACGGGAAACATCCACTCACAGCTATGATTGGAGTTCAAAGGCAAGTTGACCCTCAAGTCTTAAATTAAGGACTTCAAAGATTTAAGAAACTCTACAACACAACTATTTATTCTGTGGTGAGATAATATTGTTTTTTCCTGGACTTTCTCTTTTTTCCTTTCTTTTTAACTGAGACAAGAAGATTAATACATCATTAGCAGAAATCTCTTAAACTCATAAACATATGAAGAAAGAAAGATTGAATGGACTAAGGGAAACCAAAAGTCTATTGTTTGTTAATTTCTGTAATTGGTGAATTTGTATTGGGAGAAAGTGTTTTGGTTTGACCAGATAAATAAAACTGCGTAGAAGGAGCTAAGGGCGAAGCACTGGCCTTGAAAGTTGGGACTGGAAAGTAAACAAAGCCAATAGTAAATAATACTGCCTGTAAAAGGCTTCACAATCATCTTTGGTGGACTTGTCCTAAAGCAAAAAAATTTGGTCACAAACTCATGATAATTCAGAAAATTTTGAAGATCAATATACAGTTTAAACCAGAACTCTTTTTGTTGGGTCTAATGGACAAATAATTGGAAAATAAACATGATACCCTATTTCTATATATGACAACAGCGGCTAGGCTTTTTGCGCAAAAATGGAAAAGTATAGTATTGCCTTCAATGGATGACTGAATTGTGGAAATGATGGAGTTAGCAGAGATGGCTTAACTTACAGCTCTGATCAGAGTGCAAACATTGTCTACCTTTATGGTAAACTGGAAACCCCTTATTGACTTTCTGTGTGAGACGAGAAAAAATGAACTGATGATTTGTGGATTTGATTTCTAAGTTAAATTTTGGGAAAATAAATAGAAGATGGACAGTGTTGAAAAGATAAATTCGGAAGGTATCAAAACTACAAGTATAATATTTGTAAGGATATGACAGGTGTTGTAGAGAAAAATAGAAAATGAAATATGGTTTTTCTTTAATTTTTTTTGTTCTCAGAAAGAGCTGCTCTTTCTGCACTGTTCACCCTGGTGGATCCGGCCCAATGCCTCAAAAACCACCACAGGAAGAAGGCCCACCAATGCTCCAATGGGTTTAGCTAAGTTAGATACCCCCTCCCCCCAGGCGGTCCCCAGCTCTGGTACCCCAAAGAAAGGCAAAAAAGCCTCCAGGGACCCTAGCCAATCTGGCCCCGGCAAGAAAAATTTCCTTCCTTGCCCACTTTCAGGTGACCAGCCCAACTGACCCAGGGAATCTTGGCCATGACCACCCAGGGGCACTGCCATCCCCTCTATTTCCACTTGCATCTTGTACCATGTCAGCTCATCAGCTGGAACACCGTTAGGAACAGCCAAATCTGTAACTAGAATAAAGAAGCGTTAGTTCCTTCCTCGCTTCACATGTACCCCAGATAAGCCTTTGAGGCTCACTGCCAAATGGACTGGATGCGGGCCACTGGCCAGCTGGCTTCTGCTGAACTGGTGGCCACCCCAGTGCAAAAGGAACGGGACTCGAACCTGGCTGCCTCCAAGCTTCCCTACAACTCAGCTGTGACTTGGAATCTGGTGAGGAATGCCCTGTTCGCATTCTTCAACCAGTGACCCGCATCCTGAGGGCAGATGGCCATGGCGGCTCGCAGCACTTAACCTGGCCAGAGGACCTCCTGGTCACTCTGCGCAGGTGTATCAGCACCCCTTGCCCCTGCTAATCAGTCTTGAACCACCGGACCCTGGATTTAGAGATCATTCCTGCCCCATCTCCCATTGCCAGTATACATCCCGATGGGTCCCACACCAAAACTGCCACATGCTCCCTATCCAGATAGCTCAATAAAATGCAAAGTGAATGCTACCCTGAACAGCATGACTTCAAACAATGACTGGTGGGTGCTGTGAAGGCATTCCTGGATGCCCTCCAGAATATTCCCAATTATTGGCCATCTGGTGTCCTTCCGAACTGGCTCCATGTGGGGGGCCAGCCCACCATGGCTCATCTGGCCTGAAAGCTGTTGGATGGGTCATACAGCCTTGCTGTAGAAGGAGATGGCTGCCAGGCAGATCCGCATGGTCTTAGGGGGTGTGCCCTTTCCCAAGCAGGCCTGCCCGGCATCCCTGTACCACTCCTTCTGACACTGCCCTTGTCTCGCATCCAGACCTCCCTTCCAGAAATGGCAGGAAGGCAGAGACTGCCACTGAGTATGCTTACCAGGTGGCTGGTGCCAGCAGGTTTGAGACTCCCTGCATGAAAAGTTGCTCTCAAGCTCCCCCAGCTCCTCCATAAGGCATTCTAGGCACCTCCCCACTGTGGTGCCAACACCGGACTCTCTCTTTCTGAAAGCAGTGCAAGGCATTCACAATGATGTTCTCCACTTATGAAACATAACAAGCCACTACCTTCATGTTAACATATGAGCAAACCACATAACTCTGCCCCAAGTGTCTTACCCTCTCAGAACTCACCATCCAAACAACCACCTGGTTGTGGCCTCAAATAGGACCTTGTAGGCCCAAAATGTCTCCCACCAAGGCGCCACTGCCCCCTGGCTAAACTGGACTCCAACAATGTGAGGTTCTGTCTAATATCGGTCTCCCACCTTAATGGTGGCCACGAATGGTGCCCCACCTCCCATCCAAGCACACACAAAAGGCGTGCCACACCCACAGATCTGCCTGCCCCTTGCAGATATGAAGGTGGTGGTAAAAGTCCACCAACCCCCATTTTCTCAGGCACCTGAGGCCCTCCATGGGCCACCTCATCCGCACCCAGGGAGCCTCCCCCAGCCCCTATAACTGGAAATCATCCCTGTAAAGTGCAGCATGTGGGAAGGAGCAACAGGCCATAGCTGCCCATCCAGGCACCTGGTGACCACCCCATAGGCAGCTCTTATGCAGGATCCTACATGGCAGCACACATGTTAGGACTTGGTCCCATGTGTGAAATTCTGAAAGCCTGGACTGGAGCCTTCCCAAATCAGCCCAGCCGAATCCCGGTCATGATGACACTACCCGAAGGGTAGATATCAGCAAGCCAACTTGCATACATGGCATGGTCCACTCTGTGTGCCCACTGGAATCCAGCACTCGCTGCCCCAGGAGGGTGTAGTTCCCCACCATTGCCCTTGATGCCATCCCAACTGCCCTCCTTCCCAGAAGAGGGGGGTACAGCACACTTGACCTGCACCCCCCTCACATTGTGAGGTGTTGGACTGTCTTCGGGATCTGCACATAAGAGTATGTGTGTGCACTGGGCTTTGGTGCCTTTCTGGGCTCTGATGCCCCTTGCTCTGCCCCCCAAACCAAGCAATAGCTGTTGTGTGTCCTGGGCCCAAGAATCTCCCGCCATCAGGTCCAGACTCCAGACCATCCAAGCCAGTGCCGCCTGCTCCTACTGGAAACTGTTTTCCAGGTTCCCTAGTGGAGGGAACATAACACTTCACTTGGCCCTCATGACAGAAAACACCAGGGGTTGTATCCAAGCACTGCCTTGTAGCCTGCCCTGGTCTATTGACTGAGACTTGGCCCCTCCTATGAAAATCATTTGCCCTCTGGAGCATGCTGTCTGCCACAATTGAAAGATCATTGCCTAGGTTGGTCCTGCTGCAAAGCCAGGTTGTGTTGAGTTATAGGGGCTGCCTAATACCTCAGGATCTTCTGAGCACTACAGCCAACTGACAGCTGCAACTCTATTTCTCTCTGTGTATCTTTTCTCATATCTCAGTAGCATCCTCTCCCCCCCTAGCATCAGCTTCCTATCTGACCAAGCCTCCGGGGGTACCCAAATTCATCATGTTAGCTGTCTTACACACTAACTGTTACATCCCGCTGCCTATTACTGTTTCCTGTGTGCTGGGAGAAGCAAGAGGGCCTTTCTGTGTGAATATTGGTGTGAACATTATTATCATTAAGATTTTCTTGGGTGAATGGACTCTCATTGAAAAGATTGTATGTGAACAATTGTAACTGCGACTGTTGATTGTGTTTGTTATATTACCATTCTTTGCACTGTGCACTTTAAGAGTTAGTACTGTAATTGTAGTGAACTTGGTTCTTAGATTAAAGACTGAAAGTATTGGATTAACTGGTGTGGAGTGCCGAGGAAAGTTTGGCTGTCTGTCTGGTGTACCGGCCACCTAGCGCACCGGCAGATGCCCTGCTGCGCCTGTTGGAGGTGGTTGCGGGCTGGGCCTTGGTGTACCCCAGGCTGATGGTGCTGGGGGACTTCAATGTCCATGCTAATGATGCCACTTCTGTGCAGGCTGCGGACCTAGTGTCAGCCATGGCAACACTGGGACTTCCCCAGTTTGTATCGGCACCCACACATAAAGTGGGCCACACGCTGGATTTGATCTTCGGGATGGGACTGGATGTGGTTCTGGACAGAATAGAGTTCATGCCATGGTCAGACCATGCGGTCCTGGAAGCTCGGCTGGGTGTGCTACCCCCCGCCCTGCAAGGGCGGTGACCAAATTTATGCTCGCCCGCAGAGACTCATGGATCCAATTGGTTTCCAGAATGCCCTGTGGGAACCGATGCTCCACAGCAGTTTATTGGATGTGCTGGTGGAGGATTGGCAGGCCCGGCTCTCCGAGGCCATCGATAAAATTGTCCCTCGTCATCCTCTTCGTTGCTGAAATCACCGAACTCCTTGGTATACAGAGGAGCTATGGTGACAAAAATGGGAACTAAGACGACTTGAGCACATATAGCGGCGAGCTTGTGATGTGGAGGCAAGAACATCTTATAGGTTGTTTATGAGATCCTATGAGATGGCAGTGAAGGCCGTGAAGAAGGAATACTATGCAGCTTCCATTGCATCAGCTAGCTCATGCCCGGCTAAATTGTTTAATGTGGTGCGTTTACTGGTCTCCCAATCAGGTGGAGACCACAAAAATTTGGATTTGGAGATAAGCTGTGAGGCTTTTGCGAGCTTTTCTGCTGATAAGATCTTGTCTCTCCGCTGCGACTTACCGGCTACAGTTGTTACAGTATGTGAACTAGAGGCCCCTTGGCCATCTTCGGGGTGGATATTTGATCATTTCAGCTCCCTTTTCAGGGAGGAGGTGGACAGGATTCTGCAGGTGGTGCGGCCTACCACATGCCCCCTGGACCTGTGTCCATCGTGGCTGGTGAAAGCCAGTGTCGACGAACTACTGGATTCCTTGGAGGCGATTGTAAATTTGTCCTTAAGCTCTGGAGTTTTTCATAGGGCGTTTAAAGGAGGCTGAGGTACGGCCTCTTCTGAAGAAACCATCATTACATCTCGCCGATTTGCTGAGCTACCACCTGGTCTCGAACCTCCCGTTTCTGAGTAAGGTGGTTGAGCGAGTGGTGGAGAAACAACTGCAGAATTTCCTGAAGGAGACCTCGGCCCTAGATCCCTTCCAGTCCAGTTCCCGCCCAGGACATGGGGTGGAGACACTGCTGGTCATCCTCACAGACGATCTCTGCAGGCAGCTGGATCGGAGCGGATTGGCGCTGCTGATTTTATTGGATCTGTCAGCAGCATTCAATATGGTCGACTACGATCTTTTGACCCACTGCCTTGCCGATGTGGGGATCCAGGGGATAGCACTGCAGTGGCTAGTCTCCTTTCTCCATGATCAGGGACAGAGGGTGGCGCTAGGGGAGAAGTTATCGTCTCATAGGCCACTAGTATGTGGTGTGCTGCAGGGAGCGATACTCTCCCCATTTTTATTTAATATCTATATGCGCCCCCTCGCCCAGTTGGTGCGGAGTTTCAGGCTTGGGTGTCACCAATATGCGGATGACACCTAGCTTTATCTGTTGATGGACGGATGGCCTGGATCGGCCCCGAATGTCCTGGAGTGTGCTTTTGAAGCTGTGGCTGGATGGTTGAGACAAAGTTGGCTGAAACTGAACCCTTCAAAGACGACAGACTTGAGTCGTGGAAATGTGGACTCGGGACCCCGGCTTCCTATACTCTATGGGGCAGTGCTTACACTGGCTCCGAGAGTTAGGAGCCTAGGGGTGATTCTTGATTCCTCCCTGACAATAGAGGATCAGGTTTCGGCGGTTGCCAGGTCTTCTTTTTACTAAATTCGACAAACCAGGCAACTTGCCCCCTATCTATCATCCTGTGACCTGACTACAGTGGTCCAAGCAATGGTCACCTCTAGATTGGACTACTGTAACACACTCTACGCTGGGCTTCCCTTGAACCTGATCCGGAGGTTACAGCTGGTGCAGAATGCGGTAGCATGGGTTATTGCTGGAACACCAATATGGGAACATATAACACCGGTATTGCGCCAGCTGCATTGGTTACCGGTGGAGTACCAAATCAGGTTCAAGGTTTTTGTATTAACCTATAAAGCCCTAAGTGGACTGAGACTGTTGTATCTGTGGGACCGCCTCTCCCCATATGAGCCCCAGAGGACCCTTCGCTCGAGCGATAAACATCTGTTAAAGATCCCTGGCCCTAGGGAGGCCCGCCTGGCGTCGACCAGGGCCACGGCTTTTTTGGCCCTGGCCCCAGCCTGGTGGAACGCTCTGTCTTGCAAGACCAGAGCCCGGCAGAACCGGTTAGCATTTCACCAGGCCTACAAGACAGAGCTGTTCTGCCAGGCATATGGTTGATGCTAGGTAGTGCCCCCCCTCATGGGGGGTTAAACTATATGCCCTCACATCTCTTACCATCTCTCATATACTTTGCTGAAAAATGCTCTATAGATGGTGAAAGGTGTGTGTCTAACATGCTGCTATGCTTTCTGTTTTTATACTTATATAGATGTAGTATATTTTTAACTGAATGATATGTACTATTTATGTTTTTAATGGTAATGTTGATTAATTGTGTAGAGTATTTTAAGTTCTTGTTGTGATTCGCCCTAAGCCCACTTGTGTGGGGTGGGCGGACTATAAATTGAATACATTAAATTAAATTAATTGTGCATGGTGCACTTTAAGGACTTCATTGTTTCCGCAGTCGTATTTTGCTGTATTATTGACTATTGGATGAGCCAGATAGAAGAAGAGTTAGCATGCAGATGAATCAGCCACGTAACGGCCAGTGACCCTGCTAAGTCAAGGAGAAGACTGTTCATCCCATTCATCAAGCTGCACCTGCAGTTCTCTGTTTGAAATAATTGTAAAAGTCCACTAAAAGAGCTGAGTGGCAGCCCAGCTCAAGCAGTTGGATACTCCATGTTTGAGGTGTGAAACTGAACTGGTTCCTATGGTCACGCACAGGAAGAATCCCCTAATCTGGTCCCCTCGCTTCTTGCCACATGCTCTGACTGGCAGCAGCACAGCAGGGCTTGAAGATCTTTCTTAACCAGAGGTGGGCACAGACCGGGATAATGCCACAGACCATGGAATTTTCATGGACCATGGACCACAAACTTCACAGACCAGCCTCTTCACGGACCGGTTCTTCGGTCTGTGGTCTTTCACTACTGGGGGCCTGAGGACTGCCCCCTTTGCACTCAGAGATGCCAAACTAGGCTTGGCTTCAATAGGCTCTCCTCCATCCACCTGCCAAGTCTTGCCAAAATCGCATTTTGGATGTCCGAGTTCCAGAACCCCAAAGTGACTGCCCCCAGGAAACTTCCAGTAGATAATAGGAGTCGCAAATACCAATTGACTTACATTGGCTTGCAGCACCAAAAAGTTGCAATGAAGCAAAATCAAACAGAAAAGCCTAGAGGGAAGAGCCCCCTCACTCACATAGAGAAGAATGGGAGCTCTCTGGTTGGCAGGCAGAGCTGCCTATCAATGTTTTGGGAACTAAGATTGGTGTTGCCATGGCTGTAGAACGTCCACTTTTCTATTGCCTAGGGAATTCTTTCTCCTTGCTCACAGAACAGAATGGGAGCTCTCTGGCAGAGCTGC
The DNA here is from genome assembly GCF_028583425.1 of Eublepharis macularius. NCBI lineage: Eukaryota > Metazoa > Chordata > Lepidosauria > Squamata > Eublepharidae > Eublepharis > Eublepharis macularius. Next base: position 40,849,847 of record NC_072794.1, read on the forward strand.
CTTCAAGTTTTTAAGGACTGCAGAAGGTCTGCAGACATCCCCTCCATTGCCTAGAGAATTGATAGTTCGGAGCCAGGATGTCTGGACTCACGAACCATGGACCAATGGACCAGCCCAAACAGGCCAAAGTTCATGAAAAAACTGAGTCCCATGAACCGTGCGTTCGCGAACCACGAACTGGGCTGGACTGTGTCAAATTTAGGTCCATTTTCTGGACCGTGTCCACCTCTATTCCTAACTACAGAAGCGGGTGATTGAACAAAGGATCTTTCCGCATGTCCAAGATCCTTTTTTAACTGCAGCAGTGTGCAATTAAGCCTGGGATCTCACGCCAGCAAGCAGATTCTCTGGCCCCTCTCCAAACCTCATTGCACCACATTCCATTTTCAACAAGCCCCTACTTCATTAAGGCTGGGCAAACCAGAAATCAAAGCCTTGGGAGGGGCCAAGAAGTGCTGGAACCTGCCATTTGGAAAAAAATTTGCCTCTGCCCTCCAATCTGGAAATACAATCTGGAAATTGATGAAATGTGAATTTCATCGGTCTATCTCCATCTTTCATAAAGAGCCAGAAACGGGACCTTTTCAGCGAACTGGTCAGCCCGTTAGATGGTTGACTCTACTCTGCTCAGACACACCTATACCTTGTTATGACCTGTTGAATTTATTGGACTGAACTATATAATTGGTTCAAAAGATTTCTTGTGAAATATATGTATTGGTCATAGGAATTATCATCTATTATATGTATACACTCTTAGCACTTTATGTATTTATGTATAGGTGTAGATACAAGGTCTGCGTAGAATTACAATTGAAGAATTACACTGTCAAAATAAAAATAATAGGATCATTGTGAGTGTACTTGCTGGCTAAACTATGAAATAATTGAGAAATTGATTGTAGTGAGTTGCTTCGTTAGGATTCACGATATTTGTCTTTGCTTGTTGTTCTTCATGATTCTCCGAGGTTTGGTGCTCCAATCTGGAAATGGCAGGATTCTTTAAAGAAGACTTCAAGGCATATGTAGGCCTTCCAATCTAATCTGCATGGCAGATGCAGAAGAACAGCTTGATCCCTGCCCTCTACAGGCTTTGAAAAGGGGATCAGGCAGTTTGTGATATGAGAGACCTCCTTGGCCAACCAGAGGAGAAAAGAAGCTGCCCCTTACCTGGACAGCAATGTAGAGGCCATGTGCCAGCTCTGGACCTTCTCTACTCACCATTCAAAAGAGGAAGGTGAGTGGCACAGCAAGGACTGTGCCAGAGCATGAATCGTGAGACGGAGCTGGTGACTAGACAAGGCACAGGCCATTGGAGTGGCAGCATAGCCACTTCCCTCCCTTCACCTGGTGCCCGTTGCGACTGGGAGCTGTTATGACCAGGAGTGCATGGAGCAGCCTGATGCTGCTGCAGTAGATAGGAGGCTTGGCAGGCCTGCACCACCCTGCCACAGTGTGTCCTCCCCCTTCAGCCACCCACCATCCTGCCAAGGGTTCATGCCAAGCCCCCCTATAACAGGAAGTCAATGTCCGACTTCTCAGCACCGCCACTATAGCCTGGTCCCACCCTAGTGACACAAGGAACATGACTCCGGCTGATTGCTGCGTCATGTCCAGGAAAGGCATCCTGTCTGGTGCTCACTCCCTGTGCACACCAGCCAGTCTGCCATAGCAGTATGTTAAGGAGAAGGCTTTATCCAGGTCTTGTTCCCCTTGCATGCCAACCAGTGAGGAGCGCAGCTCTGACTCATTGCAGCGGCACGGTGAGGAAAAGGCATCCACCAGGTGCTCACTCTCCACGTGTGCCCACAAGGTCTTCAGCTGCAGCACCAAAAGAAGGAGGCAGGCCCTGCCTGTTGATGCAGGAGTGCACCTGGGCCCCAAGCCCCTGGGTGATAGGTAAGCCGAGGCCCAGCCTGTGAGGGTCTGTGTGCAACCAGGTCACCCCCCCCCCGCAAGGGGAAGCCCTATCCCAGTTGCCAATGGGAAGGCCTGTCCCAGCCAGGGGAGGCTTGCATGCTTTTGGGTCACCCCACCCCAAGGCAAGGACATGCAGAGACGATCCCCCCACTCCAGAGATCGGGAAGGCACTCTGCCACTCCCCTTCCATCGGATGCCCAGGAGGGAAACCTGCTGCTGCTGAATGCGACTCATGAGCCTGGAGGCGAGCAGCCCACCCTTCCAGTTGGGGCCCACCCTGTACTCCCTGGATGGGATCCCGATGGTTCAAAAGCTCCTTGCCCTGAAGCACCCGAAAGCGTCATGCTCCTGCTGCTGTCACCTTGGAATGACAGCAACCACGAGGTGATCCAAGGAGGAGCAATCCCTTTCTCTGCTCCTCCTCTTCGGCAGTCATAGTCCATCTCACACCCCAGCCTCATCAGCAACAAAGCCCGCAGTGAGTCTGCGAGCTTCTTTTACATGGTTGTTGTAAAGTTTAACATTAGCTGAAGGATAATGAATCTACTAAGCTGTTTTTCTCTGAGATTGTAATAAGCAGAAACCTGTAAAAAATGTGTTTTTCAGACGCAAGACTGTGCTTGTATCCAGCCAAATACCAACAGAAGAAGGATCAAATATAAATATTATTTATAATTTATTTGTTTAAATGACCTGAGTGAATGGGTATATGGCACTCAACTCCTATCAGCTTTCCATTTAGACCCCGTTTATTCCTGAATTGTGGAGGCTGGTAGAATCGTCTTCTAATTTTCCATCTGCAGACATTCAGATGTAGAGAGAGGAGGAGAAACCGAGAAAAGAATGGAGTGTTTGAAAACTTTTATATCTTTCATTTGCCTTTGATGGCCAGTTTTTTTTCTTTTATAAAAAGAAGTGAAAACTCTACAATAACTTGCAGCACTGTACATTATATCCATATACACTGTATATAGAGATGAAAAATGTCCATGCCATTTCTCTAATCATAATGCTGGGTCCAGTATATCCCTTAGGCTTTTAACTGAATCAGAGTCTCACCTGGATCCCATTGAAAGTGGGGAGCACAGTGTCATTCAAGGCCTCAGCCTTCCCAAGCAGCATTTACCTCCATCTTATCAGGATTCAACTTGTTCTTCCTTAGGCAATTAAGCACAGCATCTAAGCACTAATTCAAGATCTCTATGGAATCACCTGTGATTTAGATAAAGAAATACACATCTGGGTGTCATCAGCATATTGATTACTGCCTGCTCCAAAACTGTGAATGATTTCTCCTAAGGGCTTTACATAGAGATTGAACAACATGAAGGATAAGTATAGGCCTCGGGGAACCCCGCAAGACAACTCCTGCACTGGTGATTGTTGACCTCTAATACTGACCCTCTGAGTCCTGTCGGTAAGGAACAATTTAAGCCAGTCCAAGGTGCATCCCTTAATCCCAACTCCTTCCTCCAAGTGTCTCAATAAAATGGTATGATTCTCCATGACAAAGACTGCTGATAGATCCAGTATGAGCACAGAGAGAAATAGTCTAGGTCTGCATTCAAAAAGCCACCAACACCATTTCCGTTCCATAGTTTGGTTTGACTAATAGGAGATTTTTCCTCTCTAAATTTCTCATTTGTCCATTGAAAAAAATGGAGGCAAAGTCCTCACGAAAAATCTCTCCTTCCCATTTTTTCTAGGGTTTTTCTTGAGCCTTTATGTCTCTCTAATGGTGGGTGATTAAGTATCGTTGAATTACGAGTTTTCTTAAAAAATCTTTTCCAATGTTGATATGGGAGGTTCTCATGAGAATTTTTAAAAGGCTGACTTGTGTTGACTGTGCCCCTTGAGGCTGCCTCTGAAGCATCTGCATACTGGACTTCTCTTTCCCTGTCTGGGCATTTTTCTCTCCTGTTTCATCCTCCTCGGCTATCCTGCACATTCCATAAAAATGCCCAAATTCTGCAATGACATTTGCTCAATAAAGGTTAAAGGGTGTGTTTCTAAAATTGTTTTGCTAACAGAGTTCTAGTTGTGAATATTTCCTTTCTAGAAAACTCTTCCTATTCTGTTTGCCTTTAGAACAATGTGATCATACAATCAGTTTTCCACATGTTAAATTTATTCATGGTCATTGGAGTAAATTCATAGAAGGCGATGACATTTCATTTTCTTGTGAAACTGGATATTATCCTGAACAGCAGGAAGCAAAAGCCAAGTGCACAAAAAATGGCTGGTCACCCACTCCGAGGTGCATCACCAGAGGTAAGCTTTATTAATCTTCTCTTACATGATGATATGTAATCTAATAAACTGGATGCTATATATTTTAATCTACTTTAAACAAGCTAGATTATATGATTGTTTTCCTCACTGCTACAGATAATGTAATCTCTCTTTATACAAACGATCATTCACAAAGAGGGGTGGTACCTGCCACTATTGTTTCCCGCACCCTCCCCTCTTGAGTCCATATACACTTTAGGAACATGTTGAGAGAGCCACCATGAAGACTCTGTAATCAGAACTGTAGAGAGTCCTATTCAAGTGCCCACTGAGTTGTGAGGTTCAAGGTTCACCTGGGACCTTGGGTAAGTTACTTTTTTTCAGCCTTACCTACCTCACAGGGTTGTTGTATGGATAAAGTGGAGTAAGCAAAACCATGCATATCACGTTACCACACATATCATGCTTACTGGAGGATGTGTGGGACAAAGATGTTAGAGGCAGATATACAATATTGTGGAAGGAACCAAGGCTAGTGAAGCAAGCACTGCTCTCCACAACCTTTTTTCAGTCTTGTTCAAAACATTGTTATCCTGCCTTATCTCCTCAGACTCAAGATAGCTAACAATACAGCAAGCAAGTTGTAAGGACACAGTACACACTCATCCAGTTAGGAAGATCAAAACACAGATAGAAACATTCAAAAGATAGACAGCACTCAACATTTAAAACACTCATAATTAAAAACACACCAAATTACACACACAGAAATTACACTTTTCCCATTGCAGGTTGATTCTCTCTACTCCAAGAGCAGAGAACACTTTTTTCTGCTGCCTCAGCACTCAGGGCCAAACTACACAATACATTTGGATATGAGTCAGCAGGAGAAAAAAGCATCCCAGGGCCATTTTTACTTAGGAGAGCCATGGGAGGCTGAGCCCCTCCTCTCCTGGTACATAGTCCTGATTCAAATCAAGCCCTGCAGCACTTGGGTAAGTCAGTTCTTTCGAGCTGCCATGTGGTTGTGTAGAAAGCAAGTTGGGTTAGGGAAACCCTGATCCAGCCTATAGTCAAATGTATTGTGTAGTTTGGCCCTCAGCAAGCATAGAATTGCAGGCTGAGATTCTTAAATGCAACCTATTATCCCTTTAAAGACTTTTGTGAGTAGAACTAACATCCCATAGAAAGTGATGAGATCTGAAGGGAAAGAGAAACATCATACCTTATCTAAGAGCTGGAAATTTCAGAGAACTTTCAGGTAGAGGCTGGAGATCTCCTGGAACTGCAACTGATCTCTATACTACAGAGATCAGCTCCCTTGGAGAAAAAGACTGCTTTGGTATGTGGCATCAAGACCCCTCTTAGTGCCCTCCCCACACTGAACTTTGCCATCCTCAGGCTCCGCCTCCAAATCTCCAGGAATTTCTCATTCCAGGGTTGCCATCCCTAAATCAGAGGGCCCTGATGCTAGCTGCACTAATAGTGGCTGGCTGGTGTGTTTGGGGGATGAAGAGGGATTAGGGTTGCCAACTCCAGGTTTGAAAATTCCTGGAGCTTTGGGGGCAGAGCCTGGGAGAGTGGGGTTTAGGGATATAAAAAACCTCAGTGGGGTATAATGCCATACAGCCCACCCTCCAAAGCAGCAGTTTTCTCCAGGTAACTGATTTTTGTAGTCTGGAGATCAGTTGGAATTCCAGGTGATCGCCAGGCCCCACCTGGATGCTGGCAACCCTAGAGATGGTGGCTGATCTTCCTAAATATTATCTGGAAGCATTGAGGATCCCAGTTTTTGGCAGATCCCCACATCTCACCTGAGGGAACCCCACACTAGGTTTCCTTTTAGATATACAATATAGAGTAAAAAAGATTGTTTATATTGAACTGTAAATAATCTTGTTATTCACTATATAATTTACCAATTCTATATGAAGTCTTTCAATGGAAAGGCTAAAGTGAAAGAAGATTTAAAGTTGTGAGGTAGAAGTGGTGTGATATAGCTTCTAGCACATGTTCTATAATGTATGAAGCGTACTGGATTAAATGGAGTTTGAATTTGATTTAGTAATACAGTTCTTAAACTATTATTTAAACTATTAAACAGTCTCCTTTTGTCTCCATTAGAAATACCTACCTGTCAAAGAGATTCTCTACCTAATGGCTTTTTCACTGACCAAAAGGACCAGTTTGCTCTCAATGAGAGAACAAGATACAGCTGTCGAATTGGTTTCACGACTCCAGAAGGACATGAAGAGGGAGAGACTCAGTGTCGTAGAGAAGGATGGACACCGAAGCCAGAGTGTGTCCGTAAGTAGTTCAAAGACTGGGAACTTCTGTGTTGTTTATACAGCATTACAAGGAAAACAGGGTTGAAAATCAATTGAATCAGCCCACAACTTGGAACACTAAGTAACAAAAGTTTAAAAAGTCATTTGGTGACAACTATCCATCAAACATGATGAATAATAGGACTAAAAATCCAATATGGTGAAGTGGAATAAATATTGAACTGGGAAGACATTTATACATTCAGCCATTACTCATCTTGGTTGGATGATGTGGGGCCAGTCATTCTCATCCTAATGTAGCACACAGGTTGTGAGCAAAAAATGGAGGTGTGAAGAAGCTGGAAAACCATATATGCTGTTCTGAGCTTTTGAGAGGAAAGGAAGGATTTAAATACTTTATAGATCTGGAACTTACCAAAGACAATTCATCAGCATTCCTTCTGTTCCTTAATCCGCTTTTCAGCAGCACAGGATTCACTGTTTAGATACACCTCCAGTCTTTCCTTGCATCATGTGCAAAATTTATTTATTTTGTTTTTATTCATTTTTTAAGATCATTACATTTTCTCTCTCTTGAACGAGGCACAAAGCAGTTTACAACATTAAAAACAATTGAAAACAAATACCACACAGAAAAGGAATGCTAGATGTTGTTTTTTTCCTTCACAGGAAGTGAAGTAGAGGAAGGAAGGGTGGCCCCTTTCCCTCTTATTTTTTAGTAGTAACAGTGAGAGATTGGGCAGGTTGCTGGCTGCCAGTCTCGCTCTCTGACTAAAACCAGTAACCCAGAATTGAATTAAAACAAAGAAGAAACAATGGCAGGCACAGCTCAAAGAGATAATCCTGTTGGTATGGTTGAAAATAAAAAATCTGACCAGATCAATTCTTCCACATGGAATACTGCTCAAGAAAGATGTGGGTGTGCTTGTGGATACACCTGCTACCTCTGCGTCATTTAACCCAGGGTTAACAGTTTTAATCAGAAAAGACCCAAAAGCCAGAAGGCTTTCTGGGAAAGGTGAAATTCCTTCTGTTGATACTTGACTTGCTATCTTTGGAGAACTTCTTTAGTCACAATGGTGGTGCTAGCAACATGGCAACTAAGTGAAGGACAGCAGCAGCAGCAGGCCACTGAATGGGCATCAACTAGCTTCACATGCCTGGGACCATTTCAGAGTGGCTCTGCTTTAGTAATTGCCCTTTCTTTCCCATTTTCACCCTAATCTGCATCACATGAGCTTTTGTGGAAGTCAGGGGCTTAGAGGGTGAAGTTGACTTCTCCCACGTGTGCACATCTGCATGGCTGTTGCCAGCCCTCCCTTGCATTGTGTGTAAAAACCCACAGAAAGGAATGGTGATAGTGACACTGGCACTGATTAAACCATACCATCTGCTGCTGTCCTCTCCAGTACAAAACAAACCTTTTGTACTTTGATCCCTATGAACCACTCGATGCCAATGCTGTTGACCAGGAAGCACTAAAGAAAAATTGCACTCATGCATGCTGTGCACATCCCCTTCGTGCCGATGGAGTTAACGCTAAGGGCTCAGACTGTCTGCTTTGGATCCAATTGGTTGCATGATGAGTGCAGGCAGACTTTCTGTTAAGGAAAACAAGATGCAGCCAGATGATCCGCCACTGCCTAGTCTGCCTGTGCAGACACTGCACAAGAATGAAAACGAACACACAACTTTTTTGGTAGGGGGGTAGGGAAGTCATTAAAACCTCATTTTTAGATTTTGTTCTACTGTTCCAGAAGTTGCTTTAACAAGGAGAACCAGTGATTTCTATCTTTGGCTTGTTTTTCCCATTATGTACACCCCTAATGGCCAGGCTGATCCATGCAACATTCACTTCAAGGGTTGACTATATCAGCATGCTCTATGTGGAGCTGCCCTTGAATATGATTTAGAAGCCGCAATTGGTGCAAAATATAGCAGCTATTTAGGTCATATTGCACCTGCTTTACAGTGCTTACATTGGTTGCCTATTGGTTTCTGAGACTAAAGCAAAATGCTTATCTTTAAAGCTCTTCATACTCCCTCCAGATATGAGCCTGTGGAGCAGCTTTGCCCAGCAATGTGTTCTGTTCGTTTAGATCCCTGAAAGGGTATGTTCTGCTGTGACCTGTTCATGGAATTTTCTGTAGTTGCTTCAATGTTGTAGAAGAGGCTTCCAGAGGAATTTTGAAGATCTCTCTTGTAGTTTTAAAGGGCTAGTAAAATAGAACTGTTTAGAAGAGCATTTTCCTCCTTAAGATGATTGCTTTGTTAGTTCCTTTAATTTTAAGGTTTTTTCTGATTATTGTTTTAATGTTGGGGTTTTTAGAGTTGCATTTATGAACTGGTTTTATTTTTGTTACCTGCATTGAGGCCAAGTGTTCTGAGAGAAAGGCAGGCAGGACTTCCAGTTTGGGATCCATGGAGGTCTAACACAGCTCTTAAAGCTGAGCTGTCCAGACTGCTGTTTTGAGAGCTGGAGGGGCTGAAATCGCCCGCAGCCAACTGCTCTCAGGCGGAGAGCAGGCTTAGTACGCTCAAGAACCTCAGGGCGCGTTGATCTCGGGTGAGGGGGGGTCCTACATAACGGACTCTCTCCCGTCCCTTGAGGTCCCACCCGAAGACAGGTTTTGCCAAGATCTCTACAGTAGCTCCGGAGCCAATTCGGTTGGCATAAGACCTACATGCCCAAGCTTCAAACAGGGGTAAAGGGAACTGATGTGAATGGAAGATTGGAACAGTGATTACAACCCGAGAAATCGACTAAGAAGGTAAAGATCACTATCTCTTGAAACGGGACAGATTAACTTAACAAACGAAGTATTAAAGTTAATTTTAAAACTGCAACAGACTCAGTATGAGGAGGGGAAATCCCGGCAAGAAAATGTTTTAAAGAAGGACTAAGCATAATGAAGTTATTAAAGAAATTTGATTATTGTTTTACATACCTGTGGTGACAAAGAAATAGTGGACTGTGAGAAAGTTTTAACATCGTGAGAACTTCTGTGTGTGGCTGAGGAACAGGAAGTACGTCACAACGATAGAGAAGCTGGAGAGAAGCAGCCGTCCCCACGTTACAGGAAGTAGAAGAACGCCATTTTGGAAAGGGGAAGGGTCGCGGCTTCAGCGGAACAGGAAGTAGGCCATCTTGGATTATAAATAAAGGGGGAATAATCATAGAGGAACCATAGAGAAAAGACGCCTGACATTTTGGACTCTGTAATCGGTTTTTCTCAAGAAACAAAGTGATTTTGGGACTTTTAAAAGCAAAAGTATAGAAAGTAAAATGCCACGGAATTGAGGAAAAGGGCGGACACGTGGGAGCGAGGCAAGGCTAGCCCCACGATGTCGAAAAAGGAGTGGCAGGCGGCAATTGAAAGTTTAGATAAAAAAGTTTCAGAAGGAATTAAGGAGCTTAAAGACATGATACCAGAGATGGCGAAAGAGTTTAAAGAGACACTTAGAAAAGAACTGGCGGAAGTGACGAAAGGTATGGAAAAGATACAAAATGACTTGCAAGCCATGCAGCAAAGAGTTAATGTAGTAGAAAACGCGGTGGAAACTCTAGCAGACACGCAACGAACTGAGATGAGGGTGATGAGAGGTAGAATGGCAGTTGCGGAAAATAAACACATGGAGAAGCAGTTAAGGTTTCGTGCCTTGCCGGAAACTGAAGGAAAGGCTGCCCAAGAACAGATTACAGAAGTGTTGGCTGAATACCTAGGGAAAGAGGAGGGGGAAGTTGCGGCTATCCTAGATGTGGTTTACAGAATAAACTCAAGATTTGCGACCCAGAGGAAATTGCCAAGAGATGTAATTGTGCAGTTTACAACCAGAAACACAAGAGAATTGATTGTAAGTAAACAGTTTCAGGATCCATTAGAAGTCGATGGCAAGACTGTTATCATCATGAAGGAATTGCCCAGATTGGTGCTGCTAGACCGGAAAAAATATAAAAAGCTAGTCCAGATTCTGAAGGATATGAAAATAAGATACAGATGGGAAATGCCTGAGGGAGTGTCCTTTGAATTTGGCGGTGTCAAAAAGCGCATCAGATCTGAACTGGAGATGGAGAAGTTTATTAGGGATAATGAAAAGGACTTACCAACAGCAAGATCATGAATATGGAGTGTAAAATTTTATTGTGGAATGTAAATGGACTTAATTCGCCTAGTAAGAGAAAAAATATTTTCCATTGGCTATTAAAACAAAAATGTGACATTGTTTGTTTGCAAGAAACTCATATTAAAAAACAGGACGTAAAATATTTAAAATTTGCAAAATTGGGAAGTGAATTTGTGGCTGCTTCAAAAAAGAAGAAAAAAGGGGTGGTGTTGTATATAAAAGAGGAACTGCAGCCAAAATTAGTGATGTGTGATGTCGAAGCTAGATATCTAGCAGTGGAAATTATATGGAATTTAAAGAAACTGTTGGTGATTGGAATATATGCACCTAATGGAGCAAAAGAAAGTTTTTTTGATGACCTGAGTAAACAATTAGATGGACTATCTTATGACCAGATGATCTTAGCTGGAGACTTCAATGGCGTTACTAACTTGGATGAAGACAAGAAATCTGCTACTGCACAAAAGAAAAGAGGACTATTACCAAAGTCTTTTTTTGCAATAAAAGAACAAGAAACTTTGGAAGATGTATGGAGGAGACAGAATCCTAAAAGTAGACAATTTACATTTTACTCTGCAAGACACTCCACCTTGTCACGAATTGACATGATCTGGGCCTCCAAAGACCTAGTGCTTTGGACTAAGGACGTGGAAATAATGCCTATGGTAGGCTCAGATCATAATCCAATTATGTGGAGGTTTGGGGAAAGAATAAAAAGAAGAGGTTGGAGAGTAAACGAAGATATATTGCAAGAAGAGGCAAATATTGAATTGTTGCGAAGAGAGACTAAGTTTTTTATACAATACAACATGAACAACGAAGTACCAAGAAATAAGGTATGGGACACTTATAAGGCAGTGACTAGAGGCATACTAATGGACTTAAATGCTAGAGCTAGGAAGAAAAGAGAGGAGAAGAGATTGGAGATTATGGAAAAAATAAAAGCCAAAGAGACTCAATTAAAGAAGAGACCAGGGAAAAAGAAGTTATATCAGGATATTAAAATCCTTCAAGAACAGTTGGCGGCAATGAATAATAAAGAAATGGAATGGAATCTTAAGAGAATGAACCAAAAGTCGTTTGAGGGTGCAAATAAACCTGGGAAATATCTGGCATGGCAATTAAAAAAAAGAAAGGAGAAAAGAACCATAAATAAAATTTGCAAGGAGAACAAAATACATTTGGAACAGACAGCCATTAGTAGAGCCTTTTTTAAATTTTACGCAAAGTTGTACCAAAAAAAAGAAGTTAATAAAGATTTAATAATGAGCTATTTGGGAAAGATGAAGCTCCCTGCAATTTCTGAAGGATGGAGAGATAAATTGAATAGAGAAGTGATGGAAGAAGAAATAAAAGAGGCAATATGGTCGACAAAATTAGGAAAGGCGCCAGGTCCGGATGGACTTACAGCTAAATTTTATAAAGTACTGGCAAACGAGCTGGTGCCCTTTCTGAAAGAGGTGATCAATGGAGTCATGCGAGATCAAAGGACTCCAGATACTTGGAGTGAAGCTAATATATCACTGATTCCTAAAGAGGGACAAGACTTGACTAGTGTCAAAAACTATAGACCAATTTCGTTACTGAATAATGACTATAAAATCTTTGCGAAGATTTTGGCTGAGAGAATAAAGGGATGGATGTCTGAATTCATTGCAGAGGAGCAAGCTGGATTTCTGCCAAACAGACAAATTAAAGACAACTTAAGGACAGTTATAAATGCTATTGAATATTATGACAAATGTTGTGATAGAGAAGTTGGTTTCTTCTTTGTGGACGCTGAGAAAGCATTTGATAATTTGAACTGGGACTTTATGTTTGCCACAATGGAGAAGCTGCAAATGGGAGAAAAGTTCATTTGTACAGTGAAAGAAATTTATAGAGACCAGAGTGCAGCAATTGTGGTGAATGAAGATGTGACTAAGAAGTTGACAATAGGTAAAGGTACTAGACAGGGTTGCCCACTGTCTCCATTGTTGTTTATTTTAGTTTTGGAAATATTGATGATTCAAATTCGAGAGGATGATGCAATCCGAGGAATAAAAATAAGAGTTTTCTTACAAGATCAGAGCATTTGCGGACGATATAATGTTAATTGTGGATGATCCTATTGAGAATATGCCAAAAGTAATGGAGAAAATTAGGGAATTTGGAGATTTGGCTGGATTTTATGTAAATAAAAAGAAGTCAAAGATACTATGTAAGAATATGACTAAACAGAAACAGCAGGAACTAGAGGAAGTAACAGATTGTGAAGTAACAAACAAGGTAAAATATTTGAGAGTCGAACTGACCGCGAAGAATATAGACCTATTCAAGAATAACTATGAGAAATTGTGGACTCAAATAGAGCAAGATTTCATTAAATGGAATAGGCTGAATTTGTCGTGGCTGGGAAGAATTGCAGCAGTAAAGATGAATGTACTTCCGAGAGTTATGTTCCTGCTACAAACAATTCCAATTATTCGTGACTCTAAACAATTTGAAAAATGGCAAAGGAAAATATCGGATTTTGTGTGGGCAGGCAAGAAGCCTCGGGTGAAAATGAAAGTATTAAAGGATGCTAAAGAGAGAGGTGGAATGCAGCTGCCCAATTTAAGACTATACTATGAAGCAATCTGCCTGACTTGGATAAAAGAGTGGATGACGTTGAAGGATTGCAAGCTATTGGCTCTGGAGGGACACAAAAAAATATTCGGATGGCATGCATACCTGTGGTATGATAAAGTAAAAGCTGACTCTATGTTCTTACACCATTATATTCGGAAAAGCCTTTTTACTGTCTGGAAGAAGTATAAAAGTATAAAAGTATAAAAATTACCTGGGTGGTTCCGTTCGAGGTAATAGACCCAAGGACTGTCGAAAATGAACAACAGTGTTTAACATACAAGGAGATAACATTATTGGAATCCTCTAAATTGAGAATAAAGACAGAAGAGGAGCTGTCCTCAAGTTATGGATGGTTTCAATATAGACAGATAAGAGATCTTTATAATTCGGACTGTATGAAAGGAGGATTAAGGATGGAGAATTCAGAATTAGAAGAGGTAATCCTTCAAGAGGGTAAAAAAGAAATTTCAAAGATCTATAAAGTACTTTTAAAATGGTATACAGAAGATGAGACAGTTAAAGTTCAAATGGTGAAGTGGGCGATAAATTTTCATAAAGAGATAACAATGGAGGCGTGGGAATACCTGTGGAAAATGACTTTGAAGATCACAACATGTACAAATATTAAAGAGAACGTTTATAAAATGATATATCGTTGGTACCTGACACCAAAGAAAATTGCGCTAGGAAATATTAATATGTCAAATGAATGCTGGAAGTGTAAAAAGCATGAAGGATCTTTGTATCACATGTGGTGGACTTGCGAGGTAGCTAAGCAATACTGAGGAGGAATAATAGAAGTGATTAATGAGATTTTACAATTTCAAGTTAATTGAAACCCAGAATTGCTGCTACTGAACTTGGGAATGGAAGATATTCCAGCACAACACAGAACATTGTTATTCTATATGACAACAGCGGCTAGACTTTTATATGCGCAGAAGTGGAAATTGCAAGAAGTACCAACTATTGAAGATTGGATTTACAAATTGCTGTACATGGCTGAGATGGACAAAATGATAAGGAAGCTTAGAGACCTTGATCCAGGACAGTTTAATATGGATTGGGGGAAACTGAAGCAATACTTGGAGAAAAAATGGGATGTGGAAAGGAAACTGGCAGTTTGAGAATTATTGAGACTCTATAAAAGAAGAGAGAAGTGGCTTTACCGGGAAAGGGGGATTTAATTATTAAATTCTAAGCTATGGTTAGGGTTAAGATGAAAATTTTGTTTTATTATTCACAGTATTAAATAATAGATGTATTATTATGAATGTATATGATGAATATATATGAGCATGCTAGCTAGGTATTTTTAATGTAGTTAAGTTTTTAGTATAACAGATATTTCATATAATTAAAATCGATTGAGAATAAGAAATGTTTAAAGAAATATATAGAATATAAGTTAAATTGATTAACTTATATGGGGGAGAATAAAGAGATTAAGTAAGGAAATAGAAAATGGATAAAATGTTATACTAATAATATAAAGATTAGTAAAACATGCTAGCAATGTGTTATTAGAATATAGGATTTAGTAAAGGTGGGGTTAAAGGTAATTCTGTGTTATAAAAAAATAATAAGCTTAGAAGAGAGTCTAAATGTATGTTTAATAGATTATATGAGGTAATAAGTAAGTAATAAGATAGACAAAGGGTTGGAAAACTGTTGGAAGTCAAACAAAAGGGGGGAGGAAAGGGAGGGGGTTAGAAGTAGATATTTACAAAGAGGGAATGTTTGTATTGAATGATTATATATTCTAATCCAATAAAATTTTGCAAAAAAAAAAAGAGAGAGAGAAAGGCAGGCATGTACAAGTTTTAAATAAATAAATAATTTGCTCACTATTCAAAACAAGCAGTATTTCAAGTAATGCTACAGCTGCACTATGGCGGCCTTCAGCATTGTTGCTTGTTGAATAGCTGGCCAATGGCACATCCTCACAGTATGCTTGCTTGGTTGGATTATGTATTTCCCAGAGTCATCCTCATTTTCGCATGTACTCAGAATTTAGTTTGGCACAAATCAGTTTCAGTCTGAAACAATCAGTTAAGAAGAACATACTCACCTTTGGGAGTCAGGCAGGTAAACTGGACAAGGCCAGACTAGAACAACAAGCCACAGATCTTCTTTCCACCCCAAACACCACTAAGCAATTTCAATTTTTCATTTTTTTAAACCTCATAGAATATAGAAATAAAATCATGTCAACAATAGTGGCAGGTCTACACACAAGCATCTATAAAAGGTTTCTAAATATCTAAAAATAAGTCCATACACAATTGGCATCTATATGCCATTTGTTGCTGGTCTTTGACCATAATTAATGGTTGATATATATGCTGTAAGTTTAAATATTGATAAAGTTGTAAGGTTCTCAGTCCTTTGAAATATGGGACATGGGCATTTATTTCAGTGAGAAGAGCCCCGTGGTGCAGAGTGGTAAGCTACAGTACTGCAGTCCAAGCTCTGCTCATGACCTGAGTTCGATCCTGGCGGAAGCTGGGTTCAGGTAGCTGGCTCAAGGTTGACTCAGCCTTCCATCCTTCTGAGGTCGGTAAAATAAAATTAGTACCCAGTTTCCTGGGGGTAAAGTGTAGATGAGTGGGGAAGGCAATGGCAAACCACCCCGTAAAAAAGTATGCCAAGAAACCGTTGGGATGTGACGTCCCCCCCATGGGTTAGTAATGACTCCGTGCTTGCACAGAGGACTACCTTTACCTTTTTAAAGAGTCCAGTAGCACCTTTAAAACTAACCAACTTTATTGTAGCAGAAGCTTTCGAGAACCACAGCTCTCTTCATCAGATGAATCTGACGAAGACTAATAATGAAGTTGGTAAGTCTTAAAAGTGCTACTGGAGTCTTTACTATTTTGCAACTACAGACTAACACAGCTAACTCCTCTGGATCTAACCAGTGTTATAATATATGCCTTTTGACTACAGTAAAGGCATGAATGGTCCATTTTCATTGATTATCCAAGAAACAGGCAAATAGTTTAAAAGCACATAAGCATCCTCAAAAATCAATGAATATTCTAACACAAAGTTAATATGAGTTAAAACTTCCTCCCCAAAAGAGTATCTGAACATACACAATGCATGTACTTAAAAGACACATTCTGTAAGTTACAGTACCAGCAATTAAAAACTGTACTTAATTTTTATTTAGAAAAACACTGAGGTGTACAATATACACTAAACAACATAATGAATTTGCTTAATAAGTTGCAAGTTAAGATCCATTGAAGCAACAGACGAGTTTAAAGCCATTTCCAATTGCTTTGGCAAAACTGGGAAATCTGGCTCCTTATTCCATTCATTCCTGAGACTCTGCATATCATATTTATTAACTAATAGCAAATATTTATAAACAAATATTGTCAGTTTTGTTTTTTGCATTGACTCGGTGCTGCAGGACCATTTTTACATACCAACAGATGTTGCAGTTGTAAAAACTGCCATTTAGCAAAAGTTGACAAATATCTAGATCTCAACTGAATAAATAAAGCTTATCAATTGATCCAGAATAAAACCTCCCCTCTGTCCAAGCCTTCCATAAAAAAAGAATCCCTCCCAAATTTTAGATCTAGATTAGCCCATGGTGTTAATTTAGAATGTGAAAATGGGTCAAACTGATGTTGTTGTGAGATTATGTGCCATATTCTTAACTGCAAAAATTGCAGGAGGAGCAGGATCCATTTTTGTATAAATAGATCCTAATGCCTTCCATTTGAAAAGGGGCACCCAGACAAGAAGCTTTTAAAAGAGCCCTAGATGGATAATCCAACTGATAGGAGAAGTACCAATAATTAGTACAAGTTAACAAGAATGCCCAAAGATATAAACTAAGATCAGGAAAGCCAAATCCTCCTTAATTAACCTCTTTTGTAACTGGACATGGTTTTCTGTCTGGTAAGCTGAGCAGACAGTTGAGGGAGGAAGATAAGGACAGCTGCTGAAAACATTGTGAGAAAACACATGCATTAAACACAGTACAATTTAGAACATGTTCAGGCACTTTTAAAAGTGAATATTTTTTCAAGGGTTTGAGAGTGCTGCTTGAGATTTACAATAAAATTGCAATTCAATTTTGCAATTGCAATTCCCTGTGCTACTAAATTAAATATGCTCTTCCCTAGCATCATTATTCAGATTTAATTTGAAGCTCAAGCCACTAGTTTTAAGTTAAAATAATGAGTATAATGAGAATCAGCCACTGGGGCCCTTCATTCAAAATGGTGCCATGGCATCAACCCTCTGGAAGATGGGTTGTCAAGGAGAAGGATAAGTACCCCTCCATTTTACAATGAGTTATTAGTCTTGAGGGGATGTTTAGGATCCATCTTCCTAAAAATGCAATCTCATGAGCCATAAAAGCAAAAAAATGTCAGGTCTGTTTTGACACAATTCAGAAGTTTCACTGGAATTCCAGAAAAGTTGTCCTAACAACACTACCCAGGTTAGACTTGAAATGCTCTGGAAAATAGCTACATAGAGCAACAGTGAAGACATTGTTTGTTGTGGATTTTCTGGGCTGTATAGCCGTAGTCTTGGCATTGTTGTTCCTGACATTTCGCCAGCAGCTGTGGCTGGCATCTTCAGAGGTGTAGCACCAAAAGACAGAGAACTCTCAGTGTCACAGTGTGGAAAAGATGTTGGCAGGTCATTTATATCTACTTAGGAAGGTGGGGTTGGGCTGCGTCATCCTGTAAGAGTTTCTCAGGGTGTGGAATGCTAATGGAGGGAGGCTTCAAGCACCAATCCATATGCAAAAGAACCTCCTCACGATACTGTGAAGCCTCCCTACATTAGCATTCCACACCCTGGGAAACTCTTACAGGATGATGCAGCCCAACCCCACCTTCCTGAGTAGATATAAATGACCTGCCAACATCTTTTCCACACTGTGACACTGAGAGATCTCTTGTCTTTTGGTGCTACACCTCTGAAGATGCCAGCCACAGCTGGTGGCGAAACATCAGGAACTACAATGCCAAGACCATGGCTATACAGCCCTGAAAATCCACAACAACCATCGTTCTCCGGCCGTGAAAGCCTTCGACAATATAGTGAAGGCATTATTCACAGACCTTTATACCTTGGCATCATGATACTCACAGGCCCCTACTAGCTCCATACAGCCGCTGCTCACAAACTTTCCACCGTGGTGATCCCTCAAAACAGCTTCAAGATCTTAAAGGAAGAGAAATGGTATAAAAATTGAATACATACATACATACATACATACATACATACATACATACATACATACATACATACATACATACATACATACATACATACATACATACATACATACAGGGCTTTTTTCAGCAGGAACGTGGTGGAATGGAGTTCCAGTACCTCTTGAAAATATTCATCAATAGGGCATGAAAATAATATTATTCCAAAGAATCCTGTGTGTTTCTTCCTCATTTCCCTCTTGAGAGTTCTGCTACCTCTTTTTCCAGAAAAAAAACCCTGCATACATACAAACAGTTTGGTGTAGTGGTTAAGAGTGGAGGAACTCTAATCTGAAGAACAGCATTTGATTCCCCATTCCTCTGCTTGAAGCCAGCTTGGGTGACTTTGAGTCAGTCACAACTTCTCAGAGCTC
Organism: Eublepharis macularius; assembly: GCF_028583425.1. Classification (NCBI taxonomy): domain Eukaryota; kingdom Metazoa; phylum Chordata; class Lepidosauria; order Squamata; family Eublepharidae; genus Eublepharis; species Eublepharis macularius. The sequence goes on from NC_072794.1 coordinate 40,868,645, forward strand.
TTTCAGCCCCCCCCCCCCCACACACAGAGTGATTGTTGTGGAGATAATCCTATTATATAATAGGCAAGCTGTGTTTCAGATGACTCACTTTTTATCCTGGTGTGCCTCCAGAGGGCACTGCTGCGGTGGTAAGCCTAGGCAAGGAAGTCCATGCCTCCAGAGAGCATACTGCAGTGGGAAGTGCAGGCAAGGTGGCCTGTCCCTTCCTTTTGCCCCTGAGTTCACCGGATGGTGATCAGGACACACAGCAGGTGGCAATGCCCGCCCCACTTCACCCAGCAGGAATCAGGTGCAGAGTAGGAGGCAATGCCTGACCCCACCTTTCACTCAGCCTGGATCAGGCACAGAGCAGGTGACAATGCCTTCCCCCTTCACCCAGCAGGGATCATGCGCAAAGCATGCGGCAATTCCTGCTCCACCTTCACTCAGCTGGGATCAGGCATGGAGCAGGCAGCAAAGCCCACCCCCTTCACCTGGTGGGAATCACGCACGGAGCAGGTGACAATGCCCCCAACCTTCACTCAGCCAAGATCAGGTGCAGAACAGCCAGCAATGCCCACTCCCTTTACCGGCCAGGATCAGATGTGGAGTACATGGCAATGACCACCCCCTTCAACCATTCGAGATTAGGTGTAAAGCAGGCAGCAATGGCCCCTCCCCCCCCAGTGGGATCAGGCACAGAGCAAGAAGCAATGCCCATTCACCTGACTAGGATCAAATGTGGAGCAGGTAGCAATGCCTGATCCACTTCACCCGGCCAGGATCAGGTAGGGAGCAGTTGGCAATGCCTTCCCCCATTCACCTGGCCAGCATCAGCTGTGGAACAGGAGTCCAAGCTCACCCCCCTTCACCTGGCTGGGATCAGGCATGGAGGACATGACAATACCTGCCCCCCTTCACCCAGCTGAGATCAGGCATGGAGCAGAAGGCAGTGCCTGCCCCCCTTCAGTCAGCTGGGATCACACAAGGAGAAGGTGGCAGTTCCCTCCCTTCACCCAGCCGAGCATGTGGCAATGATTGCCCCCCTTCATCCAGGTGGGATCAGGTGCAGAGCAGGTGGTAATGCATGCCCCCCTTCCCTGGCCTGGAGCAGGCATGGTGCAGGAGGTCAAGCCCACCCCTCTTTACCTGGCCAGGATCAGGTGCAGAGCAGGTGGCAATGCCCTCCCCTCTTCACCCAACTGGGATCAGGAGCAGGGCAGGTGACAATGCCCTATCCCCTTCATCCAGCTGGGATCAGACATGGAGCAAGCATCAATGCCTGCCCCCCTTCATCCAACCAGGATCAGGGGCAGAGCAGGTGGTACTGCTGGCCCCCCATTCACCCAGCTGGGATCAGGCACAGAGCAGGTTGCAATGCCTAACCACCTTCACCCAGCCAGGATCAGTCATGGAGTAGAGGGCATCCCCTTCACCCAGCCAGGATCAGGAGCAGAGTAGGTGGCAGTGCCCCCCTGCACCCAGCTGGGATCAGGAGCAGAGCAAGCGGTAATGCCCCCCTTCACCCAATGGGGATCTGGAGCAAAGCAAGTGGCAATGCTCACCTGCCCGCCCTCCTCTTTTTAGAGCCCATTGTATTTTTTCCTACAACGGGCTTTGTTCTTAGTAATAATAACATACTTTGTAAACCACTCCGAGTGGGTGCTAAGCTGTTCTGAAGGACAGTATATAAATCAAATACTATTATTATTATACATACATACATGAATCGGTGATAGGACCAATGTCTGCAATCTAATTTTGCCTACACTCATGTCGCTTCCTCCATGCATCTGGTATCAGGGGGCCTCCTTATGTAGAGGATTTAGATAGATGAACTGGACCTGTGTAAAATAAAAAACTGTTCAATAATAATACTATTTCTTGGATCCTTCAGAAACATGCCAAAAGCCAACTGAAGAGAATGTTATCATCAGCATGAATAAACCAGTTTTCTTCTTGAAGGAAAACCTGCACTACAAGTGCAAAGTTGGATATGAAACAACCAAAAAAACCTTAGATGACAATTCAACATGCACAGTGAATGGATGGAGTCCAAGCCCTCAATGTCTACGTGAGTTAGTAAGATGTGATTGTTGTATAATGAAATTGCCAGCTTCTGTTTGTTTGCTTAATGGGTAATTTACGATGATTATTATCTTACAAGTTGCTTTAAGGGGTTCCAGAAAGTAATCTTCATGCTTTCTGATAAAAATGCCAACATCATTCCAATTTATTTTAAAATACTTATATTTATATATCTGTCTTTCTGCCAAGCATCTGCCAAGGCTCATAGCCACTCAAGATCCTCTTCCATGCCACAGAAACAACTGCGGTGAAAGGCCTAGGCAGAAGTTGCACAAAGGAGGCGAAGTGCAAGGTTGGCAACACACCACTTCCTGCAGCCTCAGAACAAACTACTGATTGTGATACTCCTTCACAGGATACTAGCCAGAGCCCAGCAGTCTCCAGAGGTCTGACACCCGCCAGCATTCAGCTTGAGGCTTGAGGCCTATTTAGGTCAAGGCTTGAGAGCTGCATTGCTAGATCAACTGGTCCTCTAGACGTAAGAAGGTGACTGCCTTCTTCCTGAGGATTCCAGCCCAACAGAGCACAGGGCAGGCAGTGGGAGTAACAGTGGGGGCAATGCCATACAGTAATGTCACTTATAGCTATGTAACTGGAAATGATGATACCAGATAACAGGGTAATTTAGGATTCCCGCAACACTATGTTTTTTCCATAGAGGTTCAGGGAAAGAGCACCCAGCAACATAGTGTTGTCTCTTCTGGTTATACAGCTGGAAGTGACATCATGGCTTCACTGGACACTGTTTTGAGAAGTCTTTGTCCCCTTACAATCCTGGGGGTTGCCAGCCCAAGGGGTTCCATAGGCACCACCACCAAAACTCCAAGGATTTCCGAAGGAGGAGTTTGTTATGTATTGGGCCTAGCTTCAATAAATGATAGGCTCTTCTAGGATCAGATCTCATTGGTAGTTACTGTTGGCAGGAGCCAAACTCATTGGTAGTTAGTGTTGGCAGAAGCCAATCGGTCCTCTCTAAATAACGACCAATCACTATCATGTAAATTTGTTATATTGTATTTAGTTCAGGCAAATGATGATATTTGGGGGTGCATGTTGCTATTGGTTGATGGTTAATATAGGGGCGGGGTTTCATTGTATATATTTGGCTTTTGTGGAACTGGAGTTGTATGTCTGTTCTGACTTGCAATAAACATGTTGTTCTGAGTTGAAATCACCTCTGACTGAAATCATTCTTGAGCACAAGGCTCAGTACACAATACTGGCAATGAAGGTGGGATGAAAAGTGGGTAGGCAGCCCTACAGCACCCAGAGCTGAATCACTCCAGGCGGGTAGGCAGCCCTGCGGTGCTTAGCTAAATCACTTACCGGTGAGGAATTGTCGCCTCCGCCACCCTCATTTGCATGAGAACGACAGACAGTATGGCCACCAAGGGTCAGTTCAAGCCATTCGATGATGAAGCTGAGAACTGGGACTCCTACGTCTCATGCTTCCAATTCTACCTCACGGCCAACGATATCACCAGCACTGCATGGGAAAAAGCTGCTTTCCTCAGTGCCTGTGGCTGTCCCACATTCAAAATCTCCCCCACTCTCATAGCGCCGGAAACACTTGAAGCAGTGTCATTCAACACTATACAAGAGAAACTAAAAGCATTTCTCACTGCAACCTTCAAAAATTGCCAGCCGCCATGCCTTTTACAAGCAGTACCAGGTACCAGGTGAAACAATCTTTACTTTCATCACGGCCTTCCGGAAGCTAGCTCGGCTGTGCAAATTCTCTGACCTTGAAGATGCCTTGTGTGATTGACAGGCGTGCAGTCTTTGTGACAAGAAGCTACAGCAGCACCCATTCACCAAAAAGAGCCTTGAATTCAAGTCTGCATATGAAGAAGCCATCGCAGCTGAAGTGGCAGAGCAGTCTACTAAAAACGTGTGGCAGTTGAGGAGTCCGGTGCTACCAAAAAAGCCAGAGCCAGTTCATCAAGAGGACATGGAGAGCAAGTCTGAAGAGGAAGACAAAGTTCTCCGTACACAAGCAGCATGGCCCAAACGTCTGGTTCACCAGAAGTATCAAGGGTCCCCCTGCGCTAGCTGTGGAGAGGACTACGAACGCCGACAGTGCACATTCCGCAATGCTGAATGCCGGAAATGCAACAGGAGGGGCCATATTGCACAGGCCCGTACAGCTGTCAAATCTGGAGGCTCACCACAGCAGTCTCTGCGCCTCGCTCTGTGCCATCATTGGCCAGTGACAAAAAGTTCTTGGCCCGAAGAACATCACTCTGTGACTGGGTATTCAGGCAAGACCATCATCCTGAACGCCAAGATGGGCACCAGGGAAAAGATTCATGTCAGCATGTGCATTGAAGGGTCGCCGTGTGAGATGGAGCTGGATACCGGGTCAGCGCTCTCAATCATCTCAATGAACACCTTCAAACGAGTGTGCCCCATGGGAAGGAACAAACAGCTCGAGCCCTGAGACATCATCCTGACCGACTTCCAGGGTCGTAAGATTCTGGTTGCAGGAGTTGGCCAAGGACTTTCATGTCCCCCTTCATCTCATTGTTGTCAAGGAGCGCCACACGAGCTTGCTGGGACTTGATTGGTTCAAGGCATTGGGCATCCAAGTCACCGGAGTTCAACTAGTTGCCCAATCTGATCTGGACACAGTCTGCGCTGAGTTTCCCACTGGCTTCGACGGATCCTTGGGATGCTACACCAGGCTGCCTGTATCGTTCGACCTTGCCCCATCAGTCCTGCCGACTCACCTCAAAGCATGAAGGGTACCCTTTGCACTCAAGCCATGCATTGAGGAAGAATTAGAGTGCCTGATCGCCCAAGGAATCCTTGAGCCTGTCTCATATGCCTGATGGGAAATGCCAGTTAGGGGTGTGCATTGCCAAAAAAATTGGGTTTCCTGCTTCAAGTTTACCTGAAGTGAGAAAAAAATCCAGAATCACCAGAATCCTGAAGTGGCAAGACATCATGTCCAGGGAATTCTAGCAGTTCCTCGACAACAACGCCATCAGGTATGTTATGTTGGCACCATTCCACCCATCCACCAATGGGCAAGTGGAACGTATGGTGCGAACTGCCAAGGACTCACTGACAAGACTAGGTCACGGGGCCCTGAACCTGCAGCTGACAGAACTTCTTTTATGGTAGCATATTACTCCACATGTCAGCACCATTCCACCCATCCACCAATGGGCAAGTGGAATGGATGGTGCAAACTGCCTTTAGTAGAGCCTTCTATAAATTTTATGCAAAGCTATATATAAAAAAAGAAGTGAATAAAGACTCAATAGTGAGTTACTTGGGTAAAGTGAAGCTCCCAGTAATTTCGGAAGGATGGAGGAATAAACTGAACAGTGAAGTAACGGAAGAGTTAAGGAATGCAATACAGTCAACTAATTTGGGGAAAGCGCCAGGCCCAGATGGACTTACAGCTAAATTTTATAAGGTAATGGCTAACGAGTTGGTGCCATTTTTAAAGGAAGTGATCAATGGAGTATTGAAGGATCAAAGGACTCCAGACACTTGGAGCGAGGCCAATATATCATTGATCCCTAAAGAGGGACAGGACTTGACTAATGTTAAAAACTACAGACCTATTTCGTTATTAAACAATGACTATAAAATTTTTGCAAAGATACTGGCGGAAAGACTAAAAGGATGGTTGTCCGAAGTTATTGGGGAGGAACAAGCTGGTTTTTTACCAAACAGACAAATAAAGGACAATTTAAGGACAGTGATAAATGCTATTGACTATTATGACAAACTATGCGATAAGGAGGTTGGTTTCGTAGACGCTGAAAAAGCATTTGACAATTTAAACTGGGACTTTATGTTTGCCACCATGGAACAGCTACAAATGGGAGAAAGATTCATAAGAGCAGTGAAAGAAATTTATAAAGACCAGAGTGCAGCAATTGTGGTGAACAACGAGGTGACTAAGAAACTGAGTGTAGGTAAAGGTACAAGACAAGGTTGCCCGTTGTCCCCATTGTTGTTTATTTTGGTTCTGGAAACACTGATGATACAGATTCGAGAAGACTTTTCCTATAAGGTCAGAGCATTTGCGGATGATATAATGTTAATTGTAGAAGACCCAATTGAGAACATGCCAAAGGTAATAGAGAAAATTAGGGAATTTGGAGATTTGGCGGGATTTTACGTAAATAAAAAGAAGTCAAAGATATTATGTAAAAATATGACTAAACAAAAACAACAGCAATTAACGGAAATAATAGACTGTGAAGTAACAAATAAGGTGAAATATCTGGGAATTGAACTGACTGCAAAGAATATAGATTTGTTTAAGAATAACTATGAGAAATTGTGGATACAGATAGAGCAAGATTTGATTAAATGAAATAGACTGAATTTGTCATAGTTGGGAAGAATTGCAGTAGTTAAAATGAATGTGTTGCCGAGAGTGATGTTTCTGTTACAAACAATACCAATTATCCGGGATTCTAAGCAATTTGAAAAATGGCAGAGGAAAATATCGGATTTTGTCTAGGCAGGCAAGAAGCCTCGAGTGAAAATGAAAGTATTGCAGGACTCAAAAGAAAGAGGTGGAACGCAGCTGCCCAATTTAAGACTCTACCATGATGCAATTTGCCTGGTGTGGTTGAAAGATTGGATGACGCTGAAAAACTGCAAACTACTGGCCTTAGAAGGATACAAAAAAAATTTGGATGGCACGCATACCTGTGGTACGACAAAGTTAAAGCAGACTCTATGTTTTTGCACCATTATATTCGGAGAAGCCTCTTCACAATTTGGAAGAAGTATAGAAATTACTTACAGGAGGGAATCCCTGCCTGGGTAGTCCCATATGAACTAATAGATCCGAGAACTGTCGATAATGAACAACAATGTTTAACGTACAATGAAATAACAAGAATAGAATTTTCTAAATTAAGAATCAAAACGCAAGATGAGTTGTCTCCAAGTTATGATTGGTTTCAGTATAGACAGATCAGAGATCTCTACAACTCGGACTGTGCGAAGGGAGGGATAAGAATGGAGAATTCGGAACTAGAGGAGGTAATTTTGCGAGAGGACAAAAAGGAAATCTCTAAGACTTATAAAGTGTTGCTAAAATGGCTAACAGAAGACGAGATAGTTAAAGTTCAAATGGTGAAGTGGGCAATAAACTTCAACAAAGAGATAACAATGGGGGCACGGGAGCACCTGTGGAAAAACACGATGAAGATTACGACATGCACTAATATTAAGGAAAATGTCTATAAAACGATTTACCATTGGTATCTGACACCAAAGAAAATTGCGCTAGGGAATACAAATATGTCAAATAAATGCTGGAAATGTAAAAAGCATGAAGGATCCTTGTATCACATGTGGTGGACTTGTGAGGTAGCTAGGCAGTACTGGGGGGAAATAACAGAAGCAATAAGTGAGATTTTACAATTTCAAATTAATAAGAACCCAGAACTCCTGCTACTGAATTTGGGAATAGAGGACATTCCAGCACAATACAGGACATTGTTATTTTATATGACTGCAGCGGCTAGACTTTTGTATGCGCAAAAGTGGAAAGTACAAGAAGTGTCAACAGTGGAGGACTGGATTTACAAATTGCTGTACATGGCGGAAATGGACAAAATGACAAGGAAACTAAAAGATCTCGATCCAGGACAGTTTAACATGGACTGGGAGAAGCTGAAGCAATATTTGGTGAAAAAGTGGGAGGTGGGAAGAGAACTGTGGCAGTTTGAAAACTACTGAAATACAACAAAAGAAGAGAGAAGTGACTTTACCGGGGGAAGGGAAGTTAAATAAGAAGTTCTAAGCAATTGTTTTACTAGATTATTATATACAGTATTAAACTATAGAGGTGTTATTGTAAGAATTATAAGGGGATAAGTTAACTGAGTATGTTTCGGGCAGATAACTGTATAAAGGGCAAATTATATAATCAAAACAGAATGAATTTAAGTGAGGTGGAAGGAAGTAAATAGTAACAAATAGAGTATAAGTTAAATTGATTGACTTATATTGAAGGTACACAATGTTCATAGAAGTACTTAGAGCTTTGCAGAATAGGGGACAAATTGATTGTCCCATATTGATGAGACTAGAATGAGTAAGTTAGAGAACAGAGAATAATAATCAGATAAAATGTTACATTATTAAGGAATATATGTCAGGAATGTAATACTTAGTTTGATAAGACAAGTGGGAAAGGGAATAGAAATAGCACTGTGTTATAATAGATAAGCTTAGAAGAGAATGAAAGTGTATGTTCAACAGAATAAAGTAAGTCTGGAAAGAGTAAGAGGAAAATAGAAAAGGGGTTGGAAAACTGTTGGAAGTCAACAAAAGGGGGGGAAGGGAGGGGGTTAGAATTGGAATATTTAAAGGGAATTGATTGTAATGAATATTAAATTGATTTCTAATCCAATAAAAAAAAATTAAAAATAGATGAGAGTATTTTTAGCTTTGTTGCTCATTAGTGGGGCGCGCCCTGGAATAGACGGCCACCCAATCCGGTTGATGTAATGTGAGAATCTCCATGCATATGTAACGTAAGTAAAGCCATGCATTACGTTGTAGCCTTTTAAGGGTGGTTAAGACGCTGTAAACTGTAATGTTGTAATATTGCAGCAGAGGCAATGCTCCCGTAGAAGAGGACACGAAATCTGTGGTTTCTAAGCCGGACCCAGATCAGGCTTGAGGAGGATTTTTACATCCATCCCACCTCTGCATTTGCTCTGTGCATGGAAAGGTCACAAGAAAGAAAGAAAGAAAGAAAGAAAGAAAGAAAGAAAGAAAGAAAGAAAGAAAGAAAGAAAGAAAGAAAGAAAGAAAGAAAGAAAGAAAGAAAGAAAGAAAGAAAGCCAATGCAAGGATTTGAATTTGTACTGACTTTATTACACCCGGACATGTTGCAATATTCATGAATAGGGATGTGCATTTCGGCTTTCTGAAAGCCGAAAGAAAGCCGAAACAAAAGTGTTTCGGCTTCTTTCAGGTTAGCTGAAACGTTTCGGGCTAAGCCGAAACGTTTCGGCTAGCCGAAAGAAAAAAAGCCGAAACGTTTCGGCTTTCGGCTTTTTCAATGGGAAAATGCCTCCGGCATCTTCCCGGACGTCTGGGGGAGGCATTTTCCCACCGAATCAGCCCAAAATTGGTGGGGACCTTCCTCTAACCCCTCTCTACAAACCCCCCAAGAATCAGACCGATTGGACTTTGGGGGGCATGTTATGGCCCCCCAAAGCAGGTCCCCCTATCCTCCCATAAGAAAGCGAAGGAGCAGCATATTGTTAGCATGCTGCTGCTCATCTTCTTCATTATTTCCTATGGGGAAAAATGAAGAAGCAGGCTTCCTTTGCCAGGGGTGGCATTTTGCATGCAAAATGCCCCCTCACCCTCAGGGGCCCTTCTCCCACCCCTCCTCCCACCCCCCCACCAAGGCTCAGCCTGCTCCCACTTGGGGGGGGCATTTCATGGCCTCCCCAAGTAGGTGCTCTAATCTCATTCTCTACCACTGACAGCTGGGGGAGGCTTGTCTTGCCAGGAGTGGCATTTTGCATGCAAAATGCCCCCCAACCCTCTGGGGCCCTTCTCCCACCCTTCCTCCCACCCGCACCAAGGCTCAGACTGCTCCCACTTGGGGGGGCCATTTCATGGCCTCCCCAAGTAGGTGCTCTAATCTCTCTACCACTGACAGCTGGGGGAGGCTTGTCTTGCCAGGGGTGGCATTTTGCATGCAAAATGCCCCCCAGCCCTCTGGGACCCTTCTCCCACCCTTCCTCCCACCCCCCACCAAGGCTCAGACTGCTCCCACTTGGGGGGGCCATTTCATGGCCTCCCCAAGTAGCTGCTCTCATCTCTACCACTGACAGCTGGGGGAGGCTTGTCTTGTCAGGGGTGGCATTTTGCATGCAAAATGCCCCCCATCCCTCAGGGGCCCTTCTCCCACCCCCCACCAAGGCTCAGCCTGCTCCCACTTGGGGGGGCCATTTCATGGCCTCCCCAAGTAGGTGCTCTCATCTCTACCACTGACAGCTGGGGGAGGCTTGTCTTGCCAGGGGTGGCATTTTGCATGCAAAATGCCCCCCAACCCTCTGGGGCCCTTCTCCCACCCTTCCTCCCACCCCCCACCAAGGCTCAGACTGCTCCCACTTGGGGGGGCCATTTCATGGCCTCCCCAAGTAGGTGCTCTCAGCCCCCAAAGTCCACCCCCTACAGCCCCACACAAACCCAATTCCCCCCCAGCTGCCACACACAGACCCAAATCCCCACATTAGCCCCTCACAGACCCAAATCCACCCCCAGCAGCCCCACACCCATAACCCCAGGAACAGGCTGGCAAAGGCCAGCCCTCTCCCTTTGTTCCCTATGCTGGGAACTTCTAAACTGTCTTTCCCTGGGCAATTCTGCACAGCCCAGGGGTGCCACAATGGTGGGCACACTTCTGAGTGCCAGCTGGTCCCTGTGAAAGAGCACCTGAACCACAGACACCCTCCCTCAAATTCCCCCACCACCTACAGAGATGGCTGGCCAAACAGCCCCATTGTTCCCTATGATGGGAACCAACTGCACAACAAAGAATAAAACAAGAACAACACAAAATAAAGTTTTTAAAAAATTATTTTCTCCCTTCCAAAGTACAAGTAGGCAAAGCATAATGACACATTACACCAGCAGTCCCCCACACAGAAAAATAACACAACTCACTTAACATCAGAGAATCACAAAGCACGATTCCTGTCAAAAACACTTTATTTCTTGAACAGCTTTAGGTTACACAGCAGGGGGGAACACCAAAGGGCATGGCAGCACTATCTTACACAAAAATAACACAACTCACTTAACATCAGAGAATCACAAAAGCACAATTCCTGTCAAAAACACTTTATTTCTTGAACAGCTTTAGGTTACACAGCAGGGGGGGGGACACCAAAGGGCATGGAAGCAGTATCTTACACAAAAATAACACAACTCACTTCACATTAAAGAATCACCCCAAAAATTGCTGTCAAAAGCACTTTATTTCTGTAACTGCTTTAGGTTACACAGTAGGAAGGCACAACAGAGCAGGAAAGCAGTGTACTACACAAAAATAACACAACTCACTTCACATCAGAGAATCACACAAACACAATTGCTGTCAAAAACGGTGAAGTGGGTTGTATTATTTTTTGTAGTACATTGCTATCATGCCCTGTTGTGCCCTCCTACTGTGTAACCTAAAGCTGTTCAAGAAATAAAGTGTTTTTGCCAGGAATTGAGTTTTTGTGATTCTCTGATGGACAAACATAACTACATACAAGAAGCAGAAAGACAACTCTCCAACACAACATTCTATAAAATACTACCTTCTGACCCCACGGAGCAATACAAAAGGGAACTCAATAAAATATTAAAAACACTCCCCATGGACATACAAGAATGCATCCATACGGACACACCCCAGGGACCACGACCAGGAAGATTCTACCTACTACCCAAAATCCACAAACCAGGTAACCCAGGACGCCCCATTGTCTCAGGAAGAGACACTATCACAGTAGGAGGCTCAGGATACATGGACTCTATCCTCAGGCCCTATGCCACCAGCACACCCAGCTATTTATGGGACGCCACTGACTTCCTCAGGAAAATACAGTGCATTGACAACCTACCAGATGACACCATCCTAGCAACCATGGATGTGGAGGCTTTATACACCAATATCCCACATGCAGATGAACTGCAAGCCATAAGGAATATTATCCCGGACAAAACCACAGCACACCTTGCCACTGAACTTTGTCACTTCGTACTCACTCACAATTACTTCGAATTTGGTGACAACTTATATCTACAGATTAATGGCACAGCCATGGGCACACGCATGGCACCACAATATGCTAACATTTTCATGGTGGACTTGGAGCAACGCTTCCTCAGCTCCCATCCACTGGAACCACTACTATACTTAAGATTCCTGGATGACATCTTCATCATTTGGACCCATGGGAAGGAAGCCCTTGAGAGATTTCATCAGGACTTCAATAACTTTCACCCTACTATCAACCTAAGCCTGGACCACTCTACACAACAGGTACACTTCCTGGACACCACTGTACAACTACATAATGGACAAATAAATACCACCTTATACCGGAAACCAACAGACCGATACTCATATCTACATGCCTCCAGCTACCACCCTAAACATACCACTCGGTCTATTGTCTACAGCCAAGCCTTATGTTACAACCGTACCTGCTCCAATGCTCTCGACCGAGACTCACACTTAAGAGATTTACAACAAGCATTTTTGAGACTACAGGACCCACCAAATGAAGTGAAGAAACAAATCAACAGGCCCAGACTAGTACCCAGAAACAGTCTGCTCCAAGACAAACCTAAAAGGAACTAACAACAGAACACCACTGGTTGTCACCTATAGCTCCCAGCTCAAACCCATCCAACGTATCATCAGTGAGCTACAACCCATCCTGAAAAATGATACCTCTCTCTCAGAAGCCCTGGGTGGAAGACCTTTCCTTGCCTACAGACAGCCCCCCCAACCTTAAATGACTTCTCACTTACAATCATGAATCGGCCAGCAGAGTCACCAGCACAGGTACCAGGCCCTGCAACAAACCCAGATGCCAGCTCTGCCCCTATATCTACCTAGGGAATACAATTACAGGACCCAATGGCATCAACTACACTGTCTCTGGCTCTTACAGCTGCTCATCCTCCAATCTGATATATGCCCTCATGTGCCAACAATGTCCTTCTGCTCTGTACATTGGACAAACCAGCCAACCTCTACGCAAAAGAATAAATGGACACAAATCTGACATTAGAAATGGAAACGTCCAGAAACCAGTGGGAGAACACTTCAATCTACCAGGACATTCCATCAAAGACTTAAAGGTCACTGTAGTTCAACAGAAACCTTTCAAAAACAAAATCCAACGGGAGGCTGCTGAATTGGAATTCATATGCAAATTTCCAGAGGAGTTAGCCGTGTTAGATGCTTGATCAGGCATCTGATGAAGAGAACTTGATTCTCGAAAGCTTATGCTATAATAAAATTGGTTAGTCTTAAAGGTGCTACTGGACTCTTTTTGATATGCAAATTTGACTCTGTCAAGCTGGGACTGAATAGGGACTATGAATAGTTATCACATTATCACAGGTAACAGATTTCCTTTACGGAAGTGGGGTCTGGGGGAGCCCAGTGGCACCTGGCGTGGGCTTCTGGGGACCACAGTTCTCTTTGTCAGATGCATCTGACGGGGAGAGCTGTGGTTATCAAAGGCTTATACTACACTGGAATTGGATGGTCTGGTTGTTTTGTTGCTACAAACCAACACAACAAACTCCTTTGAAGCCTCACACAAGCCAATTAATCTCCACTCCAAAAGGCGATGTTTACATTTACTGGCAAAGGAATGTTTTGGTTGCACCCTCCCTCTCCCCCCCTAACTGCATCTTCTCTCTCTTCCTCTCCTCCCCCCTCCTCTTCTATATTTGACCAGTTTCTGTTCCATGCATCTGACGAAGAGAACTTGATTCTCGAAAACTTATGCCACAATAAAATTGGTTAGTCTTAAAGGTGCTACTGGACTCTTTTTGATTTTGCTATGATGTGTATTCCTTTATTAAGTAGCAAGGGTTTTGATGCATATGTTAAATTTGTTAAATTCATGCATATGAATTTAAATAACTTTCCCTTAGCTGTATTAATGTCTCTCCCCCAATATTTTCTTTAGCAATACATTGTGAAGGTCTTATTCTGGACAATGGGACTGTTCAGCCAAGAAAGGACCAGTACCTGTACAGCGATGTAGTGCGATTTAGCTGTCACTCAGGACACAAAAGAGTTGGTCCTGTCTCTGCTCAGTGTTATCATTTTGGATGGTCTCCACCACCTCCTATCTGTAAAGGTAGGCATTTTTACAGGTTCTTTAGCAGATATGAATGTACTTGGTATGCTTATAATTGGTTTTGGCTATATCATGGTATTTTGCCATACAAAGAAATCTGTTCACCACAAATATTTTTTGAGTCTGATGATGTGTTCAGTCATTCTAGAATATGTTTAGGTATTCTCTAGTTTTCCCAGGTCTGGAGAGCCCAGGCTAGCCAGTCTCATCAGATCTTAGAAGCTAAGCAGGGTCAGCCTTGGTTAGTAATTGGATGGGGGATCACCAAGGATGTCTAGGGTCACTACACAGAGGCAGGCAATGGCAAACCACCTCTGTTCATGTGTTGCTTTGAAAATCCTTTGGGGTTGCCATAAGTTGGCTGCCAATTCAAAGCACATTATACAGAAATTCTCAAATTAGCACTGAGTGAAATTTTCCTGGCTTAATTCAGAAAGGCTACAGACATTTATGAATGATTTTGTGAAACTTTGGGTGTGGAGAGGAAAACATTTTGGAATTTACAAATATTACATTTACAAAGTTATCATGATATGCATTTAACCATTTAGCAAGCTAGCAAAATGGTAAGCCATTTGCCTGTCTCATCCTACCCAATGTGGAGGAAAATTCTTTCCCTATATTTCCCCAGGTTTCTTACAATATGTGATAAAGTTCTCCTGAAAAGATGATATAGATGAAGAGCTCAGCAAGTATTTAAATTCATATGGAGGTAGATTGCCACTTGGGGTTTATCTGCGAGTTTAAGAGTAACTGCTTCTCCAGGGCTTCTTCCCTGTCATTGTTTGAAGCTAGGAGCAATGCAGATGGTGCCAGTAATTCAATCCTTTCCCAAACAAACTCCACCCTCCTTCTTGACTGGATCTCAGTGCACTCAGTAGCAATGCTTGAGGCGATTGTGAAAATTGATCCATGCACAGTGATCCTAAGCATGCCCTCTTGGAAAAAATGTTATGTTAGGACTTGTCTTGGATAAACAAGTTCAGAATTGGAATAAAATTTTCTTAGCTCCAGGAGAAGTCAACTCTTGTCAGCCACCTAGCAACATTACAGATGGCAGAATTATCACTGATTTTCAAGAAGAATATCCACATGGTCAGCAGGTAGAATACGAGTGTAACCTCAAATATGCAATGACTGGATCCAAGAAGATAGAGTGTGTCGATGGACAATGGACATCTTTGCCCTCCTGTACAGGTAAGCTGTGCCTTCCAGAGAAATGCGTTCATGGGAAAAACCATGTGCTTTGGCTTTGTTTTACTCTACCTCTCCCTCTGCTATGGATACAATGAAAATATTTTCTACTGGTACTTCTCAGTATGTTTTAAAAAACATCTGTTACATAAAATTCTAAAATAAAGTACTAGAACAATTCTACAGCAAGGCATAACATTTGAAATAGTGTGTATAGACTTGTTTTCTCAGTGACATCAAATCAAGTATACTTAAGTGGATTGCACTACAATCTCAGTTCTTTAAAATAAGTACAGCAACCAAATTTAGATTGTGTTACTGCATCTATAACTGCAGTAGGATTTGCAGATAATTTACAGATCATTTCCAGTGATAAAACAAGGCAGTCCAAGTCCTATTGTGAGGCTGAGTTCCATTTGGAAGTTATTCTAAGTGAAGCTGAAATGAACTTATCTTTAAAAAAATCTCCTCAAAATTCTCATCTGCAAATTTTGATGATGAATATTCCGAGAATCTTCTTCATCACTGAAAGTGAATGTTGAGGTCAAATTTTGCCATCAAAACACTGTGGAATTTGAAAATGTTAAGAATGTGTGAATATGTATTTTTGGTTTCTTTCATTTTTTTGCATGGTTGAGAAGACCATTTTTCCCCATCTATATTGTTTGGCAAAATTCTTACGTTCCTGAATGCCATTTTTATAGAATTTGTAGGCCATTTATGTACAACTGATGCAAAAACAGGCGTCAATTCTAATGGCACTATTTCTAACACAATACACTAAATTGCTCTGAAGGAAGGATGACCACAGTTTTGTACAAGTGTGCAGAACCTTTTTTAGAAGTGACTTTTGAAATACAAGTAGAATTGTCAACAAATCTGGGAACATTCCTTGAAAATGTATTGACCTTTAAAACTGTAGATGTTCAGCTCCACTTCTGAGTTTATGTGGCTATTTAAAAATAGAAGCAGTTCAGTTTTAGCAGCCTCCTAGGTGGCCATTCCGGCCACTGACACCGGGAGGTTTTTTTAAAGACCACCCAATTACATGTTATAGGGACAGAACATATGGTGCTGATGTGTCTGGGCCTGGGAAGATCTGGACTCATCAGCCCACATAGGTGCCACCGTGCCTCTTTGGGAATATTTTCCAAAGCATCAAAGCTAAGCACATTTGGAAAGACTTCAGGAAAGGTGTGGAAAATTTGAGGGACGCAGAAGCACCACAAAGCTGTGGGAAAGTGGGAGGAAAAACCTGCTTCCCAATAGCATCCAACCCAGTGCAAACAATCTGTGTGTAAGTGACTGAGGCCCAGTCTACATGTTACGTATACCACAGGATCACCAGAGGAACTTTCAGAGGGATGCTAGCAGTGCGTTTCCTGTGGGAAATCAATCCAGAAGCCTCACCATGGCCTGATTCAGATGAGGACTGCTGCATGGGGGAGGGGCTCCTGCCCTCCACTCAAGCTATTTTACCAGCCTGAAACCATCTCAGGAGTTATTTGCTATGCGGTGGTGCTTTATGGTGCTTCTGCTCAGTATTCTCTCCACCAGTCATGAGGCACAAGAGGCTGCTGGGAGGCAGAGCAGCCTAATAAGGCCGCTGCCTCTGCCCCCTCAGTGTTCCTGGATGCCCGAGAAAGCCCAGCTGCCTCCCCCTCCTTCAGGGAGGCAAACACTGGCCCCCAGACAGGCGGCTATTGCCACAGTTAGGGAGTGTCACATTGCAGACCTCCTCCCACCATGCCATGGTCATGATCTAAATCATGAAATAAGTTCTGAAATAAGTTCCCATGGGAACTCACAACTGCCAAATGGCTGCTATTCCCTATGGCGATCACACTGGCCTGAAAAATGCTTTATCAAACATACAGGAGATGCTTGACATGGGGGAATTGGCACATTGATAGAGAAATGATGGACGGTGTTGCTTTTGAGAATTAAATGGAATGTTCTGCTCCCTTAAGAGTAAAACTACTAATTTTATGGGTGGAAGAATCTGGGCCTACTCAAGTTCATTCACACTCCTTTATGTGATTTTCTCTAGTGGAGAAAAGAACCTGTGGGCCACTTCCTTCTATTCAAAATGGACATGCTGTCAGCAGAAACAAAAACCGATATTTCCATGGTGACACAGTGAGATATGAATGTGATGAAGCCTTTGCAGTTGTTGGGACCAACCCAGCCAAGTGTCTCCATGGAAAGTGGGATTTACCTTCATGTGCTGGTAAGCCACAACATAAGAAACAAGCCAGCTAAATGATATGTAGGTGCTTTATTGGTCCTATCATTACTTATTGCATTAGCATAAACAGAGATGAAGCAGAAAGACCTGACCTCGGTTTGTAGCTTGTCCCTGCCATTGACATGCTAATGGAGCTGTGAGCAAGTGGCACCTTGACCTCAATGTTCCTTCTGTGAAATGTGAATAATAGCCAGGAGTGTTGTAAAGATTAATTGCAATATATCTGTAATGGAGTTTAAAAATTAAACAGTCTATATGAAGATAGAAGAGCCCTGTGGCACAGAATGGTAAGCTGCAGTACTGCTGTCCAAGCTCTGCTCACAACCTGAGTTCAATCCTGGCGGAAGCCAGGTTCAAGTAGCCGGCTCAAGGTTGACTCAGCCTTCCGTTCTTCCGAGGTCGGTAAAATGAGTACCCAGTTTCCTGGGGGTAAAGTGTACATGACTGGGGAAGGCAATGACAAACCACCCCATAACAAGTCCACCAAGAAGACATCATGATGCAAAGTCCCCACCGTGGGACAGTAATGACTCGGTGCTTGCACAACCTTTACCTTTACTTTATATGAAGATAAGTAACAGAAACACTTTTTTCAGGTTGCTTAATTCCTTTCCATTGTTATTTGCTAACAAACAATATTACTTAAACAACATTTGAATTGTTAGATGGTTGTGCAACTCCAAAGATACCTAAGAATACAAACTCTGGCCCCCTGAAAAGCCGCTATAACTACAATGAAGTTGTAAGCTACAGCTGTGATTCCAGCCAGCATAAAACAAAATGTATTAGAGGAACTTGGTCACCCAAGCCAGACTGCAGAGGTAAAGTCTTGCATGTTCTCTATAAGTTGATGTTTTCTTAACTAGGATGACTGTGAGAGGCCAAAGTGGGGCAGAACAGATCAGTACTGCCTTCCTGCTTAGTTCTTGTGGGTGGGCCAAGTTCCATTATAAAGATCTCTTACAGCTATGAACTCTGCAACTCCCACCTTGGCTGCTGGTGAGATGCCATGCCACATAGGCAGATGCATTCATTTCATGAAATTGAAAGCATCCGATAAGTACAGGGAAAGAAGCAGCAGCTTGTGACACCATCACCACAGGATTTGTCTTGGCACCAAAGCAGCCAACTGCTTTGATTTTGCTCAGCCTCAAAATGGAGCATAGAGTGATATGGAGAAAGTAGATTGAGAGCTCCAGCCCAGGGTTCAAAGGCAAGAAATTCCAGATTGGACTGCACACCTGGCTTCTTTATCACCTGTGGCCCAAGTCATAGAAATCTGGAGTGAATGATATGACTGCAAATTCACATTAAAGTTGCAAGCAGGAACTTGTGGCTAGGATGCCTTGCTTTGGCTGCAGCCCCAAAAGCACGGAAACCTGACTGGTTCTCGTTCTGCCTAGAATGCCAAACTGGAGGAAGGGTGGGATTTAAAGAAAGAAAAAAGGCCAGCAGTGGTTCACCACATTGGTGGTTCTCACATTGTGTCGCCACTCTCACAGGTGGGTTGAAAGGCCAGGAGTTGGGAGGAAGAAGAAAAGAGTGAGGTAAGAGAGGAAGCTCTGAGAGGCTCAAGGGCAAATCTGAGTTTGCCTCTCTGCATAATGTGCATGAAACACAGCCAGTTTCATTGCTGTTACTGTTACTATTACTGTTACTGTTAATATTAATATAAATTTATAGTCCAAGCAGTCTCAAAGTAGTTAACAACATGTATTAAATTAGTAAGATAAAAATATATTCAAAATCTCAGGTACAGTAAATAATATCTCAGTGCAGCGATCCATACTGCACAACCCATACATGCATAACTCATGGGGTGGGAAATGGCAAGCTATTTAAGGTGAGTCAGAGAACTGGGGTGAGGGGGGTTCTTGGTGGGTCCTTATATTTTCACTAAAGCAATTAAGTGGTCACAGTGTTGAATTTGTCTAAGAGAAAATGATTAAAGACCTTTAAGAAAAGGTCCATGATAGTAGTTTCCAAAATAAGAGATTCCAAGATGTCTCATGTTATTTTGACTCATTAATTTCTAATGGAAAGATATTTTTGTTAAAGAACTCTGCCCGCCTCCACCTCACGTTCCAAATGCCGCTGAAATAATTGAGGTGAGAAACTATGAAAATGGAGAAAAGATGCAATTTACATGTAAGAAACATTTCCTGCTTGAAGGGCCAGAAGAAATATCATGTGAAGATGGAAAGTGGGAAACGCCCCCACGCTGTATTGGTGTGTATTTTCCCCTTATTTTGAGAAGTTGAATGTTACAGAAAAGTATGAATGGCAGTAACTTGACAAAAGTGGTATGTTCTGTCCAATTCTACACATGTTTATTTAGAAGATGTGATAGTTTCTGAAACTCCCCTTCTATTTTCAAACTTTATTGTCAGGCATACAGGCTTATGATCTGTACTAGAAACAAAGCCCGTTGTGGGGGGGGGGGATACAATGGGCTCTAGAAAAGGGGAGGGCTGGCTGGCAGGCATTTGCTCCGCCTCCATCACTGATTCCAGCTTGTGAAAGGGGGGGGGCATTGTCATCTGCTCCATGCCTGATCTGCCTGATCTTGGCCATGTGAAGGAGTGGTGGGCTTTGATATCTGCTCCATACATGATACATGCCGGGTAAAGAGGTGGCATTGCCTCCTGTTCTGCACCTGACTACGGCTGGGTGAAGGGGGGTGGGCATTGCCACCCGGTCCCCACTGGGTGAAGGGAGGAACAGGCATTGCCTCCTGCTCCGCACCTGATCCTGACAGGTGAAGGTGGGTGGCGGGCATTACTAACTGCTCTGTTCCTAATCCCAGCTGGGTGAAGGTGGTGCGGGCATTGCCACCTGCTCTGCTCCTGATTCCGATAAGCAAAACAAGCCTGATACCCGTTTACAGACAATAGCAACAATGTGTTAACACACACGGATATCCCACGTTGTGATTAACAGACTTTATCAATGTGAAAAAGAATATGATGTGCAAACAATACAGTCGCATCACAATGCAACATTCATTGTACTACAGTACTAATACATATCATGTTACAACACAGTTCCTTCAAATGTCTCTTATTAAAGTGTCTCCAGTGTCTCCAAAGCACATTCTTAACCGCAGGGGACCACCAACCCCATTCCTGTTTCTTCTTAGAACAAGGTAAGAACTCCTTGGGTGAAGAATGAAAATTCCTGTGTAATGTGGTTTCTTTTTACAGGTGTCTCACATGATCTTAACATGCTTTAAAACAAAGACAAGATCAGAGACCCAGCGCTGAATTCATAATACAGTTACTTGACCTAATACTTGAAAAGAACTATTTTAGGTTCAGGGATAACTTTTATTTGCAAGTAAAGGGCGTCGCAATGGGGTGCGCTGCGGCCCCCAGCATCGCCAATATTTTCATGACAGTGTGGGAGTCTGGGCACATCATGAACCAGACCAACCCGTTTCATAACCAGATTTGCATCTTTAAAAGGTACATTGACAACCTTTTTTTCCTGATCAAAGAAAAAAATGTGGTAGAAGATTTCTGCCAGTGGCTTAATATCCAGGATGAAAATATCCACTTCACGTGGTGTAGCAATGAACAGGAAGTCAACTTCCTGGATATTACTGTCTATATAGGAAATGACAACAGACTTAAAGTACGTCCCTACACCAAACCTACAGACAGAAACACATACCTGTCCTATGACTCTTACCACCCTGTACATCTCAGAAAGAACATCCCCTATGGGCAGTTTTTGAGATTAAAAAGGAACTCTTCACAACAAGAAGATTATACACAAGACAGCGATAATATGCAACAGGCTTTCAGGAATAGGTGTTACCCTGAGAGTATTACTGATATGGCGAGGCTCAGGGCCAATCACACTTCCAGACAGCAGTTATTAGAACAGCAATCAAGAACCAGGCAAAAAGGACTTTTCTGGTCATTGGACTACACGCCACTTTCTAGATCTTTGCAGGGCATTGTCCGTAGACATTGGAATCTGGTGTCAGATATAGCTGGCTGCGAGGTACCCCCAAGTGTTAGCTATAGACGCACTAGAAATCTTAAAGAGATGATATCACGTTCAGACATGGTTCGAACTGGTACTGATAGCCACTGGCCAAGGGGCAACTTTAGGTGTGGACATTGCACCATCTGCCCTTTGATTTTGGAGGGCAATGAGCTCATTATACCAATCAGTGGGAAGAAGATTTACATCAAACATTTTGCAACTTGTCAAACTCCCGCTGCAGTATACCTTCTCATTTGCCCATGCAATAAACTCTATGTGGGTAACACAAGCAGGCCTTTAAAGGTAAGGACACATTTCGAGGGTCAGGAACAAGGTCTTGGAGGCACCGTTGACAGAGGATTTTTCAGAAGCACACCATACTCCCAGTAATATCAAAGTAGCCGTTCTCAGTGTAGTGAGAGTTACCTCCACACATAACACCTCTAGAGATTTATTAAAACATGAGGCGGAATGGATTTTCATGTTGAACACTCTGAAGTGTCGTGGATTAAATACTGAGCTCTCATTTCAAGCCTTTTTAGGATGAGAAATCAATGGTATTTACGTTACTGTGTCTTTAACAAGGCTTTGTTTTCTCCTTGATTGTGAGTAGATAGTGCTTATATAATAATTGAGAACACCTGGAGAGACACGCAGATCTCCTCCCACGCGTCATTATCTGGGTTAGATTGAATGAGTTAGCTGCAGGGTAAGAAACCTGAGTTTGGATTGATGCCAATGAGAACCATTTGTGATTTGTTAAGAATGAATTTGTTAATGCTTATGTTTATGAATATTCCTTTGATTGTTTCCATGTAGTGTGCCACAAGTCCCTGAGGAAATCGTTTTGATGAAAGCTAGGACTGTCAGTGGCTGTATTTCTCCTTTAACACCTTGTTAAGATCATGTGAGGCACCTGTAAAAAGAAACCACATTACAAAGACAAGCACAGGAATTTTCATTCTTCACCCAAGGAGTTCTTACCTTGTTCTAAGAAGAAACAGGAATGGGGTTGGTGGTCCCCTGCGCTTAAGAATGTGCTTTGGAGACACTGGAGACACTTTAATAAGAGACATTTGAAGGAACTGCTCCTGATTCCAGCAATTTGAAGGGAGGGGCAGGCATTGCTGCATGCTTGGCTTCTGACTCTGGCAGGGTGAAGACAGGGTGGGCATTGCCGCCTGCTCTGTGCCTGATCCCAGCCAGGTGAAGGTGTGGGGTGGGCATTGACAGCTGCTCCACTCCTGATCCCAAATGGGTGATGGCAGGGTGTGGGCATTGCCACCTGCTCTGCCACTGATACCAGCTGGGTTAATGTGGGGGATGGGCATTGCCACCTGCTCCACTCCTAATACCAGCTTGGTTAAGGTGGGGGATGGGCATTGCCACCTGCTCCACTCCTAATACCAGCTGGGTTAAGCTGGGGGGGGCGCATTGTCACCTGCTCTACTCCTGATCCCAGTCAGGTAAAGGAGGGTGGGCATTGCCATCTGATCTGCTCCTAATACCTGCTGATTTAAGGCAGTGGGTGGGCAAAGCCACCTGCTCTGCTTCTGATCACAGCGGGTGAAGGGGGGGTTGGGCATTCCCAAGTCCTCTCTAATACCAGCTGGGTTAATGTCAGGGATTGCATTGCCACCTTCTCTGCTCCTAATAACAGCTGTGTTAAGGTGGGAGGGGAAATTCCACCTGCTCCACTCCTAATACCAGATGGGTTAAGATGGGCGGCGGGCATGACCACCTGCTCCACTCCTAATACCAGCTGGGTTAAGGTGGGGAGTGGGCATTGCTATCTGTTCTGCTCCTAATACCAGCTGGATTAAGGCAGGGGAAGGGCATTGCTACCTGTTCTGCTCCTTAAACAAGCTGGGTTAAGGTGGGGGTGGGCATTTCTACCTGCTTCGTCACTAATAGCAGCTGGGTTAAGGCAGGGGAGAGCATTGCCACCTGCTCCACTCCTAATCCCAGCTGGTTTAAGGTGGCAGATGGGCATTGCCATCTGCTCTGCTCCTAATACCAGCTGAGTTAAGAAAGAGGGCAGGCATTGCCAGTTGCTCTGTTCCTGATCCCGGCTGACTGAAGGCAAGTGGGCATTGCCACCTGCTCCACTCCTAATACCAGCTGGGTTAAGGCAGGGGGTGGGCATTGCCACCTGCTCCACTCCTAATATCAGCTGGGTTAAGTTGGATGGTGGGCATTGCCACCTGCCTCACTCCTATTACCAGCTGGGTGAAAGCAGGAGGCGGGCATTGCCACCTGCTCCCATCCTGCTCCCAGCCTGGGCTTCCCATCATGGCACATTTTCTGGAGGGACATGGTGCCTTGCCTAGGCTTCCCGCCATGGCAGCGCCCTTTGATGGTGAACCAGGGTATAAAGTGAGTTATCTGAAATACGCTTACTCAATTATATAGTAAGATTAGGACCAAGGTGGTTGCGGATGGGAGACAGGTCTTAAACCTTGCCCCACCCCATTTTCCTGACCCGAAACAGCTCCAAGAAGCTGCTGTTTCTCTCAGTAAGAAAACTGATGTGTACTGTTAGGAGGATACAAAGGGGCAGCATAGAAAAATATCTACAAGCTTAATAATATTAATATAATAACATTAAATTTATATACCACCCTTCAGGACAACTTAATGCCCACTCAGAGCAGTTTACAAAGTATGTTATCCCCACAGCAAAACACCCTGTGAGGTGGGTGGGGCTGAGAGAGCTCCGAGTGAGCTGTGACTGACCCAAGGTCACCCAGCTGGCTTCAAGTGGAGGAGTGGGGAATCAAACCCAACTCTCCAGATTAGAGCCCCACGCTCTTAACCACTACAGCAAACTGGCTCTCCTCTCCTTATGCACTACAGTCCTAGTCCTTGAAAAGACCCCTTTCAGTTGATAATTAAGTTGAGAAAAATGTGGGGAACTGTGGAAATGGGCATGTCTGATTTATTACTTTGAATATCTAAGTGTTTCCTTTCCACAGAAATAGGCTTCTCAAGGCAGCGAACATCAAAACAGTAAAATATTTTAACATTAAAATAGCATTTAAAGTAAAGTATATATAACATTAACAATTCAGTAACAATGTAACAAGTAATAAAAACACAATAAGGAAGGGGAGGCAATAACAGTTACAGGGAGCACACGAAAGTTGATCAAACCAAACCAAACAAAATCTTTACTAGCTGGTAGAAGACAATGATAGAGGAAGACAGATGAATCTCCCTGGGAAGGGAGTTCAGAAGGTTTGGCACCACAATCAAGATGTCCCTTTCTTGGGTTGCCATCCACTTGGGTAAGTATGTTGCCTTATTCATACAAAATGGCAAATGCAGTGCTGTCAGTATCATATATAGCCAGGGCTTTTTTTCAGCTGGAATGCAGTGGAACGGAGTTCTGGCACCTCTAGAAAATGGTCACATGGCCAGTGACCCCGCCCCCTGATCTCCAGGCAGAGGGGAGTTTAGATTGCCTTCCATGCCGATGGAGTAATTTAAACTTTAAAAAACTCCCCCCTGGTTCCAACTGACCCAAAGTGACATCATTGTGTGGTCCTGAATTCCACCACTGAGTTCCACCACCCCTTTTCCCAGAAAAAAAGCCCTGTATATAGCACCTCTTCCCAGTACTCAAGATGGGAGCACTAAAAGCATAATAGCTAAAAAGAGCTTCTGTTATTGAGAAATCTCTCCCGAAATATCTTTTCTTATAGTACCTTTTATTTGTTTTATTGACTGACTTTTATTAAAAATATATTTGAGCTAAGTTTTTATATATTGGATTTTTGTCTGGCATGTGAAAGAAACATGGAACTTGCCCTTAAGTACTTCATACTGCTACAGAATACATACAACTGAACCTGGCTCATTTGTTTCTTTATATTATTGCTGTTCTTATTGTCATCATCTAAGGCAATGTCTTTTTTACATACATTTTACAAATAATATGTGGGTCAAGCCAAAAGGTGCAGATCTGTGTGTCTACCAAACTTCCTCCTCTCCTTCTGCTAATAATATTTAATAAAGAAAATGTATGATGTGACAATATAGTCTTGTGAGATTTCTATCTCACAATGTGGTTCATTGGCTGCCATTTTGGGGGTGAGAAACCCTGCAGTGCAATGATAGTGCCTTATTAAACATTAGTGGTGGTGGGAAGAGGAGGAAAACTGGGTCTGTACTTTTGGCAGATGCCATAGCCTTCAGTTGCTCCATGACCAGTATGTAAACACAAAAACACAATAATCCTACACTTCTGATAAGAAATTGTAGTAGCTCATCCTGGATCTTTCTATTATTTGAAGAGATGGGGAGCTATTGCATATGGAAAACACTATGAAAACATTCTTTATGCCATACTCAATTTGTAACAATCTATGTTGTATATTTCACTTTCTAGATGCAAGTTGCGGAGATCCCCCTCCAATTGCCAATGGTGGTGTAGTAAATGGTACTCAGGGAAAGTATCTACCTGAAAAAAGAGTAGAATATCGTTGCAATGAAGGCTTTGGCATTAGCCGAATAAAATTTTCAACTTGCAGAAATAGGGTCTGGAGCCAAACTCCAAGTTGCAAAGGTAACTTTGTGTGTTTTCACTGAAAATTGTTGCGTCTCACTTGTGTAAGCCTCATACTCTAAAAGCATTCAGGAGAAGTCTGAGATGAAGAATTCAAGTGAGTTTATATCAATATGGAAGGCCAAATGCCTCTAGAAAAGGTCACATTCCACTAATAGAGATGTCCACTAGCACCAAAATCTGGATTCAGAATCAGGAATTTTAAAAATCTGGAATTTCCAGACCTGCATTAAAGTCTATAGGAATGGCCATTTCCCCCTTAGAAAAAACACAAAAAGGCAAACCAGTTTTCACATTTCCCTTAGCCCTTGACCATTTCCCAGGGTCTATGCCAGCCTCAAAGAGTTGAGAAGATGTGGCAAGTGCACACGGCAGTAGCCACTATTGCCAGGTATTAGGCAATGAGGGCAGTCTAAGCATGAAGCCTGAGCAGTGCAAATGCCACCAGGTCAGCATTGGACATCCCACAGGACAGCAGGTTGTGGGGAGTGGGCACATACCCTGGGCATCACTGGCAGGCATACTGGAGCAGCAGACAATCAGACAGCGGTGGGTGGCAAACACCCCAACAGCATCGGGCACAGCACGGTAGAGTGAGCGAGCACAATCCTGGAGTGGCAGTTGGGAAAAGGGAAGGGAAAGCAGGAGGAAGCAGCAAACTGAAGCAGGGCATACCCGATACAGAGGACTGGACTGGAGTGTGCCATTCTCTCTCATTCAAAGGACACCCCAGGGAAGCCCAGCAATGTTTCTGCAGTCTTCTGTACCATATGCCGACTTCTTCTGCCATATCAACATTTCATTCTGCTGCCAGACTCTCCCCCTACTCCAAAAAACAAACAGTAACTGATATTTGTGGGGTTATTGCACAGACCAATTAACATGAAAAGGCTTTCTTGAGGGCTGAAAGCTGGAGAAACAATGAACTAGGATATGCCTTAAGTCCAACCATTTCCCTAAGATGTGAGGATTGTTCTTAAGAGGCATTGTCACTGTTTGCTTTTCTTTCCACACTATACTGCTTACTGCTGTCCTGGAATCACCCAGGTTAATGGCTCTTCTAGACATCACATTCTCACATACTGCTTACTTTACCACACCTTAGAATCTCATTCGGTTGACAGGCTCAATATCTGATATGCAGTTTTGTTCTGTCGCATTTGGCAGGAAAACCTTGGTTAGACATGGCGATTCTTCAGCAACTTCTTATTTTCTATCTTATCAGAAAAGCCATGTGGACCTCCCCCGCAAGTCTTTGATGCATCACTTACTATGGCAGAGAAAAAAACCTATCAGCCTGGAGAAATAGTACATTATGTATGCCATCCAGGATTTGCTACAGATGGGCCCCTCAACGTGACATGCAGAAAAGGGCAATGGACAAAACCTCCTAAGTGTGAAGGTACAATATTCATTTTGCTTGGGCAATAAGCTTCAGTCTGGTGGGTCTTGAAAGAGAGCAGTGAAATACCTGGAGTTTAACCGCAAGAGGGATAAAGAGGGATAAACTCTTGGTCTGAGTTTAGATTCAAATAGCTGTCTGGTGTTCACTGTTACAAAACATGATGGACTGCAATGCACCCTGCCCTCAGTGGAGACAAAGCTCGTTGCTAAAGCACAAACGTTGCATGCAGATGGTCACATGACCAATTTCTGGCCTCTCCCATGAAAGGAAAGTGGCTGTTAGTAAAAAGGGCAATAATTTGCTTAGATGATTTGGCCCTACATAAGGTAGCTCTGTATGTTTATGGTGCAGAGTGTTCTTTCCTACAGGCCATTCTAGTCCCCTGCTCCTTTTCCCAGTGGCTAATTGTCTTTTCTAATATTTGAGCAATCCACACAGGTTTAGAGGAATGCTGTCATGCATCATTACCTCCCTTGCCCCCACCAGCCCAGAATAGTGGGACTGCTGCAGGAGACTACTATGGCAGATAGCAGGGAAATTTATGCTAGTCTGACATTCACACTGAAAAATTTATGTAATTGAAAATGGACCTTATCAGGCAACAAAAATGTGTCTGGACCGACTTATCATACACTGGATATTTTAACTGTACCCAAAAGATATAACTCCCCCTGCCCCGAAAAAGTGTATTTGAGATTCTACTAGTCAATCAATGGGCCGCTGCTACTTTGCCCTCATTGCCACTTTCATTCTGCATGAATGGTTTTCTCAGTCTATTATTGGCAAACTAGTTGTAATTAATACTCAGATGGGGGAGAGGAGAAAATTGTATGCTTCCAATGACAAAATATAGCAGGTTGAATGATGGTAAGATGCATCATCTTTGCAACAGAACATCACTATTTTTCCTTTATAACACCTTTCCCTGTTAAAGATGCAACCTGTGAAGAGCCTCCAACAGTTAGCAATGCTGCTATCATAAGTGAAAGAAGTACAGTTTACATGCCTGGCCACCGTGTACAGTATCGATGCTCCGCAGGGTTTGAAATGTCTGGATCGGACTCTATAACATGTGGAATTAAGGTGTGGTCAGAACCGCCCACGTGTGAAGGTAAGTGCTGGATGTGATCCTGGAGAAAGCAATGTTGGATGCCATCACAGGTAATAGGCCAGTGTTTCCTGAATTCTGGATGGTGGAGATTTTTTCTTGAGTTAAAAGGGGAAGGGGGAAGCACATTTTACTGACAGGCTTTAAGTGACATTAATAATAACAATAGTATTCACCTTGCAGATATGATGAGTATAGAGTAAGCATAGAAAAGATAAGGAGCCTTTAAAAATGGAAAAGAGAAAAAGCATTTAACCCAGGAACATCTATACTCCAATAAAACCAACAAGTCTAGTTCCATTAAGACTTTTACACAGAACATACATTTTTTAAAAAACCAATCATAGCTGGAACATATCATCCAAATGCCTGAGTCAATAAGACTGTCTTTTCTAGTGACTAAAGATCAGCAATTGTGGCACCAAATGAGTCTCTCTGAGCAAGGCTTCCAAAGTGTTGGCACCACAAGAGAGAAGGCTGTGTTTCTGGTTCTCCCCTGCTTCACCTCAAAGAATCAGCTCACACTCAGCTGGGCTTCCGTAGACAGTCTT
Organism: Eublepharis macularius; assembly: GCF_028583425.1. NCBI lineage: Eukaryota > Metazoa > Chordata > Lepidosauria > Squamata > Eublepharidae > Eublepharis > Eublepharis macularius. Next base: position 40,897,663 of record NC_072794.1, read on the forward strand.
TGTTTGCTGGCTTATCCTTGGTAGGATCACAGCCAGGTATTTGACCTTGGCTTGACGATAGACACAGAATATCTTATGTCCTTGGGGGTCTATGAAATCTCCCTGTGGATGTGCAGGGATGTCCAACTGCAATCTAACCCCTTGATCATTTATTTTGGTTGCTCTTTTCTGTGCCTTTCCCAAGTCTATGATAACCTGTTGAGGTGGGGCAACCCGATCTATATGCAGTATTCTAAAGGAGGCCATGCCATAGATCAAAACTAGTGGTAGGCAGGCTCTTCAAATTTTTTTATTTTAATTTCGTATCCGGATTTCAGGGATGGCATTTTTTTTTGTTATCCTTAAGTTTTCAGACTTTTGTTACTATTTTGTGATGGGGGATACTTTTTTGGGTTCTGGGCACTAAAGACTTTTTTTCAGTCCCTCTCCTCCTGCCCTGATAATGAAATAAGCAAACAAACAAGAGGTATTCCTTGGAAACTATATCTTGTTTTGGTTCTATACCTAGTACTGGTGCTTTTTTTTTTTTATAAAATTTTTATTGGATTAGATTATATAATCATAGAATACAAACATTCCCCCCTTATTAATATCTGTTTCTAACCCCCTCCCTTTCCTCCCCCCTTTTGTTTGACTTCCAACAGTTTTCCAACCCTTTGTCTATCTTATTACTTACTTACATAAACCTCATGCAATCTATTAAACATACACTTAAACTCTCTTCTAAGCTTATTATTCTTTTTTTAAAAAACACAGAACTACCATTAACCCCTCCTTTACTAAATCTTATATTCTAAATAACACAATGCTAGCATATGAATAACCTTTATATTATTAGTATAACATTTTATCCATTTTCTATTCCCTTACTTAATCTCTTTACTCTCCCTCATGTAAGTTAATCAATTTAACTTATAATCTGTATATTTCTCTAAACATTTCTTATTCTTATTCTCAATCTATTCCAGTTATAAAAAATATCTGTTATACTAAAAACTTAACTACAATAAAAAATACCTAGCTAGCATGCTCATATATATTCATAATATCTATTCATAATAATACGCCTGCTATTTAGTACTATATGTAATAGAATTTTCATCTTAACCCTAATAATAGCTTAGAATTTAATATTTACATCCCCCTTTCCCGGTAAGGCCACTTCTCTCTTCTTTTATAAAGTCTCAGTAATTTTTGAACTGCCACAGTTTCCCTCCCACATCCCATTTTTTCTCCAAATATTGCTTCAACCTAGTACTGGTGCTTTTAAGTGACTTGATTTTCATTCCTGGGATCTTGTTTCTTTTCTACTGATATGAAATAAGTGCAGGGAGAAAAGGGTAGGAATCTGGCCCCATCAAAGAGCTGTTAGTCAATGTCTCTTGTCTCTTAAAAAATTTAAAGGGACCAGAAGCCCCACCCAACAACTAATGCTGACTAACAGCAGAGGCCAGGTCTACTGGCAGTTGGAAATTGTGCAGCTGTTATTTTCTACAGGGAGACCTGGCAACTCTACAGCCCATTTGAAATAATGGCCCCATTATTTTCAATGACTGATGTATGTAGCCTCTATTCACCTGCATATCAGCAGTTAGCAGATAGTTGGTAGAAGGGGGACTTAGCTGGCTGGTGTTGAAAAATAGCAGCTGGTTGTATTGTTGAAGGCTTTCACGGCCGGAGAACGATGGTTGTTGTGGGTTTTCTGGGCTGTATTGCCGTGGTCTTGGCATTGTAGTTTCTGGATTTCATCCAGAAATGAAATCCGAAGAGCAATCAAACCCAGGATGAATCAAACAACCAAGGAAAAACAGTCACCTACAGGAAAAGTGTTTTTGCCATATATCAAAGGAATTACTGATCAGATGGGAAAGCTTATGAAAAAGCATAACCTCCAAGCAGTATTCAGACCCACCCGAAAAATACAACAGATGCTATGATCAGCAAAAGACAGTAGAGACCCCCTCACCTCTGCAGGAGTATACCGTATACCCTGCAGCTGTGGACAAGTTTACATCGGGACCACAAAGCGTAGCATCCAGACAAGAATAAAAGAGCATGAAAGACACTGTAGACTTGGACAACCGGAAAAATCAGCAGTGGCTGAACATAGCCTAACTCAAACAGGGCACAGTATCTTATTCCAGTACACCAAAATACTGGACAACACTTCCAACTACTTTGTCAGACTGCACAGGGAAGCCATTGAAATTCACAAGCATAAGCAAAACTTCAACAGGAAAGAAGAAACCTTAAGAATGAACAGAGCATGGTTTCCAGTTCTGAAAAACACCAGGCTAACGAAACACTCTACACACGACAATAGCCCTGCAGAGAAGATTAGCACATCAAGCTCCAATCCATATGCAAAAGAACCTCCTCAGGATACAGTGAAGCCTCCCGCCATTAGCATTCCACACCCTGGGAAACTCCTACAGGATGACTCAGCTCAGTCCCACCCCTCCTGAGCAGATATAAATGACCTGCCACATCTTCTCCACACTGTGACACTGAGAGATCTCTACCTTTTGGTGCTACACCTCTGAAGATGCCAGCCACAGCTGCTGGCAAAACGTCAGGAACTACAATGCCAAGACCACGGCAATACAGCCCGGAAAACCCACAACAACCAGCAGCTGGTTGGTTGGGCTAGTGGGCTCCTGCACTGCCATGAGAGAGGTGGAACTTAACCTGTCCATCACACCATAGCATAAAGTTTTCCTTTTCACTGAGTTGTCATTTTCAGTGAGTTATCCATTGCCATGCCTCTCATCCACCAGGGCTGCTGGTCAGCCCTCAGCCGTCCTGGTGAGACACTTCTTCCCCTCCTCAGGGGCTCCTCTGGGCCTCAGAAATAAGGACAAGTGGAACTGGTTACCTCACCATCCTGTTCCAATGCCTCCTGGAGAGGGTTGCCTTTCTGGTTCAGGACAACACCTGCTCAGTGTCTCCTCCCTAGCCCAGGCAGTGGAGCCCTCTTTTATCCCCTTTCCCTCATCACCAACACCACCTGCCTGCTTGGCTCCTCCTTCTTGTCTGCTGCTGATCAGAGGCCCGTTATGGCCCTCCTCCTTCTCCAGCACCATGCCTTGCCTGCACAGCCCTGCCCCTGCAAGGACTTTCTGTCATGGGCTCTGCCCAGCCTTGCTTGGACCAAGGGTGCACTCCCTGGCCCTGCCTGGCAGCCTCCCTGTGCTGCTGCAGGAGCCATGCCCAGCCAGCTTGCTCAGGCCAGCCTGACCTCACCCATCCCTTTGCTGTATCCCTGGATGACTCTGCTTCCACTCGCAGTGCTTCCCTGGTGTTCTGGGTGCATTGAGCAAGGGTGCCACTGCCCCGAATGTGCTGCAAATCTCAGTCACCTCAACCATTCTTCCTACCAGACCTGTGAACCTGGCTTGCTTCTCAGCTGTTGGGTGAGGGGTGTGGGCTTCCCTGGAGTCTGGGGGTGGCAGGTTGTCACTGGAACTGACTTGCAGGTGGGAGGAGTCCTGGGCCTGGGACATTCATAATGAGTTTTAGATCTGTTTTCTCATCAGCCCCTGCCAGGGTATATATAAAGTTCATCTGCAGTCTTCTGGGTCTGTGCACATGCAGGCAAACTGCAGAAGAATTTTTTCCAGCTATTAAAACCTTCCCCCACATGTGTGCAATGCAACTTCCCACCAAAACTGTCATGTGACTCAAGAAGGGCATCCTTGCTCTGAGTTCTCTTTTTGCCACAGGTGGGGGAAAAGGTTCTTCCTTACTATTGCACCATTGTTATTCTCTTTGGTGTTTTTGCTTTGTATCTATCCATGAAAGAAAGAAAAATCAAGTCAATATGGGTAAAAATATTTATTTATTTAAAATATTTCTGTGCCTCCTTTCCACACAAACAAGGTTCCGAAGTCAGTGAATATTAACATATTTCAACATTAAAGCAGTATTTAAAATAAAATATGTATAAAATAATTCAATAAGAACATATAAGCACACAAACACAGAAAACCAGAGAGAAGGATCGAAAACAGTTACTAAGAGCATGCCAAACAAAACAAAAAAGTTGTTACCTACTGCCAGGAGACAGTGATAGAGGGAGACAGACGAATCTTCCTGGGGAGGGAATTGTATAGTTTTGGAACTACAACTGACAAAGCTCTTTCTCAGATTACCACCTGTCTAGCCTCAGAAAGCAGAGGCACCTGAAGCAAGACCTCCAAAGATGACCTGAGAGATTGCCCAGATTCATATGAGAGTAGGTGGTCCTTAAGGTATACTGTCCCCAAGCCCTAAAGGGCTTTAAAGCTCAATACCAGCACTATGAATTAGGCCTGGAAGCAAATTGGGAACCAATGTGGATGGAACATGACTTGAATGATACAGTCCCTCTGACCCACTCCAGTAAACATTCTGGTCACAGCATTCAATACTAACAGTTTCTTTCAGAAAGTCTCCAGGGGAAGCCTCACAGAGAGTGAATTGCAACAATCTAATCTAGATTAGACATGGGCACGAATCGAAATACAAATCAAATTTCATGGTGAATTGGGCATATTCGTGTATCGCGAAACCACGTTTCGTGGGGCCGCATTTTTCACAAAATCCACAACTTTTGGGGCCAATTTGTTCAATTTGTGAATGCTTCATGATGTTAGACAAGCTGGCGCCAAGCCATTGATTACCTAGGCAGCATAGGATTGGAATGTCTACAGACCTTTTGTTGCCGTGGAAACCCCAATCTTAGCCCACATAACCTTGATAGGCAGCTTTCCCTGCCAACCTGAGAGCAGAGCAATATGAGTCTGCACAAGTTTACCTGGGAACTGTAGTCAGAGACTCCTTCCCCTCTCTGTTTCCCTTCTCCTTTTTTAAGAATGGGATGGTGGAGTAGGGGCGGCAGCAGCCTCAGCAGCTCCTTCTGCTGCTGCTCGCTGCATGCCAGCTTCAGGAACCTTTCCCTGACTGTCCTCCTGCTGCTCTGACATGCCTTCCCACCCCCTACCCCAAGCTCCCCAGAGCGGATCCTAAGCGGATCTGCTCTGCTCAGCTTTCCTTTAAGAACTTGGAGGCGGGGGGGGGGGGATGTCAGAGCAGCAGGAGGATGGGAGGACGAGAAGGGAAAGTCAGCAAAGAGAACCTGAAGAGAGGAAAACTCAAGTAGATCGGCTTCAGTTGACTTTTCTTCCAGTAGTGCCAGAAAGCAGGAGGCCAGGAGGGAAAAGTCAGCAAAGAGAGCCTGAAGAGAGTTACTTGGAGGGTGGGTGTAGGAGAGCCTGCTGAAGTCTCCCTGCGAGTTTGGTGTCTCTGGGTATTAAGGGGGCCATTGAAGTGCCCTGGGTTCTGACAAATCACAAAACTAACAAATTGTATCGCAAAACAGGACAATTTCGTGGAAGTTCATGTTCCGTGATTTGTGGAACGCGATGAAACAAGAAACTCATTTTGGTTTTTTTCCTGTTTCGTGCCCATTTCTAATCTAGATGTTTCCAGGGCATGTGTCAGCAACATGGCAGAAAGATGATACAAAGCAAGCAGTGTACAACAAACAACTCCCCTATCTCAAGAAACAGAAAAACAAGACATTTTCTAGCCTCTTGCATGCTGCAGGCCATAACAACAGCAACTCATCTAACAATATTGTCAGTTTTCGCAGCACACTCTCAGCCTGGCAGAGGAACCTTCTCTTTCACAAGGATTCTCATTGTGCCTCACTAAATCCACAAAGATGATACAATTCTGTGGTAAAATTGAAGCCTTTTTTTCACCGTCTGCATCTGAAGGAGTACTTTCATCCAGCCTCAAGACAGAACATTAATGGATACACAGCATCTTCACAATACAAAAAGTCACAGTTTACGGCGGAACAACATGAAATATTCTGTACCATACATTCAGTATCACTACCTCCCACTATCTCTTTACATTCATAGCCACTTAAGTTTTTAAGATTTTTTTAACTCAAAAGCTTTTTTAAAACTAGTTTTTCTGAATCTACCTGTAAAGAGAAAATAAAATTCTACTGCCCTTACATCTTTGAGTCAGCTGAAGTCACATAGGTGTCCACCTTGCCTGTATCTTCCAGGTGCTTTATCATTAGGCTTCTTTCACATTGGAGGGCAACATTCACATTTTTTTCAAGCACAGGACATGTTTATAACTTTTTAACCTAGCCAGTTTGTGTATGTATACGTGTATGTGTGTAACTGTTTATATCTACTCTTGCAGATGTCACATGTCCTCCCCCAAGTGAGATTGCCCATAGAAAAATTGTTGGTCAACCAAAGGAAAGGTATATGCCTTCTGACACAGTGCGTTTTCAGTGTATCCAAGGTCGGAGTCTTTTTGGACCAGCAGTAGCGACATGCTTCAACATGCAATGGACAGAACTGCCAAGATGCATAGGTAATTTGATTAGCATATTTTATTGCAACCCCAGCCGGAAGGAAGAGACAGACACAGGCTTGGATTAAAGGGCCGTTTATTAAAATGACCATAAACATAAAGCACGGCAAGAGCTAACTAAGCGGTACAGGTCAAGCCACGGGATCAGCCCCCTGACCGCCATCTTGACCTGCCTGGGTGAGCCCCAATGCCCCGGGTGAAGGCCATCTCATGAATGGCTGCAACCCGGCCAGCCAGGCCATGGATCCCCCATCAAATACCTATTACGCCCCAACTGTCTAGTATGAGGGTAGGCCTTGTTCCTGGGGATCCCCACAGGCATCTGCCCGTGTTATGGTAGCCGCCACAAGCATACCGCCCTGATGGCAGACCCTGTTCCCCACCCTTGGGGAAATGCCACAGGGGCTCACCGGCCCGCACCCTATTCCCAAAATCTCCTGCCACCGCAAGGGTCAAGCCTCTGCTTAGACCCTCATGGCCCACAGGTGGCCTACAGCCACCCGAAGCCCTTGCCATAGGTCATCTAGGAATATATCATTGCCCTCAGGTGACAGGTGGACACCGTCGCCTCTGTAGAGGCGGGCAAATTCGGCCCTAATCTTGGGGTGTGGCAAATAAATGCCCAAGCCTTGCCCCAAAGACCTCTTGATGGTGTGGTTAGCCTTACGTCGGGCCCTCTCTATCGCCCTGGGATCTAAGGGTTCCCGCTAAACCCGTCGTTGTAGCGTCTCTGACCAAAATATAAGCACGCCTGGCCATCAGCTGCTTATACAACTCAGGTCCTCAGCTACTTGCATCAACAGGGCCTTACCCTGCACCAGCCCCAGGTCATTGTCGCCAAGACCAAAACGTGTGGGGGAGGACCCTTCCATCCCCAAAATAAGAGGGGCAGCAGGCTGGGCCATCTGAGGCCACGCTGGCCCTGCCACTCCACAGTGGCCACAGCACTTTATCCTGAAGCACAGTTCCCTGAAGAGAAGGGTAAAGACGTCCACATATTCACCTCTTATGATTTTTTCACGGGTGGCCTGTGTCAGGTGATCTCCCAACGGCAGTGCAGTATCCCCGGGGGGCAACGCCCTATAAGGGACCATGCCGTATCCCTGGGCTCCGTAGGGGGCCGGGCCCGGCTGGCTGCCATATCCGTAAGGCCACCCAGCCGCTGGTGATGGATAGGCTTGCCCATCCCAATTGGCAGCACTGCCCACTGTTGGCAAACCCGACTCCTGCTACTGGTGCAAGGTGCCACTGGCATAATTAGGCCAAAGAGGCGGGCCTGCAGAAGGCCAACTCTGGGAGAGATACGCGCATGGCACAGAAGGCACAATGACACCGGAGGCAGCTGCCTGCCCCCAGGGGCCCCAGGGCCAAGCAGTGCTCTGCTGTGGCAGAGGATCCTTACCCTCAGGTACAGGCGGTTCCACTGCTATGGTGAGTTGCCCGCTGTCATCCAGCCATTCCCGGTCAATGTCAGCCGCACCTTCGAAGGAAGTCGGATGTTCCTGGCCGCCACCTCCATCATTTACCGCAGCACCTGCTAGTCTCTCAAGGGCAGAAAGGCGAGAGGCAAAATCTTTATTAAACCCTGCCCTTGAGACTTTTTGTTTAGCATCCCTGCGTGGCCAGCTAGGTGCAGCAGCTGATGCCGTGCGCCCCCTAACCTTGTCCAGAGCAACTATACGCTCCATAAGTTCCTGCCTACTCGGGCCTTCGTCCTCATCTGATGAAGACAGAGCCGGAGGGGGGTTCCGTGGCATAGGCCTTTTAACAGGTTGCTTCCCCTTAAACGGGCCACCCCCTTTTTTGGGCGGCATGACTGTCAGCAAAGGTGACCCAGCAGTCGAATTACAATTGATATCTGATTGGTTTGATTTTCCAGCCTGGTTCACAGCCCAACCACTTAACCACCATGTCTCGCTGAACCACTGCAACACCCTCCTTGCTAGTCAGCACTATGCCAGAACAAAATGCGAAAGAGCCCCAGCAGGAACAGTGACACGATGCCACCAATAGATGGCGCTGTGCGCACACCTCAAGCAGGCCACAGGGACCACACAAAATGGCCGATATACAGGCAAACAAAATGGCCCCAAAGCCTGCACAAGGCAGGCCCTTGTCCCCACCCCTGTTCAGCAAGGGTTAAGAACAAACAACCACCCAGCCCTAAGACCTAATGTGAGAGCTAATGTGAAAGGAGCTAAGGTGGGGGGCGGGGTACGAGGGCTTATAGAGATAATGGGGGGGGTTGCGGGGAATTTACCCTTCCCCTCCCTAGGCCGCCCAAGGCCACAAAACAAGCCTCCAACAACCACCCAGGAAAGGACTAAAGATGATTGCCACTTCAATGCAGCAGCCGCTGCTACAGCAGTTGAAAAAGCCGCGGAAGTGCGCCGCAGAAAAAGCAGCCCTCAAGCGGCCCTTGCGGCCGACAGACGCTGCTGCTGCCGCGGCGAAGCTTCCCAGCCTCAAACCGGCTCCACCGCCATCCCTAGGCCCTTCTACCATCTCCTAGACGCTGCCACTGCGGCGAAGGCCAGGGCCAGCAAGGCCTCCCCTTCGACGCTCGGAGGAGGAAGAGTAAAAACGCTCCTGCCTCTCCGAGCGATCAAAATGACTGCAGCCGGGGAGAGCGGAGCTGCCAAAAAACAGCTCTTGGCTCCACCCCCGGCTAAGCCCCAGATGCCTGGGAAGGGAGCCTGTCTCCATTCCACCGGGCGGGGCAGCAAATGGTGGCTCCCAGCCAGAGCCGCGGCTTTATGCCGCGGCTGGGAGAGCCGAATAATCTTCTAAAAGAAGGGTATGCTTAGAACTGTTACTGTTTCCCCTTTGAAAATCTTTCCACATCCGTATAGGTAGTAGCTCCTTTGTGAGTGCATACGGCATGTCTGCACAATCTTCAACCCACCAAGTTGAACATAGGAGACCAATTACGTTTAGCTGCCCTCCACTGTTTGCTGCCCGCCCCTATCTTCTAAAAATAGAGGTTCTGTTTATAGAATATTGGAACCCAAAAGTTTAATGTGTAAATTCATGTGTTCTGTTCTTCTTTGATACAAACTTTGACAGAAGTATTTTCTAATAGGAAAATGTACATTGGCAAGCACCTTGCAGGTTATATGTGACCAGTACTTTGTGTTTGACCTGGTTGGTCAGGGCTAGCCCAGGGCTAGCGTAGGAGTTACTTACTTCGGACCTGCATGGTTTTCTCTCTCTTTCTTTCTTTGGCCCACCAGTATATGTTTAAATGTGGACAGCAAGAATGCATACTTGGGATCTCATAACAGTTAATGTTGGATCAAATCAAGTCCCTCTAGTCCAGAATGCTTTCCCAGAATTCCAGAACAAACAGTTGAAAGGCAATACATTGGAAACATGGGGTGGGGGGGCTAAATGTTTGCAATTTCTGTGTTTTATTAGACTCTGAAGTTAAATATATCTTGCTAATGATACTTAGATGTGGTGTGGTGGCTAAAACGACACACTAGGATTTGGCAGACCCAAGTTCGATTTCCTGCTCTGCCATGTAGGCTCTCTGAGGGCCAAGCTACACATGACGAATGACACTTGAATGGCAAGTGTATTTCTCCCTGTTCACTTGCCCTCCACTCAATCCACTTGCCAGGCAAGTGTCTTTCGTCATGTGTAGCTTGGCCCACAGTGACATTGGGCCAGTCATATACTCTCAGTCTAACCTACCTCACAAGAAGAGAGTGATGTAAGCTGCTTTGGGTCCCCTTTGGGGAGAAAGGTTGGGGTGTAATGAAGTAAAATGAACAGAAATAAAAAATAAACAAAACAGTATAGGAAATATGTTGATAGTAAATAAATGTACCAGATTTAGAACTCAGTCAATGAACTCAAGTCCATGCCAAATCAAATGGTTCTACGTTTATTCTCAAATTCAGTATATCATTACAGATGCTGGAGGAAACTGTGGTCGTCCTCCTTCTGTTCAAAATGGAGATGTCCTCAACCCTCTTCAAGCACAGTATGCACCGGGCACAACATTGCAATATAAATGTCAATTCTTGTATTTAATGAATGGAACTTCTCAAGTACATTGTAGAAATGGTCATTGGACAGAAGCTCCAACATGCATAGGTATGGAAAAGTTTCTAATTATACACTTTATACTTTGAGGTTGATGCTTTCAGTGTACTGTAGCTCAAATCCTGCTTAAGTCCACATGGCCAGGAAATAATGGCTGTAACTGGGTTTAGAATTAGATAGTAGAGCTGGGAAAATACCTCCAGCCAGGGCTTGGCATACGGATACTACTTGCAGTAGACATTTGAGGGAACATTGATGAATACAGCACCTGCATATATTGTCTGTCAATTTTATGTGGTGGTCAGGTTTTTGCATCTTGCTTTTTATATCTATCTGCCAACATACTTTTGTCAAATGAACTCTTCAGTGGCAAACTGTTCTAAAAAATATGCAATGTTTTGTCCTTTCTGTAGAGGCATGTACAATATCTGAAGAAGATATGGCACAAAACAACATTCAGTTGAAGTGGACAAATGATAAAAAACTATATTCAGAATCAGGAGATGCAGTGGAATTTATATGTAAATGGCACTATCGGAAGGACCCATCTTCCCCTCCCTTCAGAACACAATGTATAGAAGGCAAGGTGACATATCCAAGATGTATCTGTAAGTACATCCATTGAATTCACTGAGCTTAGAAGGGTGTGTTGCTGTTTATCATTATATCTTTTACTGGTAAAGTATGGAAATGGGTTTTATTTTTCTTTTACCAGATTTGTGATTTACTAGTACAGTCAAAATTATATCCTGAAATGTTTTCTATATAAGCCCAAACACTTCAAAAAAAATCTCACTAGATCTCTTCAGTATTTCCATGGTTTCTAACTTAGGATATACTACCTTTTAAAAAAAAATAAAATTAATAAGTAAAACAATGTCACTGAGAATGGGTCTCAACAAGATAGGCTGATCTTTGTCTGCTGGGTCATTTTGACATAATTAGATAATTCAATAAACATACCATGATTCAAACATTATTTTATATTAGTATACTTATATTTGTGTACTGAGGTATTCTAAGGTTAGATGTATATTTTAAAAGAGCTGCATGTCACTTCAGATCAATTGTAAATACATGAGTAACAGTGTCACAAAATCTATGTCTGCAATTTTTATTTCTGAAAGTTTACTTTGTATTTAACAGGATGAATGAAAAGAAGGATGCAACCAATGTTTTAAAGCAAGATTTGGTCTTCAAAAGTCATTATTCGCTTCTTTCAAACACTGGCCTATCAAGTGGTCCTTGTAATTATATCTTTGATCAATTATATTTGTAGTTCTTCACAACAGAATAAAACTTGGAAACATCCTAGAAGCCACACCTGCAACTTTTAATGTAATAATAAAATGGCTATAAACCAATATTTGTTCCAACTTTAGAGCCATACACATGGAAGCATTAAAAATGTAAAGGTATAAAAGGAAGAATATCAGCAGTCAAGAAAGCAGTGTCTTACAAATATGTTTCCGACTCTATAAAGAAAATATCACTGAGAACTAGGCCCTTTTTCAGAATCTGCAGGCTGTGTATAAATGCAATTGGTTTTATTATTTAACATGCAGAGTTTGCTCATTCATCCAAAATAAATGATAAACATTCACAAAATGCTTGTCTTTTTCACTAAATAAAAAGTGTATAAGATGGTTGTTGATGTTGTTAAAGTTTATAAAATGACCGTAACAGAAAGCTTTTCCATGTGGACATACACATACTTTGACTCCTCTACATATTAATACATCATGCAATCACATCAACATGATGCTTTCTCAGAATCAACCTGAGTTCGATTCTGGCGGAAGCCAGATTCAGGTAGCCGGCTCAAGGTTGACTCAGCCTTCCATCCTTCTGAGGTCGGTAAAATGAGTACCCAGTTTCCTGGGGGTAAAGTGTACATGACTGGGGAGGCAATGGCAAACTACCCCGTAAAAAGTCTGCCAAGAAAACATCATGATGCGATGGCCCCCCCATGGGTCAGTAATGATTCGGTGCTTGCACAAGGGACTACCTTTACCTACCTTTTAAGACAATCATATGAGGCCTTCAAAATCTGAAACTTCCATCACATTTTGCTATGCAAGCATTGTCGTTTCATTAAGTATGGGCAGATAAAAAGGAGAGGGGTGGGAAAGCTAATCTTTCTCATGTAGGAAGGGCAAGGAAATGGATGAAGAGTATGAAGTGTTTTGTTGATCGAAGAAGCACTTTCAAGAGGGCTGCAGAATGTAAGAGGATGTGAAGGGGAAACCTGGCAAACACTGACATTCAAAGTGGGAAGTGAGATAGTCAGAGGGCCACTGAGGCTTTTATATAATCCAACAGAAATATATCAACACATTTACCAGAGATATAGGATGGCAAATCCATGTGCCCATCAATACATTTCCTAACTGAAGGAGCTGAGAGGATATATCCTTCCCTGACAAGAATTCCAACATCTGAGTGTTTCCAATCACATGGGAACGTCTTTGGCCCTCAGACAAAAGGAGATTTTTGTCTTCCAGTTGCTGCTTTGTGATACTACAAGGTGCTAAAAGAAAAAAGGGCACATTGTCACTCAAACCTGGCAGATTCATGGCAATACAGCCATTCCATGCATTGGTGGAGTGGATGGGGAGGTGGAGAATAGGGTATCATAAGCCTTATTATGGCCACACAATAAACATGTATATTAAGTTTCAGGCAGGTAGCTGTATTGATCCACAGTAAAAGACCAAGATTTGAGCCCTGAGGCACTTTAAAGACTCACAAAAGTTCCAGAAGATAAGTTTCAGAAAATAAAAGCTCCCTTCGTGGAGATCTCTGCTCCCTTATATCCCAGTCAGAAGGTGGGAGGGATGTTGCAAAGAAGGGAGGCAGGATGCCAAGGTACAATGCTAAATGTAATCAGCTTGACACGAGCAGGGGAGAAATGCTAATTTAGAAACATCATGTTAATTTTTTAAAATATTAAATCTGGAGCTGGAAAACAGGTCACCAACTAGACATTACTAATGACAGAGGTCATAGCGTTCCATTCAGTCAAAATAGCCAAACACATCATGTCAGTTTTGTGATTCACATGAAATATAATCATCATTATTGGGGTTTTATTTCATGGGAGAAATAGCTGAAGTCATTTTTTAAAAATATCCTACCAACATTTTTAGTCAGTTAAGTGCACAACTTCATTCGATTATGGGTCAGTCTCCCAAATATGAACATTCCATTAATACTATCAGCAGCGACAACCCTTATTGGAATTCATCCTTCCAGGTCTATGACTGAACAGGGACTAGCCTCTTGAGACTTCTCGCAATAATTAGCTTCTCTTTGTTCAGCAAATACTTATCTTTGCCCACATGTTGTCCAATTATTGATTCCCTATTGCAAATCAATATATTAACTTGGATATATGTAATACTTTTGCCAAGCCTGGTTAACCATTAGCCATCACAAATGAATGGCAATTTATTCTTCATACACTGCCTTTCTAGCCTGGAATAGATGACAACTCCCCCCTTTGTATTGTCGAAGGCTTTCACGGCCGGAGAATGATGGTTGTTGTGGGTTTTCCGGGCTGTATTGCCGTGGTCTTGGCATTGTAGTTCCTGACATTTCACCAGCAGCTGTGGCTGGCATCTTCAGAGGTGTAGCACCAAAAGATAGAGATCTCTCAGTGTCACAGTGTGGAAAAGATGTGGCAGGTCATTTATATCTACTCAGGAGGGGTGGGGTTGAGCTGAGTCATCCTGTAAGAGTTTCCCAGGGTGTGGAATGCTAATGGCGGGAGGCCTCACTGTATCCTCCTCAGGATACAGTGAGGCCTCCCGCCATTAGCATTCCACACCCTGTATCCTCCTCAGGATTTTAGTGATATTCTTTCAGTGATATTCTTGGTTACTCATTCATGCAAATATATTTTTAACTTGTATACCTAACTTTGTTTCCCTTTAGTGGGTGTCTTTAGTGGGTGTTAGTAACAAACAGCCAATCATACATAATTTTTTTGAACACAGTTTGGAACTGGTGTTATAGAACTTGTTGCCTCTTCTGGTGGAGCCGAAGTACATTCACCGTTCTGTGTCTTCCCAGCCTAATTGTTGCTTTATTTCTCTGGTTTTCCCTTCAAGAATGGATATATATTTGGTTGGGTTTTATGTCCCACATCAGTTTTTTAGAACATGAACTGGCCCCTATCTTTCAAAGCAGAGCAGGAAGTGAGACAGCTGATGCTGACACACTCTGCCAAGCAGCATATCAGCCTACTCGTCTTCATAGATCAATCTTGGTAAATTATCAAAGGGAAGGTTGACCTTGAGGAAGACCAGCTATTCTACAAGCCAAGGGAGAAGGCATGAGCTGTGAGAGGTGTTTACGTTGCTCATCTGGGAAAATACCAATTCACTCTGCACACTCATTAAAGGGCAGGAGAGGAGCTTCTAGGCTACAATAGAGAGGTCTGGTAGACTGTCTCCTTCATGGCCCAGTAAGCCAAGAGATCAGAATCAGGCACTCATAGAGCTGTGCAAGTTAGAGCTAGATGCAGCGGCAAGGCATGAGGGGTGAGAAGGGGCGAGTTGGTGCTGGGGTGTGATCACTGGGCCTGGATGGGAAGGGTGCGTTTGTGTGAATCTGGCATAGTTCTGATGAACTGCTGGGGTGATCTGATGTCGAGATTGCATTAATATCCATGTGGCTAGCGGGGTTGGGGGTGGCTGCAATACAGTTAGAAGTAGGAAAACTGTTTCGGGTACAGCCTGATGTTGAATCCTTTGTAAAACAGAACTTTAAGAAACTTATTATTAGTAATGCTGTGATTGCACGTTTCCTCTTCCACTTCTGGTATTGTAAATGGCATTTTCGCCTAAAGCATGTGTGACTCAGTGCAATCCTGAGAACACTTTTCAGCAATTGAACAGACCTGAGAAAGATTCTGAATAAAATTTGTTTAGGATTGTTCTCTGAGCTCTTATAATAATCATCCTTTCTCATGAGTAAGGTACTAGTAAAGTTAACAGGACATCCTTCCTAAGAAAGCTACAATTCGAAGTGTGCTTACTGGGAAGTAAGGCTCGTTGAGTGAAGTGCAAGTAATAACCCAGTCTTGTGCATGTTGAGTTGGAAATGTTTGTTTAGGACTGTAAATGTTCACAGTTCCTGAATCTTGTGGGGCCTGATCTAGAAGCTAAGTAGGGTCGGCCTTGGTTAGTAATTGGATGGGAAACCTTCAACAAAAACCAGGGTTGCAGAGGCAGGCAATGGCATACCACCTCTGTTAGTCTCTTGCCATGAAAGCCTCATCAGGGGTCACCATAAGTCAGCTATGACTTGAGGGCACTCTCCACCGCAACTCTACCACTATGTAACAATATTAGTGATGCCTGGCACATTGTGTGTCTAACAGGAAATAAAACCCATTCTCCTGCAAAATCTCTTTAATTACTTAATCACCTGTGAAGAGTGTCTTATTAATTATTTATTGTCTAAATAATGCCAGGGTAGTTTTTGTTCCCATTACACAATGGCAAGCACCAGACATTGGGGGTGGAGGAGAAAGAACAGCTGCTCAATGGAACAATCCATAAAAAGCTATTTAAAGTGGAACAGTCCATAAAAGTTATTTAAGGCTGCCCCACACCTCTCACACAGACTCTGCAGAGCTCCAAATGGCATGCACACACTTTGTCAAGTGCCAGTCAGGACACAGCAGCATTGAGGGCTCCTCAAGAGAAGGTGAGCCCTGGGTAGCCAGCCCTGAACCAGAAACCAGCAAGCAGACTGACAAACTGCAGGCTCATCAGGACCAACATCCCCAGTCCGTATATGTATCTTAGAACATATGTCAAGAATTAGAAATAGGACTATGGAAGCTCCCCTGGTTGATCACTTTTTAAATTGTCACCAAAAAGAAACAGAATTTCAATTTACAGTTTTATGTGGTTTCAAAGAGACCTCCTGCTAAAACACAATGGGATCTGCTGCAGAAAGAGGCTTTTTGGACCTACACATTAGAGAGTTTACACCCTTATGGTCTTAATAATGAATTAAATTTAACATGTTTTCTGTAAGGATTTTTTAAACATGTACTTTATGACCACTAATAACAACAACAACAACAACAACAACATTCGATTTATATACCACCCTTCGGGACAACTTAATGCCCACTCAGATTGGTTTACAAAGTATGTTATTATCCCCACAACAAAACACCCTGTGAGGTGGGTAGGGCTGAGAGAGCTCCAGAGAGCCATGACTAGCCCAAGGTAACGCAGCTGGCTTCAAGTGGAGGAGTGAGGAATCAAACCCGGCTCTCCAGATTAGAGTCCCACGCTCTTAACCACTACACCAAACTCTCCAATGTGTATTTGGGTCCTGTGTCTTTAATTTGATTGCTGTGAGCTGCTGCATGTTATTTAAATTGATTCACGTGGGGAGCGGCATTATTTAAATTGACTCTTGTGGGGAGTGGCGATGTTTGTGGTGTGCAGAGAATAGCACGTGAGATTTGTTTTCCTGTGATTTTGGTGAGTTATTCAATGTAATTCTTCTAGGTAATTCAAAGAGACAGCTGGTGCATGTAAATATTTTTATTCAAACATTTTTTTATTTATATACCTCATGTCTGGCAGACCAAATGCGTGGCCCCCTGATGAAGTGATTATATGAAACAAGATAGATTGTTCAGCCAACCCCTTGTTGGACAGAGGGAGGGGGTCTTTTTCCTTCCCCCATCTTCACAGCTCCACTGAAAAAGTAAAAAGAAAAGCAGGTTACATATTTGGAAATACATTGAAGAGTTACCTTCACCAGTGGGGTTCCTACCGGAGCATCCCTTTTCCATGCACTTATTTGGAAGAAAAAGAAAAACTATATAATTTCTGATAGACTGAGCTCTTACAGTATTTTTGGACTGAGTTCACAAGTTACAGGTGGCTATTGTTTGTATGATTTGGTAACTGAATGTACTTGTTGACAGAGATATGTCTTTCATTATTGGAATGTGAATTGACTTTTGTCATAACTTTTAAATATTTATTAGTATTTATTAGAACACTAAGTCACCTTGCACTTTCAAATGATATCAAAATGGAATGCTTTATATGGTTTATTGATTCCAGTGGTGTGGTTCATCCATTGAGTGTATATTGAGGTTTCTTGACCGGGGGGGCGGGTCTCTTTTGTTTTTGTCACACCCTTGGAGTGCCAGAGATGGAAGCAAGCCCAGCCCTCAGGTATCTAACTATAAAACGCAGCCAAGGAAGACCATGAGGCATGGAAGCAACAAGTTGCCACCTCTCAGACTCTTGCATTGGATTCTGCTTTGTTTCCTGAGACTCCTTGGACTGGCCCTGACTCTGCCTTTATCTAGCCCTGGAATTTGCCTACAGATGACTCTCAGACCTTCTGGCCTTGCATTTGGAATGCTCCTTGGAACAGGCTACTACAGACATTTGGCCTAGGACTGGACCTTGATTACACTGTTGGAATTGGCCCCTTGCCTGAGCCCTCCATGCTCTGGAAATGCAGCCCATGCCACCCTGGCCTGGCACCCAACAGTTTGCTTCCACCCCAAACCTCCATGACATGGAAATGGTAGCAGCTACCTTGGGGAGCCTCACAGCACTACAAGCTCAGGTGCAACTCACTCACACACCAGATGCATTGCAACAGCAGCTTGCCACTCTCCGTACCGCACCTGCTGCACCTCAGTCTGTCAGGTGCCCAGTCAACCCCCCAGACAGGTTAGAGGGCAATGTGGAGGAATTCCCAGCCTTCCTTGCCCAGTGTCAGCTCTGCATAGAAATCCAGGCCAGAGATTTCCTCACAGACAAGGTGAAGGTTTGCTTTATTCTAAGTCTCTTAAAGGGGCAGGTGGCCAAATAGGCCACACCTTTCTTGCTCTCCAAGTCTACAATGCTGGAAAACTTCCCAAACTGTGTCCCCCACATTACCGCTACTTTTGCAAACCCCCTGAAAGCTGAAAAGGCCAACCAGATAATATGTGCCATAAAACAGGGGAAGGGCACCATACTCAGTACACCACTGAATTCCAACGATTGGCCCAGGGTTTGGACTAGAATGAGGCAGCCCTTATACACCGGTATGTGGAAGGGTTATCAAACAATGTCTTAGATGAGGTTGCTCAGGTACAATGCCTATGGATCTACAGGTTCTGATTAGAGATGGGCACGAACCACATTATGAACTTCAAAAACCCACGAAATTGACGATTGTGCGATTGCGATCCAGCAGTTCGTGATTGTTGACGGCAAACGAACCAGCGTTCGGAAGAAGCCTGGTTCAGTGCATTTGGCCGTGGTTCGGGAAGCTTCTATGTTGGTATGTAATAGTTAGAGCAAATAGAGCTATAGGTTTAATTATTTGATCCTCCCATTCTGTCTTGTATATTCTAATGTGACTGTGCACCTTAATAAATAACTATATTATATTTGTGTGTGGGTGTGTGACTTGGGTTCTCAAAACTCAAGGACTTTGCTGAACCCATTTTTTGCCTGTCTCATGAACCACCTACCAGATAACTATTGTCTGCTGTGAACTCTGCCTGCAACCACACCTTTGCAAGGTAGACTTTGCTACTATAGCTCCCTTATAGGCTTGGAGTGGTGTCCCTCCCTTCCTAAGCTTTGGGGACCCTGAGGGACTGGTGGCAGTAATTGAGGGCATTTGAGGGACTTTCCTTCTCTTGCCAATTTGATAACTGCATTTAGCCCGGCTTGTAGAACTCTGCTGGCTGGATTGAGGCACCAGAGACCTGTAGCCATGACAGGTGGTATATAAACTGAATGTTATTATGTTAATGTTATTATTAAGCCTGGAGATACATTTCTATGCTGCCCCTTTGCATCCTCCTAACAGTACACATCAGTTTTCTTAGAGCGGAACTACAAGTGACAAAAGGCACAGATTGGACACTTGTCAGCTTCCCTCAAGTTTTGATGGGAAATGTAGGCATCCTAGTCTTGCAGCTTGGCTCTCCGACTGCTGTCCAATGGACTTTTCAACTGTCACTTGTCCAACATTCCACCAAACTGCCTACATTTCCCATCAAAATTTGAGAGAAGCTGGCAAGTGTCCAATCTGTGCCTTTTGTCACTTGTAGTTCCGCTCTTACTGAGACAAACAGCAGCTGCCTGGAGCTGTTTCAGGTTAGGAAAATGGGGGGGAGGGGCAAGGTTTAAGACCCCTCTCCCATCCCCAACCACCTTGGTCCTAATACAGATCAGAAGCCTGTATGCCTGACAATGAAGTTTGGAAATAGAAGGGGAGTTTCAGAAACCCTCACATCTAAATAAACGTGTGTAGAATTGGACAGAACATACCACTTTTGTCAAGTTACTGTCATTCATACTTTTCTATAACATTGAACTTCTCAAAATAAGGGGGAAATACACACCAATACAGCGTGGGGGTGTTTCCCACTTTCCATCTTCACATGATATTTCTTCTGGCCCTTCAAGCAGGAAATGTTCCTTACATGTAAATCGCATCTTTTCTCCATTTTCATAGTTTCTCACCTCAATTATTTCAGCGGCATTTGGAACGTGAGGTGGAGGCGGGCAGAGTTCTTTAACAAAAATATCTTTCCATTAGAAATTAATGAGTCAAAATAACATGAGACATCTTGGAATCTCTTATTTTGGAAACTACTATCATGGACCTTTTCTTAAAGGTCTTTAATCGTTTCCTCTTAGACAAATTCAACACTGTGACCACTTAATTGCTTTAGTGAAAATATAAGGACCCACCAAGAACCCCCCTCACCCCAGTTCTCTGACTCACCTTAAATAGCTTGCCATTTCCCACCCCATGGGTTATGCGTGTATGGGTTGCGCAGTATGGATCGCTGCACTGAGATATTATTTACTGTACCTGAGATTTTGAATATATTTTTATCTTACTAATTTAATACATGTTGTTATCCACTTCGAGACTGCTTGGACTATACATTTATATTAATAGTAATAATAACAGTAACAGCAATGAAACAGGCTGTGTTTCATGCACTTTATGAAGAGAGGCAAACTCAGATTTGCCCTTGAGCCTCTCAGAGCTTCCTCTCTTACCTCACTCTTTTCTTCTTCCTCCCAACTCCTGGCCTTTCAACCCACCTGTGAGAGTGGCAACACAATGTGAGAACCACCAATGTGGTGAACCACTGCTGGCCTTTTTTCTTTCTTTAAATCCCACCCTTCCTCCAGTTTGGCATTCTAGGCAGAACGAGAACCAGTCAGGTTTCCGTGCTTTTGGGGCTGCAGCCAAAGCAAGGCATCCTAGCCACAAGTTCCTGCTTGCAACTTTAATGTGAATTTGCAGTCATATCATTCACTCCAGATTTCTATGACTTGGGCCACAGGTGATAAAGAAGCCAGGTGTGCAGTCTAATCTGGGATTTCTTGCCTTTGAACCCTGGGCTGGAGCTCTCAATCTACTTTCTCCATATCACTCTATGCTCCATTTTGAGGCTGAGCAAAATCAAAGCAGTTGGCTGCTTTGGTGCCAAGAGAAATCCAGTGGTGATGGTGTCACAAGCTACTGCTTCTTTCCATGTGCTTATCGGATGCTTTCAATATCATGTCAGCAATGGTGAACCTATGGCACACAGCTGGCATGGAGAGCCCTCTCTGTGGGCACGCAAGCCAAGTTGCCGGAGCGCTAGTTCCAGGGCTCATTTGGAGGGGGAATGCCTGGAACGGCATTCTGAGCAGAGATCACATGGGTTTTGGCCCTGCCCACGTGATTCCTTTTCCTCAAGGCTGCCTCCCTGCTGCCCGTCTCTTTAGCAGCAGGAAGCAGAGGCAGCAGCCAGGCTGCTGGGGCTAGCTTTCTAAAAAAGAGTAAGCTGCTTTGATTTAACTTGCTTTACTTTCAGTCGTGGCTCTTGAGTGAGAGAGAGAGAGAGAGAGAGAGAGAGAGAGAGAGAGAGAGAGAGAGAGAGAGAGTGCTTGCAAGCAGGGCTGCTGGTCTAAAGAAGGGCAAACTGCTTTGATTTAACTTGCTTTACTTTCAGTCATGGCACGAATCAAAAAAATTTAACGAACCAGCGGATCATGGTTCGGTGCAGACGACGATCCTGAATTCGCGAACCGCAACTAACATCTCCTGTTGCTGAACCGGTTCGTGGTTCGTGGTTCGTGGAGGCCAAAGTGGAGTGCGTCAGTATTCCCAGCGATACAGGAACGGTGGGTGATGCTGGTGGCTTCCGGGCCTGGTGGGCATGGGGAGGAGGTGGGGGGTCTGGCCGCTCACCAGCAGCACCCCCCATGTGCCTGCCTGCCAGGCCAAACTGGAGCGCGCTGGTATTCCCAGCGATAAAGGAACGGTGGGTTTTGGCGGCGGCCACCAGGCCTGGCAGGCACGGGGAGACAGCAATGAGCCGCCTCCCCTCAGGGGGTGGGGGGTCTGGCTGCTTGCTGGTGGCACCCCCCATGTGCCCGCCCGCCAGGCCAAAGAAGATCATGCTGGTATTCCCTGCAATGGCAGGAATGTGGGTGATGACAGCGGCCACTGGGCCTGGTGGGCACGGGGAGGAGGCGTTGAGCCGCCTCCCCTCAGGGGGCGGGGAGTCTGGCCGCTCGCCGGTGGCACCCCCCATGTGCCTGCCTGCCAGGCCAAAGAAGAGTGTGCTGGTATTCCCAGCGATAAAGGAACGGTGGGTGATGGCGGCGGCTGCCGGGCCTGGCGGGCACAGGGAAATGGTGATGAACCACGTCCCCTCAGGGGGTGGGGGCATCTGGCCGCTCGCTGGCGGCACCCCCCATGTGCCTGCCTGCTAGGCTGAAAAGGAGCATGCTGGTATTCCCGGTGCAGGCCAGAAGGTGTGTACTGGGGCAGCCGCCGGGCCTGGCGGGCATGGGGAGGCAGCGTCGAGCCGCCTCCCCTCAGGGGGTGGGGGTTCTAGCTGCTCACCGGCAGCACCCCCCATGTGCCCACCCACCAGGCCAAAGAAGAGCACGTTGCTATTCCCAGAGTAGGTGGGAGAGGACCTGTCATCATGAGGAGGGGGAGGGGGAATATCCCCCAGCATCTGCAGGTCCTCACCCGAGGGTCCCACCGAGGAACAGTGTGGCGGAGGCAGCCAACTGTACACACCTTCCTGCCTTGCCGGAAAAGATGGGAGGGAGAGGATATGTCATCATGAGGGGGAGGGGGAATATCCCCCAGCCACCGTGGGTCCTCACCCAAGTGTCTCACCGAGGAACAGTGTGGTGGAGGCAGCCAACAGTACACACTTTCCTGCCTTGCTGTAAAAGATGGAAGGGAGAGGACATGTCATCATGAGGAGGGGGAGGGAGACTATCCCCCAGCCACCATGGGTCCTCACTCGAGGGTCCCACTGAGGAACAGTGTGGCAGAGGCAGCCAACAGTACCCACTTTCCTGCCTTGCCGGAAAGGATGGGAGGGAGAGGACCTGTCATGTGGGAGGTAAGTGGGAAGATCCCACCCCCAACCTCCAGGCCAAAGAAGAACGCGCTGGTATTCCCAGTGCGGAGGGGCCGGGACACTCTATCTATCTCTACATACAGTTCTCCAACCATATACCATTCTCTAACATTCATTCTCTAATGTTTGTGCATACATTCTAGTGTCCTTTGCTTTATACTGATACATTCTGTACTGTTTGTCTCTTTCTTTGTTTTTGATTTTCAGTCCTTTTCTCCATAGACGTGGCGTGTTCTGTTCGATTCTATATCTCGTTGATGCGTTCGCATTCTATTTCTACTTCTAGAACAGTTGACATCTGTGTGCCCCTTTCAATCTGTTTCTCTGTTTTTCCCTCTCACTGTCTGTTTGCAACTTTCGATCTCTCTCTGTCTCTTCGTATGTGATTCCACCACTGTTTTCAGAATCTCTCTATTTCTATGTATATATCTGTCCTTTATTATTTCTTTCCATCTCTAGCTGTCTTTTTTTCTCTTTCAACAACTACGTTGTTTTCTATTTTCCTTTCTCTATCATCATCCATCTGTAGGCTTGTGTGTCCATCTTTTTCCAATGGTTTTGTTGTTGTTTTTCAATACATCTTTCTATCTGTCTCTCTGTCTTGTTCTGTCCGACATGAGGAGGGGGAGGGGGAAGATCCCCCCAGCAGCTACGGCTCCTCAACTGAGGATCCCACTGAGGAGTAATACAGTGGCAGCCGACAGTACCCACCTTCCTGCCTTGACAGAAAGGACAGGAGTTGCAGGACACATTCCCATCCAGCTGAAAGCGGTCCCGTCAGTCTCGTTGATGGGTGCCACCACATTGTCAACCGACTATATCCGTACACAATACAATCAGCTGGGCGAGCGCAACCAAGCTGTGTAACCAAGGAGGGAGCAGTAACAGGATAGTACCTCATGAAGCAGGGGCTGACCTGATCCGCCATCCTGCCTTTGCGGAAAGTAGGGGATGGGCAGGAGAGGAGGCATTGCTTGGATGGGTCAGAGTGGTTCCTGAGAAGGGGAGATGGAAATGGGACAGCGGCAGCAGCAGCTGACAGCGGCCACCTTCCTGCCTTTGCAGGAAGGACATCAGTCGAGTGACCCATTCCCCCTGCTCAGAGGGCTCTGCGTTTGCAATGGATGGGGGCACCGTGTGGCTGAAATATATGTGAAACAGTTCCTTAGCTGCTGCGCAAGTGCCCAAAGGAAGCTGCCATCAGTAGCATCACCCACTGTCCTGCCTTGCCGGAAAGGATGGGAGGGAGAGGACCTGTCATGTGAGGGGTAATTGGGAAGATCCCCCCACAACCGCCAGGCCAAAGAGGAGCACGCTGGTGTACCCCCCCCACAGCCCCACACTGACTTCACATCAGAGAATCACCCAAAACACAATTGCTGTCAAAAACAGTGAAGTGAGTTGTGTTATTTTTGTGTAGTATCATAGAATCATAGAGCTGGAAGGGGCCATACAGACCATCTAGTCCAACCCCCTGCCCAGTGCAGGATCAGCCTAAAGCATCTCTGACAAGTATTCATCCAGCCTCCTCTTGAAAACTGCCAGTGAGGGGGAGCTTACCACCTCCCTAGGCAGCTGATTCCACTTTTGAACTACTCTGACTGTGAAAAAGTTTTTCCTAATATCCAGCTTTGTGCATGTAATTTAAGCCCATTGCTTCGGGTCCTACCCTCTGCTGCCAACTGGAACAGCTCCTTGCCCTCCTCCAAATGATAGCCTTTCAAATATTTAAAGAGAGCAATCATGTCCCCCCTCAACCTCCTCTTCTCCAAACTAAACATTCCCAAGTCCCTCAGCCTTTCCTCGTAGGGCTCAGTCTCCAGACCCCTGATCATTCTCGTCGCTCTCCTCTGCACCCTCTCGATTTTGTCCACATCCGTTTTGAAGTGAGGCCTCCAGAACTGCACACAATACTCCAGGTGCGGCCTGACCAAGGCAGTATAGAGAGGGGCTATGACCTCCTGCGATTTCGACGCTATGGCCCCTTTGATACAACCCAAGATTGAAGTAGCCTTTTTTGCCACTGCATCACACTGACTGCTCATATTTAGTTTACAGTCCACTCTTACCCCAAGATCCCTTTCACATATACTACTACCCAGAAGTGTATCCCCCATCCAGTATTTGTGCTTCCCATTTTTTGGCCCAGATGTAATACTGCGCACTTGTCTTTGTTGAATTGCATCCTATTCACAGCTGCCCACTTCTCCAGAGTATTCAGGTCTTGTTGAATTTTAATTCTATCTTCTTGGGTGTTTGCTACTCCTCCCAATTTGGTATCATCAGCAAATTTAATGAGCAGCCCTTCCACTCCTTCATCCAGATCATTGATAAAAATATTGAAAAGTACCGGTCCCAAAACTGACCCTGCAGCACCCCACTAGACACCTCCCTCCAATCTGATGAAACGCCGTTGACCACCACTCTTTGAGTGCGGTCCTCCAACCAGTTCCCTATCCACTGAACTGTCCACTCCACAGTCTTCCAGTTTGCCCATCAGAATGTCATGGGGGACCTTATCAAAAGCTTTACTGAAATCCAGATAAATCACGTCAACAGAGTTCCCTCGATCCAGTAAGCTGGTCACTAGATCAAAGAAGGAAACCAGGTTGGTCTGGCAAGATCTGTTAGGAACAAAGCCATGCTGACTTCCCCAGATCACTGAGCGGTCCTTCAGATGCTTACAGATTGATCCCTTTAAAATCTGTTCTAATATCTTCCCAGCAACAGAAGTCATACTGACTGGCCTGTAGTTTCCCTGGTCATCCTTCTTCCCTTTCTTAAAGATTGGGACAACATTTGCTCTTCTCCAATCTTGTGGCACATCCCCAGTCCTCCAGGAGGCCTTGAAGATGATGGACAGGGGTTCTGCAAGTTCTCTAGAAAGTTCTTTCAGCACTCTTGGGTGCACCCCATCTGGCCCAGGGGATTTGTATTCATCCAGTGCAGCCAGATGTCTCTCCACAACCTCTCTATCAATGTCAATTAGCCACTCAGGTGACCTGCCACATTTTCTACTATCTCTAGATGTGCCTGAGTTCTTCAGGGAGAAAACAGAGGCAAAAAAGTCATTAAGCCTGTCTGCTTTTTCTCTGTCCTGCATCAGAGTTTCTCCATCTACTCCCAACAGCGGTCCAATTGCCTCTTTTACTTTGCTTTTGCTTCTCACATATCTGTAGAAGTTTTTCTTATTGTAGCTAGCCCTCCTGGCCAGACCCAGCTCGTACTGAGCTTTGGCCTCTCTGATGGCTGATCTGCAGTACCTAGTAACCCTCATATACTCCTCTTTAGAGGTCTGTCCTTCTCTCCATTTCCTGAACATTTCCTTTTTCTCCCTTAGCTTATTCTGGAGCTCTCTGTGTATCCACATTGGTTTCTTGGAGCCCTTACCATGTTTCCGTCTTGCTGGGATAGTGAGGGCTTAAGCTTGCAAAAGCTCATGTTTGAGAAGGGCCCACCCTTCACTCGCTCCTTTCCCTTCCAGCACACTTCCCCATGGAATGACTCTCATCAAGCCTCTGAGTTCATCGAAGTTGGCCCTTCGAAAATCTTACCTACAAGTCTGGCTATGAACTTCCTTGGCCCCCCACAGCAACTGGAATTCAAGGATGACATGGTCACTTCCCCCTAAGGTCCCCACCACCTTCATCTCATCTACCAATTCTTCCCTGTTGGTTAATATCAAGTCTAGTATGGCCGAGCCCCTTGTAGCTTCCTCCACCTTTTGAAAAAGGAAGTTATTGGCCAGGCAGGTCAGGAAATTGCATGATTCATGACGCTTTGCTGAGCCTGTCTCCCAGCACACATC
Organism: Eublepharis macularius; assembly: GCF_028583425.1. Classification (NCBI taxonomy): domain Eukaryota; kingdom Metazoa; phylum Chordata; class Lepidosauria; order Squamata; family Eublepharidae; genus Eublepharis; species Eublepharis macularius. The sequence goes on from NC_072794.1 coordinate 40,924,350, forward strand.
GGGGAAGTTGATTGCTTTCATGCCCTGTTGTGCCCTCCTACTGTGTAACCTAAAGCAGTTAAAGAAATAAAGTGTTTTTGACAGGAATTGTGTTTTGGGTGATTCTTTAATGTGAATTGAGTTGTGTTATTTTTGTGTAAGATACTGCTGGAATGCCCTTTGGTGTGCCCCCCTGCTGTGTAACCTACAGCTGTTCAAGAAATAAAGTGTTTTTGACAGGAATTGTGTTTTTGTGATTCTTTAATGTGAAGTGAGTTTTTATTTTTGTGTAGGGGAATGCTGGGATGCTCTTTGGTGTGCCCCCCTGCTGTGTAACCTACAGCTGTTAAAGAAATAAAATGTTTTGACAGGAATTGTGTTTTTGTAATTCTCTGATGTTAAGTGAGTTGTGTTATTTTTCTGTGTGGGGGACTGCTGGTGTAATGTGTCACAATGCTTTGCCTACTTGTACTTTGAAAGTGAGAAAATATTTTTAAAAAACTTTATTCAGTGTGTGTTTGTCTTTTATTCTTTGTTGTGCAGTTGGTTCCCATCATAGGAAACAATGGGGCTGGCTGGCCAGCCATCTCTGTAGGTGGTGGGGGAATTTGGGGGAGGGTGTCTGTGGTTCAGGTGCTCTTTCACAGGGACAAGCTCGCACTCAGGAGTGTGCCCACCATTGTGGCACCCCTGGGCTGTGCATAATTGCCCTGGGAAAGAGAGTTTAAAAGTTCCCATCACAGGGAACAATGGGAGACGGCTGGCCAGCCTGCTCCTGGGGTAGTTGCCGGTGTGGGAATGTTGGGGAGGGTGTCTTTGGGTCAGTGTGGGGCTGTGGGGGGTGGATTTAAAAGGGGGACTATGCCTGTGGCCATAGATGCCACATTCCGTGGGTTCCTGCTGTGGGAGATTTTCCCATAACAGGAATCAATAGAAAGTGGCTGGCCACAGGACAGGGGAGGTTAGGTTTTGGGGAGGGGTGTGTGGTATTTGGCAGTTTGGGTGCAGGTGGACTGTGGCTGTGGCCATTGTCAGCCCCAATCCCATGTGTTTCTGCAGTGTGGAAGTCTTCCCCACAGTAGAAAGACAAAGTGGTGTGGCAGGAGAACCACCTTTGGGGGGGGCATAAAATGCCCCCCCAAAGTGGGATCTGGTTGAGCCTTGGTGGAGGGTGGGAGGACAGGTAGGGGATGGGCCCCTGAAGGTTGGGGGCATTTTGCATGCAAAATGCCACCCCTAACCAGATAAACCTCTCTTATTTCCCCCATAAGAAATAATGGAGAAAGGGGGGGCTAAGAGCAGCATCTTTGGGAGGCCATAAAATGCCCCCCCACGTGAGATCTGCTTGAGCCTTGGTGGAGGGACAGAGGACAGGCAGGAGGAGGTCCCCTGAAGTTTTGGGGGCATTTTGCATGCAAAATGCCACCCCTAGCCAGACAAGCCATAGGAAATAATGGAGGGGGAGCTAAGAGCAGCATCTTTGGGAGGCCATAAAATGCCCCCCCCCAAGTGGGAACAGCTTGGGCCTTGGTGGAGGTTTGGAGGACAGGTGGGATACGGGCCCCTGAAGAAGAATCGGCTTGCCGTTTCAGTATTCCCTGAATACCAAAACGGTTTCCTGATTCAGTTAAAACCGAATCAGGTTTACTGAAACAGGCAGGCCTTGCCACCCCTAGTCATGACTCGTGAGTGAGTGAGTGAGTGAGTGAGTGAGTGAGTGAGTGAGTGAGTGAGTGAGTGAGTGAGTGAGTGAGTGAGTGAGTGAGTGAGTGAGTGAGTGAGTGAGTGAGTGAGAGAGAGAGAGAGAGAGAGAGAGAGAGAGTTTGAAGCAGGGCTGCTGGTCTAAAGAAGGGCAAACTGCTTTGATTTAACTTGCTTTACTTTCATTCGTGGCTCCTGAGTGAGTGAGAGAGAGAGATGTTAATCAGTTGGGACAACTATATGAGTTGTGTTTTTTAACTAAAAGCTAAGTATTCAAGTTTAATTGCAGTGCTGGCACTTTGAAATAAATAAGTTGGTTTTGTGTTGCAGTTTGGTCACTCGGGCTCAAAAAGGTTCACCATTACTGGCCTATGTGGCATGGCATCTCACCAGCAGCCAAGGTGGGAGTTGCAGAGTTCATAGCTGTAAGAGATCTTTATAATGGAACTTGGCCCACCCACAAAAACTAAGCAGGAAGGCAGTACTGATCTGTTCTGCCCCACTTTGGCCTCTCACAGTCATCCTAGTTAAGAAAGCATCAACTTGTATAGAACATGCAAGACTTTACCTCTGCAGTCTGGCTTGGGTGACCATGTTCCTCTAATACATTTTGTTTTATGCTGGCGGGAATCACAGCTGTAGCTTACAACTTCATTGTAGTTATAGCGGCTTTTCAGGGGGTCAGAGTTTGTATTCTTAGGTATCTTTGGACGTGCACAACCATCTACCAATTCAAATGTTGTTTAAGTAATGTTGTTTGTTAGCAAATAACAATGGAAAGGAATTAAGCAACCTGAAAAAAGTGTTTCTGTTATTTATCTTCATATAAAGTAAAGGTAAAGGTAGTCCCCTGCGCAAGCATTGAGTCATTACTGACCCACGAGGGGGGGTGGGGATGTCGCATCACGATGTCTTCTTGGTGGACTTTTTATGGGGTGGTTTGCCATTGCCTTCCCCAGTCATGTACACTTTACCCCCAGGAAACTGGGTACTCATTTTACCGACCTCGGAAGAACGGAAGGCTGAGTCAACCTTGAGCCGGCTACTTGAACCTGGCTTCTGCTAGGATCGAACTCAGGTTGTGAGCAGAGCTTGGAGAGCAGTACTGTGCTTACCATTCTGTGCCACAGGGCTCTTCTATCTTCATATAGACTGTTTAATTTTTAAACTCCATTACAGATAAATTGCAATTAACTTTTACAACACTCCTGGCTATTATTCACATTTCACAGAAGGAACATTGAGGTCAAGGTGCCACTTGCTCACAGCTCCATTAGCATGTCAATGGCAGGGACAAGCTACAAACCGAGGTCAGGTCTTTCTGCTTCATCTCTGTTTATGCTAATGCAATAAGTAATGATAGGACCAATAAAGCACCTACATATCATTTAGCTGGCTTGTTTCTTATGTTGTGGCTTACCAGCACATGAAGGTAAGTCCCACTTTCCATGGAGACACTTGGCTGGGTTGGTCCCAACAACAGCAAAGGCTTCATCACATTCATATCTCACTGTGTCACCATGGAAATATCGGTTTTTGTTTCTGCTGACAGCATGTCCATTTTGAATAGGAGGAAGTGGCCCACAGATTCTTTTCTCCACTAGAGAAAATCACATAAAGGAGTGTGAATGAACTTGAGTAGGCCCAGATTCTTCCACTCATAAAATTAGTAGTTTTACTCTTAAGGGAGCAGAACATTCCATTTAATTCTCAAAAGCAACACCGTCCATCATTTCTCTATCAATGTGCCAATTCCCCCATGTCAAGCATCTCCTGTATGTTTGATAAAGCATTTTTCAGGCCAGTGTGATCGCCATAGGGAATAGCAGCCATTTGGCAGTTGTGAGTTCCCATGGGAACTTATTTCAGAACTTATTTCATGATTTAGATCATGACCATGGCATGGTGGGAGGAGGTCTACAATGTGACACTCCCCAACTGTGGCAATAGCCGCCTGTCTGGGGGCCAGTGTTTGCCTCCCCGAAGGAGGGGGAGGCAGCCAGGCTTTCTTGGGCATCTGGGAACACTGTAGGGGGACAAAGGCAGTGGCCTTATTAGGCTCCTCCGCCCCCAGCAGCCTCTTGTGCCTCGTGATGGGTGGAGAGAAGACTGCACAGAAGCACCACAAAGCACCACCGCATGGCATATAACTCCTGAGATGGTTTCAGGTCGGAAAAATAGCTTGGGTGGAGGGCAGGAGCCCCTCCCCCATGCTGCAGTCCTCATCTGAATCAGGCCACGGTGGGGCTTCTGGTTTGATTTCCCACAGGAAACTCACTGCTAGCATCCCTCTGAAAGTTCCTCTGGTGATCCTGTGGTATACGTAACATGTAGTCTGGGCCTCAGTCACTTACACACAGATTGTTTGCACTGGGTTGGATGTTATTGGGAAGCAGTTTTTTCCTCCCACTTCCCCACAGCTTTGTGGTGCTTCTGCGTCCCTCAAATTTTCCACACCTTTCCTGAAGTCTTTCCAAACGTGCTTAGCTTTGATGCTTTGGAAAATATTCCCAAAGAGGCACGGTGGCACCCATGTGGGCTGATGAGTCCAGATCTTCCCAGGCCCAGACACATCAGCACCATATGTTCTGTCCCTATAACATGTAATTGGGTGGTCTTTAAAAAAACCTCCCGGTGTCAGTGGCTGGAATGGCCACCTAGGAGGCTGCTAAAACTGATCTGCTTCTATTTTTAAATAGCCACATAAACTCAGAAGTGGAGCTGAACATCTACAGTTTTAAAGGTCAATACATTTTCAAGGAATGTTCCCAGATTTGTTGACAATTCTACTTGTATTTCAAAAGTCACTTCTAAAAAAGGTTCTGCACACTTGTACAAAACTGTGGTCATCCTTCCTTCAGATCAATTTAATATATTGTGTTAGAAATAGAGCCATTAGAATTGACACCTGTTTTTGCATCAGTTGTACATAAATGGCCTACAAATTCTATAAAAATGGCATTCAGGAATACAGGAAACTAGCAGCAAAGCCCGTTGTAGGGAAAAAATACAACAGGATCTAGAAACGGGAGGGCGGGCAGGCAGGCATTCACTCCTCCTCCATCACTGATTCCAGCTGGTGAAGGAGGGGGTGGCATTGTCATCTGCTCCACACCTGATCTGCCTGATCTTGGCCTTGTGAAGGGGTGGTGGGATTTGCTACCTGCTCCATACATGATACATGCCAGGTAAAGGGGGGGCATTACCTCTTGTTTTGTGCCTGACTATGGCTGGGTGAAGGAGTGCAGGCATTGCCTCCTGCTCCAATCCTGATCTGAGGTGGGTAAAGGGGGGTGGGCATTGCCACCAGGTCCCCGCTGGGTGAAGAGAGGAACAGGCATGGCCTCCTGCTCCATGCCTGATCCTGACAGGTGAAAGTGGGTGGCAGGCTTTACTACCTGCTCTGCTCCTGATGCCAGTTGGGTGAAGGAGGTGTGGGCATTGCCACCTGCTCTGCTTCTGATTCCAGCAGGTTGAAAGGGGGGCAGACATTGCTACATGCTTGGCTCCTGACTCCAGCAGGGTGAAGACAGGGTGGACATTACCGCCTGCTCAGTGGCTTATTCCAGTAGGTTGAAGAGGGTGGGCATTGCCACCTGCTCCTTATCCCAGCTGGGTGAAGGGAAGAAGGGCATTGCTTCCTGCTCTGTGCCTGATCCCAGTCAAGTGAAGGCGCAAGGTGGGCATTGCCACCTGCTCCACTCCTGATCCCAAATGGGTGATGGTGGGGGTGAGCATTGCCACCTGCTCCACCAATACCAGCCGGGTTAAGGCAGGGGAGGGCATTGCCACCTACTCCACCCCTAATACCAGCTGGGTTAAAATGGGGGGTGGGCATTGCCATCTGCTCCACTCCTATTACCAGCTGAGTTAAGGTGGGGGTGGCATTGCCAACTGCTCCACTCCTGATCCCAAGTGGTTCAAAGGGGGAGGGGCATTGCCACTTGCTCCACTGTTGATACAAACTGGGTTAAGGCAGGGGTTAGGCATTGCCACCTGCTCCGCTCCTAATACCAACTGGGTTAAGTTGGGGGGGAGGGCATTGCCACCTGCTCCACTCCTAATACCAGCTGGGTGAAAGCGGAAGGTGGGCATTGCCATCTGCTTCAATCCTACTCCCTGCCTGGGCTTCCAACCATGGCACGTTTTCTGGAGGGACATGGTGCCTTGCCTAGGCTTCCCTCCAAGGCAGCGCCCTATGGTGGTGCACCAGGGTATAAAGTGAGTTGTCTGAAATACTCTTACTCAATTAGACAGTAAGATTTGCCAAACAATATAGATGGGGGGAATGGTCATCCCAACCATGCACAAAAATGAAAAATCAAAAATACATATTCACACATTCAAATTCCACACAGTGTTTTGATGGCAAAATTTGACCTCAACATTCACTTTCAGTGATGAAGAAGATTCTCAGAATATTCATCATCAAAATTTGCAGATGAGAATTTTGAGGAGATTTTTTTTTAAGATAAGTTCATTTCAGCTTCACTTAGAATAACTTCCAAATGGAACTCAGCCTCACAATGGGACTTGGACTGCCTTGATTTATCACTGGAAATGATGTGTAAATTATCTGCAAATCCTACTGCAGTTATAGATGCAGTAACACAATCTAAATTTGGTTGCTGTACTTATTTTAAAGAACTGAGATTGTAGTGCAATCCACTTAAGTATACTTGATTTGATGTCACTGCGAAAACAAGTCTATACACACTATTTCAAATGTTATGCCTTGCTGTAGAATCGTTCTAGTACTTTTATTTTTGAATTTTATGTAACAGATGTTTTTTAAAACATATACTGAGAAGTACCAGTAGAAAATATTTTCATTGTCTCTGTAGCAGAGGGAGAGGGAGAGTTAAACAAAGCTGAAGTACATGGTTTTTCCCATGAACGCATTTCTCTGGAAGGCACAGCTTACCTGTGCAATGGCAAAGATGTCCATTGTCCATCGACACACTCTATCTTCTTGGATCCAGTCATTGCAAATCTGAGGTTACACTCATATTCCACCTGCTGACCATGTGGATATTCTTCTTGAAAATCAGTAATAATTCTGCCATCTGTAATGTTGCTAGGTGGCTGACAAGAGTTGACTTCTCCTGGAAAATTTTATTCCAATTCTGGAATTTATTCCAATTCTCCTAAGAAAATTTTATTCCAATTCTGAACTTGTTTATCCAAGACAAGTCCTAACATAACATTTTTCCAAGAGGGCATGCTTAGGATCACTGTGCATGGATCAATTTTCACAATCACCTCAAACGTTGCTACTGACTGCACTGAGATCCAGTCAAGAAGGAGGGTGGAGTTTGTTTGGGAAAGGCTTGAATTACTGGCACCATCTGCATTGCTCCTAGCTTCAAACAATGACAGGGAAGAAGCCCTGGAGAAGCAGTTACTCTTAAACTCGCAGATAAACCCCAAGTGGCAATCTACCTCCATATGCATTTAAATACTTGCTGAGCTCATCGTCTGTATCATCCTTTCAGGAGAACTTTATCACATATTGTAAGAAACCTGGGGAAATATTATAGGGAGAGAATTTTCCTACACACTGGGTAGGATGAGACAGGCAAATGGCTTACCATTTTGCTAGCTTGCTAAATGGTTAAATGCATATCATGATAACTTTGTAAATGTAATATTTGTAAATTCCAAAATGTTTCCCCACACACACACACACACACACACACACCCAAAGTTTCACAAAATCATTCATAAATGTCTGTAGCCTTTCTGAATTAAGCCTGGAAAATTTCACTCAGTGCTAATTTGAGAATTTGTGTATAAAGTGCTTTGAACTGGCAGCCAACTTATGGCAACCCCAAAGGATTTTCAAAGCAACACATGAACAGAGGTGGTCTGCCATTGCCTGCCTCTGTGTAGCGACCCTAGACATCCTTGGTGATCCCCCATCCAATTACTAACCAAGGCCAACCCTGTTTAGCTTCTAAGATCTGATGAGACTGGCTAGCCTGGGCTCTCCAGACCTGGGAAAACTAGAGAATACCTAAACATATTCCAGAATGACTGAACACATCATCAGACTCAAAAAATATTTGTGGTGAACAGATTTCTTTGTATGGCAAAATACCATGATATAGACAAAACCAATTTTAAGCATACCAAGTACATTCATATCTGCTAAAGAACCTGTAAAAATGCCTACCTTTACAGATAGGAGGCGGTGGAGACCATCCAAAATGATAACACTGAGTAGAGAGAGGACCAACTCTTTTGTGTCCTAAGTGACAGCTAAACCGCACTACATCACTATACAGGTACAGGACCTTTTTTGGCTGAATGGTCCCATTGTCCAGAATGAGACCTTCACACTGTATTGCTAAAGAAAATATTGGGGGAGAGACATTAATACAGCTAAGGGAAAGTTATATACATTCAGATGCATGAATTTAACAAATTACTTAATAAAGGAATACATATCATAGCAGATCACTCACTTCTTGTATGAGTTTCTTTTCTTCCCACTTACATAATTTAGAATAACAAATATATGTACCAACATTTCAGCTGTCTGCATTACCCTTCCAACTGTGTTTAAAATAAGCTGTTGTCCTCTATTTTTAAGCAATCATTAAACAGCCATTCATTTAAACCAGTTTGGTGTATCGTTTAAGAGTGTGGGACTCTAATCCGGAGAGCTGGGTTTGATTCCCTACTCCTCCACATGAAGCCAGCTGGGTGACCTTAGGTTAGACACAGTTTTCTGGAGCTCTCTCAGCCCCACCCACCTCACAAGGTGTTTTGTTGTGGGGATAATAATAGCATACTTTGTAAACTGCTCTGAGTGGGCATTAAGTTGTCCTGAAGGGCGGTATATAAATCTAATGTTGTTGTTGTTGTTAAACAAAATATTCTATTCCCTTCTAGGGGTGTGCAGGGCCAGGGTGATTCGGATTTCCCAATTCATAATACCCGAATTGGGAAAAAGATTTGGAATAAAGAGAACTCAACTTGGAAAGATTCGGGTTTGCTTCGTAAAGATTCGGCCGTTGTTTTCAATGAGGAACATTCTCCCAGCTTCCCGGGAGCCTGGGGGGGGGTGCATTTTCTTTACAAAGCAAACCAAACTTGGTGGGGACCTTCTCCTAACTCTCCTTTAACGACCCCCCAAGTTTCAGAATGATTGGACTTTGGGGGGCCATGTTATGTCCCCCCAAAAGGTGCCCCCATCCTCCTCCACTCTCCATTATTCCCTATTGGGAAAAACAAGGGGGCTTTCTAGGTGGCTTGGGGTGGCATTTTGCAAGCAAAATGCACCCAATTTTCAGGGGACCTGCGTCTGCCTCTCCTCCCAACCTACTCCCAAGTTTCAGGGAGAACCTTCTTTGGGAGGGGGGGCATTGTATGGCCTCCCAAAGAAGGTGCCCCTATCCTCCTCCATTCTCCACTATTCCCTATGGGGCAAAACAAAGGAGCTTTAGGTGCCTTGAAGTGGCATTTTGCAAGCAAAATGCACCCAATGTTCAGGGGATCTGCTCCTACCTGTCCTACTACCATGCCCTCCCCAAGTTTTAGGGAGATAGGACTTTGGGGGGCCATGTTATGGTCCCCCCAAAGTGGATCTCCCACCACACCATTTTATTTCTACTGTGGGGAAGACACTCACACAGCAGAAATTCATGTATTGTGGCTGCCAATGGCTGCAGCCACAGCATGGCTACACTACACACACCCCAAGCAGCCCCTCAGAACCAAACTCCCCCTCCCACAAAAAACTAACCACCCCTGCAGTAACTGCCCAGCCACTCTCTATTGGTTCCTGTTGTGGAAATATCCAGACTCCCACAGCAGGAACCCATGGAATGTGACCTGGCCACAGGCATAATCCCCCTTTCAATCTACCCCCCAAGGAGCCCCACAAACCCAAAGTCATGCACCCCCAAGTCTCCCCCCCCCAGAGCAGGCTGGCCAGCCACTCCCCATTGTTCCCTATGATGGGAACTTTTAAACTCTCTTTCCCAGGGCAATTATGCACAGGTCAGGGGTGCCACAGTGGAGGGCACACTCCTGAGTGCAAGCTCGTCCCTGGGAAAGCACACCTGAACCACAAACACGCACCCCCCCAAGTTCCCCACCACCCCCAGAGCGGGCTGGTCAGCCACTCCCCATTGTTTCCTATGATGGGAACCAACACCAGGGAATAATACACAAACATACATTGAATCAAGTTCAAAAAACTTTATTTTTTTGCTTTCAGTTACAGCATTAAAGGCACATGACACTAGTGTCACATCACAACAATCTCCTAGGCAGTGGCACCACAGCTATCCTCACATCAGAGAATCACCAACACACACACAATCACTTGCAAAAAGTTTTTTTTCTTGGCTTTAAGTTACACAGCATGGAAGGCACATCACAACATATCACAACAGTCTCCTAGGCAGTGGCACCACAGCTATCCTCACATCAGAGAAACACACAACACGCACATAATCACTTGCAAAAAGTTTTTATTTCTTGGCTTTAAGTTACGCAGCATGGAAAGCACATCACAACATATCACAACAGTCTCCTAGGGCAGTACTACCACCAGTATCCTCACATCAGAGAATAAAACACACACAGAGAGAAGTACTTGGAAAAACACTTTATTTCTTGGAGTTCCTGGGCTGAGGGTGGGAGACAGCATACAACAGTAGCAGCACAACATTTACAACTCTCGCCCCATATAACTATAGTGACTCCAAGGAAGCCAAACCACAGTATCACACTTCCATTTTACCCAAATGAAACTGAACTGGGAGAAACTCTTGCAACTTAGTCCAGCAGAACCATTGTCATTTCCTGCAGCTGGGTTCTCAGTTCAGCCAGTGGGAAAACACCACAGAGCAGAACAGTACCTAGCCACAAGCACAACACAATGGCATTTGTGGAGCACAGTTGCAGAAGTCCCTCCCCCCCCCCCGCTGCCAGCTTCAGGCTGAACTGGAAAACACCTGTGAGTTAGTGTTGGGATGCAGCCTTCATCATCAGCCGGCAGTGGCCCCCACCCACATCCCTACCTGCCCTACTCCTCCCCCACCCCTTCAACATCAACATTTTTAAACTTTAAACTGCAAACAACATTAAAAAACATTCTCCCTCAGCATTGCACCAAAGCTAAGTTTGGCAGCTCTGAGTTTCTTGCTGGGAGTCCCTAACCTAACCAGTCCCTATCTAATCTATCTCTCTCTCGAGTTGCAATCAACATTTCTGGGGCATGTTTGTTATTAATTATCAGAATAGATTTGTGCCCACGGGTCTGTGACAGTTTTGGGTCAATTTTTTAATTCCTGGTTTGGGAGGTGGGGGAGCCAAATTGCAGGGTGCATTCCCTTTGCCACTGAGTCCCACACTCCTTCTGCTGGCCAGTTTTATCTACTTCTACAAGTTTAATGTAGGGAAGAGCGTGATTCCCCAGGACCTAGACTCACAGAGGATGTATGCCACAAGGAGGGCTCATCTCATTCATTCTGGAAGTCCACTCCTGAGAAATTGAACAGCCAAGAGTTGACCTTCAGAAAGACCAACTGCTCAACTCTTCATGGGAGAAGGTGAGAGCGATGTGGGCTGACAATGTCGCCCACATAGGAAAAGACACTCTCGTTCTCCATGCTCGTTGGAGGGCATGAGAGGAGCCACTGCACCTCAAGAGAAAGGTCCGTCCAGACCACCTCCTTCTTGGCTCAGTAGCTCAGCGGATCAGTGGACAGCATCTTGCAGAGCTCCGCAGGGTAATCCCTGACCACTGCCTCCGCCGAATCCTCTCTCATGTGACTCACGATTCCAGAGGGGCCGAGGCCCCACCAGAGCATCTCCATCTCCATGGACATTCTGGTGGTGGCCGTGGGGGAGCCTGCTCAGAAGGGGCATGAGAGGAACCCACATGGCTGGGTCCCCCCTGTCCTCTCTGATGACAGGCATTCCTTCTTGGCCTGCCTGCTCCTCACCCACGCACAGAGGGCATCTCTGGCTTGGGTGAGGTTCCCGTCCTGCTTGGCGAAAGTGCCCTTAATGTGCAGGTCACACATAGTCGCCAACATGTACGACTTTTCTTCATGAGAGGCATTAGCCTGGCAGCTATGCCCTGCTGCATCCTTCTCACGAGCACGTGCACCGCTGGTATAGTGTCAGCACATGGTGCGTCTGGGTCCACAAAGGGGGCCAGTGAACTCTGGAGCGTGTGCACCAGAGGAATGACCAGACCCAGGGTCGCCATGTCTGATGAGACTGTTACAGTGAATTCCTTGAAGGGCTTCAGGACCTCCACTGGCTGGGTGATGGTGAGCCAATCCTCCTGTCTGAACTCACCCACCTGACTCACACCAATGCTCTCTGAGAGCCACTCCTGGAGTGTGGCCTGCTCCACCCCCAAGCACTCCAGCATGGCACATGTGGAGTTCCAGTGAGTAGCTATGTCGGAGATCAGGTGATGCTCCAACATGCCTGTCCTGGTCTGCTTCTGGCGCAGTTCGTGAGTGGCTGTCATGCTGCATGAGAAGTTACTTGTGAGCCTCCGACATGTTGGGGATGGCTGAGGATAAAGGGGCTGAGATGTAGAAAGAGATGTATAAGATAAAAAGTTATGCAGATGATGTGATTATATCAGTGACAAATCCATATATCTCCCTGGTTCAGGTAATGGAGCAAATATCAAGATTCAGGTAACATTCTGGATATAAATTGAATAATAAGAAAACAAAAATAATGTTACTCTCAACAATGAAAGAGGAATCTGAAAAGATTGGAAGCATAACTGACTGTACCATTACTACAAAGCCAATAAGATATTTAGGAATAAATGTATCTTCACAAAATGAGAACCTCTATAAAGATAATTATCAAAAAGTTTGGATGGGAATTACTGAAGACTTGCAGAGATGGCAAAATTTAAATATTTCATGGTTAGGAAGAATTGCGGCTATCAAAATGAATATTTTACCTAAATTAAATTTCCTTTTTCAAATGATTCCGATTTACATTGAACAAAAGATTCTCAACAGATGGCAGAAAGCTATGAATGACTTTATATGGAAAGGGAAGAAGCCAAGGATAGGATTGAAAGTATTATAAGATAATAAAAATAGGGGAGGACTGGCCGTACCGAATATCAAATTGTATCATCAAGCAGCAGCGCTGGTTTGGATAACAGATTGGATTATGAATCCTAGCAACAGACTGATTAAATTGGAAACAGTGGATGCTAAGGAAGGTATCCATAATTATTTATGGATTAAGAAATCATGGAAATCTATTTGCAAACAAGATGGGACTCTCATTATAAGAGATGGTCTGCTTAAAATATGGTTTCAATACAGAAATAGACTGAGCCCACCAATTTCCCCATTGATGTCACCCATTAACGCCTATTATGATGCAGCAGTCAGGAACAAAATTCATCAACTAAGCTATGAATCACTGATAGATAAAGAAGGAAACATAAAAACTTGGCAAGAAATCCAGGCCCATGGCAAAAATATTCCGTGGCTGACTTATCATCAAATACTATCAAGATTAAAGGATCAAATTATCAAGGAAGGCAGCAGGCTGAAAGAAAAAACAAAATATGAACTAGTAATATCTGGAGACTTGTCACATCTCTTGGGGAAGATTTACAAAATATTACTGCAACACCACACAGAGACAGAACAAGTCAAAACTTGTATGATAAAATGGATGCAAAATTTCGGGGAATCTATTCCAATGGATTTATGGGAAAATTTATGGACTAAAGACATAAAATTTACAGGCTGCCAGGTACTGAGAGAAAACTGGTATAAAATGTTTTTTAGATGGTACATTACTCCCAAAGATATTGCAAGGATTAGTAACAGTTACAGTTAACATTGCTGGAAGTGTCAGAATATGGATGCAACATTTTACCACATGTGGTGGCCTTGTAAGGAAGCACAAAAATATTGGATAAAAATACATAAAGAGATGCAAAAGATCCTCAAATGCAGATTTGAATTAAATCAGAAAACCATGCTCTTAAACACTTTACCAACAAATCTGAGAAAAGAACAAGGAGATCTCTTCCGTTATATGGTGACAGCAGCAAGAGTATTATTTGCAGGAAAATAAAAAACTGATGCTTGTCCTAGTCTCTCAGAGTGGAGAGATAAGGTTCACGAATATGCTTCAATGGCCAAACTGACTACCTACTTACAAAATAGGTTGATAAGTGACTTCTGGAAAAAATGGAAGGTTTTTTTATTATTTAGGTTAAACTAATTGATATAGTAGCTTAGAGGGAGAGAGAGAAGAAGAGATAAGGAGAAATGTCATGTAGCTAGGTTCAAGGAAGCTAAATACTTAATAATTACCTTTTTAGTTTAAAGAAACTTAAATGTTCTGCTTGTTTTATTCCTAGGATTTTTATATCTGCACTGTTTATAAATTTATTGGTGGTATAAGATTGTATAATTTTCAATATACTGTCTAAATTTTGCATAACTGTTATATTATGCACTTACTTTACTCTGTTTTTCTCTTACTTTCATTTCTTAAATGAAATGTTTTTATAAAAAAGATATGGGCTCTTCCACCACAGTCTCTTCCTCTTCCTCCAGCACCCTCTCCTCCTGCACAGCCATGAGAGGCCTGCTGCTCTTTTTAGGAGGCAACCAGTTTGTCCCAGCAGCTCTGTAAATTTATAATGCAAAAATCCTTCCCCAGCTGCTATATGGAATCCAACTGCGGATCAAAGCCTTTAAACCCTGTGTAGAGGGTGTACAATCAACTTTCTTCCGACAGATTTTGGGTGTCCCTAATTGTGTCCCTTATATATCTATATGTGCAGAGTTGGGTCTTCACCTCTTGGAAACTGAGGCCTGGATCATGGCTTTCAAGTACTGGATAATAATTCACTTTAGATCTGAACATGATAGCTTGTTATCTCATTTGATGAGAGATAGGCATAGTACCATATGGTTTTCTATATTTACTCTCAAACTGCAAAAGCTTGGCATTGCATTGGAGTCCCTACTCCTGTGTGATGAATTACATATCTTAAGAACAATTAAACTGAGACTGATGGAACATGAACTACAAGAGATGTTCCCCCTGCATCCCCCTGTCTGTTCTGCAGCCAACTTAGGCATATACCAAAGGCAAGGAATGATGCCACACTATCTCTCAGCTCTGGACATCCCATCTCAGCTCTGAATATTTACCTTAGCACGTTTAAACGCCTTTCCATCAGTGGTGCTCTCTGGCAGGTTTAGGCAAGTACCCCTTCAAAACAGGATATGTCCTTGTGAATTAGGAGTCCTCGACTCGTTGTCCCACATTATTCTAGAATGCCCTCTTTTTGGTCTGTTACACAAACAATTTTTAACTGAACACCTTCAATATAATAATTTTATTAAAGGAGGAATTTTAGTTTACCTTTTAGAAGATTGAAACCCTTGTGTTACTTTAAGTGTTGCAAAATTTCTAGCAGAAGTTTATAAAGTTAAATCCAAGCATATAGCTGCACCTGATTGCTGAATGTTTATTAATTTTATTATTAACTGCTACTAATTGCTTGTTTATGCTTATGCTTCTGCCTATCCCTGTCTCTGATTGTCCCTATCTCTGATTGTAGACTATTATTATTTCTAATGCCAATAAAGGTAATTGAATTGAATTGAGAGGCTTGCTGCTGGTCTCAGAGAAAACAGGGGAGGACTGCCCAGCAGGGGGTTCCTCCTGCAGTTCCTCCAACATCCACTGGGTCCCTGGGGTGAGTAGGAATGCAGGAAAAGTCATGTGTCCCACATCCATCCCAGGAGTCACCTCATGCTGCCCCTCCTCCAGCAGCTGGCTCTCAACTGCTGGAGGAGGGGGAGCCTCAGCAGCAGGCCCCCACCCAGTGCCAGCCCCCTGCCTCAGACACCTGGGTTGGGGGTGGCCCTCCAGCAGCTGCCTCAGGAAAGAGGGCCTTGCAAACCCTCTTCCTGTCACCAGAAGCCAGGCTGGTGAACAGCAGCAGCTCAGGGGAGGGCCTCCTCCGCTCAGATGGGGGGATAGCCACAGCTCTCCCCTCCCCCTCCCCCTCCCCTCCACCCCTCTAGACCCCACTTGCCTTTCCCCTGGGGCCCCTCTCAACTTTCCTGTCAGCCATTCTTTCCCCTCCTTGAACCTTACGTTTTAAAAAAGAACCAAAAATTTACAATTTGGTTTCAAAACCTATCTATCTATTTCTAAATCTAAAGGAAAGCCTATTACAACTAATGTGCCCTGCCTGGCTCCAAGGGTGGCTGGGCAGTGAAACCCTAGTCAGGGGAGAACTAATGGGCAGCCTATTTATAGGAATATATCTATATAATTTGAACAGACCCTAACTCTAACTAATTCTTTTCCTACTGAAGCCTATTTACTGGGGAAACTACCCTTGGTTCCCTATCAATTAAGTTCAGAGGGCAAAGATTCAGTAAAGGCCTAGTGGCTTGCAACTAGCCTACCTTCTAAAAACACTATTTAAACTATTCTGGGAAACCCAAAGTAGAATGAAACACAGCTAAACTAACAGCAGCACGAACACTTAACTTCCCTGGCAACAATTGAAATTAAGTCCCAACAAACAGTAACTTTACATTCCCTTCCCCCCATCCAGAAGCAAAAGCTCCCCCCAATAGGAAACCCAGTGAGTCTCTGACTCTCTCACATGTCCTGCAGTCCAGCAATGGTCAGGCAGGCAGGCAGGAATCCCCCGGGTGAAGTCCTCTCCACCTCAGTGGCAGGCTGCAGCCAAACTGGAGACGAGAAGCTCTACCAGCTGGCAGCCCCAGCAGGAGTCTCTCTAGTCTCGCTAGGCCCAGAACATAATGGAAGCAGGTTAGTATAGTAAATTAATCCAAAAACTACCCTCCCCCAACAACTGGGGGGGGAGGCCTTGGACTGACCCAGTAAAGCTTTTTTAAGTCCCAGACCCACTGGAAAATGAAAGCCACAGTAAAACACTTTAAACAGAGAACAAATGGCCCAGCTTCAAATTAAATTCCCTTCCCTTCCTCCCCACCTCACCCCTAAATAGAAAATCTCTCCTACTAGTCTCCTGAAGTCCAGCGCTGAGTCAGTTAGATGATCCACAGGCAGAAGTTCACTCCAGGCAGGGCAGGCCACAACACAGAGATAGTGAGAAAAACAGTCTCTCACAGTCTCTCTCTAAGCCAGCAGGAACACTGGAAGCTGGTCCAAAGGCCAACCTCTAATTTAAATCCCCTGCTGCATCTCCTTCCAGAGAATCCATTGGCTGGAAGGAGGATGCAGCAGTGGGATTGGACACTCCTAACTCCCCCCTCCCTTCCCTGATCCCCTGATTTGGGCATTTTTTCCGAATTGGATTCCCGAAGTGCACTCCCCTATTCCTTTCTAGAGAACACAGATAATGGCAGGATAGATACTCTGAGAGTGCAATAAAGATAAGTAATAAAGCATAAATGAAATCTGTAAGCTGAGAAGAAGTGAAGTCAAGCTAGCAATGGCAGGCAGTTTCATCTAGGAATTATCCTCTACAGGTTTGAGGATTTATAGGGCCTGGGTTGCCAACTCTATTGTATATTGAGTCTTGTGCTCAAGAATGATTTCAGTCAGAGGTGATTTCAACTCAGAACAACATGTTTATTGCAAGCCCGAACAGACAGACAACTCCAGTTCCACAAAAGCCCAATATATACATCAAACCCCACCCCTATATTAGCCATCAACCAATAGCAACATGCACCCCAGAATACCATCATTTGCATGAACTATATACAATATAACATATTTACATGATAGTGATTGGTCTTTATTTAGAGAGGACCGACTGGCTGCTGCCAACACTAATTACCAATGAGAATTGATCCTAGAGGAGCCTATCGTTTATTGAAGCTAGGCCCAATACACAACACTTCTGCCCCCTAGACTTGGGACAACCCATTGCAAAGATAGTCCTATAGATAGGCAGGTGGGTGATGAGCCCTCTGGGACCTGCGAGGCCCATCAGTGCCATCGGCTCCTGCGACCAAAGGCTCAGAGTCTGGGTCAGGCTGTGCTTCTGTGCCATTGGGGTTCCCCATGGGAACTTCTGTTTCCCTTGAAGCCAGAGGCAGGCCGCTGCTACAGTCTCTGCAAGATTGTTCATAGCAGTCCTCAGCCACCACGGCTGGTACAGCACCAGAGTCTGTAGAGCAGGGGGGCAAGTTTTCATCCAGATCCTGGTCCCACGGTGGCCAGCGTCTCTGAAGCCAGTCAATGTGCCGGCAGTAGGCCTTACCGGCTGAGTCGGCCACTTCATAGGATACCGGCCCTGAGGAATGGGTCATGGTTGCTGGAAAACACACTGGCCCACTCCCATAGTTCCCCGCATAGATGAGGTCACCCGCCTGGAATCTCCGGAGCGCTCCTGTGCTTCCCAGCTCTTTCTTGTCATCCAGGGCGAAGTCCAGATGAAGCAGCATTGTGAGCTGCCATCCCATTAGCAGCTCTACAGGACTCCGACAAGTGGCAGCATGTGGAGTAATATGCTACCATATAAGAAGTTCCGTCAGCCATAGGTTCAGGTCCCCATGACCTAGTCTGCACAGCAAATCCTTGGCAGTTTGCACCATCCATTCCGCTTGCCTGTTGGTGGATGGGTGGAATGGTGCCGACGTGTGGAGTAATATGCTGCCATCAGCTGCAGGTATGGGTCCCCGTGACCTAGTCTGTACAGCGAGTCCTTGGCAGTTCGAACCATCCGTTATGCTTGCCTGTTGGTGGATGGGTGCAATGGTGCTGACGTAACATGCCTGATGGCATTGTTGTTGAGGAACTGCTGGAACTCCCTGGACGTGATGGCTTGCCGCTTCAGGATTCTGGTAATTCTGGATTTTTTTCCCCACTTCAGGTAAACCCGAGGTAGGAAACCCAAATTTTTGGGTGATGCACACCCCAATTGGCATTTCCCATCGGGCATGTGAGACAGGCTCAAGGACTCTGTGGGCGATCAGACACTCTAATTCCTCCTCAATGTATGGCTTGACTGTGACCCTTTGTGCTTTGAAGTGAGTCGGCAGGACTGATGGGGCAAGGTTGAACGATACAGGCGGCCCAGTGTAGCACCACAAGGATCCATCAAAGATGGTGGGAAACTCAGTGCAGACTGTGTCTAGATCATATTGGCCAACTAGTTGGACTCCAGTGACTTGGATGCCCAATGCCTCAAACTAATCAAGTCCCAGCAAGCTCGTGCGGCGCCCCTTGACAACAATGAGACGAAGGGGGCCATGAAAGTCCTTGTACCTGACCACGACTCGGCCAACTCCTGCCACCGGAATCGGTCGACCCTGGAAGTCAGTCGGGATGATGTCGCAGGGCTCGAGCTGTTGGTTCCTTCCATGGGGCAAACTCAGTTGAAGGTGTTCATTGAGATGATTGAGAGTGCTGACCCGGTGTCCAGCTCCATCTCTCATGGCGACCCTTCAATGTGCACGGTGACACGAATCTTTTCCCTGGTGCCCATCTTGGTGTTCAGGATGGTGGTCTTGCTTGAATACCTAGTCATGGATTGATGTTCTTTGGGCCAAGAAGAACTTTTTGCCGTTGGCCGACAATGGCACAGAGCGAGGCACGGAGACTGCTGTGGTGAGCCTCCAGATTTGACAGCTCTACAGGCCTGTGCAATATGGCCCCTCCTGTTGCATTTCCGACATTCAGCGTTGCAGAATCTGCACTGTCGGCGTTCATGGTTCCCCCCGCCCCACAGCTAGCACAGGGGGACCCGTGATACTTCTGGTGAACCAGACGTTTGGCCCGTGCTGCTTGTGTGCTTTGTCTTCCCCTTCAGACTCGCTCTCAATGTCCACTCGATGAACTGGCTCTGGCTTTTTTGGTAGCACCAGACTCCTCAACTGCCGCACGTCTTTAGTAGACTGCTCTGCTGCTTCAGCTGTGATGGCCTTTTTATATGCAGACTTGAAGTCAAGGCTCTTTTTGGTGACCGGGCGCCACTGTAGCTTCTTGTCACGAAGGCTGCAACACCTGTCAATCACACAAGGTGTCTTCAAGGTCAGTGAATTCGCACAGCCAGGCCAGCTTCTGCAAGGCCGTGACAAAGGTAAAGATTGTTTCAGCCGGCGCCTGGTCCCACTTGTAAAAGGCATGGCAGCTGGCAAATTTTGAAGGTTGCAGTGAGAAATGCTCTTTTAGTTTCTCTTGTATAGTGTCGAGTAACACTGCTTCAAGTGTTTCCGGTGCTAAGAGAGCACAGACGATTTTGAATGTTATTGAAATATACCTGTTATCTGGTATCATCATTTCCAGTTACATTACTGTATGGCATTACTGTACAGCAATGCCATACAGTAAGTGACATTACTGTATGGCATTGCCCACACCGTTACTCCCACTGCCTGTCCTGTGCTCTGTTGGGCTGGAATCCTCAGGAAGAAGGCAGTCACCTTCTTACGTCTAGAGGACCAGTTGATCTAGCAATGCAGCTCTCAAGCCTTGACCTAAATAGGCCTCAAGCCTCAAGCTGAATGCTGGCGGGTGTCAGACCTCTGGAGACTGCAGGGCTCTGGCTAGTAACCTGTGGAGGAGTATCACAATCAGTAGTTTGTTCTGAGGCTGCAGGAAGTGGTGTGTTGCCAACCTTGAACTTCGCCTCCTTTGTGCAACTTCTGCCTAGGCCTTTCACCGCTGTTGTTTCTGTGGCATGGAAGAGGATCTTGAGGGGCTATGGGCCTTGGCAGATGCTTGGCAGAAAGACAGATATATAAATATAAATGTTTTAAAATAAATTGGAATGATGTTAGCATTTTTATCAGAAAGCATGAAGATTACTTTCTGGAACCCCTTAAAGCAACTTGTAAGATAATAATCATCGTAAACTACCCATTAAGCAAACAAACAGAAGCTGGCAATTTCATTATACAACAATCATGTCTTACTAACTCACGTAGACATTGAGGGCTTGGACTCCATCCATTCACTGTGCATGTTGAATTGTCATCTAAGTTTTTTTTGGTCGTTTCATATCCAAGTTTGCACTTGTAGTGCAGGTTTTCCTTCAAGAAGAAAACTGGTTTATTCATGCTGATGATAACATTCTCTTCAGTTGGCTTTTGGCATGTTTCTGAAGGATCAAAGAAATAGTATTATTATTGAACAGTTTTGCATTTTACACAGGTCCAGTTCATCTATCTAAATCCTCTACATAAGGAAGCCCCCTGAGACCAGATGCATGGAGGAAGTGACATGAGAGTAGGCAAAATTAGATTGCAGACATTGGTCCTATCACCAATTTACATACGTATGTATAATAATAACATTTGATTTGTATACCATCCTTCAGAACAGTGTAACACCCACTCGGAGTGGTTTACAACGTATGTTATTACTAAGAACAAAGCTCGTTGTAGGAAAAAATACAATGGGCTCTAAAAAGAGGAGGGTGGGCAGGTGAGCATTGCCACTTGCTTTGCTCCAGATCCCTGTTGGGTGAAGGGAGGCATTATCGCTTGCTCTGCTCCTGATCCCAGCCTGGTGCAGAGGGGCACTGCCACCTGCTCCACTCCTGGTGGAGTTAGCAGCGAGGCACGTGGAAGAGAATTTGCGATTTACTAACCAGGTGGAAAGAGAGATATGATGGTGATAGTTTTCCGTGGGATATCAATGGCACGCTCCTGATGAAGGTGGCACGAAATCTGCGTCCGTAGCCGGCCCCAGATTGAGCGTGGCGGTCTTCACTCCCCACCCCGGAGTCCTTATCACCTGGGGAATGACTGGAAGGAAAATTAATTGAATGAGTAAAAGAACTTTACGTGAACTGAGTTGTACTGCAGTTACCATTGCTGCACTGCGCTGCTGTTATTTATGTATTTGTACTTGAAGATATCATGTTATTATTGTAGAAATAAGAGGCATTTGCACTTTGTAAAAATTGTTTAATCATGTAAAGTTGCTTTGAGCACAGTGAGTGCTAACGTTTCTGTGGACATTGTTCCTTGTCAGTTTCCACTCCTGATCCTGGCTGGGTGAAGTTGGGGGTATTGTCAGGATTCGCTGCCGGTGCCAGGCGGGGCACCAGGTGGTCCACTCCTGACGTCAAAGGGGGGCCGGGAATGCTGCAGGACCCTGCTCTGTGGAAGGAGGGGCGGTATACCTCACCCGACTCCCTCTTAGTCCACTTGCTGGTCTGCTCAACCCACATCACTCACTCCCTTTGATCTCTGCCATCTCCTCCTCCATCCACTCTCCTCCTTGCCTTCGCTCTCACTCCATTACTCCTACTCAACCCACCACCCCAGTGCTCTTCCGAGCCATCCTTTATAGGGTTTCCTTTCCCTGTCCCACCCTTCTTCCAGGCTTTTTCCCTCTCCTGACGTGGCCCAGCTGTGCCTTCCCTCAGGTGTTTGCCTCCCATTACTAATCCCTCCTAGGTTTCCTTGCCTTTCTGGCAGGGTGTGGTTAAATGCAAACAATCCCCAGCTGAGGTTTCCCTGGCCTTGCTCCTGAGGAGCTGCCCTGGCCAGCCTCTGGACTGCCTGCCTGTTGATGCTGGGTGTGGCTGCCCTTCCCTGGCTGGCTTTCCCCTCTGATTCTTCCCCTCCCTTCTTGGATGCTGGCTGTGCAGACTTCGCTGGAGCCTCTGGACTCTCCGCCACGACTGCTGAGGTGCTGCGTCTGTTCCATCCTGGCACACTTTCTGTCAAGGCAGCTGGGCAGTTGACTCCTGGGGGTCTCCCGTCCTTTTCTCCAGGTAAGTCCGGTGGCTGGTCTGTTGACCCCGGACAGGCATTGCCACCTGCTTTGCTCCTGATCCCAGCTGGGTGAAGGGGGGTTGCCCCCTGCTCCATGACTGATCCTGGCTGTGTGAAGGCAGTTAGGCATTGCAACCTGCTCTGTGCTTGATCCCAGCTGGGTGAATGGGGAGCCGGCACTGCCACCTGCTCTGCCCCTGATCCCGGTTGGGTGAAGGCAGGCAGGCATTGCTGCTTGCTCCATGCCTGATCCCAGCCGGATGAAGGAGATAGAGCATTGTCACCTACCCCACTCCTGATCCCAGTCAGGTGAAGAGGGGTGGGCATTGCCACCTGCCCTGTGCCTGATCCCGGCCAGATGAAGAGAGGTGGGCTTGACCTCCTGCTCCATGCCTGCTTTGGGCCAGGGAAGGGAGGCATGCATTACTACCTGCTCCGCACCTGATCCTGCCTGGATGAAGGGGGGTAATCATTGCCACATGCTCAGCTGGGTGAAGGGAGGGCACTGCCATCTGCTCCTTGCGTGATCCTGACTGACTGAAGGAGGGCAGGCACTGCCTCCTGCTCCATGCCTGATCTTGGCTGGGTGAAGGGGGAGGTATTGTCATGTCCTCCATGCCTAATCCCAGCCAGGTGAAGGGGGGGTGAGCTTGGCCTCCTGTTCCATGGCTGATGCCAGCCGGGTGAATGGGGGCAGGCATTGCCACCTGCTCCATACATGATCCCGGCCGGGTGAAGTGGATCAGGCATTGCTACCTGCTCTACGCCTAATCCCGGATGGTTGAAGGGGGCAGGTATTGCCATGTGCTCCACGTCTGATTCTGGCTGGGTAAAGGGGGTGGGCATTGCTGGCTGTTCTGCACCTGATCTTGGCTGAGTGAAGGTTGGGGGCATTGCCACCTGCTTCATGCATGATTCCCACCATGTGAAGGGGGTGGGCTTGCCTTCTCCAAGTTCTGGAGGCATGGACTTCCTTGCCTAGGCTTACTACTGCAGCAGCACCCTCTGGAGGCAGGATAAAAAGTGAGTGATCTGAAACACAGCTTGTACCAAACTGTTTGTATGTATGTAAGTATGTATGCAGGGCTGGGAAAAGAGGTGTCAGAACTCTCAAGAGGGAAATGAGGAAGAAACACACAGGATTCTTTGGAATAATATTATTTCACGCCCTATTGATGAGTATTTTCAAGAGGTGCCAGAACTTCATTCCACCACATTCCTGCTGAAAAAAAGCCCTGTATGTATGTATGTATGTATGTATGTATGTATGTATGTATGTATGTATGTATGTATGTATGTATTCAATGTTTATACCATTTCTCTTCCTTTAAGATCTCGAAGCTATTTTGAGGGATCACTATGGTGGAAAGTTTGTGAGCAGGTGCTTCATGGAGCTAGTAGGGGTCTGTGAGTATCATGATGCCATGGTTTAAAGATCTGTGAATAATGCCTTCACTGTTGCTCTATGTAGCTATTTCCCAGAGCATTTCAAGTCTAACCTGGGTAGTGTAGTTAGGACAACTTTTCTGAAATTCCAGTGAAACTTCTGAATTGTGTCAAAACAGACCTGACATTTAAGATAGATTTTTTTTTTGGTTTTATGGGTCATGAGATTGCATTTTTAGGAAGATGGATCCTAAACATCCCCTCCAGACCAATAACTCATTGTAAAATGGAGGGGTGCTTATCCTTCTCCTCGACAACCCATCTTCCAGAGGGTTGATGCCATGGCACCATTTTGAATGAAGGGCCCCAGTGGCTGATTCTCATTATGCTCATTATTTTAACTTAAAACTAGTGGCTTGAGCTTCAAATTAAATCTGAATAATGATGCTAAGGAAGAACATATTTAACTTAGTAACACAGGGAACACCACTGTTTGAATTACAATTTTATTGTAAATCTCAAGCAGCACTCTCAAACCCTTGAAAAATTATTCACTTAGAAAAGTGCCTGAACATGTTCTAAATTGTACTGTGTTTAATGCATGTGTTTTCTCACAATGTTTTCAGCAGCTGTCCTCATCTTCCTCTTTCAACTGTCTGCTCGGCTCACCAGACAGAAAACCATGTCCACTTACAAAAGAGGTTAATTAAGGAGGATTTGGCTTTCCTGATCTTAGTTTATATCTTCAGGCATTCTTGTTAACTTGTATTAATTATTGGTCCTATCAGTTGCATTATCCATCTAGGGCTCTTTTAGAAGCTTCTTGTCTGGTGCCCCTTTTTAAATGGAATGCATTAGGATCTATTTCTACAAAAATGGATCCTGCTTCTCCTGCAATTTCTGCAGTTAAGAATATGGCACATAATCTCACAACTAGAGATGGGCACAAACTGGAAAAAAAATGAACACGATGTTCATAGTTCATTGCCATCCACAAACAGGGGTTCGTGAACATCCCACGGCTATGACCTGTACACAAACATGTTCATAGTTGGAGGTTTGTGGGAGCCCTTGGGACTTAGCTGAACTTGAGCCGGGAAAGGCATGATCCATGGGTCTCCCCCTTGTCATTTTCTCTTCACAGTGGCAAAAACTGGACTGTCTGCTGGAAGCTACTTTGGAGGGTTAAAGCCAGAAGGAAAGCCAGAAGGAGTTCAGACAGTCCATGCCTACATTGCCAAGGGAATTGATTGAAAGGCGCCAGACTGCCTGGGTTTACAAACGGCTGATGAACACCACAAACAGGGCTTGGAATGAACACATGTTCATTGGGAACGGGGGGGGGGGGGCTCACGAACAGCTTGCTCTCGTGGCCTTTTTTTGTTCGTGTTGCTGTTCGTGCCCATCTCTACTCACAACAATATCAGTTTGACCCATTTTCACATTCTAAATTAACACCATGGTTTAAACTAGATCTAAAATTTGGGAGGAATTCTTTTTTTATGGAAGACTTGGACAGAGGGGAGGTTTTATTCTGAATCAATTGATAAGCTTTATTTATTCAGTTGAGATCTAGATATGACTTGTCAACTTTTGCTAAATGGCAGTATTTACAACTGCAACATCTGTTGGTATTTAAAAATGGTCCCGCAGCATTGAGTCAATGCAAAAAACAAAACCTACAATATTTGTTTATAAATATTTGATATTAGTTAATAAATATGATATGAAGAGTCTCAGGAATGAATGGAATAAGGAGCTAGATTTCCCAGTTTTGCCAAAGCAATTGGAAATGGCTTTAAACGCTACATCCGTTGCTTCAATGGATCTTAACTTGCAACTTATTGAGCAAAATCATTATGTTGTTTAGCGTATATTTCACACCTCAGTGTTTTTCTAAATAAAAATTCAGTACAGTTTCTAATTGCTGGTACTGTAATTTATAGAATGTGTCTTTTAAGTCCATGCTTTGTGTATGTTCAGATACCCTTTTGGGGAGGAAGTTATAACTCATATTAACTTTGTGTTAGAATATTCATTGATTTTTGAGGATGCTTATGTACTTGTAAACTATTTGCCTGTTTCTTGGATAATCAATGAAAATGGACCATTCATGCATCTATTATAACACTGGATAGATCCAAAGGAGTTAGCCATTTTAGTCTGTAGTTGTAAAATAGTAAAGAGTCCAGTAGCACTTTTAAGACTTACCAACTTTATTATTAGACTTCATCAGATTCATCTGACGAAGAGAGCTGTGGTTCTCAAAAGCTTATGCTACAATGCGGCACTTACCCGGCTTGCACTGGGCTGCGTTAGCCAGGTGCCGGAGATTGCCGCTCTGGAAGGAGGGAGGCAGATCCAATTCCACCCTCCTCCCATATTTGGGGTTGGCTGGGTGGGGGCAGAGCAAGAGCCTTAGAGGCTGCGCTGCCCTCGCCCAGTTGCAGTTGCTTTAGTTGTTCGGAGCGAGCTGTCGTCTCGTCCGAGCAACTGAGGCCTTTCCGAAGGGCTGAGCACGGAGGCCTTGCGTGGGCATCGGCGTCGGTAGTGGCGGCAGGCCTGCAGCCATCAGGAGGACTCCTTTACGGAAGGAGGCTGGGTTGACGGGCTGTGGGTCGCCCGCTTGTGCAGCAGCGCAGAGGCAGCTGCGGAGCGTGGTGTTTTCTCTCCGCGGCTATTGTGGAGCCCCCCCCCTTTTTTTACTTTGCGGCTGGCGGTTCAGGGGTGGTTGGGCTTAGCGGGGGTGTGGTGCCTTTCTCCCAGTTGGGGGGGCGACTCCTTCCTCCCGGTTCTGCCCCTCTCAGGGTTTGGGGCTGAGCGGCGGCGCACCTTTTTCCCCACCGCTTTTGCGACCGGGCGGCGTGTCTGCTGGCATGGTTTCACCTGTGGGCCTGCCTTATTTTTGTCACCCCTTCCAGCGGGGGGCAGGGAACGGTTAGTGGGGCCCTTGCGCCATTGCAGCTGCACGGCCCGGGCGTTTGTGTGGCCTCGCCAGTTTTGGCCTAAAAGGGGCTGGCCAGTCGTGGGCCTTCCTTTTCCTCTGGCCTCTGGGGCTTTTTGCTGGGTGGTGATTCAGCGGCTGCATAGGGGTGGGGGACAGAGCTATTCTCCCAGTCACTCCCACCCTACTGGTATTTTGCCAAGGGGGTAAAGTGTGGCCAGGTGACCTTGGGGCAGGCTGTTCTAGCGGGTTGCCGTGCGCTCCCCTTGGGAGTTAGCTCTCCTGTTCCCTGGTGTTAGGAGGCCATTTGGTGGGACCTTGGGGTAGCGGCAGCCATTTTGTTGCCTGGGCGCCTGGGTGGCTGGAGTGGAATTTCAGCTGGGCTGTGTTGTTTTCTTTGACCATGCCTCCTAAGAAAGGCAAGGAGGCCCTTAAGGGGAAGCAGCCTGTTAAGAAGGCTGCTCCCAAGCAGCCTTATGCTGAATTATCTTCTTCAGATGAGGAGGCAGCTTTGGATCAGGGGGATGTTTTGAGGCGCCTGGTGGCACTCGAACAATCCAAGAGAATGGCTGGAGGGCTGTCTCAGGGGCCAGTTTGGTGTGGCCTATGAGACGTGCCTCGAGAAATGCTGCTAACAGAAATCTTACGTTGTCTGTCTCTCCTAGAAGGGGCGGCGGGAGCTTCTGCAGGTGAAGGTAGCGGTGGAACCGCAGCAGCCGTCGGGGAGCACCGGGAGTCAATGGCAGAGCAGGAACAGGACTGGCCTGAGGAATCATCTCCTGTTGCAGTGGCGGTGGAGCCGGTGGATGCCGTTGGTAAGGACTCCGCACCACACTTTGCAGGTTCCTGGCCTTGGGGACCGTGGGGGCAGGCAGTAGCTAGCACGACCCCTGGGATTGCTCAGAGTAGTTTTCCTCCCCTTGTGGGTTCGCCGGTTGGAGGCAGTCAGTCTGCCTGGGCAGGTCAAGGTTCTGGGGCAGTCTCCCCACAGGTGTCCTCAGCCCCTACATCGTGCGGTAGTGGCAGAATGCCTCCTTTTCCTGGTTTTCCAATGGCTTGGCCTGGTTATCCTGGGCCCCCTTGGGGGTTTTACCCATATCCAGCGCTAGCCTATGGTCAGGTTCCCTTTAATGCCATGCCGTTTGGGGACACGGTGTTACCTCTAGGCGACCACTTAACGCAGGCCACTAGAGACAAAATCTTGAAGGGAGAGTACGTGGATCTCTTCTCTCTGCTCTTTCGCGAGCTGGAGAAGAAAGATAAAGACAACATGGATGATAGGGACAAGGAGCGCTTGAAACGGAGGCGCGTGGATAGGACCTGGAATAACTGGTTGCCCGGCTTCTTAATATATGCGGGGGTTATAGCCAGGGCGCAGCCCAGTCGGGCAGCTCAGCTGTTTCAGTATTTGGATATTATCTTTAAGGGGTATACAGGTTTTCTGGGCGGAGCATGGATGCAATACGACGAAGAGTTTCGTATGAGAGCAGCCATGAACCCCGCTCTGCCATGGGACCGAGTACACCAGGAGTTGTGGCTGCAGGTTATGTCTCCTGACAAGCCAAACACAGGCGATAGATCTGACAGTGGGCATGTCGTACACCGTGCTTCGCAGGCTTCTACTTCCCGCAGTGCTGCGGGTCAGTTGGTTCAACCCCAACTGTTATGTTGGGAGTTTGCCTACAAAGGATCATGTGCCTGAAAGCCATGCCGGTTTAGGCATGAGTGTCCCTCTTGCGCAGGCTCGCACCCTTATAATGCCTGTTCAAGGGTTAAGCAGGGATGGAGCGGCAAGAAGCCTGGATGGGTTGGTTCAGTAGGTCAGCAAGCCCCTGGTAAAGGGTCCCAGCCCGGTAAGACTGAGGGTCCTTAAGCAGTTGTTGCTTGGGTACCCTAAGCGGGCGGACGCAGTTTATTTGTTTCAGGGTTTTAAGGAAGGTTTTCGCATTCCGGTGTGTGGCACACGGGTGCCTTTTATGGCGGACAATTTGCGTTCTGTGCAAGGGAAAGAGGACATAGTTAAGGCAAAGATCCAAAAGGAATGTGCTGAGGGGCGGGTGTTGGGGCCGTTTGCGGCCCCTCCGACCCATAGATTCAGAGTTTCCCCTTTGGGAGTGGTGCCCAAGAAGGCGGCCGGTGAGTACCGCCTTATTCACCACCTGTCATTTCCCAAGGGGGAATCGGTGAACGATGCCATACCTGTACATTTATGTTCTGTCAGGTACACTTCGTTTGACCAGGCCGTTAGAGTGGTTCGCAGGAACGGGGTGGGGGCTGAGATGGCGAAATGCGACATCAAGTCTGCATTTCGCCTTCTCCCCGTACACCCCGATGATTTTGAGCTCTTTGGGTTTTCTTTTGAAGGCGGGTACTATATGGATAGGGCCCTGCCAATGGGCTGTTCAATATCCTGTGCGGCCTTTGAATGTTTTAGTTCTTTCCTGGAGTGGGAGGTACAGTGCCGTGTGCATAGTCACAACACGGCGCATTATTTAGATGATTTCCTTTTTGTGGGGCCAGCGGGGTCGGGACAGTGCGCCAGGCTTATGGCCACGTTTATGGAACTGGCCGGTGAGTTGGGGGTCCCCTTGGCACACGAGAAGACCGAGGGGCCTTCCACGGTCTTGACTTTTCTTGGGATTGAGTTGGACACTGTCCAACAGTCCCTGCATTTGCCGATGGAAAAGGTTAGTGAGATTAAGTCCTTGGTGCATGCCTTTATGCGCCAGGGTACCTTAATTTTGCCTGCAAGGCAGTTTCCCCAGGGCGGGCCTTTTTGCGTCGATTGTGTGACTCTATGTCCCAGTTACGAACCCCTCATCATAGGTTGCGGGTGACTCAGGGCACGCAGGAGGATCTGGCTGTATGGGAGGCCTTCCTCACTGACTTTAATGGGGTTACCCTCTGGCGCGAAGTATTATTACTTGAGGCTGAGCTTCAAGTTACATCAGACGCATCAGGATCTACGGGCTTTGGGGTATATTTCCGTAGGCACTGGTGCGCGGAGCAGTGGCCTCTGGATTGGCTGGCTTCTGCAGTGGTGCGGGACCTCACCTTTTTGGAATTTTTTCCCATCTTGGTGGCGGTTCATTTGTGGGGTCCAGAGCTGGCTAACCACACGGTTCATTTCTGGTGCGACAATCAGGCTGTAGTACAGGTGGTCAACTCTTTGACCTCCAAGTCGCCCAGGGTTATGCGGTTAGTGAGGGCGTTTACTTTGCTTTGCCGCCGTCAGAATATTTTATTTAGGGCCAAACACGTTCCGGGGGTTGACAATGGTGTGGCAGACGCTTTGTCTCACCTACAGATGGAGCGTTTTTGGCAACTGGCTCCAGAGGCTGATCGGCAACCGGCGCGGATGCCACCGGAGCTGTGGCAGCTTGGGAGGTTGAAGCATATCGGGCCATTCACTTAGCCATCGCACCTAGCACGCGAAGAGCATACAGGAGAGCGGTAAGCCAGTTAGGGGAATTTAGGAAGATGGCGGGTATGAAAGACAGCTGGCCAGTGCCGATTGAGCATGTTATTCAATTTTGTGTATGGCAGAAGGGCAGGGGGATGGCAGTCAAGTCCCTTCGTGGGCAGTTAGCGGCTTTGGCCTTCGTCAGCAAGGCCCGGGGATTGCCTGAGGCTACGGGTGATTTCTGGGTGCGGAAGATGCTAGAAGGTTGGGCCAGGGAAGGGACTGCTTGTGTCGATTCTCAAGAGCCCATCTCCCCGGCGGTCGTTCGGGGCCTTCTGGCTTCCTGGAAGGACATTTGTTCTTCCAGGTATGAGGCCACGCTTTTCCATGCGGCTGCTTTGACGGCCTTTTTGGGGGCGTTACGGGTGAGCGAGTTCGTCGTTCAGTCAGGCAAGGACACTTCTGGTCGGGCCTTGATGGCTAGTGACCTGAAGTTTGCAGGGGATACGGTCGGGCTTACCATCCGTTGGTCTAAGACAGACCAACGGCGGAGGGGTGCGGTGGTACAGTTAGGCTCCTGCAAGGATGCAAACTTGTGCCCAGTTAAGGCCCTGCATGCGTACTGGAATGTACGAGGAGCGGCGGAGGGTGTGCTGTTTTTGCACCAGGATGGCACGCCTTTGACTCGATACCAGTTTTGGGCGGTGACGAAGCGTGCTTTGTCTAAGTTAGGTTTGCATGGTGTTAATTTTGGCACCCATTCCTTTAGAATTGGGGCGGCGTCTACAGCCGCAGCCATGGGTTATTCAGCACAGGCGATTCAGTGGGAGGGCAGGTGGAAATCTTCTGCCTATTGTTCCTACGTGCGTCCTCTACCTCAAGTTTGAATGTTACTAATTGATTGTTTTCTTAGGTCCGGTGTTGCGTGTTCACAAGCAGAGGATCCTGATCTGTGGACACAGTTTTGTTTTTTGGGTGGCCCATCAAGCGAGACGGATGTCTGTTGGGTCCCAGTTGGGGCTGAGTGAAGGGGCCGTGGTTGAATGGCGGGGGCGACGCGGCCTCCGATGGTCCGGCCTGTTGCCTTTGTTGTTTGGAGTGGGGCAGGGTGAGCCCCCCCATATCCTTGTTATACGTTTGAGCGGCAACGATCTTGGAATGATGCAGGGTAAGGCCCTGTCGGCTCAGGCTCAGTCGGACCTGTGCCTTATTACGGCGCATTGGCCAGGGGTGCTGATCATGTGGTCAGCCATGATTCCCCATTTGGTATGGAGGGAGGCGGAGAGCCGCCAAGCCATTGAGCGAGCTAGAATGAAGGCCAATCGGGCCATTCAGAAGGCTTTGGAGGAGGGGTTGGGTGTCTACTTGTCTCACCCCAGGATCAGGGCTGACTTTCCCGGCCTCTACAGAGGTGATGGGGTGCACCTATCCGAAGCGGGCAACCAGATTTTTCTGGATCACTTGCGGCAAGGGCTCCGGTTAGCCTTAGGCTACCAGTGGGGCGCCACAGCCTAAGCAGAGGCTTGGCCCTGGCATTGGCAGGTTTGGGGCAGATAGGGTGCGGGTCGGTGAGCACCCTTGGCACTTCCCCATTAGTGGGAAGAGGGGCCTGCCTGGGGGCCTGGTACTGCTTTGACGGCTGCCAGAGGCAGGGCAGGCTGCCTTTGGAAACCCCCACTTGCGAGTCCTTCCCTCACTGCTATACGGCTGAGGTGTTAGGAGCTTAAGAGGGGGGTGACCACGTTGCCTGGCCGGCTGGGTCCGCACCATCCAGTGGAGGGGTCGCACCCGGGGCTTTGGGGCTCGCCCAGACAGGTCAAGGTGGTGGTCTGTGGTGACCCCATGGCTTGACCTGTACCGCTGTAGGCCCTTGCCGCTGTTGATATCATTGTTTGTATATAGTTAATAAAGTGGCCCTTAGATCCAACTTGGTGTCTGCCTCTTCATTCTGACTAGGGGGGCAATAAAGTTGGTTAGTCTTAAAGGTGCTACTGGATTCTTTAAAAAGGTAAAAGTAGTCCCCTGTGCAAGCACAGAGTCATTATGACCCATGGGGGGACGTCGTATCACGATGTTTTCTTGGCAGACTTTTTAAAGGATGGTTTGCCATTGCCTTCCCCAGTCATCTACACTTTACACCCCCAGGAAACTGTGTACTCATTTTACCACCCTCGGAAGAATGGAAGGCTGAGTCAACCTTGAGCCGGCTACTTGAACGCAGCTTCCACCAGGATTGAACTCAGGTTGTGAGCAGTACTGCAGCTTACCACTCTGCACCACGGGGCACTTCTCACTGGACTCTTTACTGGAGAAATAAATGCCCATGTCCCATATTTCAAGGGACTGAGAACCTTACAACTTTATCAATATTTGAACTTATGGCATATAGATCAATCATTTATTATGGTCAAAGACCAGCAACAAATGGCATATAGATGCCAATTGTGTATGGACTTATTTTTAGATATTTAGAAAACTTTTATAGATGCTTGTGTGTAGACCTGCCACTATTGTTGACATGATTTTGTTTTAATTTTTTTTAAAATATTTTTTTTTAAAAATTGAAAAATTTAAATTGCTTAGTGGCGTTTGGGGTGGAAAGAAGATCTGTGGCTTGTTGTTCTAGTCTGGCCTTGTCCAGTTTATCTGCCTGACTCCCAAAGGTGAGTATGTTCATCTTAACTGATTCTGAGTACGTGCGAATATGAGAATTTTTTTTTACTGTGCAGGCAAAAAACCAGCAAATACATTAAAAATGTAGCTGTTTCTTAATGAGGCATGATGACTCTGGGAAATACATAATCCAACCAAGCAAGCATACTGTGAGGATGTGCC
This sequence comes from Eublepharis macularius, assembly GCF_028583425.1. NCBI lineage: Eukaryota > Metazoa > Chordata > Lepidosauria > Squamata > Eublepharidae > Eublepharis > Eublepharis macularius. The sequence continues at coordinate 40,957,321 of NC_072794.1, forward strand.
ATTGGCCAGCTATTCAACAAGCAACAATGCTGAAGGCCGCCATAGTGCAGCTGTAGCATTACTTGAAATACTGCTTGTTTTGAATAGTGAACAAATTATTTATTTATTTAAAACATGTACACGCCTGCCTTTCTCTCAGAACACTTGGCCTCAATGCAGGTAACAAAAATAAAACCAGTTCATAAATGCAACTCTAAAAACCCCAAAATTAAAACAATAATCAGAAAAAAACTTAAAATTAAAGGAACCAACAAAGCAATCATCTTAAGGTAGAAAATGCTCTTTTAAACAGTTCTATTTTACTAGCCCTTTAAAACTACAAGAGAGGTCTTGGAAATTCCTCTGGATGACTCTTCTACAACATTGAGGCAACTACAGAAAATTCCATGCAGCAGAACATACCCTTGCAGGGATCTAAACGGCCAGAGCACATTGCTGGGCAAAGCTGCTCCACAGGCTCATATCTGGAGGGACTATGAAGAGCTTTAAAGATAAGCAATATGTTCTAAATAGCTGGTCCCAATTGTTGGTGGGCTGCTGTATTTTGCACCAATTGCAGTTTCTAAACCATATTCAAAGGCAGCTCCACATAGAACATGCTGAAATAGTCAACCCTTGAAATTAATGTTGCATGGATCAGCCTGGCCATCAGGGGTGTACATAACGGGAAAAACAAGCCAAAGAGAGAAATCACTGCCTTGTTAAAGCGACTTCTGAAACAGTAGAACAAAATCTAAAAATGAGGTTTTAATAACTAGCCTACCCCCCTACTCCACCAAAAAGTTTTGTGTGTTTTGTTTACATTCTTGTGCAGTGTCTGCACAGGCAGACTAGGCAGTGGCGGATCATCTGGCAGCATCTTGTTTTCCTTTACAGAAAGTCTGCCTGCACTCATCATGCAACCAATTGGATCCAAAGCAGAGAGTCTGAGCCCTTAGTGTTAACTTCATCAGCACGAAGGGGATGTGCACAGCATGCATGAGTGCAATTTTTCTTTAGTGCTTCCTGGTCAACAGCATTGGCATCGAGTGGTTCATAGGGATCAAAGCACAAACGGTTTGTTTTGTACTGGGGAGGACAGCAGCAGATGGTATGGTTTCATCGGTGCCAGTGTTACTATCATTCCTTTCTGTGGGTTTTTACACACAATGCAAGGGAGGGCTGGCAACATCCATGTAGATGTGCACACGTGGGAGAGGTCAACTTCAGCCTCTGAGCCCCTGACTTCCACAAAAGCTCATGTGATGCAGATTAGGGTGAAAATGGGAAAGAAAGGGCAATTACTAAAGCAGAGCCACTCTGAAATGGTCCCAGGCATGTGAAGCTAGTTGATGTCCGTTCAGTGGCCTGCTGCTGCTGCTTTCCTTCACTTAGTTGCCGCGTTGCTAGCGCCACCGTTGTGACTAAAGAAGTTCTCCAAAGATAGCAAGTCAAGGATCAACAGAAGGAATTTCACCTTGCCCAGAAAGCCTTCTGGCTTTTGGGTCTTTTCTGATTAAAACTGTTAACCCTGGGTTAAATGATGCAGAGGTAGCAGGTGTATCCACAAGCACACCCACATCTTTCTTGAGCAGTATTCCATGTGGAAGAATCGATCTGCTCAGATTTTTTATTTTCAACCATACCAACAGGATTATCTCTTTGAGCTGTGCCTGCCATTGTTTCTTCTTTGTTTTCATTCAATTCTTGGTTACTAGTTTTAGTCAGAGAGGGAGACTGGCAGCCAGCAACCTGCCCAATCTCTCACTGTTACTACTAAAAAATAAGAGGGAAAAGGGCCACCCTTCCTTCCTCTACTTCACTTCCTGTGAAGGAAAAAAACAACATCTAGCATTCCTTTTCTGTGTGGTTTTTGTTTTCAATAGTTTTTAATGTTGTAAACTGCTTTGTGCCTTGTTCAAGAGAGAGAAAGTGTAAAGATCTTAAAAAATTAATAAAAACAAAATAAATAAATTTTGCACATGATGCAAGGAAAGACTGGAGGTGTATCTAAGCAGTGAGTCCTGTGCTGCTGAAAAGCGGATTAAGGAACTGAAGGAATGTTGATGTGTCTTTGGTAAGTTCCAGATCTATAAAGTATTTGAATCCTTCCTTTCCTCCCAAAAGCTCAGAACTGCATACATGGTTTACCAGCTTATTCACACCTCCATTTTTTGCTCACAACCTGTGTGCTCCATTAGGATGAGAATGACTGGCCCCAGATCAGCCAACCAAGATAAGTAATGGCTGAATGTATAAATGTCTTCCCAGTTCAATATTTATTCCACTTCACCATATTGGATTTTTAGTCCTATTATTCATCATGTTTGATGGATAGTTGACACCAAATCACTTCTTAAACTTTTGTTACTTAGTGTTCCAAGTTGTGGGCTGATTCAATTGATTTTCAACCCTGTTTTCCTTGTAGTGCTGTATAAACAACACAGAATTTCCCAGTCTTTGAACTACTTATGGACACACTCTGGCTTCGGTGTCCATCCTTCTCTACGACACTGAGTCTCTCCCTCTTCATGTCCTTCTGGAGTCGTGAAACCAATTCGACAGCTGTATCTTGTTCTCTCATTGAGAGCAAACTGGTCCTTTTGGTCAGTGAAAAAGCCATTAGGTAGAGAATCTCTTTGACAGGTAGGTATTTCTAATGGAGACAAAAGGAGACTGTTTAATAGTTTAAATAATAGTTTAAGAACTGTATTACTAAATCAAATTCAAACTCCATTTAATCCAGTACGCTTCATACATTATAGCCTTATAGAACCTGTGCTAGAAGCTATATCACACCACTTCTACCTCACAACTTTAAATCTTCTTTCACTTTAGCCTTTCCATTGAAAAACTTCATATACAATTGGTAAATTATATAGTGAATAACAAGATTATTTACAGTTCAATATAAACAATCTTTTTTACTCTATATTGTATATCTAAAAGGAAACCTAGTGTGGGGTTCCCTCAGGTGAGATGTGGGGATCTGCCAAAAACTGGGATCCTCAATGCTTCCAGATAATATATAGGAAGATCAGCCACCATCTCTAGGGTTGCCAGCATCCAGGTGGGGCCTGGTGATCACCTGGAATTCCAACTGATCTCCAGACTACAAAAATCAGTTACCTGGAGAAAACTGCTGCTTTGGAGGGTGGGCTGTATGGCATTATACCCCACTGAGGTTTTTTATATCCCTAAACCCCACTCTCCCAGGCTCTGCCCCCAAAGCTCCAGGAATTTTCAAACCTGGAGTTGGCAACCCTAATCCTTTTTCATCCCCCAAACACACCAGCCAGCCACTATTAGTGCAGCTAGCATCAGGACACTCTGAATTAGGGATGGCAACCCTGGAATGAGAAATTCCTGGAGATTTGGAGGCGGAGCCTGAGGATGGCAAAGTTCAGTGTGGGGAGGGCTCTCAGAGGGGTCTTGATGCCATGTACCAAAGCAGCCTTTTTCTCCAAGGGAGCTGATCTCTCCAAGGGAGAGATTTCTCCAAGGGAGAAGCTGATTTCTCCAAGGGAGCTGATCTCCAAGGGAGCTGATCTATAGAGATCAGTTGCAATTCCAGGAGATCTCCAGGCTCCACCTGAAAGTTCTCTGAAACTTCCAGCTCTTGGTTAAGGTATGGTGATGCTCTTTCCCTTCAGATCTCATCACTTTCTATGGGATGTTAGTTCTACTCACAAAAGTCTTTAAAGGGATACTAGGTTGCATTTAAGAATCTCAGCCTGCAATTCTATGCTTGCTGAGGGCCAAACTACACACTACATTTGACTATAGGCTGGATCAGGGTTTCACTAACCCAACCTGCTTTCTGCACAGCCACATGGCAGCTCAAAAGAACTGACTTACCCAAGTGCTGCAGGGCTTGATTTGAATCAGGACTATGTACCAGGAGAGGAGGGGCTCAACCTCCCACGGCTCTCCTAAGTAAAAATGGCCCTGGGATGCTTTTTTCTCCTGCTGACTCATATCCAAATGTATTGTGTAGTTTGGCCCCGAATGCTGAGGCAGCAGAAGAAAGTGTTCTCTGCTCTTGGAGTAGAGAGAATCAACCTGCAATGGGAAAAGTGTAATTTGCGTGTGTGTAATTTGGTGTTTTTAATTATGAGTGTTTTAAATTTTGAATGCTGTCTATCTTTTGAATGTTTCTATCTGTGTTTTGATCTTCCTAACTGGATGAGTGTGTACTGTGTCCTTACAACTTGCTTGCTGTATTGTTAGCTATCTTGAGTCTGAGGAGATAAGGCAGGATAACAATGTTTTGAACAAGACTGAAAAAAAGGTTGTGGAGAGCAGTGCTTGCTTCACTAGCCTTGGTTCCTTCCACAATATTGTATATCTGCCTCTAACATCTTTGTCCCACACATCCTCCAGTAAGCATGATATGTGTGGTAACGTGATATGCATGGTTTTGCTTACTCCACTTTATCCATACAACAACCCTGTGAGGTAGGTAAGGCTGAAAAAAAGTAACTTACCCAAGGTCCCAGGTGAACCTTGAACCTCACAACTCAGGGCCAAGCTACACATGACAAATGACACTTGAACGGCAAGTGGATTGAGTGGAGGGCAAGTGAACAGGGAGAAATACACTTGCTGTTCAAGTGTCATTCGTCATGTGTAGCTTGGCCCTCAGTGGGTACTTGAATAGGACTCTCTACAGTTCTGATTACAGAGTCTTCATGGTGGCTCTCTCAACATGTTCCTAAAGTGTATATGGACTCAAGAGAGGAGGGTGCGGGAAACAATAGTGGCAGATACCACCCCTCTTTGTGAATGATCGTTTGTGTAAAGAGATATTACATTATCTGTAGCAGTGAGGAAAACAATCACATAATCTAGCTTGTTTAAAGTAGATTAAAATATATAGCATCCAGTTTATTAGATTACATATCATCATGTAAGAGGAGATGAATAAAGCTTACCTCTGGTGATGCACCTTGGAGTGGGTGACCAGCCATTTTTTGTGCACTTGGCTTTTGCTTCCTGATGTTCAGGATAATATCCGGTACCACAAGAAAATGAAATGTCATCGCCTTCTATGAATTTACTCCAATAACCATGAATAAATTTAACATGTGGAAAACTGATTGTATGATCACATTGTTCTAAAGGCAAACAGAATAGGAAGAGTTTTCTAGAAAGGAAATATTCACAACTAGAACTCTGTTAGCAAAACAATTTTAGAAACACACCCTTTAACCTTTATTGAGCAAATGTCATTGCAGAATTTGGGCATTTTTATGGAATGTGCAGGATGGCTGAGGAGGATGAAACAGGAGAGAAAAATGCCCAGACAGGGAAAGAGAAGTCCAGTATGCAGATGCTTCAGCGGCAGCCTCAAGGGGCACAGTCATCACAAGTCAGCCTTTTAAAAATTCTCATGAGAACCTCCCATATCAACATCGGAAAAGATTTTTTTAAGAAAACTCATAATTCAAGGATACTGAATCACCCACCATTAGAGAGACATAAAGGCTCAAGAAAAACCCTAGAAAAAATGGGAAGGAGAGATTTTTCATGAGGACTTTGCGCCCATTTCTTTCAATGGACAAATGAGAAATTTAGAGAGGAAAAATCTCCTATTAGTCAGACCAAACTATGGAACAGAAATGGTGTTGGTGGCTTTTTGAATGTAGACCTAGACTATTTCTCTCTGTGCTCATACTGGGTCTATCAGCAGTCTTTGTCATGGAGAATCATACCATTTTATTGAGACACTTGGAGGAAGGAGTTGGGATTACGGGATGCACCTTGGACTGGCTTAAATTGTTCCTTACCAACAGGACTCAGAGCCAAACTAAAAGTGACGTCTTACACAGGTTGGACACTAGTCGGCTTCCCTCAAGTTTTGATGGGAAATGTAGGCATCCTGGTCTTGCAGCTGTAATGGAGAGCCAAGCTGTAAAACCAGGATGCCTACATTTCCCATCAAAACTTGAGGGAAGCTGACTAGTGTCCAACCTGTGTAAGACGTCACTTGTAGTTTGGCTCTCAGAGGGTCAGTATTAGAGGTCAACAATCACCAGTGCAGGAGTTGTCTTGCGGGGTTCCATGAGGCCTATACTTATCCTTCATGTTGTTCAATCTCTATGTAAAGCCCTTAGGAGAAATCATTCACAGTTTTGGAGCAGGCAGTAATCAATATGCTGATGACACCCAGATGTGTATTTCTTTATCTAAATCACAGGTGATTCCATAGAGATCTTGAATCAGTGCTTAGGTGCTGTGCTTAATTGCCTAAGGAAGAACAAGTTGAATCCTGATAAGATGGAGGTAAATGCTGCTTGGGAAGGCTGAGGCCTTGAATGACACTGTGCTCCCCACTTTCAATGGGATCCAGGTGAGACTCTGATTCAGTTAAAAGCCTAAGGGATATACTGGACCCAGCATTATGATTAGAGAAATGGCTTGGAAATTTTTCATCTCTATATACAGTGTATATGGATATAATGTACAGTGCTGCAAGTTATTGTAGAGTTTTCACTTCTTTTTATAAAAGAAAAAAAACCGGCCATCAAAGGCAAATGAAAGATATAAAAGTTTTCAAACACTCCATTCTTTTCTCTGTTTCTCCTCCTCTCTCTACATCTGAATGTCTGCAGATGGAAGATGAGAAGACAATTCTACCAGCCTCCACAATTCAGGAATAAAGGGGGTCTAAATGGAAAGCTGATAGGAGTTGAGTGCCATATACCCATTCACTCAGGTCATTTAAACAAATAAAATATAAATAATATTTATATTTGATCCTTCTTCTGTTGGTATTTGGCTGGATACAAGCACAGTCTTGCATCTGAAAAACACATTTTTTACAGGTTTCTGCTTATTACAATCTCAGAGAAAAACAGCTTAGTAGATTCATTATCCTTCAGCTAATGTTAAACTTTACAACAACCATGTAAAAGAAGCTCGCAGACTCACTGTGGGCTTTGTTGCTGATGAGGCTGGGGTGTGAGATGAAGGACTATGACTGCCGAAGAGGAGGAGCAGAGAAAGGGATTGCTCCTCCTTGGATCACCTCGTGGTTGCTGTCATTCCAAGGTGACAGCAGCAGGAGCATGATGCTTTCGGGCGCTTCAGGGCAAGGACCTTTTGAACCATCAGGATCCCATCCAGGGAGTACAGGGTGGGCCCCAACTGGAAGGGTGGGCTGCTCGCCTCCAGGCTCATGAGTCACATTCAGCAGCAGCAGGTTTCCCTCCTGGGCATCCGATGGAAGGGGAGTGGCAGAGTGCCTTCCCGATCTCTGGAGTGGGGGGATCGTCTCTGCATGTCCTTGCCTTGGGGTGGGGTGACCCAAAAGCATGCAAGCCTCCCCTGGCTGGGACAGGCCTTCCCATTGGCAACTGGGATAGGGCTTCCCCTTGCGGGGTGTGTGTGTGTGTGTGTGTGTGTGTGTGACCTGGTTGCACACAGACCCTCACAGGCTGGGCCTCGGCTTACCTATCACCCAGGGGCTTGGGGCCCAGGTGCACTCCTGCATCAACAGGCAGGGCCTGCTTCCTTCTTTTGGTGCTGCAGCTGAAGACCTTGTGGACACATGTGGAGAGTGAGCAGCTGGTAGATGCCTTTTCCTCACCGCGCCGCTGCAATGAGTCAGAGCTGCGCTCCTCACTGGTTGGCATGCAAGGGGAACAAGACCTGGATAAAGCCTTCTCCTTAACATACTGCTATGGCAGACTGGCTGGTGTGCGCAGGGAGTGAGCACCAGACAGGATGCCTTTCCTGGACATGACGCAGCAATCAGCCGGAGTCATGGTCCTTGTGTCACTAGGGTGGGACCAGGCTATAGTGGCGGTGCTGAGAAGTCGGACATTGACTTCCTGTTATAGGGGGGCTTGGCACGAACCCTTGGCAGGATGGTGGGTGGCTGAAGGGGGAGGACACACTGTGGCAGGGTGGTGCAAGCCTGCCAAGCCTCCTATCTACTGCAGCAGCATCAGGCTGCTCCATACACTCCTGGTGATAACAGCTCCCAGTCGCAACGGGCACCAGGTGAAGGGAGGGAAGTGGCTATGCTGCCACTCCAATGGCCTGTGCCTTGTCTAGTCACCAGCTCCGTCTCACGATTCATGCTCTGGCACAGTCCTTGATGTGCCACTCACCTTCCTCTTTTGGATGGTGAGTAGAGAGGGTCCAGAGCTGGCACATGGCCTCTACATTGCTGTCCAGGTAAGGGGCAGCTTCTTTTCTCCTCTGGTTGGCCAAGGAGGTCTCTCATATCACAAACTGCCTGATCCCCTTTTCAAAGCCTGTAGAGGGCAGGGATCAAGCTGTTCTTCTGCATCTGCCATGCAGATTAGATTGGAAGACCTACATATGCCTTGAAGTCTTCTTTAAAGAATCCTGCCATTTCCAGATTGGAGCACCAAACCTCGGAGAATCATGAAGAACAACAAGCAAAGACAAATATTGTGAATCCTAATGAAGCAACTCACTACAATCAATTTCTCAATTATTTCATAGTTTAGCCAGCAAGTACACTCACAATGATCCTATTATTTTTATTTTGACAGTGTAATTCTTCAATTGTAATTCTACGCAGACCATCTGCACCTATATATAAATACATAAAGTGCTAAGAGTGTATACATATAATAGATGATAATTCCTATGACCAATACATATATTTCACAAGAAATCGTTTGAACCAATTATATAGTTCAGTCCAATAAATTCAACAGGTCATAACAAGGTATAGGTGTGTCTGAGCAGAGTAGAGTCAACCATCTAACAGGCTGACTGGTTCGCTGAAAAGGTCCCATCTTTATCAAAGATGGAGATAGACCGATGAAATTCACATTTCATCAATTTCCAGATTGTATTTCCAGATTGGAGGGCAGAGGCAAAAATTTTTCCAAATGGCAGGTTCCAGCACTTCTTGGCCCCTCCCAAGGCTTTGATTTCTGGTTTGCCCAGCCTTAATGAAGTAGGGGCTTGTTGAAAATGGAATGTGGTGCAATGAGGTTTGGAGAGGGGCCAGAGCATCTGCTTGCTGGCATGAGATCCCAGGATTAATTGCACACTGCTGCAGTTAAAAAAGGATCTTGGATATGCGGAAAGATCCTTTGTTCAATCACCTGCTTCTGTAGTTAGGAATAGAGGTGGACACGGTCCAGAAAATGGACCTAAATTTGACACAGTCCAGCCCAGTTCGTGGTTCGCGAACGCACGGTTCATGGGACTCACTTTTTTCACGAACTTTGGCCTGTTTGGGCTGGTCCATTGGTCCATGGTTCGTGAGTCCAGACATCCTGGCTCCAAACTATCAATTCTCTAGGCAATGGAGGGGATGTCTGCAGACCTTCTGCAGTCCTTAAAAACTTGAAGGCAGCTCTGCCAGAGAGCTCCCATTCTGTTCTGTGAGCAAGGAGAAAGAATTCCCTAGGCAATAGAAAAGTGGACGTTCTGCAGCCATGGCAACACCAATCTTAGCCCCCAAAACATTGATAGGCAGCTCTGCCTGCCAACCAGAGAGCTCCCATTCTTCTCTACGTGAGTGAGGGGGCTCTTCCCTCTAGCCTTTTCTGTTTGATTTTGCTTCATTGCAACTTTTTGGTGCTGCAAGCCAATGTAAGTCAATTGGCATTTGCGACTCCTATTATCTACTGGAAGTTTCCTGGGGGCAGTCACTTTGGGGTTCTGGAACTCGGACGTCCGAAATGCGATTTTGGCAAGACTTGGCAGGTGCATGGAGGAGAGCCTACTGAAGCCAAGCCTAATTTGGCATCTCTGAGTGCAAAGGGGGCAGTCCTCAGGCCCCCAGTAGTGAAGGACCACAGACCGACAAACCGGTCCGTGAAGAGGCTGGTCTGTGAAGTTTGTGGTCCATGGTCCATGAAAATTCCATGGTCTGTGGCATTATCCCGGTCTGTGCCCACCTCTGGTTAGGAAAGATCTTTAAGCCCTGCTGTGCTGCTGCCAGTCAGAGCATGTGGCAAGAAGCGAGGGGACCAGATTAGGGGATTCTTCCTGTGCGTGACCATAGGAACCAGTTCAGTTTCACACCTCAAACATGGAGTATCCAACTGCTTGAGCTGGGCTGCCACTCAGCTCTTTTAGTGGACATTTACAATTATTTCAAACAGAGAACTGCAGGTGCAGCTTGATGAATGGGATGAACAGTCTTCTCCTTGACTTAGCAGGGTCACTGGCCGTTACGTGGCTGATTCATCTGCATGCTAACTCTTCTTCCATCTGGCTCATCCAATAGTCAATAATACAGCAAAATATGACTGCGGAAACAATGAAGTCCTTAAAGTGCACCATGCACAATTAATTTAATTTAATGTATTCAATTTATAGTCCGCCCACCCCACACAAGTGGGCTCAGGGCGGATCACAACAAGAACTTAAAATACTCTACACAATTAATCAACATTGCCATTAAAAACATAAATAGTACATATCATTCAGTTAAAAATATAGTACATCTATATAAGTATAAAAACAGAAAGCATAGCAGCATGTTAGGCACACACCTTTCACCATCTATAGAGCATTTTTCAGCAAAGTATATGAGAGATGGTAAGAGATGTGAGGGCATATAGTTTAACCCCCCATGAGGGGGGGCACTACCGAGCATCAACCATATGCCTGGCAGAACAGCTCCGTCTTGCAGGCCTGGTGAAATGCTAACCGGTTCTGCCAGGCTCTGGTCTTGCAAGACAGAGCGTTCCACCAGGCTGGGGCCAGGGCCAAAAAAGCCGTGGCCCTGGTCGACGCCAGGCGGGCCTCCCTAGGGCAAGGGATCTTTAACAGATGTTTATCGCTCGAGCGAAGGGTCCTCTGGGGCTCATATGGGGAGAGGCGGTCCCACAGATACAACAGTCCCAGTCCACTTAGGGCTTTATAGGTTAATACAAAAACCTTGAACCTGATTTGGTACTCCACTGGTAACCAATGCAGCTGGCGCAATACCGGTGTTATATCTTCCCATATTGGTGTTCCAGCAATAACCCGTGCTGCCGCATTCTGCACCAGCTGTAACCTCCGGATCAGGTTCAAGGGAAGCCCAGCATAGAGTGCGTTACAGTAGTCCAATCTAGAGGTGACCATTGCTTGGACCACTGTAGTCAGGTCACAGGATGATAGATAGGGGGGAAGTTGCCTGGTTTGTCGAATTTAGTAAAAAGAAGACCTGGCAACCGCCGAAACCTGATCCTCTATTGTCAGGGAGGAATCAAGAATCACCCCTAGGCGCCTAACTCTCGGAGCCAGTGTAAGCACTTCCCCATAGAGTATAGGAAGCCGGGGTCCCGAGTCCACATTTCCACGACTCAAGTCTATCATCTTCGAAGGTTTCCGTTTCAGCCAACTTTGTCTCAACCATCCAGCCACGGCTTCAAAAGCACACTCCAGGACATCCGGGGCTGATCCAGGCCATCCGTCCATCAACAGATAAAGCTAGGTGTCATCCACATATTGGTGACACCCAAGCCTGAAACTCCGCACTAACTGGTCGAGGGGGTGCATATAGATATTAAATAATAATGGGGAGAGTATCGCTCCCTGCGGCACACCACATACTAGTGGCCTATGAGACGATAACTTCTCCCCTAGCGCCACCCTCTGTCCCCGATCATGGAGAAAGGAGACTAGCCACTGCAGCGCTATCCCCTGGATCCCCACATCGGCAAGGCAGTGGGTCAAAAGATCGTAGTCAACCGTATCCAATGCTGCTGACAGATCCAATAAAATCAGCAGCACCGATCCGCTCCGATCCAGCTGCCTGCAGAGATCGTCTGTGAGGATGACCAGCAGTGTCTCCACCCCATGTCCTGGGCGGGAACTGGACTGGAAGGGATCTAGGGCCGAGGTCTCCTTCAGGAAATTCTGCAGTTGTTTCTCCACCACTCGCTCAACCACCTTACTCAGAAACGGGAGGTTCGAGACCAGGTGGTAGCTCAGCAAATCGGCGAGATCTAATGATGGTTTCTTCAGAAGAGGCCGTACCACAGCCTCCTTTAAATGCCCTATGAAAAACTCCAGAGCTTAAGGACAAGTTTACAATTGCCTCCAAGGAATCCCGTAGTTCGTCGACACTGGCTTTCACCAGCCACGATGGACACAGGTCCAGGGGGCATGTGGTAGGCCGCACCACCTGCAGAATCCTGTCCACCTCCTCCCCGAAAAGGAAGCTGAAATGATCAAATATCCGCTCCGAAGATGGCCAAGGGGCCTCTAGTTCACATACTGTAACAACTGTAGCCGGTAAGTCGCAGCGGAGAGACAAGATCTTATCAGCAAAAAAGCTCGCAAAAGCCTCACAGCTTATCTCCAAATCCAAATTTTTGTGGTCTCCACCTGATTGGGAGACCAATGAACGCACCACATTAAACAATTTAGCCAGGCGTGAGCTAGCTGATGCAATGGAAGCTGCATAGCATTCCTTCTTCACGGCCTTCACTGCCATCTCATAGGATCTCATAAACAACCTATAAGATGTTCTCGCCTCCTCATCACAAGCTCGCCGCTATATGTGCTCACGTCGTCTTAGTTCCCATTTTTGTCACCGTAGCTCCTCTGTATACCAAGGAGCTCGGTGATTTCAGCAACGAAGAGGATGACGAGGGACAATTTCATTGATGGCCTCGGAGAGCCGGGCCTGCCAGTCCTCCACCAGCACATCCAATGAACTGCTGTGGAGCATCGGTTCCCGCAGGGCATTCTGGAAACCAATTGGATCCATGAGTCTCTGCGGGCAAGCATAAATTTGGTCACCGCCCTTGGGGGGGGGGGTAGCACACCCAGCCGAGCTTCCAGGACCGCATAGTCTGACCATGGCATGAACTCTATTCTGTCCAGAACCACATCCAGTCCCATCCCGAAGATCAAATCCAGCGTGTGGCCCACTTTATGTGTGGGTGCCGATACAAACTGGGAAAGTCCCAGTGTTGCCATGGCTGACACTAGGTCCGCAGCCTGCACAGAAGTGGCATCATTAGCATGGATGTTGAAGTCCCCCAGCACCATCAGCCTAGGGTACACCAAGGCCCACCCCGCAACCACCTCTAACAGGCGCGGCAGGGCATCTGCTGGTGCGCTAGGTGGCCGGTACACCAGACAGACAGCCAAACTTTCCTCGGCACTCCACACCAGTTAATCCAATACTTTCAGTCTTTAATCTAAGAACCAAGTTCACTACAATTACAGTGCAAAGAATGGTAATATAACAAACACAATCAACAGTCGCAGTTACAATTGTTCACATACAATCTTTTCAATGAGAGTCCATTCACCCAAGAAAATCTTAATGATAATAATGTTCACACCAATATTCACACAGAAAGGCCCTCTTGCTTCTCCCAGCACACAGGAAACAGTAATAGGCAGCGGGATGTAACAGTTAGTGTGTAAGACAGCTAACATGATGAATTTGGGTACCCCCGGAGGCTTGGTCAGATAGGAAGCTGATGCTAGGGGGGGAGAGGATGCTACTGAGATATGAGAAAAGATACACAGAGAGAAATAGAGTTGCAGCTGTCAGTTGGCTGTAGTGCTCAGAAGATCCTGAGGTATTAGGCAGCCCCTATAACTCAACACAACCTGGCTTTGCAGCAGGACCAACCTAGGCAATGATCTTTCAATTGTGGCAGACAGCATGCTCCAGAGGGCAAATGATTTTCATAGGAGGGGCCAAGTCTCAGTCAATAGACCAAGGCAGTGCTTGGATACAACCCCTGGTGTTTTCTGTCATGAGGGCCAAGTGAAGTGTTATGTTCCCTCCACTAGGGAACCTGGAAAACAGTTTCCAGTAGGAGCAGGCGGCACTGGCTTGGATGGTCTGGAGTCTGGACCTGATGGCGGGAGATTCTTGGGCCCAGGACACACAACAGCTATTGCTTGGTTTGGGGGGCAGAGCAAGGGGCATCAGAGCCCAGAGAGGCACCAAAGCCCAGTGCACACACATACTCTTATGTGCAGGTGCCGAAGACAGTCCAACACCTCACAATGTGAGGGGGGTGCAGGTCAAGTGTGCTGTACCCCCCCTCTTCTGGGAAGGAGGGCAGTTGGGATGGCATCAAGGGCAATGGTGGGGAACTACACCCTCCTGGGGCAGCGAGTGCTGGATTCCAGTGGGCACACAGAGTGGACCATGCCATGTATGCAAGTTGGCTTGCTGATATCTACCCTTTGGGTAGTGTCATCATGACCGGGATTCGGCTGGGCTGATTTGGGAAGGCTCCAGTCCAGGCTTTCAGAATTTCACACATGGGACCAAGTCCTAACATGTGTGCTGCCATGTAGGATCCAGCATAAGAGCTGCCTATGGGGTGGCCACCAGGTGCCTGGATGGGCGGCTATGGCCTGTTGCTCCTTCCCACATGCTGCACTTTACAGGGATGATTTCCAGTTATAGGGGCTGGGGGAGGCTCCCTGGGTGTGGATGAGGTGGCCCATGGAGGGCCTCAGGTGCCTGAGAAAATGGGGGTTGGTGGACTTGTACCACCACCTTCATATCTGCAAGGGGCAGGCAGATCTGTGGGTGTGGCATGCCTTTTGTGTGTGCTTGGATGGGAGGTGGGGCACCATTCGTGGCCACCATTAAGGAGGGAGACCGATATTAGACAGAACCTCACATTCTTGGAGTCCAGTTTAGCCAGGGGGCAGTGGTGCCTTGGTGGGAGACATTTTGGGCCTACAAGGTCCTATTTGAGGCCACAACCAGGTGGTTGTTTGGATGGTGAGTTCCGAGAGGGTAAGACACTTGGGGCAGAGTTATGTAGTTTGCTCGTATGTTAACATGAAGGTAGTGGCTTGTTATGTTTCAGAAGTGGAGAACAGCATTGTGAATGCCTTGCACTGCTTTCAGAAAGAGAGAGTCCGGTGTTGGCACCACAGTTGGGAGGTGCCTAGAATGCCTTATGGAGGAGCTGGGGGAGCTTGAGAGCAACTTTTCATGCAGGGAGTCTCAAACCCGCTGGCACCAGCCACCTGGTAAGCATACTCAGTGGCAGTCTCTGCCTTCCTGCCTTTTCTGTAAGGGAGGTCTGGATGCGAGACAAGGGCAGTGTCAGAAGGAGTGGTACAGGGATGCCGGGCAGGCCTGCATGGGAAAGGGCACACCCCCTAAGACCATGCGGATCTGCCTGGCAGCCATCTCCTTCTACAGCGAGGCTGTATGACCCATCCAACAGCTTTCAGGCCAGATGAGCCATGGTGGGCTGGCCCCCCACATGGAGCCAGTTCGGAAGGACACCAGATGGCCAATAATTGGGAATATTCTGGAGGGCATCCAGGAATGCCTTCACAGCACCCACCAGTCATTGTTTGAAGTCATGCTGTTCAGGGTAGCATTTACTTTGCATTTTATTGAGCTATCTGGATAGGGAGCATGTGGCAGTTTTGGTGTGGGACCCATCGGGATGTACACTGGCAATGGGAGATGGGGCAGGAATGATCTCTAAATCCAGGGTCCGGTGGTTCAAGACTGATCAGCAGGGGCAAGGGGTGCTGATGCACCTGTGCAGAGTGACCAGGAGGTCCTCTCGCCCAGGTTAAGTGCTGCGAGCCGCCATGGCCATCTGCCCTCAGGATGTGGGTCACTGGTTGAAGAATGCGAACAGAGCATTCCTCACCAGATTCCAAGTCATAGCTGAGTTGTAGGGAAGCTTGGAGGCAGCCAGGTTCCCCGTGGGAGAGTTCGAGTCCCATTCCTTTTGCACTGGGGTGGCCACCAGTTCAGCAGAAGCCAGCTGGCCAGTGGCCTGCATCCAGTTCATTTGGCAGTGGGCCTCAAAGGCTTATCTGGGGTACATGTGAAGCGAAGAAGGAACTAACGCTTCTTTATTCTAGTTACAGATTTGGTTGTTCCTAACGGTGTTCCAGCTGACGAGCTGACATGGTACAAGATGCAAGTGGAAATAGAGGGGATGGCAGTGCCCCTGGGTGGTCATGGCCAAGATTCCCTGGGTCAGTTGGGCTGGTCACCTGAAAGTGGGCAAGGAAGGAATTTTTTCTTGCCGGGGCCAGATTGGCTAGGGTCCCTGGAGGCTTTTTTGCATTTCTTTGGGGTACCAGAGCCGGGGACCACCTGGGGGGAGGAGGTATCTAACTTAGCTAAACCCATCGGAGCATTGGTGGGCCTTCTTCCTGTGGTGGTTTTTGAGGCATTGGGCCGGATCCACCAGGGTGAACAGTGCAGAAAGAGCAGCTCTTTCTGAGAACAAAAACAATTAAAGAAAAACCATATTTCATTTTCTATTTTTCTCTACAACACCTGTCATATCCTTACAAATATTATACTTGTAGTTTTGATACCTTCCGAATTTATCTTTTCAACACTGTCCATCTTCTATTTATTTTCCCAAAATTTAACTTAGAAATCAAATCCACAAATCATCAGTTCATTTTTTCTCGTCTCACACAGAAAGTCAATAAGGAGTTTCCAATTTACCATAAAGGTAGACAATGTTTGCACTCTGATCAGAGCTGTAAGTTTAGCCATCTCTGCTAACTCCATCATTTCCACAATTCAGTCATCCATTGAAGGCAATACTATACTTTTCCATTTTTGCGCAAAAAGCCTAGCCGCTGTTGTCATATATAGAAATAGGATATCATGTTTATTTTCCAATTATTTGTCCATTAGACCCAACAAAAAGAGTTCTGGTTTAAACTGTATATTGATCTTCAAAATTTTTTGAATTATCATGAGTTTGTGACCAAATTTTTTTGCTTTAGGACAAGTCCACCAAAGATGATTGTGAAGCCTTTTACAGGCAGTATTATTTACTATTGGCTTTGTTTACTTTCCAGTCCCAACTTTCAAGGCCAGTGCTTCGCCCTTAGCTCCTTCTACGCAGTTTTATTTATCTGGTCCAACCAAAACACTTTCTCCCAATACAAATTCACCAGTTACAGAGATAAACAAACAATAGACTTTTGGTTTCCCTTAGTCCGTTCAATCTTTCTTTCTTCATATGTTTATGAGTTTAAGAGCTTTCTGCTAATGATGTATTAATCTTCTTGTCTCAGTTAAAAAGAAAGGAAAAAAGAGAAACTCCAGGAAAACACAATATTATCTCACCACAGAATAAATAGTTGTGTTGTAGAGTTTCTTAAATCTTTGAAGTCCTTAATTTAAGACTTGAGGGTCAACTTGCCTTTGAACTCCAATCATAGCTGTGAGTGGATGTTTCCCATCTCCAATTCTCCAATACTCAGACCACCCAAATCAGGCCTGGGCAGTAAAACCTTCAGCAGAGCCATCAAATGGAGCACTAGTGGTTCAACTCATGATCCCTCCTTATCCAGAGCAATTTATAGGCTGGAGTTGAAACTCCAGCCATTAATTAAAGCTATGTTGTTTCTCCCAGAATGGAAAGCTTCAGGCAGCCATGCCCTCCAGTCACGTCATCAAAAGAGCTGCTCTTCTAGCTGCCAAGGGGGTGGCAAGGGCCATCCAGCACCTGTTGGCGGTGTGACATCACTTGCCATCCCACGGTGGCCAGCAGGCTTGCTGGGGAACAACGTACCAAACAGCATTGGGTCTTTCAATGCCATGGATCCACTGCCCTATGCTTCTCCAGTGCTCCAATGGCTGTAATCAATAAATCGGTGGACATTTCTACCAACTGTGCTGTGTCTGTGTATCATTTGACGGGGCCCCAGCAATGCATTGCCCATAGGATGTAAAAGAGATCCAGACCTGTATATGAAATTCTGAGCTGGATTCCAGGTACAAAAATACAAAACACTAACAAGATGGAGACCTTTCCTTCTCTTTTCAAGTGCTCCATCTGATGGAGGAAATTTTTCACCAAAGTCCCATGTGGTTGCTCCTTTTCCAGTGCAAATACATCTGTGTTCACAGCTACAATGGCACGGAAAAAGAACTTTTGCAACGTGAATGCAGCCGCTGAGTGTTTACTTAACTGGTAATAACAGCTAATCCTGAGTATACTAGCTAGCTGTTGGAGTTGGAGTCACAATTACCATTTTCTTGAGTAAACCTAAAAAAACCTCCAATAGACACCTAAATTCTAAATCACTAAAGTTTCTAAAGTATGTGTGGACAATGCCACAAGAACTGATGCATCAGTTATTTTCTTTGTATTTTTTTCTTTCAATGGTGCTAGTTTAAAAATGCATCCAAGAAAAATTAATATATAATTATTTTGATTCCTACTTGTTTGAAAAAGGAAGCACACAAATAAAACATTTACTTACTAAAGCATTTTGGTTCTGGATCCCATCCAGATTTGGTGCAAGTAGAGCGTTGCCACTGCTGGGCCTGTTTATTTGCTGACAAAAAGCCATTGATGCATTGGAAGTAAATGGTAGCTCTCTCCCGTTTTGGAAAATAATGATCCTTGTAATACTCAGGGACTCCATATACTTCTATATTCTCTGTTTCGGGATAGTCGCAGAGTTTTGCTTTGGAATACACAAGAGAGAAAAGGTTGAGCCAAAGATAAAAGTCTTCTACTTGATCATTTTCTCAACTTGATTATGGCAGGGCCACATGTAGAAGAGAGAAATCAGGGAAGGAAAAGTATGGGGGGCTCCACTAGGGAATAAAAGAGGGAGTGGAGAGAGGCCAGTAAATAGACTTTGCTTAATCAAGGAGGGGCTGCAGAACATGAATGGGAAAGAAGAAAATGCCACTTTAAAATGGGACTGTGATCTGCAGGACAATAGCCTGCCTCCTGTAAGTTCTAACTCAATTAATCAACAAATTTCATATATACTCAAGTGTAAAATTATTTTATTTTAAAGAACATATTACTTGGAGTCTGACCATTTGGGGGACATTTACTTTGTGAACAAATGAACTGCAAAGGAAGCATCATGTGGTTGCCCAGGAAACACGCAATCTTGGGCACTCCAACATGGTGAACATGCAACTATTATACATGCATACCCACACTCAAATGAAGCAATTTAGAATTCTTCATAAAAAGTGAGCATTTCAGAGTGGTCACAGTTTCTGCTCCCAATAGGAGAGCCATTTTCAGACTGAACATAAGACAAAGGTAGATTCAAGTCCAACAATTCCCGTTATGTAAATTGGAGACCCACATTCAGCAAATGTTATTTTTTAGATCTTTTGAGTTGTTGTGGGCACTTCCTATAATAATGAATGGATCATTATTATAACCCTAACCCTACACATTGGTCTACAGAACAAAGCGTGCTGAAGCTTGAAAATGGGTGATTGATGTCACTAAGCATTTTGTAGCATGCCCATGCTGCATTCTTAGCAATGCTCACTCACACTTTTGGTTTCTGCTTATGGCTTTATGTTGTATTACTAATCCAATAGCACAATATGTTATTGTTGGTCCATCCCAACCAAGGGTTGAAGACCACCCTGTTCTGAAATCCTCCCCATCTGCATTCTACCTTTCCTTTCCACATGTCCTGGCTCTTTCTGAATCATCTTGCTTTGATACATCAAGACCAGCTCATGTCTAGTCAAATTAACTTCTCCATTTCATATCTTACAAAGGAAGCTTGACTCTCAAAAGCTTATAACCTGGAAATCTTGTTGGTCTTTAAAAGAGCTGTTGTAGCATAGTGGTTAAGTGTATGAGCTGTGAATCAGCACTCTGCTGGTTTGAATCCTACTACTGCCATGAGCTAAGTGGATGGCCACTCCTCTCAACTTCAGCTCCTCACCTGTATTGTGCGGATAAAAATAGCACTGACTTTATTCACTGCTATGAGTGGGGCACTAATCTGTCCAGAAGAGCAGTATAAAGCATATTATTATTATTAAGATGCTACTGGACTCAATCTTGCTTTTCGACTGCTACCCACCTGAATTGTTCTCCATTTCAGTGTAATGAATCCCACAGTGACTGCATCACCATCCCCACTGGCAATCCAAATCTTTTAAAATCTTGACAGATGGCATTCATCTCCCACCCTCTCCTTGACAAACCAGCAGTCCTAGCACATTGGAAGGGTTCAACCAATCTGAATGAACTTGTTGTGCCATTTTTATGCAGACCATGATGGCTCCTTTGGTATGTGTTGATACAAAGGGATATGACTTTGCCACAGCCTCCATCCATAGGGTGAGCTATATGTGCAAGGATACAGAATCAGTGCCTGCTTCAGGGTGGTGGGCAGAGACTGCTTGGGGCCCCTCATCCTGCCTGCTGCCATCACCATTTGTCCTACCATTATTGCATCCTTCACTCATGCTTCTTTCCTGCCCACCCACTTATACTCCTCCCCACTGGCTGCACAGCCTTTCCCCATCCACTCACACATCCCCCCACACTTGCTTTCACAGCTAATCAGAACCCCCCGAATCATGCTGCCCAGGCAGGTAGGGAAAGAACGCAGCTGGGGATGTGTAGCAGAGCATCTGATTTGCATACAGAGTGTCACAGGTCCGGTCCCAGGGATGTCCAGAGCAGGTATTAGGTAATGTAAAAGACGTCTGCTTGAGACCATAGAGAGTCACTGCCATTCTGAGTAGACTATTCTGACCTTGATGGACCGATGGTTTCAACATAGGGCCACTTCACATGGGCAGAGCACAGCAGTAGCACTGAGTGGGGATGCTGCATGTGTCTTTCCCCTAGGCAGGAGAAGGGCAACAATGGAGGGGGGAGCTAGAGTGCAGGCTGACAGGGAGGGACAATGGGGGCAGAAGTGGGCCCTAGGCTTTGACAGATGCTCTGGCTTGGGAAATGCTGTATATGGTTCTGTACAGATTACTGCTTACAGATTCTGCTCAATTGCCCAGTACTGGATACCTACATCACATACTGATTTTTTAAAAATCAGGCGCCAATGCCTGCCCCCTGCCTTCACCCAGCTGGGATGAGGAGCAAAGAAGGTGGCAATGCCCGCCCCCCCACCTTCACCCAGTTGGGATGAGGAGTGAAGCAGGAGGCAATGCCCTCCCCCCATTCAACCTGCCCAAATCAGGCGCAGAGCTGGCGGCAATGCCTGCCCCTTCTTCACCTGGCCGGAATCAGGTGCAGAGCAGGAGGCAATGCCCACCCCTGCTTCACTTGGTCAGGATCAGGTGCAGAGCAGGTGGCAATGCCCGCCCCTTCACCTGTCTGGGATCAGGTATGGAGCAGGTGGCAATGCCCACCCCACCTTCACTCAGCCAGGATCAGATGAAGTGGAGGTGGCCATCCCCATCCCCCCTGCCTTCATCCGGCCGGGATCAGTGATGGAGGAGGCGTGAATGCCCACCTGCCCACCTTTCCCTTTCTAGAGCTCGTAGTATTTTTTCCCACAATGTGCTTGTTGCTAGTCTGACATAATTTGATGGTTATATTTTATTCCTATAAGAGAAAAATGACATAGTGCCATTGGAAATGATGCTTCAGTGGGGAGATTGAGTTGCTGAAAGAGATCCCATATGTCTCTGGGCACACCTCTGTGTTTCTCTAGCAGAGAGAAGCCCCAGCTATATATAGCCCCTCCCTTCATACTCAACCTGTCCTGTCTGCCATAATGATGGGCATTTAATTCATACACCATGATACGGTCTGTGTTGACCTATAACTGTGTTCAACTTTTGACTCTGAAGACACTGCTGCAAGGGTGGGAGCTACTTACAGACACATCTCGGTTGTGGTATCCAGCCATCCTTGGTACACTTGGAAGTTGTTCCTTGTCTTTCAGGCTTATAGCCAGGATCACACTCTATCTGGACTGGTTGTTCATGTGAGTACTGCTCCTGGTGAGGATTGACTCTGCCATTATTGACTTCTGGACGTGAGCATACAATTTCTGTGGAGGAATAGATATTTAGTCACAAGAAGTTTGGCAGAAAGTTTCATGCTTGACTCTTATTTGATGACTAATAAGTATTATCACTGTGTAACGTAAAATATGTAAATGGTTTTTTAAAATCCTCTTAAGAGATTAGCTGAGATTCTGGGAGCAGTATGCATATGACAATTAGTCTAGGAAATGTTATGAAGAAAGACTGAAGATGCAGGGTGTCCTTAGAATGGGGATGGCCAACTGGCATTGAGTTCCCAAAGTAAGTTTATTGTAACCTGGCTAAATCTACCTTGATGTGCCCTCAACTTCATTCATAGGAAAAGGGAAGGTGTTTCCAAATATGGCGGGAGATGATGAATATCAACCCTTTAATAATAGTAGCCCGACCACTCGTAACAGCATGTGATAGCGCTTCTTCCTGTTGTCACTAAATGTATCATAGACCCTGAATACTCAGGAGGGAATAAGGCTTTGTCCGACATTTTTGGCCTCCAGAACATATCTAAAAAAAATATAGCCCTAAGATACGGTTGCCAGCCATACGGTTGCCAGCCGTACGGACACACAGTGGTGTCTGGAGATCTCCTGAAATTACAACTGATCTCCATGCCACAGAGAACAGTTCCCCTGGAGAAAATGGCTGCTTTGGAGGGTTCCCTCCTCTCCAGGCTCCCCTTCCCAAATCTCCAGGAATTTCCCAACCTGGAGCTGGCAACCCTACCCTAAGAATACAGAAGTGGGCCATCTCTGAGCTAGGCAAGTTAAGGTTAAAGAACAGAAATAGTTTGCTAGTTTTCTCATATTTACAGAGTACTCAGAAGTACAGATCTTCATTGAAACATTCATTAACCACCAAAGCAAATATGTTTAATTTTTAGGTATATTACAACTTAACCAAATTCATAGATCCAGAGGAGTTAGCCGTGTTAGTCTGTAGTAGCAAAATAGAAAAGAGTCCAGTAGCACCTTTAAGACTAACCAACTTTACTGTAGCATAAGCTTTCGAGAATCACAGTTCTCTTCATCAGATGCATCTGACAAAGAGAACTGTGGTCATTATACAGGTAAGATATGTAATTGTCAAAAAATCCAGGACAGTTGCTTTTGAAAAATTTTATCCAAATCTAGAAAAGTATTTTCCCAAAAAAACAAAACAACAAACACAAATGGATATAAGCAGGGTTGTTGCGTTGCCCTTGGCAACTGGTGGTAGGCAGCGGGAGACATAAGTGGTGGGAGGGTTTATTACTTTTAGTATTCAGTATTTCCAATAATGATGTTATCACGCTGGAACTGCACTGGTATTTGGGCAAAAACTCTTAAGTTTTTTGCTCAAATACCAGAGCTTCTCCCAGCAACATGATAACATCACTTCCAGGTGTACAGATGACATCATTGTGTCACCAGCAGTATCATAACATCACACAGAAGTGCCGGATGGAAGGGGTAAGTTCCTCCATTTCCTCCAAGCACTGCCCTCTTCCCTTTTCTCTCTTTCTGCTCATAGGTCCAGAAACTTAGTTTTATCTTTAGGTAGTTAGCACAGTCACTTTAATTTATATAGATGTAATGGTCCATCATGCCAGACTCCAAATAAAGCTGAAAAGAGCATGGTTCTTCACACCTTTTGATATGTTCCTGAAAACCAGTCTGTTTATGTGATATATCTAAGTGTCTCAGAGCCAAATTAGAAGAGATGCCTGACACGTGGAGGACACTCATCCATTTCCCGCAAGTTTCTACGGGAAATGTAGTGAGAAGGAACCTCTTTCAGGGAGAAGAGGGAGAATCCTCCCTCTCCCTGGCAGAGGTTCTTTCTCTAGGCATCTCATCTAGCCTGCTCCCTCTTTCCACTGCCAGCATGCTTGCCCCCCAAGTGCATTTAGGGGAGCAAGGGGAGCCCACTGCCCTAAATGCACTCAGAAGCTGAGGGTGCTGGCAGTGGTGAGAGGGAGCTGCTGGCGAGATCGGCTCCCTGTCCCTCTCACCCATCACCAGCACACTTTGCGCCCGAGTGCAAGAGAGCAAGGGGAGCGTGCTTCCTCTCGCTGCTGCCAGTGCACTCCCCTTGCTCCCCTAAATGTCATGGAAACTTGCAGGAAACTGACGTGTGTCCTCCATGTGTCAGGTATCTCTTCTAGTTTGGCTCTCACTTCCATGGTATCCACTCAGGTGCACATACATAAAAACAGATGTGTTAACACTAGAGGAATCATTTAATGTACACTTCAAGGAGCCTGACATCCCAGGACTAAGACTCTTGTCTCCACTGGCTCCATAGAAGTAATCATTCACTCACAGAATAGCCACCCTCTGCATAGCCAAGTACTGAACTCCCAATCAAAGCCAGAATTAAAGGCCACAAGCCAATGAGAAAGTTTGCATGAAACAAACATCCACAGCAACTGGTCTTATTTGCATCTTTTGTAGGTAACCTTAGTATATAGGTAACCCCAAAACTGAGTTTATGCACTTTTTTCAAAGGTCACCTTTTTCAAGGTCAGCCTGATTTGCTTTTTGTCTTCTTTGGATGCCCTTTTCCCTGTTTGCTTCTTTTCCTTTGTGGGCCTTATTTCATACAGTTGGAGCTGCTGTTTTTGTCCTGCTGGATCCTGTGTTGCCCACTACACTTCCTCTTTCCCTTATATTTTTCCTCCTTTCTGGGAGAAACCTTGTCCGTACTTCTGTAATTCCAGTGGATATCATCACCACCATAACTCACTCCAGGACAGGACGTCTGAGTTTCTTTCTGCACCCTCACTTAAACATACACTAGCAGAGTCAGTGAATTCTTATTGCACTTGCACAACTTCACAATCTCTGGTGTGTGGCAGGTCTAGAATCAAAACCGCTTATGATATGGACTGTGTGCAAGTGAATATTGCTACATTTGTCTAAGTGTTTTTGTAGAGTTTTGTAGAGCAGTTTCCCTGCTGCTTTGTTTTGGAAACTGCTGTGCAAAATGCCTGGGTCCCCCCCACCCCACTATGGCATTAGGAGAAGCCTGAAACATACCAGGCGGGAGGGAAAAGCAGCCATTTAACCCTTTCCTGGCTTTTAAAGCCAGCAGGGAATAAGCAGCAATTTTAAAAAATAATTTTCATTGAACCTGTAAAATATAAATATAATAAATTTGGATAAACAAACATAACACAGTCATTAAACCATATGATTAATAAAGCTAAAAATTTCCTATCTAAAACATCAGTTAAATTATTATGAACTACCTACCAATGAAGATAATGTATAATACAATCATTTAACATAAATATAGCAATCCATTCGTCAAATCAAAACAATAACCATTTTGGGTAAAAGGGACTGCTTGGCAAAACTTAATATTCCATCATATATTCATGTCTGCATGAACTTTTCTACCGAGTAGCAGCAACATTACTATTAGTATTCATAGGCACATAGATTGAAAGACTTCATATACAATTGGTAATTTTTATAGTGAATAACAAGATTATTTACAGTTCAATATAAACAATCTTTTTTATGAAACTCTGCATTGTATATCTAAAAGGAAACTTAGTGTGGGGTTCCCTCATGTGAGATGTGCGGATCTGCCAAAAACTGGGATCCTCAATGCTTCCAGATAATATTTAGGAAGATCAACCACCATCTCTAGGATTGCCAGCATCCAGGTGGGCCAACCAAACCGGGGCGCCTCCACCTGCTAACATGCTACACCAACTATTATGGGAGGCAAAATAAAGTCGAATCCTTAAATATTTATAAAGATATTTTGTAAATTTTTGTCAAGGTTTTAAATATGTAAAGTGCAAAGTGCTCAGTGTAAATTACATACAAATGTTCAGATACATAATACAATTCCAGTATATTCAATCAAACAATGACCATAGTAGTTCATAATAATTCCAGACAGTCCAACTGGTATAGATATCAATAATTATACTGTTATTTCCATTTTCAGAATGAAGACCATCCTCCAAGTGGAAAGGAGTTACAAGTCATCTTCCAAAAGCAGCCTGCGAGTCTTATGCCCGCTGATTATAAATTCCCATTTCACAAAACAAGCTTCCTCACAGGCATGATATTATGAACTATAATTAAAGACATAATTTAAATATCCTCTGGTCTACATTAATCTCCATAGTATTATCAAAACTGAATTCCAATACTCACTGGTCTCACAGTACTCAATCACTCCAACCAGTTGATAAAATCGGACGGAGCAATGCCGTACCACTTACTGATTAACATTGACTTATATACCCAGTCGTGTTAAAGCTACAGTACCCCAATATGCGAAATCGCCCACAATTACAAATATACAGTACATACTCGTGGGATCACTCTAAAATATTCAGTCAAACACATATCATACAGGATACAAAATCTACACAGGACTACAAATGCAAGAATTTAAAAAAATTACAAAAAACAGGAAAAATCCATATTGATGGATATAGATTTGGAGGTTTTTTATATACTTATTTTTATATACTAAACCTATGCTTTTTCAGTATTAAATGCTTTGCACTTTTTCTATGCTCAGGAGCCAAAGTAGTACTTATAATGTAACCTGTAAGAATTTGACACTTGAAACAAGAAGACTTGAAACTCTGTAAGAACTGGTATACTGCTTTTAGGGCTGCACTTATATTATATGTTATATTATTCTATAGATTCCAATTGAAATCAGTACCAGAGAGCCTTTTGTAGAAAACGGATTTGATGCAGCAAGCTGGTTTTGGCCACCTGTGGTATTATCTTCCTTAAAGCTGATAAGAAACTGGGGAAAAGGGCACGAATAGAAAACATCCCTTCCTATCCACAGATTTCAGTTATCAGAAGATATCAAGGCACCAGATTGAGACTCATTGGCGCCCTTGAAAGTATTATGCACAGAAGAAAGTAGGTAAAGGGTTAGACAGTGTCCTTCCAAAATGAGGGCAGAGGAAAAAAACTGTGAAGACTGGAATTCCTCCAAATAGAGAGACCAGCCCAGAATTGCATCTTCAAATCAGAACTGACCCTAGATATGTTACGAGCCAGTAAGATATCAAATATTAGAATATTGTAATATTGTTATGATTATCTGAAAGTATTAATTGCCTGTGTTTCTATTGTAATTTTGATGAGCTCAGGACACAAGGAGACCACCTACTCCTGTGAAAATAGGCTCCTCCATTGTTTAAATTAGACAATCATATATTGATGTATTGTCGAAGGCTTTCATGGCCGGAGAACGATGGTTGTTGTGGATTTTCCGGGCTGTATAGCGTGGTCTTGGCATTGTAGTTCCTGACGTTTCGCCAGCAGCTGTGGCTGGCATCTTCAGAGGTGTAGCACCAAAAGACAGAGATCTCTCAGTGTCACGGTGACACTGAGAGATCTCTGTCTTTTGGTGCAACACCTCTGAAGATGCCAGCCACAGCTGCTGGCGAAACGTCAGGAACTACAATGCCAAGACCACGGCAATACAGCCCGGAAAACCCACAACAACAATCATATATTGCTTCATTCTACAGGACTCCGTGGTGTGTGTCTCTTATTGTGATTGGCGAGAGGGACACCTAAGGCACAAGTTTGTGCATAACAATATCATGATTCAAACCATGGGGGGGGGGGCTCTGCTATTAAATTCATAAATACATTCCGTCTCCAACTGTAACAACCTATGTGAACAGTCTAAATAGGGTCTAGATTCCAATACATGTATAACCGACACTTTTATTTCCCTTGCCCTATGTCATTGCTCTAAGAAATGGGCCGCCAATGGGGCTTCCATTATCCCACTTCTGATGCGTGAAAGATTTTCTTGTATCCTAATCTTTAAAGGTTGCATAGTGCCACCAATATAGACCAAAGGACATCTCCACTGAATGATGTATATGACGTTGGCAGTCTTGCAGGTAGAAAACGTACTGGGATATTTATTTCGTCCAGTTGCAGGGTTGGTTATCTCATCAATCTTAAACATCAATTCACATACATTACAATTGCCACATGCATAATGCCCCCGTGGCGGTTCCCTTAAAGGGGTGTAGCTCTTAAACTTGGACCTCACCAACATATCCTTAAGATTCCTGGATCTACGATATCCTATAGCTGGTGGTTCCAAACATCCAGGAATCCCTTCCAAAAGATGCCAGTGTTTGCATATTATT
Organism: Eublepharis macularius; assembly: GCF_028583425.1. Lineage (NCBI taxonomy): Eukaryota > Metazoa > Chordata > Lepidosauria > Squamata > Eublepharidae > Eublepharis > Eublepharis macularius. The sequence continues at coordinate 40,985,160 of NC_072794.1, forward strand.
TTCCTGATCACAGGGGCAAGCCCATAAAATCAAGTGCCCATTTGATCCTGGCATTGGGCTTATATTCCTTCTTAGTGAGGAGATCTCTATGTGCTGTCTCCCCTGCTCTCTCCCATGCATCTCGTATTACTGCTTGTGGGTAGCCCCTGGAAGAAAAGGCATAGTCTAGGTGTTTAGAATCTCATTCAAATTCTTCCATAACCGTAGAATTCTGTCTCACTTGCAAATACTGGCCTATCGGGATGTTTCTCTTTAAATTGCCTGGATGGAATGAATCAAAATGTAAATAAGAGCATCTATCGGTAATTGTTCTGAACGGTCTCACTCCCAAGGCGTGCCCTGTGCACTTGTATATCACAACATCAAGGTAGCTAATGTATTCTGTGTTTCCCTGCCAAGTGAATTTGATATTAGAATTGATTCCATTCATCCAGTTCATCAAAGCCTCTGCCTGTACGCCTGTGTCCAGTATCATAATGACATCAACTCTGTAACGCCTATAAAATATAATCTAATTAATAAATGGATTAATATCAGGATGCAAAATGAAATAGCACTCCAAGTGTGACATAAACAGATTCGCAATGCTTGGGGCAGCTGCGCACCCCATAGCCACCCCCTTTATTTGGTAATAGTACTGATCATCATATTTAAAATAGTTCCACTCCAAGAGACTAAGAAGAAATTGGGTTGAAGGATGCTGCACCATTCTCATATAGAGAGCATTCTCTAGTACCTCCCTCGCTTCCTGATGTGAGATCTCCTCACTAAGAATGCACTCAGCAGATGATCCAATATCAAATCTGACATTGGTTCCACCTTCTGTTCTAATCCTGCGGTAACCGTGAACATCAAAAGAATTAGCTTAAGTACAAAAAATGCGGAAATTTTGCCAAAGGTGAGTTCAGACCACAATCAAATATTATGGAAAGCAATAATGGGTCGGAGAAAAGTAAGATGGAGAATAAATGAAGATCTATTACAAAATCAGGACAACTTTGAGAGAGGAGACAAAACATTTTTTTCGAATAAATAATAATAATGAAGTTTCAAACCAAATGGTACAGGACACATACAAGGCAGTCATAAGAGGAAATTTAATTTTATTAAACAACAAGGACAAGAAAAGAAAACAAGAGAAATTGCATGAAATACAGGAGAAATTGCATTAAAAGAACAGGAACTAAAGAAAAAACCTGGGAAAAAATCAATAAGACAAGAAATTAAAATCTGCAGGAGCAAATAAGAGTCATTAGTAACAAGGAATTAGAATGGAATTTAAAGGTTTTAAAACAGAAGTCACTTGAAGGAGCAAATAAACCAGGAAAGTACCTAGCCTGGCAACTGAAGAAGAAAAAAGAGAAGAAAATCATTAGTAGGATAATGGAGGAAGGAAAGGAATTGAAAGATCATCATACAATTAAGCATGGCTTCTACAAATATTATGCGAAACTATTTCAGAGAAAGGCAGTACATTTGGAAGAAATAGACCGATATTTGCAAAAAACAGATCTACCAAAGATAGCAGGTGAAATGAAGCAGAGACTGAATGCTCCAGTAACAGAGGAAGAAATTGTACAAGCAATAGAAACAGCAAAGATTGGAAAAGCACCAGGACCATATGGGATCACTGCTAAATTCTACAAAGTAATGAAGGAAGACCTTTTACCGATATTAAAAAATATAATGAATGATATACTTCAAGGAAAAGGACTTCCAGATACATGGAATGAAGCGAGTATTGCTTTGATCCCAAAAGAACTACAAGATTTGACAGATGTGAAAAATTATAGACCAATTTCGCTTATAAACAATGACTATAAAATAATGGCAAGAATATTAGCAGACAGACTTAAAATATGGTTAATGGACTTTATAGGAGAAGACCAGGCTGGATTCCTACCAAACAGACAACTAAAGGACAACCTGAGAGTGGTTATAAATGCCATTGAATATTTTGATAAGCGACCAGACAAAGAAGTTGGCTTTTTCTTTGCAGATGCAGAGAAGTCCTTTGACAACTTGAACTGGGACTTCATGTTTGCATCAATGGAAAAGATGGACCTAGGCAAAGAATTTATAGAAGCAGTAAAAACAATATACAAGGAACAAAGAGCGACAATCTGTGTCAATGATGACCTGACAGAGAAGTTTGAAATAAGAAAAGGTACAAGACAACGATGTCCACTATCACCGTTGTTATTTGTGATGGTCTTAGAGATATTATTAAGGCAGATCAGAGATGATGATGACATACGAGGAATAAAAATAAAGGGATCTTCATATAAGTTAAGAGTGTTTGCAGACGATGTGATGTTTATAGTAGAAGATCCACTACAAACTCTGCCAAGACTACTGGAAAAAATTAAAGAATTTGGAGACTTGGCAGGCTTCTATATAAATAAAAAGAAGTCAAAATAATAACTAAGAATATGACCAAGAAGACACAACAGGAACTAAGTGAAGTAATAAACTGTGAAGTGGTACACAAGACTAAATATTTGGGAATAGAGCGTTTTTGCTTGAAATCTTGACAGCCAGTTTGAGGTTGTGGTAAAGAGCAAGAGGACTCTAAACTGGAGAGCCGGGTTTGATTCTCTGCTCCTCCACTTGAGGCCAGCATTGACTACTTAAAAACACTTTTGCATAAAACAAGGCAAAGTATCATATCATGCTACCCTTCTATAAGGACGGTAAGTCACATAAATCACACTTACTGCATTGTGGTGGTGGAGACCATCCATTCCTTGTACATTCTGCAATCCTTTGTGCCTCAGCTGTTTGCACTCCATGGTCACACTCAATCTTAATTAGATCCCCATCCTGGTAAACTGTCCTCTCAGGTCTGAAAGTACCATTAGCCAATCTTGGAGGCTCACATTTAATTGCTGGAAGTAAAACAAACTTTGTACAAAGGGGAAGAGAAAAGTTGGTAGTAAAATCCCTCTAAATGTTTGTCTGTGGGCAGGAATATGACTGTTATTTATTTATTTACAAAATTTATACATTGACTTTCTGACCTCATAAGGTCCACCAACTAGGCTAACAAATTAAAAACATACATAATAAAATCATACCATAAAAACCAGAGAAACCATAGAGAAATTGCGCCTGACATCTTGGTAAGGTCAAATTCCAAGAACTTTTTAATAAAACAGAAAACGGAAAATTAAGAAAATTGAACTGGGATCCAAAGTTGGACTGATTGGGAAGTCAAGTATTGGACAGTAGTTAATAATTTGAGTAATCTTTAAAAACGGAGCTCAGACAAAGAGCAGATATGTGGGGGGGGGGGGGGGACGAAAGCCAGTCCAACCATGAAGAAAGCAGAGAAAGACAGATTGGAATGGCAGAATGCCTTACAAACATTAGAGGAAAAGATGCTGGAAAGCACTAAAGAAATATCCCAATCTATCCTAAAGTTGGAAGAGAATTTGTTTAAAAGTGTGAAAGACCTAATAAAGGCAGAGGTGGCAGAACTAACTAAGAGTATAGATGAGGTGAAAAACGAAATGCAAGCCACCAAACAAGTAGTTCAGGGGGTGGAACAGAAGACTATGGAAGAATGCCAAAAATTTCAAGACCGGGTAGTAATGATGGAATGCAAAGTGGCCGAAAATCAGCTGAGATTTAGGGGGGTGCCTGAAACTGAAGAACAGGATGTGCAAGAACAGATGGTAGCTATATTGGCAGAATTTTTAGATAAGCAACCAGAAGAAATTGAAGCAAGTATTGACCTGATGTACAGAGTAAACTCTAGCTATGCAAGACAGAAGAATTTACCTAGAGATGTGATGGTATTCTTCTCAGCAAGAAGAGTCAAAGAAGAAATTCTGAGAGAACATTTTAAAAATCCCTTGGTGATGGAAGGGGGGCAGAGTTCGAATTATGAAAGAAATACCAAGAAAAATACTACAAGAGAGGAAGAAATACAGGGAACTGACGGAGAAATTGAGGGGAAAAGAAATCAGGTATAGGTGGGAAATACCTGAAGGATTGAGCTTCCAATATCAAATGGAGAAAATTACGATTAAGTCAAGACATGAAATGACAATGTTCCTACTCCAAAACCAAAAAGACTTTACTAGAGCTGAACAGGAATAATATGATGGAGTATAAATTGATTTCCTGGAATGTAAATGGACTTAATTCACCACAGAAACGTAAGCTAGTTTTTCAGTGGCTGAAAAAACAAAAATGTAATATTATATGCTTACAAGAAACTCATATTAAAGAAAAGGATATTAAATTTTTAAAAAATGAATCATTAGGGAAAGAATTTGGGGCATCAGCAAAACAGAAGAAAAAAGGAATTTTATTATATGTAAAGGAAGAACTGAATCCAAAGCTAATTCTGAAGGACAAAGAGGGAAGATATTTGGCAATAGAAGTAATGTTGAATGGTAAAAGGACTTTAGTCTTAGGAATATATACTCCAAACAGAGATAAAGAAGAATTTTTCCAAAAGTTAATACAAGAGTTGGATCAACATTCGTTTGAACAAATTTTAATGGCAGGAGATTTTAATCGAGTTGTTAATTTGGAGATGGATAAACGAAGACAAAGCTAAGCAAAACAGGGAAGTTACCAAAATCCTTTTTTGATCTGACAAAACAGAAGAATTTAGAAGATCTATGGAGAAAGTTTAATTTGGAAATAAAGGACTTTACATATTACTCAGCAAGACATCAATCTTTTTCTAGAATTGATATGATTTGGGCAACGAAGGATTTAAGTCTTTTAACAAAGAAAATCTAAATGATGCCAAGAATAAGTTCAGACCATAATCCAATAATGTGGGAAGCTTCGACAGGGAAGAAAAAATTCAGATGGAGACTGAATGAAGATCTTCTTCAAAATCAGGAGAATCTGGAATTTATACAAAGAGAGACAAAGTTTTTTTTCCAAGTCAACATGGGTCAAGAAGTGTCAACAAGTACAGTTTGGGATGCCTATAAAGCAGTGATGAGAGGAAATTTGACTACCTTGAAGAGTAAAGAAAAGAAAAGAAAAGAAAAGAAAAGAAAAGAAAAGAAAAGAAAAGAAAAGAAAAGAAAAGAAAAGAAAAGAAAAGAAAAGAAAAGAAAAGAAAAGAAGATTCAGGAAATCCAAGACAAAATAAAAGAAAAAGAACAAGAATTTAAAAAGAGACCAGGAAAAAAGAAACTGATACAAGAAATAAAGATATTACAGGAACAGCTGAAGGCTTTTATGACTAAAGAATTGGAATGGAATTTAAAGAGTTTGCAACAAAAATACTTTGAAGGAGCTAATAAGCCAGGAAAGTACTTAGCGTGGCAATTGAAGAAAAAAAGGGAGAAAAAAAATTGCTAAAATTGTGGATCAGGGGAAGGAATTAATAGATCACGGAGGCATAAAAAGAGTATTCTTTAAATATTGTGCTTTATTATTCCAGAAGAAGACAACAAACTTAGAGGCAATAGACAAATATCTACAGAAGTTAAAATTGCCTAAAATTTCAGAGACAATGAGAGAAATACTAAATGCATCAATTACAGAAAAGGAAATTCTAGATGCTATAGAATCAACGAAGGCGGGGAAAGCACCAGGTCCAGATGGAATATCAGCAAAATTTTATAAAATATTGAAAAAAGAGCTGGTGCAAGTACTACAAAAGTTGATGAATGAGACATTGAAGAAAAAGGAAATGCCAAAAACGTGGAATGAAGCAAATATTTCATTGATCCCGAAGGAGGTACAAGATTTAACAAATGTTAAAAATTATAGACCTATATCTCTGTTGAATAATGACTATAAAATTTTTGCCAACATTTTGGTGGAAAGGCTGAAAAGATTTCTGATAGAGTTTGTGGGAGAAGAGCAAGCAGGTTTCTTGCCGAACAGGCAAATTAGAGATAATCTGAGAGTTATGTTAGATGCCATTGAATATTATGATAAACGTATAGATAAGGAGGTGGGGTTCTTCTTTGTGGATGCAGAGAAGGCCTTTGATAATTTGAATTGGGATTTTATGTTCCAGACAATGGAGAAAATGGAATTAGGACAAGAATTTATAAATGCTATACAAGGATAATATACAAGTAATATACAAGGATCAAAAAGTGACATTATGCATAAACCATGACCTGACAGAAAGTTTCGAAGTAAGAAAAGGCACAAGACAAGGATGCCCACTTTCACCTTTACTGTTTGTGATGGTATTGGAGATATTGTTAAGACAAATAAGAGAAGATGAAAGTATTAGAGGTATAAGGTTGAGAGGCTTCTCTTTTAAATTCAGAGCATTTGCAGACGATGTGATGTTTATAGTGGAAGATCCAATCGAGACTTTACCAGTATTATTAGAAAAAATTAAAGAAATTGGAGAACTGGCAGGATTTTATATTAACAAATCAAAGTCAAATTGCTCTGCAAGAATATGACCAAGAAAAGACAGAAGGATCTAATGGACACAGTAAAGTATGAGGTGGTCCAAAAAATGAAATATTTGGGAATAGACCTTACAATGAAAAATATAGATCTGTTTAAAAATAACTATGAAAAGCTATGGGCACAAATAGAAAAAGACATGGGGAAGTGGAATAAACTAAATCTATCGCTGATGGGGTGAATAGCAGTTGTTAAGATGAATGTGTTACCTAGGGTAATGTTTTTATTACAAACTATCCCAATTGTAAAAGATAAGAAACAATTTGATAAATGGCAAAAGAAAATTTCAGACTTTGTCTGGGCGGGGAAAAAAACGAGAGTGAAGATGAAGGTACTGTGTGATGCTAAAGAAAGGGGTGGATTACAGTTACCAAATCTGAAGCTTTACCATGATGCAGTATGTTTATTGTGGATGAAAGATTGGGTTAAATTATCTAATCAAAAACTGTTAGCTCTGGAGGGTTTTAATAATCTATTTGGATGGCATGCGTACTTAGGGTATGATAAGCATAAAATAGATGGTATGTTCCAACATCACTATGTAAGAAAGAATATATTCATGATTTGGCAAAAGTATAAAAAATATGTAGGGGAGAAAAGGCCAACGTGGATAGCTCCAGCAGAAGTGATAAACCCACGGACTGAACATAAGGGAGAAGAATGGATAACTTATAAAGATTTACTGATGACGGATGGAAACACATAAAATGAAGAGACAAGAAGACCTTCCGTTTAAATACGGTTGGTTGCAATACAGACAAATTAATGACTTATTTGAAGTTGATAAAAGAAAGGTGGGATTTAAGAATAAGAATTTGAAATTAGAAGATCTGCTGTTTGGAGGTGGAGAGAAAATGATATCTAAATTGTATAAATTATTATTGAAATGGTACACAGAAGATGAATTAGTTAAGACCCAGATGGTGAATGGGTGATAAATGTCAATAGAGAAATTACGATGGAGTTCTGGGAATATATGTGGAAAAATACACTGAACATTTCAACATGTGTCAATATAAAAGGAAATTGTTATAAAATGTTATATAGATGGTATTTGACACCCAAAAAATAGCCAATATGAGTAAAGACATGTCAAACAAATGTTGGAAATGTAAACAACATGAAGGGTTTTTTTTTACCATATGTGGTGGACATGCGAGAAAGCTAAATTTTTTTGGGCTAAAATATGAGAAAATGTTGCTAATTCTGAAGGGCAATTTGACTAAAAGCCCCCAGCTATTACTGTTAGGATTAAATATGGAAAAGATTAACACAAGAGACAGAACATTACTATTTTATATGATAGTGGCAGCAAGAACATTATATGCACAATACTGGAAGCAAGAGAAACTACCAGGAACTGATGAATGGATAAAAAAAAGAAAAAGAAAAAAAAGAACATTTTAATGCCACCTCTCCAAAGAACCTGACCTTGGTGGCTTACAAAATAAAACTTTAAAAACGAATGATTAAAATCTAGAATTAAAACCCCAGCTTGTGCCTGAAAACAATGGAATAGATTAAAATGAAATTAATGGTTTTCAGACTAAAAGCATATAATAGATGTTAAGACTAAGAGATCAACCTCTTAACTAAAAGCCTGAGCAAACAGAAACATTTTGGGCTGGCACCTAAAAAAGAACAATGTAGGTGTCAGGTGTGTCTCAAAAGGAAAGTCACTCCATAGGCAAGGTGCCACTACTGAAAAAGTCCTGTCTCTTCTCACTACCTGCCTCACCTCTGAAGACAGGGATGCAGAGAGAAGGGTCTGTGAGGCAGATCTTAACTGGAGGGCTGGACAATATTAGAGGAGTTGGTCATAAAGGTAAGAACAAGCACTTTGAATTATGTCTGAAAATAAGTAGACAGCCAATGCAGACCTTTTACCACCTGCATGATACAATCCCTGTATGGCTATAGCATTTTGGACCAGCTGAATTTTCCAGACTGTTTTCAAAAGCAGAGAGTTCATTACAGAAATCCAAGGCCAAGACAGAGCACTGATCACCATGTTATGAGAGGTTCCATCTGAACGCTTATGTTCCCTCTGGCACAGCAACTACTGGAATAGGTGAGGCAGCCAAAATATTTACTTCATCCCCATCTTGAGTTACCTTTACATTCAGGATACACAATTGGCCCTCCTCTGCACTGGATTTCAAAAGCAGACTGGGAAGGATTTGTTGCAAGGCTATGTCCAGGTTTACAACTAAATTCAACAGAATCACCGTGTGGAAGGTACAGAGTTTGAAACTCATCCTCGTTTGACCTCAGTTTCACACCCATTTTCCGCCTTTCTAGTTCAGCCAATGAAATAACACAGGGCTCTGTGATAAAAAAGGAAAAGAAAATGACTTGTTAATGAAGATCATCTTGTATGGATTCACCACTATGCCTTCTTGGAAAACTGAAATAATGTGGAAAATAAAGTGGGCAGCTCTCTTTCTGAACCCCACCTCACAAGCATAGAGAAAAGAGGAAAAACGGATGCTATGATAATGAGACTTCGGCGGAACCAAACAAGACATTACATTTTTAATGTGTTTTAGTCGGAACCCCAACTCAAGCTTCATTGCTCTCAGTCAAATGGCAGCTGCTAAGAACTAATTTCCCCAGCACGGGGGGACCCTAATTCAGATCAGGATCACACTATGGAGGGCAAGGCTGAAGTCCTTTCCCCTCCACGCTCCATGATGCCAATCTAAATCGGGGCACTTGTAATGCTTGGGAAATTAATTCCTAAATGCTACTATTTGAGTAAAGGGAGTAAGATGAGAGAATATAGGGTTTACCTACCCTCGTTACAAAAAATGACAGAGGCCCTGCTTCCTTTCTGAACAGAAGTCCTGCTTCCATTTTGCCCCCAGAACTTGGATCCCACATGATAAGAAATGATTCCCCCGATTCTTGTGACCCAAAGAGAGTCATGTGATCCATGTAGGAAGGGTTTTGAGGTTGTTGGGTGCACAGGTGGGAAGTTCAGGTGTAATAGTGTACTCCCTCCCTGAGATCAGCCCTGGGGAGCCTGATCTTGTCAGATCTCAAAAGCTAAGCAGGGTCAGCCTTGGATAGTATTTGGATGGGAGACGTCCAACGAAGACCAGCATTGCAGATGCAGGCAATGGCAAACCACTCCTGTTAGTGTCTTGCCATGAGAATCTGCCAGCGGTTGCCATAAGTCAGATATGACTTGAGGGCACTATCCACCACCACCACTCCTGAGAAGCCCCTAAGAGGGTCATGTCACCCCTCTACAGACTCGTATCATTATCCTGGACCAACAGGAATAGGCTTGAGTTCATGATAAGGTAAAAAGAAGCCGTTAGAAGGTTCGCGTGACTCCTCTGCAAAAAAGGATGTGACCCTTCACCAAACACAGAAAAGCACAGGGAGCTGTAACATCATTGAATCTACCTCACATGCAAACCAAATGAGGAAAAGAAAGCAAAGAATTAGTTCCAGTGATATTTTAAAGGTCTCTCTCAAACAACCAGTATCTTCCTTCTTACCTAAGCAAACAGGCACTTTTGTCCAGTTCCCGTTGTCACAGAAAGATCTGCTATGTCCTTCCATTACATAATATCGTTGGCATCTGAATTCTACCGAAGATCCAGATGTGTACTCTTTCTGAGATAAAGTTATGGTGTCCCCATTTGCAACAGTTGGTGGGCGGCTACAGTTTTTTCCTCTTTCTAATAAGTAACAAGAATGATGATTTGTCCATGTAATCAAAATGCTAGTATTGCACATTAAAAGTTTCATTTTCATGCTGCTACAGAAACATGAATGAAAATTAAGCGCAGTGGCCAAGATGCAGAGTTGAGCATGGACAGCTAAACACTTACATGAAATGAATTTGGCCACTTGCATCCATCAATTGCTGTACATTTTAAACCAATCTCCAGTTTGACTTTTTGCTACATTGTTTTTCTCATTGGCCACGGTTATCATACTATCTCTTTCTCAGTTACTGCATGATTTGTACAGATATGGGAGGTACTTAATAATATTTCCTACTTGGCTTGTTGTTTTATATTATTATATTATTGTAATTGTACGCTCCTGAAACTGGACTCTGAAGAGGCCGCCTAGAAATTTTCAAAATACGTAATAAATAAATAATATTCCATCCAAATAAAGGAGGATATTAGGAAATGCAGATTAGGAAATGCAACTTCTTCTCAGTTATCAACAACTTTCAACTAATCCTTATGATTTAAAAGTCTAAGATTATACAGTATTAAGCCATACCTGTACACATGACTGTGTATGGGTTACTAGCAGTCATTTGTTTGTTCTATTCTAGGGATAATAACAGAGCATTGCCCTGGAATATGTGACATACAAAACCAGAGCCACATGAAGTTCAGCTGCAGTAATTTGCCAGCTACTCATAGAAACAGAGAGCTGGGGCATCCAGTCCAAGGCAGGAAATTCACAGCTGCCTCCTACACTCCCCCAGTAACCCCTGCTCAGTTTCCAGAGGAAGTAAACAAAGGGAGAGTATCACGGTAATGTACAAATAAACAAAAACAAACAAGCCATGAAATCTAACTAATTAATTTGACTATAATGTTGCTTTATTTTGATTGATTTACAATAGAGACACTCATTAGTCAGTTTCCAGAGGAAGGCAAAAAACCTCCAGCACCCCGAGCTAATCTGGCCTAGAGGAAAATTCCTTCCTGACCCCAACGAGGTCATCAGCAGTACTTTAGGCATATAAGAAAGGGTCAGAAAAGCTGCACACTGACACATTCCTTTCTGCTCTCCCTCTCATAATCTGGCTAAATTCATACTGAGTCATAGGCTCAGCACTGATGTCAGATGTCCATCTAGCCTCTTCTTAAAAACCTTCAAAGGGGAGCCCACCACCTCCCAAGGAAGCCTCTTCCACAGAGGGACAACTGTGTCAGGAAGTTTTTCCTAAAGTGGAGGTGCAATGTGTTGGCGCTAGCGGTTGGACACCTTGTCTCCACTCTCCCAAGGACATAAAAATTAACAGCTTCTAAAGAATGTAAACGGTTAATAGAAGTTGCTGAAACTGATTTACGAGATGTCTGGCATAACAAGAAGCAGCTCGGTGGATGAATAGGTGAGAAGGGAGAAGATAACAGAATTTATTTAGTTTAAAAGGGAAGGAGGATGAGCTGAGATAGAGATAACATGGCGGTTACTGTGAAAGAGTTATTGGAACAATTGGCGCAATTTCAAGCTTCGATGTCCGACTCCCAGTCTAAGATATAAACTTCTTTGACCGAGCTAACAACAGAAATGAGGTATTTGAGCTCAGAGGTCAAATTAGTGGCGGGCACTGCATCGGAAGCTAAGGCTCTTGCACAACAGAATAAAGTGGAAATTGACTCATTGAAAAAACAGTATATAGACTTATCGGACTGCAATAGGAGGAGGAATATTATTTTTTTTGGTATTTCGGAAGAAGTCAAAGCATGTGACTTGGAGCTGGCTTTGGTGGAATGGATGTTACAACAGGAGCTGAAAATAGAAGAAGAAGAGATTGAACGCACTTACAGACTCCAAACAAGAAGAAGGGGGGGAGCCGCACCCGGTGATAATGAAGCTTGCGAGGGAGAAGCTGCAGCAGAGGATATTCAAAACACTTTAAAAAATAAAGAGCTGACATTTAAAGGCAGAAGGATTTATGTGAAGGGGGACTTTTGTAAAGAAACGCTGTATCAAAGGACTCAAATGAAATCTTTTGCTCAGAAGCTCAACCAAAGTGAGATTAAATTCAGCTGGGCGTACCCAGCATCCTTGGTTATCTACCAAGAAGGGAGGAGGCTTTGTGCGAGGAATCCTGAAGAGGCACAGGACTTATTAGAAGCTTTGGGAGTAAATGTGAGGAATACTGAGTGAACTTCGATGGAGAAAATGCATTAACCTCGGCTACAGTAACCGGATTGAAGAAGGATCACCTAATCACTATGTTAAGAGATCAAGACTGTCTCAAGATTAAGATATATTAAGGGGAATATACAACGGAACTACAATAGTATTAAAATGGTTATTAATAATTCGGGGAGTGGAGAGTGCGCTTGCCCAGAGGTGTAGAGAAGGGATGGGCGTTCATCCCCAGTTTGGGGCTCTACACAAGGGAAGGGGAGGGGGAGGGATGGGGAGGAAGAAGGGAGTTGGGCATATTAAAGGGAATATTAAATTAAATACCTGGCCAGGGGAACGAAGGGAAGGGAAATTTGAGTTTGAATATGGATAAAACGTTACAGATGCTGACACTGAACGTCAATGGCCTGGGTTCAGATTTAAAAAGGTATAAAATTTCTAGATTTCTTAAACAACAGAATATAGATATAGAATGGCTCCAGGAAACACACAAAGCAAAGAAAGACAAAAGACCTTTATTCAGGGACCCTAATTGGGGCATTTTGGCAGAGGCGCATGGATCAGCAAAAGCAAGGGGTGTGGCAATTTTGGTCCATAAAAGGAACGATATAAGAGTAATAGAAGTGATAAGAGATGTTGAAGGGAGATTTGTAATGGTTAAGTGTCTGGTTGAAAATAGATTAACAACCTTGATAAATATATATGCTCCAAATACGGGACAGAAAACTTTTTTTATCAAAGGTATTTAAAAAAGTACGTAGCTTTTCTGAAGGAGAGGTGATATTGGCAGGAGATTTAAACAAGGACTTTAATAAAGATAACATAATTAATTGGAAACAATGGGATTTGATTGAAGTACATAAAGTTCTTAATCTAGTGCCTAAACCTACATATTTTTCAAGTAGACATAAAACCACCTCATGTTTGGATTATGTATTTATAAATCAGACAAGCACCTGGGAGGTTAAAAGAGTAATCACCCATCTAACATGGATTTCAGACCACAATCCAGTAAGCGTAGAAATAATACTAATGCACAAATTAGGAGACCATGGAGATATAATAACATGGTTATGGCTAGGGAGGAGGACAAGCGATATATTACAGATCAAATAAAGTTATACTTCAAAGAGAATAAGGGAACGGTGGAGACAAAAACACTATGGGACGCAGCTAAGACGGTAATTAGAGGGCAATGTATCATGAAAGAAAAGGAGATAAAGAGAAAATGGCACGCTGAAAGGGAAGGGAAATTACAGGAATTAAGCAGGCTGCAAGATGATCAAAGACAGAAGTTTTGCCTCAACAGACATAAATTAATTAGGGAACTGCAGAAAAAACTGGATGTCCTTGACTCCATGGTGTTATGGAAAAGGCAGGTTATGGTAAAAAATGACTACCAGAGGAATACACTCCATTCAGCTAAAAGATTAGCAAATTATCTGAAAAGGGGAAAAGAGAGACAAAGGGTGAGGAGTATTAAGATAAATAAAAAGGTGACACAGAATCCAGAAGAGATAAAAGGAGCGTTTGAGAAATTTTATAAAAGTCTATATGAGGAAAAAGAGGTGAGGGAATTTGAGGAAGAGATAAGGTTAGTGTTAACGGAAACCAAACGAAGGAGGTTTGAGGAGGATATAACACGGCAAGAGATAGAGCAGGCGATAGGTAGCTTAAAGACAGGTAGATCCCCAGGGTTGGACGGCTTTTCGGCTGAATTTTACAGGGAAATAAAAGAGGTATTGATTCCAGAATTACAAGAGGTATTTAATAACATACTAAAAGGAGGAAAGGCCCCCGATACCTGGAGAAAAGTAGAAATAATAGTGATTTTGAAACCTAAGAGAGACCCCCAAGAAGTGGGTTCGTATAGACCGATTAGCCTGCTGAACCAAGATTATAAACTCTTTGCCAAAATAATGGCAAATAGACTCAAGGATATTATTAAGAAAGTGATAAAAGAAGACCAATATGGGTTTATGGAGGGTAGAAACATTGCACACCCGGTAAGAAACCTAATCAACGTCTTGAGTCATAATAAATGTAGGAAACTGGCATTATTAAAATTAGATGTTTACAAAGCTTTTGACACACTATCATATCAATTTTTATGGTCAGTTATGGCCAAATACGGAATTAGTCAATCACTTATACAAGTATTTCAGGAGATATAGAGAGAGGGCATAGCGGTAGTCAGACTCAATGGGGAACATACTTCACAATTTTCAATTCAGAGGGGAGTTAGGCAGGGATGCCCGCTCTCCCCGTTCCTCTTTATAATGGCTATAGAACAACTAGCTCAGCATATTAGAAATTCTGGGAGGATAGAGGGATGCCAAATAGGCAAGGAAGAAATTAAATTAAATCTATTCGCAGATGATTTGATTATAGTTATATCTAATCCGAAAGAAGGAGTTAAAGAGACAAAAATTATATTAGAAGACTTTGAGTTAAACTCAGGATTAAAAGTTAATATGGCAAAATCAGAGATAATGTACATCAATGTAAGAATGGAGGAAAGGGAAGAGATACATAAATGGACAGGAATAGGCTTAGGGGGTTAAGAAATTCAGATATCTAGGGATAGATATAGTTAAAAATGTTAATAAGATGGTAGAGAGGAATTATAATCGAACGTGGAATACAATATTGAAAGAAATGAGGAGGTGGGGTAAAAGGACATTAAATATAACAGCTAGGATTAACATAGTGAAAATGTTTTGGACTCCAAAGCTACTATATCTGTTCCAAACGATACCATTAGAAATTAATAGACAAAAAATTAACAGTTGGAATGCAAGAATAAAGGAATGGGGTTTTGGCAGCAAAAAAAGTAGGGTTTCTAGATATTTTATATATGCTCATAGCTCAGATATGGGTTGGGGTGTCCCAGAAATGGGGAATTATTATGAAGCATTTCAAATAAAAGCATTAATGGAAAGAGGGGAGAGAAGCGAACAAAAATGGGTCAGAATCGAGAATGAGGCAAATAAAGGGGTTGGAAGATTTGGAGTATTTACAGGAGGAAAGCTTAAATATAGTATGCTAGATCCAGGACCGAGGAAAACAGCATTAATGATTTGGAGGAAATGGCAACCGAAATGGTTAAAGGGAGTATCTAGACAAGTACCACTAGAGGCGTTGGATGAGGAGGAGGAAGATGAGAAATGGTGGAGATTACTCAAACAGAAAGGGTACACTAGACTACAAGATATACTATGTGGGCAGTCGTTTAAACCATTACAAATATTACATGATGAAATAGGTAGGCAATATTGGTTGAAGCTAATAGCTTTACATAATAGACTTAAAAAGATAATTGAAAATAAGACTTTGGTCATGGGGGAACCAATGGAGGAGTTATTGAAGGTGATGATGAACATAAAAAGGAGATTAGTAGGTAAGATATATAGGAGGATGACGTCTGATGATGATTGGACAAGAATCCTCCTTCAAGGGAAGTGGAGTGTAGAAAGTACTTTAGAAGAAAGAATGGTTGATAGACTTATAAAAGGTATACAGAAGATAAAAGTGCATAAATTTAGAGAGTTGGAATTGAAATTTTATATGAAGTGGTATAGAACTCCGGCTATATTGGCTAACATGTTCCCAGGACTGAGTTCAAAATGTTGGCATTGCAGAATTGGGAAAGGATGGTACTCCCATATGTGGTGGGAGTGTACAGAAGTTAAAGCCTTCTGGGAGAAGGTAACAGAGCAACTTTATAGGTTTTTTTGTAATAAGACCGAAGATAGACTTGGAACTGATGTTAGGTAGTACTTTAGGCTATCAAGGTATTAGGAAAGAAGAACAGGACTTATTTCAAGCAATTTTGCTAGCTGGTAAAGCAGTAATAGCATTTGGTTGGAAAGATAAAACCAAGTGGACGAAACTAAATTGGCAGAATTATTTATTTGAATATAATCGATCAGACATTATAGCTATAATTAATCAGGATGAGCCATGGGAATTAAGGGTAGGAAAGATTAAGGAAAAGTGGCATTTATATTTAAAATGGGTTATGGAAGGTCAACAACGGGACGTTCGGTGGAAGCTTCTAGGCCTCTGTCCTTGGCTAGGAAGGATGAGAAGTTAAGGGAGGGAGGGAGGCATAAGGGCATGGGAACATAGATGGATAATTTGTATGAGGAATAGTCATCCAAGTATACAAAATTTCCCACCCCCCTGGTTACGGTATATAAATATCTTCGGTGATGATCTAAGAGAGGAGGAAGAGGAAGGAGAACTAAGGACGATTAGAAGAAAGAAAGGACCTAGAGATTAATCTTTTTTATTTGGATGTGGAGGAACAAGATAATACATGGACTTATGGAGGGCAAATGGAGGGCAATGGATATATATGTACGGGAACTGGGATGTTTTGAAGGCAATGTATTAATATATATATATATATATATATATATATATATAAAATATTGTAACTATCAATGTGCACAATTAAATTAAAACCAAAAAAAAAAAAAGGGGGGACTTCCTGTTTGGGATCCATGGAGGTCTAACGCAGCTCCACTTGCGGAGCTGACCGGACTGCCGTTTTAACCGGCCGGCGGGGTGAAAATAGCCCGCGGCCGACTGCTCTCAGGCGGGGAGCAGGCAAAGAACGCTCAAGACCCTAGGGTGAGCTAGATCTCGGACGAGGGGGGGCTCTACACAGCGAGTCTCCCCCCGATCCTTGAGGTCCCACCTTGCGACGGGTCGGCTATAATCTCTGCGGCAGTTTTGGGGCCAATTCGGCTGGCATAAGACCTACATACCCAAGCATCGATTGGGGGAAGAAGCTGAGAGGAGAACTTAAAATCGAAACAGCGATTACAACCCGAGAAAAGTGAAGAGAAGGTAAAGATCATTATCTTCTGAGACGGGACAGATTGATAAAAACAGAGAGGAAAAAAAGTAGATTTTTAAACTGCAACAGACTAGTGAAAAGGAGGGGAAGACTCGGCAGGAATCGAATTTAAAAAGAGACTAAGTTTAAAGAAGTTATTAAAGAAATGGGACTATTGTTTTGAATACCTGTGGCTTTGGAGCTGTGAGAAAAAGACACCATCGCGAGATCTGCTGTGGGAAGACGGGAGACAGGAAGTGCGTAATAACAATAGAGTGGCTGGAGAGAAGCGGCCCTTGCTGGAGGGCAGGAAGTAGGGAATCGCCATTTTTGAAAGGGGAAGGGTCGCGGCTTCAGCGGAAGAGGAAGTAGGCCATCTTGGATTACAAAATCATAGAGAAACCATAGAGAAAAGACGCCCGACATTTTGGACTCTTTAAAACTTAATTTCTATAAGAAGACCGGGACATTTAAAATAGAAAAACGTTAAATTTTACGCCACGGAGTTAAGGAAGAGAGCGGATTCGTGGGAGCGAGCTAAAGCAAGCCCCACGATGTCAAAAAAAGAGTGGCAATCGGCAATAGAAAACCTGGATAAAAACCTGGACAAAAAACTTTTAGATATGATTAAAGAACTTAAGGACACGAAATTGGAGTTGATAAAAGAGGTTAAAGAGGTTACACAGACAGTAAAATCGGAGCTGTCAGAAGTGAAAAAAGGTATGGAAACAATACGAAGTGAACTACAAGGAACGCAGCAGAGAGTTAAAACAGTAGAAGACGCGATGGAGAATTTAGCAGACACGCAACAAACAGAGATGAGATTGGTGAAGGGGAGAATGTCAGTTGCAGAAACTAAACATATGGAGAAGCAGCTACGTTTTCGTGGCTTGCCAGAAGTGGAAGGAAAGTCAGCGCAAGAACAGATGACTGAGGTGTTGGCTGAATACCTGGGGAAGGAGGAGGAGGAAGTTGTGGCTATCCTAGATGTGGCGTACCGTGTGAACTCGAGAATTGCAACCCAGAGGAAATTACCAAGGGATGTGATTGTGCAGTTTACAACTAGAAACATGAAAGAGAGGATTGTGACAAAACAGTTTCAAGATCCATTGGAGATTGATGGCAAGACGATTATTATAATGAAGGAACTGCCCAGATCAGTGTTATTGGACCGGAAAAAATATAAAGTGCTAATTCAGACTTTGAAGGACATGAATATTAGGTACAGATGGGAGCTACCGGAAGGAGTGTCCTTTGAGTTTGGAGGGGCAAAAAAACGCATCAGATCTGAGCGGGAGATGGAGCGATTTATTAAGGACAATGAAAAAGACTTACCAACAAAACTATGAATATGGAGTGTAAAGTATTATCTTGGAATGTAAATGGACTAAACTCACCGAATAAGAGGAAAAATATTTTTCATTGGCTACTAAAACAAAAATGTGATATTGTTTGTTTGCAGGAGACCCATATTAGAAAACAGGATGTAAAATATTTAAAATCTGGAAAATTGGGCAAAGAATTTGTAGCGGCCTCCAACAAGAAAAAAAGAGGAGTGGTGTTGTACATAAAGGAGGAGCTGCAGCCAAAATTTGTTATGAGAGATGTGGAAGCTAGATTTGTAGCAGTGGAATGTAATTGGAATTTAAAGAGAGTGTTGGTAGTCGGACTTTATGCACCTAATGGTGCAAAGGAAAGCTTCTTTGAGGATTTAAGGAAGCATTTAGACGATCTTGCATATGACCAGATAATTCTTGCTGGAGACTTCAATGGAGTGACAGATTTGGAATTAGACAAAAAGACTACAACAGCACAAAAGAAAAGAGGACTATTGCCAAAGCTTTTTTTTGAGTTGATTCAACAAGAGACTCTCGAAGATGTATGGAGGAGAGAATATCCTAAAACCAGACAGTTTACTTTTTATTCTGCAAGGCATCTTACATTATCAAGAATTGACATGATCTGGGCCTCAAAAGACTTAGCGTTATGGACTAAGGAGGTAGAAATAATGCCGATGGTAGGCTCAGATCACAACCCAATTATATGGAAATTTGGAAAAAGGAGAAAAAGGAAAGCCTGGAGAATAAATGAGGACTTGTTACAGGAAAGAGAGAATATGGAAATATTGAGAAGAGAGACAAAGTTTTTCATACAATACAACGTGAACAAAGAAGTACCAACCAACAAAGTTTGGGATGCATACAAGGCGGTTGTAAGGGGCATACTAATGGACTTAAATGGTAGAGCAAGGAAAAAGAAAGAGGAGAAAAGACAAGAGATTGAGGAGAAAATAAAAGCCAAAGAAGCACAGTTAAAAAAGAGACCAGGAAAAAAGAAAATATACCAGGAAATCAAAATTCTTCAAGAACAGCTAACAGCAATGAGTAATAAAGAATTGGAGTGGAACCTTAAAAGATTGAATCAAAAAGCGTTTGAGGGTGCCAATAAACCTGGGAAATATTTGGCATGGCAATTGAAGAAGAAAAGGGAAAAGAAAACAATAAATAAAATCTGTGAAGAAAATAAAACGTACTTGGAGCAGACTACCATCAGTAGAGCCTTTTATAAATTTTATGCTAAGCTGTATAATAAAAAAGAAGTAAACAAAGAATCAATAGCATCATATCTGGAGAAAACCAAACTTCCAGAAATCTCGGAAGCTTGGAGAAATAAGTTGAACAGTGAAGTAACTGATGAGGAAATAAGTAAGGCAATACAATCCGCAAATCTAGGAAAGGCGCCAGGGCCAGATGGACTTACGGCTAAATTTTATAAGATAATGGCCAATGAACTGGCACCATTCCTAAAAGAGGTGATGAATGGAGTTTTTAGGGATCAAAGGATTCCAGATACTTGGAGTGAAGCGAATATATCATTGATCCCAAAAGAGGGCCAAGACCTGACCAACGTGAAAAATTACAGACCTATATCACTACTTAACAATGACTATAAAATTTTTGCGAAGATATTGGCGGAGAGATTGAAGGGGTGGCTCTCGGAAGTTATAGAGGAGGAACAAGCAGGCTTTTTGCCAGACAGACAAATAAGAGACAATTTAAGGACAGTGATCAATGCTATTGAATATTATGACAAGCGTTGTGACAAAGAGGTTGGTTTCTTCTTTGTAGATGCTGAAAAAGCGTTTGACAATTTAAACTGGGACTTTATGTTTGCCACTATGGAAAAGCTACAACTGGGAGAAAGATTTGTCAAAGCAATTAAGGAAATTTATAGAGACCAGACTGCAGCAATTGTAGTGAATGATGAACTGACCAAGAAATTGACGATTAGTAAAGGAACAAGACAAGGTTGCCCGTTATCTCCATTGTTGTTCATTTTAGTATTGGAGATTCTGATGATACAAATACGACAAGACGAGGAAATACGAGGAATAAAAATAAAGGACTATTCATATAAGGTCAGAGCATTTGCAGATGACATAATGTTAATTGTAGAAGACCCACTGGAGAACATGCCAAAAGTGATAGATAAGATTAAGGAGTTTGGAGACTTGGCAGGTTTCTTCATTAACAAAAAGAAGTCAAAGATACTATGCAAAAACATGACTAAGCAGAAACAACAATTGTTAATGGAAACAACGGATTGTGAAGTAACTAGTAAGGTGAAATATTTGGGAGTTGAGCTGACTGCAAAAAATATAGATTTGTTCAAGAATAATTATGAAAAATTATGGATTCAGATAGAGAGAGACTTGATCAAATGGAATAGATTGAACTTGTCATGGCTGGGCAGGATTGCAGCAGTTAAGATGAATGTGTTACCAAGAGTAATGTTTTTGCTACAGACAATACCAATCATCAGAGACTCTAAACA
This sequence comes from Eublepharis macularius, assembly GCF_028583425.1. Lineage (NCBI taxonomy): Eukaryota > Metazoa > Chordata > Lepidosauria > Squamata > Eublepharidae > Eublepharis > Eublepharis macularius. Next base: position 41,006,113 of record NC_072794.1, read on the forward strand.
ATTTGAAAAATGGCAGAGGAAAATATCAGATTTTGTTTGGGCAGGCAAGAAGCCTCGAGTGAAAGTAAAAGTTTTACAAGATGCAAAGGAAAGAGGCGGAATGCAACTGCCCAACCTGAGACTTTATCATGATGCAATCTGCCTAGTTTGGCTAAAAGAGTGGATGACATTAAAGAATAAGAAACTATTAGCCCTAGAGGGATATAAAAAAATTTTTGGATGGCACGCATACCTATGGCATGACAAAGTGAAGGTCAACTCGATGTTCCTGCATCATTTTGTAAGGAGAAGTTTATATACAATCTGGAAGAAGTACAGAATTTATCTACAAGAAGGAACCCCCTTGTGGGTGGTTCCATATGAGGTGATAGACCCGAGAGCTGTTGATAATGAACAACAATGCTTAACGTACAAAGAAATAACTAAAATTGAAGTATCTAAACTTAGAATAAAGACGCAAGAGGAACTATCACCTAACTATGATTGGTTCCAGTATAGGCAGATCAGAGACTTATACAATTCGGACTCTGCAAAAGGGGGCATACGAACAGAGAACTCGGAACTAGAGCAGACCCTTCTTAAAGAAGATAAGAAAAGAATATCCAAGGTATACCAAGTACTGCTGAAATGGTATACTGAGGACGAGACAGTTAAAACACAGATGGTGAAATGGGCTATAAATTTTAATAAAGAAATAACAATGGAGGCATGGGAATACTTGTGGAAAACTACAATGAAGATAACGACATGTACTAATATTAAAGAGAACATTTACAAAATGATTTATCGTTGGTACATGACACCAAAGAAGATTGCGCTAGGGAACTTGAATACTTCTAATAAATGCTGGAAATGTAAGAAACATGAGGGCTCCCTCTACCACATGTGGTGGTCGTGTGAGGTAGCTAGGCAGTACTGGGGGGAAATAATAAGAGAAATGAGTGAAATTTTACAGTTTCAAATAAATAAGAACCCAGAACTCCTGCTACTAAACTTGGGAATGGAGGGAATTCCAGCCCATCATAGGACGTTGATATTTTATATGACAGCAGCAGCTAGACTTTTGTATGCGCAAAAATGGAAAGTACAAGAAGTGCCAACTATTGAAGATTGGATCTACAAATTGCTGTATATGGCTGAAATGGACAAGATGACGAGAAAATTGAGAGATCTGGACTCAGGGCAGTTTAACACGGACTGGGAGAAGCTGAAACAACATCTGGAGAAGAAATGGGAGGTGGGAGGAAAACTGTGGCAGTTTGAGAACTACTGAAGTATAATATAAGTATAAAAGAGAGGGGTGACTTTACCGGGGGAGGAAGAGAAAAGTGAACTTATAAGCAGTTAGATTAATAGATTGATATATATATATAGATATGTATAGGTTAATTGATAGAACATTGATAGAGAATAATTAATGATAAGGTTTAAACATGAGGATTGAGTAACTAACAATATTTTCTTTCTTTGATAAGATTTATATGCACCAAACTGAATGTACAGAAGAGTTAAATTGATTGACTATGTGATGAGCTATATAGAATTACCATAAAAAGATGAAATGAGTAACATATAGAGAACAAATCAAATTGTTTGATTTGTTTGATTTAAATGTGGGAAATTTTTATGGTTTATGATATATAGGTTTATGATATATAGAAATATTCAAAATGGGAAAAGGGGATAAATTGTTTATCCAAGGACGTACAGTTTGGGTGTATAGTAAGTAAAGGAGTTAAAGATGTACTGCTTAATATAATGGAGAATGTATATCAGTTTTAGATAGAGGAATTTAATAGAAGTAAGGGAAAAGGGACAGAGGGGGGGAAAGCTGTTGGAAGTCAACAAAAGGGGGGGAAAGGGAGGGGGTTAGAAATGAAAAATTTGGGGAAAATTGAATGTAATGTAAAAATAATAATATTCTAACCCAATAAAAATTTTTCTAAAAAAAAAAAAAAAACCAAAAAAAAGGAAGTTTTTCCTAAGGTTTAACTTTAAACTATTTTGGTTTAATTTTTAACTCATTGGTTCAAGTCGAACCCCTGAAAAAACAACTCTGCTCCATCCTCTGTGACAGCACTTCAGATATTTGAAGACGGCAATCGTATTCTCTCTCAGCATCTCCTCTCCAGGCTAAACATACACAATTTCTTCAACTTTTCCTCAAAGGACTTGGTCTCCACCATTGTAGCATTCCTTTGCACACATTCCAAATGAGGTCTAACCAGAGCACAGTAAAGTAACACCTTCAGTTCACATCATCTGGACACTATACTTCTGTTGATGCAGCCCAAGATCACACTTGTCTTTTTAGCTACCACATCACACTGCTGACTTATGGCCAGTACATGGTCTACTAACATCCCTAAATCCTTTTCACATGGACTACGGCCATGACAAGCCTCACTTATCCTATAATTATGCATTTGATTATTTTTTACCTAAATGCAGAATTTAACATTTATCTCTGTTGAAATTCATTTTGTCAGTTTTTAGCCTAGTTTTCCAGCCTGTTCAGATCCTTCATTCTGATTCTATCTTCTACTGTATTTGCTAGCCCTCCCAATGTAGTACCATCTGCAAATTTAATGAGCATCCTCTCTATTCCTTCATCCAAGTCTATTACTTTGAAACAAGGTATATTCCTCAATCCCAATATTCCAATGGATAGCCTCATCATCAAATTTTAGTAATGCCTATTACATCACAGTCCCCTACTCAGGAAAATCATGTTATTCATCTCCTTAAGACAATCATACCAGCCCTTCAAAGTCTGAAACTTTCATAACATTTTGCTGTGCAAGCATTGCCTTTTCATTAAGTGTGGGGAGATAACAAGGAGAGAGGTGTGAAAGCTAATCTTTCTTGTGTGGGAAGGGCCAGGAAATTGATGGAGAGTGTGAACTGTTCTGTTGATGGAAGAAGCACTTTCTAACAGTCTGGAGAATATCAGAGGATGTGAACAAGGAAGCCTGGCAAACACTGGCATCCAAATTGGAAAGTGAGCTAGTCAAAGGACTGCCGAGGCTTTTCAATAATCCAACAGGATTTTATCAGTGCTCTCTCAACACATTTACCCGAGATACAGGATGGCAAATCCATGTTCCCATCAATACATTTCCTAACTGAAGGAGCTGAGAGGATATATCCTTCCCTGCACAAGAATTCCAGTGTCTGATTGTTTCCAATCACATGGGAACGTCTTCGGCCACCAGACAAAAGGAGGTTTTTGGCTTCCAGCTGCTGCCTTGTGATACTACAAGACGCTAAAAGAAAAAAGAGCACATTGTCACTCAAATGAGAGTTTCTGCATTTGAACCTGGCAGATTCTGGTAGCCCAGCCATTCAAAGCATTGGTGGGGTAGGTGGGGAGGTGGCAAATAGGATACCATAAGCCTTATACAATAACCATGTGTATTTAGTTTCAGATAGGTAGCCATACTGGTCCATCGTAAAAGACGAAGATTTGAGTCAAAGACTTCAAAGATCAACAAAAATTACAGAAGAATCAAAGCTCCTTTCATGGAGAGTCCTGATTAGACATGGGCACGAACAGCATTACGAACGAAAAAACCCATGAACAGCCGTTAGTCTGTTTTCGCAAACAAGCCATTTGTGAGGCCCCATTCTAAACAAATAAGTGGTTGTTGCAAGCATCATTCATTGCCTTCATCAGCCATTCATCTAGCCAGACAGTCTGGCACCTGCAATCAATTCTCTTGTCAACCGGAGGCAGGGACTGAACTCTGTCTGAACTCCTTCTGGCTTTCCTTCTGGCTTTAACCCTTCAAAATACTTCCAGCAGAGAGTCCCGTTTTTGCCACTGTGAAGAGAAAATGACAACAAAGGAGGAGACCCATGCATCATGCCTTTCCCGGGGTGCAATCTCTCTGAAACTTGGGGGGGTCTTCAGAGGACAGTGAGGACTATGTCCCCTGCAAATTTGGTGGGTATTGGACATTGGGAAGGTCAGTTTGTAAGCCCTCAAAGTAGCTTCCACCAGAGAGTCACATTTTTGCCACTACGAAGCAAAAATGACAGCAAAGGGTGGGACCCCTGGATCATGCCTTTCCCAGAGTGCAATCTCTCTGAAACTTGGGGGGGGGGTGTCTTCAGAGGACAGTGAGGACTATGTCCCTTGCAAATTTGCTGGGTATTGGACATTGGGAAGGTCAGTTTGTAACCCCTCAAAGTAGCTTCCAGCAGAGAGTCCCGTTTTTGCCACTGTGAAGAGAAAATGACAACAAAGGAGGAGACCCATGCATCATGCCTCTCCCGGGGTGCAATCTCTCTGAAACTTGGGGGGTCTTCAGAGGACAGTGAGGACTATTTCCCCTGCAAATTTGGTAGGTATTGGACATTGGGAAGGTCAGTTTGTGGGGTGTTTAAAGGGCCCTGCCCCTTGTATGTGGCAGGAAAGGGCCCTTTAAAATATCAGCTGGCCGGCAGCAGGGAGGGAATCCCCCCTGCCACCGGCCAGCTGATAGTTTAAAGGGATCTTTAAAGGGCCATGAACAACAAACATGTTTGTGAACAGGGTCATGTTCGTTACTGTTCATTGTTTGTTGTTCGTGGATGACAACGAACAACAAACAACTTGTTCCGGTTTTTTTTTTCCATTCGTGCCCATGTCTAGTCCTGATCCCATATACCCGGAAGGGAGATGGGATGCAAGGGTGCAATGCAAAACTTAACCAGCTTGATTAGAGCAGGGGAGAAACGCTAATTTAGAAACCATGTTAATTTGTTAAAATATTAAATCTGTAACTGGAAACTGGTTATTACTAATAGCAGAGGTCACAGCAGTCCATTCAGTCAAAACAGCCAAACACGTCATGTCAGTTTTGTGATTCTCATGAAATATAATCATCATTATTAGGGTTTTATTTCATGGGAGAAATAGCTGAAGTCGTTGTTAAAATATCCAACCAACATTTTCAGTCAGTTAAGAGACACATGCACAACCTCATTGGACTATGGACAAATCTCCCAAAAATGAACACTCCATTAATACTATCAGCAGAAGCAACTCTGATTGAAGTTCATTCTTCTAAGTCTGGGACTGAACAGGAACTAGCCTCTTGTGATTTCTCGCAATAAGTAGCTTCTGTTTGATTTGCAAATACTAATGTTTGCCTACATGTTGCTGGATTACTGATTCCCTATTGCAAATCAGTATCATAACATTCGTTCCTGTAATGGTTTTTTCCGTGCATGGTTAACCATTAGCTGATCACAACTGAATGACAATTTGCTTTTCAAACACTGCCTGGAAAACATGACCACCACCACCCTCCACATGTCAGCTCACTGCATGGGCAGGGAGAGCAGGCAAAAGTGGTCTGGTCACCCCGCCTCCACCCATTGCCTGGTCATCTGCAGAGTGCAAATGTGCAGAGGAAGTGGCTGCACAGACACCCTCTTCCTTTGATCAGCAATACTGCTTTAAAATATTATTGATCATGGGAACAAGGTGTGTGCAAGGTGACTTCCACGGCATGATCCACACAGCCGTTACTGTGTTTGCTCAGAAAACATGTACATCCTAAACATATGCCTATGTGAATATGGCCCACTTTCCAGATGGAGTGCAAAATTACACGAGTATACCCTGATAAATGAAAGGGACTTCTCTTCCACCACCTCTTTGACCCCTCGCTTCTATGTCTAAGGCTTCAGTGTTCAGTGGCAAAATAAAATAAATACCCACGCAACCAAAATGACCCACAGTTTAGTAACATGTGATCTTATTACTAATCTAAATAAAATAAAAATTGAAACAGCTTAAGAAGAGATCGATTGAAAAGCTTGTTGGGCACTCCCCCCCCCCCATTAATTCTAAATTCTTGTGTATTTGTATAGAAGAGTGTAAATGCTTCATATCGTCTACTGAGACTCTAGAGCCTTATACAGAGGCAAAAATTCTTGCTGTATGGAAACTGTAGGCATTACCTCCAAATTGTGACTTGGTAACCACATCTCTCATACATTACAGACGCACTTTTAGAAGCGATTGTGAAGAATCCCATTCAAACAGAATAAATCCTCTTACCCAAACACTTTGGTGAAGAGGTCCACTGTGGTCCTTCACATGTTATCCAATCAGGCCCTTCCAAGGCATATCCAGGGTAGCACCTATATTGTACTCTATCACTTTTCTGATACACAACTCTTTCGTCACTTACCATCTCTCCAAAATCAACTTCAGGTGGTTCTTCACACACTAGAATGAAATTTAGCAAACTCATCATCAGCTTGGGTTGAATTCCGATTCAGGATTATTTTGATCTTTGAAAACTGCTCACATTTTACAAAGTTTTTAGTTATGTTCTTTCAGTGATATTCTTGGTTACTCAGTCATGCAAATTTATTTTTATTTTGTATATCTAACTTTATTTTCCTTGCCAACTATTAAAGAAGCCAATGGTTTTGTCCCTAAGCTGATTGTTCTCAGTTTCCACAATTTAACAAACCAAAAGACAAAACTGAAATCTTTCCTATCATAAACTTTAGTTTTGCACCACTAAGCCTGCCTATAACAAAAGAAGCATCAAATATCCATTTCCTTGTTCTAAACATTTCCTATAACTTACCATTTTGGGAATTACAACATGTCCATAGGAGCACTGGAATGATATATTTCACCCAAATCATCTCAATATTTCAGGCAATTTACTGATCTTCAGTAATACAGCCTTCCTTTCCTGCTAGTAATTGCTTTAAAGAACAAAAAAGTCAAGCTTTTTCTCCTCCTCTGATGCCAACCTGAACTTTAATTCCGGTTGTTCACTCCTACATTTGAGCTATGCCTTCTTTGATTGGTGTAGAGCCTGTCAGGAGGAGGAAATAAGACAGACACTGATTTCTCAATTGAAATAACACTGTCACCAGAAAGGTCATTGAATTTTGTGTTAACAGTGCTGCTGACAGCAGGACTGTATAAAATGAAAACAAACATTCCTCTTTTTTTGAGAAAACAAAAGCCTTTTCAATCACTTTTACTTGAATTATATCTAAATATTGACCAACATGTTAGTTACGGGACACTGGTGTGACACACATAGTGTAGCGTCTCCTCAATGTCAATAAAACAAAAAGTTACACCAAAACAAAAAGGAGCATGCCCAGAGACAATGCCAGAAAAATAAACTCCATGAGTTATGAAGACAAAACCTTATAATTATGTCCGTGAGAAGTAACACTATATAACACTGAAATTATACAAAGGGAGAGAAATGACAATAACTCAATCCATTAACGAAAAATCAAAGTTCCTTAAAGTTCTAATGAAGTGCTGAGTAGTGGCGAAAATAAACAGCTGCAGGCAATTAAGCTGTGAAGTCCTCAGGCCTGAAGAAGGATCATTCTGGTTTGAAATGAGAGAAGAGGAATTTGGTCGGCTTACGCTCATTGTCCCTCCGTTTTTCAGCGCTGATTTCTTCCTCAACAGCGCTACTATCTTACCTCGTCATATCAATCCGAGGACTTCACAGCTTAATTGCCTGCAGCTGTTTATTTTCGCCACTTATTTTCGCCACAGCTTTGGATCCACAAGTGTTATATTTGGTTCAATGTAAAATTATATTAACAAAGGGAGATAATAACAGAACAGAAGACAATGAACTTCATCAGGAAGGCGTCAACTGACTCAACTCCTGCTGACTTTTAGCTTTCCTTTTTCCATTCCATCCCAGGCAATCTGGAAAAAAATCACTAGCACATTTCCCCTTATATATCTACAACAAAAAGCACTAGTGACTTACTTTTTTAAGAAAAAATGAAAACTGAGGATTCAGAAGTAATGACTAATATGTTTTGTGCAGAGAGTCTTTGGCACAAAATGCCCCTGATAGCTCTTGGAGAGAGAACTTGTTCTCCCTTTCTCATAATACTAGAACTTGGAAGCATCTAATAAGTTGATGAGCAATAGATTTGGAACAGACAAACAGAAATAATTCTTCACTTGACAAATACTTAAATTGTAGAATTCACTGCCAGATGTAGCAGTGATGGCCACTAATATAGCTGGTTTTAAAGGGAGGATAAACAGGTTCAGAGAAGACTGGTCCATCAATGGCTACTAATCATGATGACTAAAGGGAGCCTCCACATCCAGAGGTAGTGGACATCTGAATACCAAGAGAAAACATGAGTGGGAGGCCTTGATCTCTAAGCTGTGTTTGTTGGCCTTTGGAGCAACTGGGTGGTCACTGTGCAAAACAAGATGCTGGGTTAGATGCACCACTGGTATGATATAGCAGGGCTTATCTCTGGAAACACATCTCTGAGTGGGTGATTAGCCAATTTTTGTGCACCTGGCTTTTGCTTATATTTATTAAGGATAGTATGAACGTTCTTGCCTTCCATAAATTTATTCAAATACTCATAAAACAAATCACATTTGGAAAATCTCTACAATGTTCTTAAGGCAATCAAAATAGAGTTTTCTACAAAGCAGTGGCATAAGAGAACGGGGGGTGGGGTGGGAATTGGCCTCTCCTACTTCCTTTTACAGAAATCCTCTGCTGGATCTCAACAATTATTTACATTTTTAATAACTGCAAAGGGCACCATGATTATATCAGCATCAGGAAAGCACTTTATAAAACTTTTAATTCAAGTACCTTTAATGTTACAGATATACTTACCATATATCCATAATGTGCATTAATGCAAGTTGCTCCGACACTTCAAAGTTTTCAGTTCAATAGATGGGTTAGTTCATATGAATTGACCCTCCCCAATAGCCACATGCAGCCCCCCCCGAATGCTATCTTCCCCCCAGACTTGTATGTGTCAGGACCCCCCCCCCCTTCTCTTCATACCTGAGCTTGTGTTCATTTTCAATCTTTTTAGAATTTCAACCATTCTGGTTGTAACCCACCCTAAGTCTGCTTGCAGGGAGGATGGGTTACATATTCAGTATAATAAAAAATAAACAAATGTATCAATATAAGCGTGCACTAAAAATACATAGGGGTGGGATTCTGTGCTGCCATCAACCATGCCACCAATGATGACAGAACCCTCCCTTGAAAATGCTGATTATTTAGGCATGTGCAGAAGAAAATTAACTGACTCTACAATTGTACAAATGCAGAGGGAGGGCAGATGTGCCAAATATCCATGCCTTAATCAATTCCAGTGCTTGTGATTGGCTGCCAAGAAAATCAAGAGTAAGTCAAGTATGCAGAAAAGCCCTATATTTTTGTGTGCTTCTTCAATGTCCTTCTTACACAAATCTTTCTTTATTCCCATGTACAACATTTCTTGCTGTTTCCCCACTTCAAACCTCTCACTGTACGTGTGATGATAACCTGGAAGGGTTTTCTGCCCTCCAGACCAAAAAAAATGGGAAGGGAAAAATGGAAGTACCTTTAATATCAGGGGACTTGCTATGCTGCCACGATCCATTTTAGATTTAAAAATACACAAGTGATACCAGGGGACTGCTGCTGAGACCTGTGACATTTATGCTAAGTGGTCTTGCACGAATCTGTCTTTTCCCCCAATGTTGTTTCACATCTACATGGAAACACAGGAAAAAATCATCCAGGGGGTTAGTATGAGATATCACAAATACGTGGATGACACCCAACTCTACCTCTTTACAAGCTGAATCAGGTGGGTCTGTGGAAGTCCTGAAAAGATGCCTGGAAAAGGGAACAGATTTGATGAGGGCCAGTAAACTGAAGCTCATTCCAGACAAGACTGAGGTCAATGAGAAAGCTGCTTGAGAACTGAGGAATCCTCTTGTTCTGAAGGGAGTTGAACTCCTCCTAAAGGAGCAGGTTAATATCTTGGGGTGGTGCTGGATTGGTTAGAGACTGAGGTCTCTCTGGGGCTTCTGCATACCTGTGTCACCACCAGAACCTTATCCATGGCTGTAATTTGAGCTGGGCAAAAAAAAGCTCACAGAGCACCGTGAAAACTAACTACAAAAAATCAATCAAGTGAAACAGTCTCAAGAATATAATATATACAGTGAAATATAATTCAAGGTCCAAACATAGTTAAGATACAAAACAACTATACAAAACAAGGTGGCTGCCAGATAATGCTTCTAAGCACAGAGTCAAAAGGAAATTTACCATAAAGTGCAAATTGCAAAGGGTAATAAATAACAGTATACAAAATGTTAACGTGACCATGCCTAGAGCAACAAAGCATTTATAACCCAATCAATAGGAGATGTTCAACAGACATGATATTCATTGCAAGGAAAGTTCCCAAGTGAAGCTGAAGAAATCCATGAAGCAATCCATCAAGGAGTAACTGCGACGGAGGCACCAGTATGCCCACCCGTTTCTGTCTTTCTTCTTCCTGGCAGTTACCATGCTATATACAACAATAAATAACATTGAAATAAATCATATACAATGTCTTAAAGGTTTAGAAACAGTTGAGTAACTTACAGCAATATTTCCTATGCAAATTACAGAACATATCCTCTCCTTCTCCAGTAAGAACAGCGGCAGCTGCATGTAATGTCTTATCAGTTGCTTATAAAGACCAACAGCTGTGGAAATCCACAGTAACAATTCAGTCCATTAAAGAGAATGTACCACATACCTCCACAGAAAACAAGCCAAAAAACAAGTTAAATCCATATTTACATTAAGCCCTTTAGGAGACACAGTATCAAGTTTATAAGTCCACATTGCTTCCTTCCTGAGTAGATCCCTCTTAACAAATTCCACATTTGTGGCTTTACTCACGTACAACACAGTAAACAACAAATCCCTTATGCCATGTCCCACCTGGCAAAAATGAGACACCAGGGGAGCCTCAACCACTCTGTGTCGAATGTGGGAGAGATGCTCCTGAATTCTTAGCCTAATCACACGGGTGGTACTGCCCACATAAAATAAATTACATTGGCGTTTAATTTAATAGGCAACTTTATCTGTGTTACATGTAGAAAAGTCAGTGAGTGGGATATTAAAGTCTCTGGTAGTACGCTGATCCATGACCAGATTGCACACTGAGCAATGGCCACACGGAAAAAAAACTTTCGGCAAAGAAGTTACCGAAGTTGGAGGTTCACAAACATCCGTCCTCACTAGGATGTCCTTCAGGTGGCGTGTCCTTCTATATGCTATTCTAGGTGGTAAAGTGCAACCTGGCAAATCCTGTATTAATGGTCAATATTTCAAAACTGCTCTTTTAATCATATTGGTCATGGGCATGTAATCCATTGCAAAGGTCATTCTATAGGGTTGATCTTTGTGTCCTGATGACAAAACTTCTTGCCTAGTTCTATTTATAACTCTCTGTTTGCACACAGCTACTATTCTATCTGGATATCCCCTCCTTTGAAAATCCCTATACATTTGTGCAGAATTAATTTGGAAATCTGTTGCAAACTGTTCTGTTTCATTCTCAGAAATTGGCTATAGGGCAAATTATTTCTAAGATGTGCAGGATGGAATGATTGATATAATAGTTAAGTATTTCTATCTGTAGCCTTATGAAAGGGACGAACAGCTAGAGTGTTGTCATTCATTCTATAGACCGTCAGGTCTAAGTAGTCTGTAGCCTGCTCCTCAATTTTCCAAGTGAATTGGATATTAGTATTGCCGGAACTCATCCACTGACATAACAGTTCCGCACTAGATTTATCCGAGATAATCAAGAAGAGATCATCAATAAATCTTTTAAAAATTATAATAGAATCAAAATGAGGATTGGCATCCCGATTGCAGTAGAAATCAGATTCTAATAGTCCCATAAACAAATTAGCAACACTTGGTGCTTAAGCAACACTTAAGCATATGGGCTTAAGACTGGATTGGATGTAAATCTACCACCATTTTATCCTCAATATAAAAGTTGCAGGTGTGGCTTCCATGAAGTTTCCGATTTTGATCCATTGTGAAGAACTATAGACCTTACTTACCAAAAATATGATTACAAAAGCAGCTTGATATGACAATGTTTGAAAGATACAAACGATGATTTCTGGAGAGAAAATCTTGATTAAAATCAACAGTTGCTTCCATCTTTCCATTCGTTTTAATAACCCTGTTAAAAACAAAGTAAACATTCAGAAGAACAAAATAGCATGCATTTTCCTGCTGTGCTGGAAAAGAACATCATTTCCCCAGGTGACATAGAACATGCTTCGTGCATGTGCCTTCCCCCATGGTGCCTTTCCCCCTGGCCAGGTGAGAGATGGGGGGCAGGGGATGGGGACCCCCATTGGGGGGATGGTATCCCTACCGAACAGGACATGGAATAAACTCATACCTGAAATTTGTCAGGAAAATTCAGCCCCCTTTGGTAAATGACTAAGACAGTATTGGAAGAGGAAGACTAACAGTGTTCCTTGCTCAGGTTTCAAAGGGGAAAAAAACGGATAGATTGAATTACAGAGAAGTCAGGGATCTGTTAACCCCTTACTCTTTACCATCTTATGTTATCCTTTGATGTGTAGCTTGCTATTCTCAGAATTTCCTCTTCATGACACCTCATCTTCCTCTTTTCCTCACTAGCTCCATCTATCCTCTCCATCTTGCACCATGGATACAGGAATCACCCTGAAATCCACTGACATCTTTCTATTGCTCCTCTTTACTATTCAGTATGGAGTTCCTACAATAAAGAATTCATTTCTTTTGTAAACCTTGATGGGCAGGACAATCCTAAAGGTTGGGGGGTTGTACTGAAAGCACCCTGGAAGCCAACTAAGAGTTATGATGGTGTGTCCCAGAATTATGCTTTCTCACACAGAGAGACACACCCCTACAACAGTGCAGCAGCCCGGCGCCACTCCATCCAGGTCCTCAACTGGCGCCCAGCCATGGTGGCTGGGCACGGTCATAACTGGGACATTTATCCTTGCGCCAGCAGTCCTGGGGTGGGCCAGGGGGCAAGTTAGTCCACTCTCTAAGCTGTCCCAGGCACGAGAATGCCCCTGCAGCGGCAGAAAGTTATGCCATGAAAAATGACAGCGTAGCCCATAGGCTCCCATTTTGGGGAAAAGTCGCCTCCCCTCTGGCCACAACCAAGCAGTCCAGCAGAGCACAGGATGCCAACTACTACAGCAACCAATTTGCTTATGCCACCACCAAGTCCCCTCCACAAAGGCCAATCAGCCCCACCACCCACTTTACATACTGTAACTTCCCAGTGGGATGTGGCCAAAGGCTCTGTCCAAGAGCCCTCTGCTGTGGGGATTTAGAGCACGAAGCAGGAAAAAGTGTACCTGGTAGCAGGGCAAGAATGCACAGGGGGAACTTTGTGAAAACCGGGTTGTAACTTGCACTCACATACAGGAGGAGAACTGAGTCCAAAATGTTTAACTAACAACCTGCACCCAAGTTGCCTTACAGGTTTCCTGTCTCCTGAGTTCCAGTTTCGGTAGGGATGAAGGCACACCCACAGGTAAGAAGGGGCCCTGGTTTGCTTATTCACACCAGGCTACCCTCTGCCTGCTCTGCACTCCACCCCCATCCTTGCTACTGCAGTTGAGGTTTGCTGGCAGGTGTGTGTGCATTCGGCCCATGCCTGTCAAAGAAGAAGTCGCCCAGGGAGCCATACTTGATGCAGCTGTTTTGTGGGGAAGAGCTTCTAGCATCCAGCCCTCAGCTGGGCTACCCCCCATGGGAAGAGGAGAGAGTGCGGCCATGGGTTGAGGTGACTGGGAACTTGCTCTTGTAACTCCCCTGCAATGGCGGGCACACCACACTTTGACTGTCTTCCTCATAGGACCAGCGTTCCAAGCAGCTATGGGAGCCAAACGTCCAGGTGTAGATGAGGATCACTTTCTTGCCAAAGGGGCATCCATCATCTGGTTGCTGGTGTCATCCATGACGATGGACCAGCTGCTGCTGGCCATAGACATCTTCCCAGGACATGGCAGACCAGGCTGTGGCTTGCTCGAGAGCACCTCAAACTGGATGAGCCTCCGACTCCTGCTCTCCCCATCCACCATCTCCAGAGGGTCCTTTCCATCCAGCAAGCAACATTTTTGCCCCAGTGTGGGGAGACCAGCCAGCAGCTATGAGAGGACACACAGTGATCACCCAGCAGGGCAAGCTCAAGAGCAGTTTTTGCCAGGATGCTCCCCTTATCTGCATAGAGAAATCCTTTGAGGCAACCAGGGGGTCGGGCAGTGGGTTAACCCCTTCACATCTACATGTGCATGGCCAGATGGGGGAGGCCAGCCCTGTCCAGCTGGACATGTGATACCAGCACAAGAGGGTATCACACGTCCATGGGTGATATGGCTGGAAAAACGGCTCCCACACATGCAGGGAGGGTTCAGCAACCCAGGCCTCATCAGGTGGCTCAGCATGCTCAGCAGTACCGGAAGGCCACAGGCCCATGATCAGTGATGGGCTCTGCCCCAGATGGCTCCCCCCCCCGGCCAAGGCCCTTGATGTGGGTGTTGTTGTCATGTGGCCCCTAGATGCCTGCTATCTGGGGGTGGGGGTGGGGTGGGGGTGTTGATAGGCAGTAGGGATTGTGGCCCGCACATTGGCTGTGCCTTTGGTGGCCACTCATGGGCCTATCATGGGGCAGAGTGGCCATTAGGGGATGTTGGTGGGGTTAACAGGGAAATGGCAGGATGTATGCTTCTTGCTGCAGCCACACCTTGCCTTGCTGGACTCAGCCACTAACTTGTGCAATAACAAAGGGCAAATACGGATAAAGTTACCAATAAAGACAAACGTCCCCGTATGGGAAAGTAAACAAATTAAACCACTATTTATGTCAGGTGTGAAAACACCAACGAGATCAAAGTGTCGTAATACATAAACACAAATTATGCCTGTATTTGGCATGCAATGGAACTGTAAGGATGGATACACTCTCCTCCAATTACAGATTAACCAGTCCATAAACACAAAACACCATAATTAGTCCTGGTGTGACTTCTTTTGTGGTGGAATTAGTCCTGGTGTAATTTCTTTTGTAGTGGAAAATATTTGAATGGTGATCCCCACAGAAGCGGGATGAAAATAAATGATGATAATCTCCCAACAGGATTCCGGATGTTTTCCTGTTTCACTGCATTCTTGTTCACGGGAATTGCTTCTCTGTAATAAACATCAAGAACATAATGACCTCTATCTGCCACCTATTTACAACAGGATTCTAAGCATGTGTTTACTCACTCGGTTCCAGCTGGCAAATTTCACGACCGCATCTCATGCTTGGTCAAAGGCTGGTGCAGAAACGCTCTACAAGCTGAGTATTTAACATAAATCATAAGGTGAAATCTTAAAGTTACAGTTCCCATTTGCACAGTTCCCATTTGCCACGGCTCCAATGACTTACACTGTTGCAATTCTCAAGTCATTAACAGCAATAGCTCAAAATGATATTACTACACAAACCCTGAATAGTCAATGAGAGTATTCAGACCGAAAGGTCCTAAACAGTCTAGCTCAAAGGTCCAGTATGCCTCCCTTCTCATTAGTCCCTTATTGAAGTCCCTGAATCTTTCCTTTTGAATGACCTGTAGAACTGAGAATCTGAACTGTCTTTCTGTGTTGTGATGGTCCACAAAATGTTGTATGAGGGGTGCATCAAAACATTTGTTCCTTATCCTAGAGATGTGCTCTTGTATGTGCACTTTAATCTGCCTGCTTGTGCTACCGACATAAATGCGTGGGCAGCTGCATTCAATAATGTACACTACCCCACTAGTACTACAGGTGGAGAAATGATTTAAAGGTATCTCTCGACCCGATGTGGAGACCCTAAAGGTCGCCCCCACAGCCACCAGATTACATACATTGCACCTCCCGCACTGGAAGTGCCCTTTAGGACAGGATTCTGTGGTGCTGATATTTGTAAAACGGGAATGGACCAACCTATCTTTCAAATTGGCTGTGCGACGAAAACCTACCGATTGTTGGTCCAAGCACCCAAGTAAATGACACACCAGGTGCCAATGTCTCTTGACGATCCTACTGATGTCCCTAGCCAAATGTGTATAATCAACTCCCCATTTGATGGAAGATTCCATTTGTTTGTGTTTCTCCCTGAATAATTCTGGTCGCTGCCTGTGGGCTGCCCTATGTATTGCCGTGTTGATCACTTGTTCCGGATAACCCTTCATTTGTAATTCTCGGCTCAAGGAGTCTCTAGCTTTATAATAATCTGCTGGTCTAGTGGAATTCCTTTTCAAATGAAGGTACTGGCCATATGGTAAATTGTGTCTCAAATGATGAGGATGATGGGAAGAGAAATGCAGGTATGAATTGCGATCCGTGACCTTCTTAAAGGGACGAATACCTATGTGGTCAGAATCAGTTCTGTAAGTGACCACATCCAAAAAATTGATGGAGTTGATACTACTGCTGGATGTAAATTTGATATGAGGGTGAACATTGTTCATCCATTCGGTGAATATGTCGATGGACGTGCAATCTAAATATATGTAGTACACATCATTAATGTACCTCTTAAAGAGATGAATTTGAGAGTAGAAGGGGTTGACATGCGGGTTCAAAATGCTATCCGCTTCTAATTTGGCCATAAATATATTTGCAATGGATGGTGCTGCAATGCACTCCATTGCCACCCCCTTGATTTGGTAAAAATATTCTTGCTGGAATTCAAAATAATTCTTTTCAATGCAAATGTCTACAAGAGACAAAAGAAACATCACCAAATCATTCTCAAGATCTCCCTGATGTAATGCTAACACCACCACGTTTTTAATGTCACCATGTGGAATGGATGTGTATAGGGCTGTCACATCCATGGTTAACATCATGGCACCAGGAGGTAGCTATTTGCCCTCCACTAATTTAATGAACTCTCTTGTGTCCTTGATGTAGGTGTCCATACTCAGGACCACAGGCTGTAAATAATGGTCCACAAACTGTGCCGGTGGCTCCAAGACTGAATTGCTTCCAGATATAACAGGCCTACCTGTGGGGGAGAAACCCCCTTTATGAATTTTTGGTAGGATGTAGAAGCAAGGGACACGTGGAGTTGTATTTATCAAAAATTTGCAATTCATTACCTGGGTGCTTGGACCCACAATCAGTAGGTTTTCGTCGCACAGCCAATTTGAAAGATAGGTTGGTCCATTCCCGTTTTACAAATATCAGCACCACAGAATCCTGCCCTAAAGGGCACTTCCAGTGTGGGAGGTGCAATGTATGTAATCTGGTGGCTGTGGGGGCGACCTTTAGGGTCTCCACATCGGGTCGAGAGATACCTTTAAATCATTTCTCCACGTGTAGTACTAGTGGGGTAGTGTACATTATTGAATGCAGCTGCCCACGCATTTATGTCGGTAGCACAAGCAGGCAGATTAAAGTGTGCATACAAGAGCACATCTCTAGGATAAGGAACAAATGTTTTGATGCACCCCTCACCCAACATTTTGTGGACCATCACAACACAGAAAGACAGTTCAGATTCTCAGTTCTACAGGTCATTCAAAAGGAAAGATTCAGGGACTTCAATAAGGGACTAATGAGAAGGGAGGCGTACTGGACCTTTGAGCTAGACTGTTTAGGACCTTTTGGTCTGAATACTCTCATTGACTATTCAGGGTTTGTGTAGTAATATCATTTTGAGCTATTGCTGTTAATGACTTGAGAATTGCAACAGTGTAAGTCATTGGAGCCGTGGCAAATGGGAACTGTAGCTTTAAGATTTCACCTTATGATTTATGTTAAATACTCGGCTTGTAGAGCGTTTCTGCACCAGCCTTTGACCAAGCATGAGATGCGGTCGTGAAATTTGCCAGCTGGAACCGAGTGAGTAAACACATGCTTAGAATCCTGTTGTAAATAGGTGGCAGATAGGGGTCATTATGTTCTTGATGTTTATTACAGAGAAGCAATTCCCGTGAACAAGAATGCAGTGAAACAGGAAAACATCCGGAATCCTGTTGGGAGATTATCATCATTTATTTTCATCCTGCTTCTGTGGGGATCACCATTCAAATATTTTCCACTACAAAAGAAATTACACCAGGACTAATTCCACCACAAAAGAAGTCACACCAGGACTAATTATGGTGTTTTGTGTTTATGGACTGGTTAATCTGTAATTGGAGGAGAGTGTATCCATCCTTACAGTTCCATTGCATGCCAAATACAGGCATAATTTGTGTTTATGTATTACGACACTTTGATCTCGTTGGTGTTTTCACACCTGACATAAATAGTGGTTTAATTTGTTTACTTTCCCATACGGGGACATTTGTCTTTACTGGACTCAGCCACTAGCCTAGCTCTCCCATGAAGGTCTGTAGGGAGCAGATGAGGGGTGCTACAGGAACGTACCAGCAACACAACAGGCCTTGGGATTGTGTTGTTAGACGTTAAGTGTAAGTTTGCACACTCAGTGTACACTCAGACGCACAAGCACCTACACCCCCATGTTTCTCTGCAAACTATGCAACTCTGCTAATAGATTGATTTTAAATTTGATAATTAACTGGTAAACAAAGGATTGGATCCTGTGCTTCCGTGAACTAGTGAGTTCATAAAAGGAGTTTTTTCAGCTTCCCATTCCCAGCACTTTCCATCCCAACCCCTTACATTTGCCCAAAAGCTGCTCCTGGGGGCAGGGAGGAGAGCTGGAAAAAAGGGTGAGATGCCGCGTCTAGTTACAGCAAGCAGCAGGATTCACAGAAAGTGCGTGGGCAAAAACAGCAAACTCTAAAAAGGACCAAGACTTTGCAGGTGGAGAGATCTCAGATCCTTGCTGGCCAATGATATATTGTGTTTTCTCTAGGTTGTTCCTAGTCTGTCTCTCTGCATTTGTGCACATTCACATTAAGAGAGCCTCTGTGGAAGAAAGGAAAACCTGACCTTTCCCTCCATTTCCCCATCAGACTGTAACAGCACATGTCTATACTCTCCAGCTCTTTCCTATCATTCATTCACATTTCCCCCTCCTGAAGTTGTGTGTTGTGTTTTTGCTTCTGTGCAGAAGCACAGGCTCTGTGATGTGTAGGCGTCTTTGCACTAGTATTTATCCAGGTTATCAGGATGACGCTGTCAGCATTACATTGCTATAAGACTACAGGCACTTAGTGGATGATGCAATACAGCATGATCTCTGAGGCTTCCTGATAGCTGCATGTGCCTGACTGAACTAGTTAGGTCTGGTTCCTCCCCTGCCTGGATGATGCAATACAGGAGGGGATAGATGACTCAGCATGACTACTGATTGGATAATCGTCACTGCTGATATGTATATAAGTGTGTATGCTCTGTATAGTCTCTCTCTGCTTTAAAAACAGACTGGCCGGTGCAGCACTTTGTCTGATAGAACAAAGTATTGGATGACTGTGGACTGTATGTTCTGTAAATAAATGTAAATAGTATTGTCGAAGGCTTTCCCAGCCGGAAACAGAGAGATCTCTGTCTTTTGGTGCTACACCTCTGAAGATGCCAGCCACAGCTGCTGGCGAAACGTCAGGAACTACAATGCCAAGACCACGGCAATACAGCCCGGAAAACCCACAACAACCATCAAATGTAAATAGTTTTTGCACTAGCCTTTACTGGTGTGTGTGACTCTGCTTTGCTCGCCTGCAGCCTTGGTGCTGGGATGCACGTACACTGATAGACACATGATTGGTGTTGCTGCTATTTCACTGATACAAACTGCTGCCACATCTCCCAGAAGGGGATATTCCTGTGTGATGTCTGGTGAGGGGGCGCTAGTGGAGGTGATCCTGGGGTCACAAGGAGGCTCTGAATCTCCTTGAGAACTTGAGAGAAAAGAAAATTCAGCAACGGGGTAGCAATATGCTGTGAGAGTGTAGCAGCTCTAATCAGCTACAAAAAGGGAAAAAATGATGGAAAAAAATTAAGGTGCATCTCATGACAGCCTTAAGAGAAGGCAGGAGAGTTAAAGCCCAGGTCATCCGCTCCAGAAGAGCTCTCCAAGGGCCTACAAGAATTCTACTGTTTTATTGTTTGGATCTCTTATTTTGTATTTTAATGCTTTATATTGTAAACTGCCTAAATGCCTGGGCAAAGAGGTATGTGTAAATGGAGTAGTTATGCGAGTTAGTATTTAAATAATAAATGTTGCAGATTGGGGTTCTAGGTGGCAGCCAGATCAGAAAAATTTGGAGAATTCTGACATAAATCTGAAAATGCAATCAATTGATTTACACAAGGGAATTTTTCTGCTATTGGGATTTAAAAGTAGCATACGTACAGGGATACATCTTGGATATTCCAGCCTGCCTTCTATACATCATGCTCTGAAGGGAGGGGAAGATGGGACTCAAGTGATAACATTATGCAGGCCCAGGAAGTGCTCCTGGGATTCGCGCCTGGCCAATCTAGACCCCTAAATGGGCTGAATCAGCCTGCTGTGAAGCTCAGGAGCACTCCTGGGGCCTACACAATGACATCACTCTTGAGAGTGTTGTTGCTGCACTGCACTGGAAGCACATTTCAAGTGAATGGGGGAGAGGCTGGGAGTAGGGAATCCCCTGCCTCCACTGGGAGAATGGCAACCTTACTAGGAGCACCTTCTTCAGGGGGCCATAAAATTGCACCCCATTTTCCAATTCACTTGAAATGGTGGGTGGTATTTAGCGGAGAGGAAGCTTGGTGTTATTTAGTGAAAAAAACTGCTATTCCAGAAACCTCTTAGAACCCCCCACCATAGGATATAACGGCCAGACATCTGACCCAACATGACTTTCCAATGTGATAAACACACTCATGACACTATGAACAGATGGATGGGGTGGCCATGGGAAGCCCTCTCAGCCCAGTTATAGCAAACTTCTACATGGAACATTTTGAAAAAACAGCTCTAGAAACAGCACCCCACAAACCTAGTGTCTGGTTCCAGTTTCTGTACATTTAGCATTTGGTGCCATGGTGAGGAAGAATTGACGGAGTTTTTAAACCACTTCAACAACAACCACCTGAACATACAATTCACAATGGAGAAAAAAATCGAGGGTAAACTCCCATTTCTGGATACCTTGGTCATCCGCAAAGCAAACTTTCACTTAGATCACAAGCTCTACAGGAAACCAACTCACATGGATAGGTACTTACACAAAAACTCCAATCACCACCCTCGACAGAAAAGAGGCATAATGAAAACATTAGTAGACCGTGCAAGATGGATATGTGAGCCGCACTTTCTCAACAAGGAAATTAATCATCTAAACCAAATGGCTACTCCAGAAATGAAATCAGAAGAGCAATTAAACCCAGGATAAATCAAACAACTAAGGAAAAACAGTCTCCCACAGGAAAAGTGTTTTTGCCATATATCAAAGGAATCACTGACCAGATGGGAAAGCTTATGAAAAAGTACAACCTACAAACAGTATTCTGACCCACCAGAAAAATACAGCAGATGCTACGATCAGCAAAAGATAGTAGAGACCCTCTCACCTCTGCAGGAGTGTACCGCATACCCTGCAGCTGTGGACAAGTTTCCATTGGGACCACACAGAGCAGCATCCAGACAAGAATAAAAGAACACGAAAGACACTGCAGACTTGGCCAACCTGAAAAATCAGCAGTGGCTGAACATAGCCTAACTCAAACAGGACACAGTATCTTATTCCAGGACACCAAAATACTGGATAACACTTCCAACTACTATGTCAGATTGCACAGGGAAGCCATTGAAATTCACAAGCATAAGCAAAACTTCAACAGGAAAGAAGAGACTTTAAGAATGAATAGAGCATGGTTTCCAATTCTGAAAAACACCAGGCTAACAAAAGACTCTACAACCCACAATAGCCGTGCAGAGAAGATTAGCATATCAAGCACCAATCCATATGCAAAAGAACCTCCTCAGGATACAGTGAAGCATTAGCACTCCATTAGCATTTCACACCCTGGGAAACCCTTACAGGATGACACAACCCAACCCACCTTTCTGAGTAGATATAAATCACCTGCAAACATCTCCACAGTTTGACACTGAGAGATCCCTGTCTTTCGGTGCCACACCTCTGAAGATGCCAGTCACAGCTGCTGGCGAAAGGTCAGGAACTACAGTGCCAAGACCACAGCAATACAGCCCGGAAAACCCACAACAACCAACACTCATGACGTTTAATGAAAACAATACTCCTTGCTTTTCTGAAATTATGATACAGAATCAAAACAATTTTATAAGTGCCCAATATTTTACTTGTTAGAAATGTTTTAATTGTTGTTTTTTATGTCTTTACATGCTTTCAAGCTCTGGGTTTATCTGATTTAACGATGTGTTTAATTTTTATAAAGTAGATTTAATATGATTGTTTTAATTTGTTAGCTGCCCTGGTGGCCGGTGAGGGCAGAAAGGAGGGATATAAATTTTGAAAGCACTTTAAAAAAAATTGTGAAGTTGTTTTAAATTGTATTACAACTAGGGGTGTGCAAAGGCACACCGTTTCGGGTTTCCATTTCGGAAACAGCAAAACCCGAAACGGCTAGCTGTTTCGGGTTTAGCGTTTCGGATATCGATTCGGGTTGTTTCGGGTTGTTTCGGGTTTTCAATGGGAAAATGCCTCCGTCTTCCCGGACGCCTGGAGGAGGCATTTTCCCACTGAATCAAGTCACAATTGGTGGGGACCTTCCTATAACTCCTCTCTAACAACCCCCCAAGTTTCAGACCGATTGGACTTTGGGGGGCCATGTTATGGCCCCCCAAACCAGGTCCCCCTATCCTCGCCTAAGAAAGGGGAAAGTGAGCGTATTTTTAGCTTGCTGCTGCTAATCTTCTTCATTATTTCCTATGGGGAAAAATGAAGAGGCAGGCTTGTCTTGCCAGGGGCGGCATTTTGCATGCAAAATGCCCCCGAACCCTCTGGGGCCCTTCTTCCACCTCTACTCCCACCCCCACCAAGGCTCAGCCTGCTCCCACTAGGGGGGGTCATTTCATGGCCTCCCCAAGTAGGTGCTCTTTTCTCCACCAATTCCACCTGGGGGAGGCTTGTCTTGCCAGGGGTGGCATTTTGCATGCAAAATGCCCCCCAACCCTCTGGGGTCCTTCTCCGACCTCTACTCCCACCCCCCATCAAGGCTCAGCCTGCTCCCACTTGGGGGGGCATTTCATGGCCTCCCCAAGTAGGTGCTCTCATCCCCCAAAGTCCACCCCCTACAGCCCCACACAAACCAAATTTCCCCCCAGCAGCCACACACAGACCCAAATCCCCACATTAGCCCCTCACTGACCCAAATCCACCCCCAGCTGCCCCACACCCATAACCCCAGGAACAGGCTGGCCAGCCCTCCCCCTTTGTTCCCTATGCTGGGAACTTCAAAACTCTCTTTCCCAGGGCAATTCCGCACAGCCCAGGGGTGCCACAATGGTGGGCACACTTCTGAGTGCCAACTTGTCCCTGGGAAAGAGCACCTGACACACAGACAACCACCCCCTGACACTCCCACCACCTACAGAGAAGGCTGGCCAGCCTCCACCATTGTTCCCTATGCTGGGAACCAACCTCACAGCAAAGAATGAAGCACACACACACACAATGATTCAAGTTTAAAAAACTTTATTTTCTCACTTTCAAAGTACAATAGGTCAACACATCACGGCAAATCACACTAACCGTCCCCCACACAAGGACAACACAATTCACTACACATCAGAGAATCTTTAAAAAAAATTTTTTTTAACAAACTCTAAATTTTTGAACGGATTCAGGTTACATAGTAGGAGGGCACAACAGGGCATGGAAAAAGAAGTCCACTAGACAAAATTAACATAACTACTAGCTTCATACAGCAAAACCACAAGACCTTTCAAAAACTCCTCATGAACAGCTTAAATTTACACAGCAGTAGGGCACAAAAGGGCATGATAACAGCATGCTTGCAGTGAGTCACACTACCCAAACATAACACAACTCAATAAATATCAGACAATCACCAAAGCTTCAAAACATCTGTACAAGATGTGTGTAACACAGCAGGAGGGCAAAATGGGTCAAAAACACTTTCGTTCTTGAACAGATTTAGGTTACACAGTAGCAGGGCACACCCACAGGCAGGTCAGCATTGTCTTGGTCAGAAAACAACACAACTATCATGAAATAAAAAACTTATTTGCTTAACCCCTCAACACCTCCGCCATAACAACAAAAAACCATACAAAGACTTTTTCTGTTTCAAAATTTCTTTATCTCTATGCGCGTGAGCCCATCTCCCAACCATACCTCCATAACCAAACTTAATGGGGGGAAACCACTGCAACAAGGTCCAGCAGAACCAATGTCATTTCCTGCAGCTATGCTTTCAGTTCAGCCACAAAAAGCTGGACTGGGCACTGCCAAGGCACTGCACAGTGGTATTTCTGGAGCACTGTTGCAGAGGTTTCCCCCCACCCCCACACCAGCCTCAGCATTTACCTGGAAACATCTACGAGAGATCGTCATTGGCTGGTGCCCAGCCCCAACTCTTCCCGCATTCTCCCCCCCCCCCCCAAGCAAACCAAACAGTAACATTTCAACTTTTTTTTTTTGGTGTTTTTTTTTATAAATGAACATTTCAACTTTGAAAAAACATTATTACAATTTTTTGGGGTTTTTTTTCTTTTTTTAAATGAACATTTCAACTTTGAAAAAACATTATTATAACTTTTTTTGGTTTTTTTTTATAAATGAATATTTAAACTTTGAAAAAACATGATTACAATTTTTTTTGGTTTTTTTTTTAAATGAACATTTCAACTTTGAAAAAACATTATTATAACTTTTTTTTAAATAAACATTTCAACTGTGTAAAACATTTTAAACATTCCAAACAGCAGGATCTGACATTTTCCCATTCCCTAATCCCCACCTAAGCAATCCCTATCTAAACTATTTCCTCCCTCCAGTGGCAATCCATGTTTCTGGGGCATTATTTTTCAGAATAAATTTGGTCCCACAGGGTCTGTCTCAGTGCTGGGAGATATTTTGAATTCCCTTGGGGGGGGGCTTTCAAATTTCTGGGTGGATTCCCTTTGCCACTGGTTCCTAACCACCCTCCCTCTACTGGCCGGTTTTAACTGCATCTACAGGTTTTTATGCAGGGGAGAGCGCGATTCCAAAGGATTGGACTCGCAGAGGATGCAGGCCACAAGTTGGGCTCACCTCAGTCACTCTGGAAGTCCAGTCCTGAGAAATCGAAGAGGCGAGAGTTGACCTTCAACTGCTCGACTCTCCGTGGGAGAAGGCGAGTGTGATGTGGGCCGACAATGTCGCCCGCATGAGAAAACACGTGCTCGCTCTCCATGCTCATTGGAGGGCATGAGAGCAGCCGCTGCGCCTCGAGGGAGAGGTCCGGCCAGACCGACTCCTTCTTGGCCCAGTAGCTGAGCGGATCGGTGGAGAGCGGCTCGCAGGGCTCCGCGAGGTAGTCCCTGACCATTGCCTCCGCCAGATCCTCTCTCATGGTCCTCACGACCCCAGAGGGGACAAGGGCCCACCGGAGCAGCTCCATCTCCATCAGCACTCCGGTGGTGGCTGCGGGGGAGGGGGCCTGCGCAGAGGGGGGCGTCAGAGGGACCCGCACAGCAGGGCCCCTCTTGCGTCCCCCCTGTTGACAGGTGTCCCCTCTCGGCCTGCCTGCACCTCACCCAAGAGCAGAGCCCGTCTCTGGCTCGGGTGAGGTTCCCGTCCCGCACGGCGAAATTGCCCTTTATGCGTGGGTCACACATGGTCGCCAACATGTATGACTCGATCTGCGTGAGAGAAGTTAGCCTGGCAACTATGCCATGATGCAGCCTTCTCACCAGTGCGCTCACCGCTGGAACAAGGTCAGCACGGGGTGCGACCTGGTCTGCAAGGGTGGCCAGATTCCTCTGGAGCGTGTGCACCGGGGGAATGACCAGACGGAGGGTCGCCGTGTCTGACGAGACCGCCCCAGTGAAGTCCTTGAAGGGCTTCAGGACCTCCACTGTCTGGGTGACGGTGAGCCAATCCTCCCGGCTGAACTCACCCACCTGACTCGCACCGCGGTTCTCGGAGAGCCACGTGTGGAGTGCGGCCTGCTGCTCCACCAAGCGCTCAAGCATGGCACAGGTGGAGTTCCAGCGAGTGCTTACGTCAGTGATCAGAGCGTGCTCCGGCACACCTGTCCTGACCTGTGTCTGGCGCACTTCGTGCGTGGCTTTCACGCTGCGCGAGAAGTGACTCGTGAGCCTCTGACATTTCTGGATCAGTAACTGGAGTTCATGAGTCCGGGTATCAAGGGGTTCCTTCAAGGAGCCCAACCCCAGCGCCTCTCTCCCCACTAGGTGAAGTTTGTGAGCCGCACAGTAGACGCACTCTCAGCTCACTAGATGTGCCACTGCCCTCATGTTCTTGCCACCGTCCGTCACCATGCATCCCATGGTGGCGGGTCCCTGGCCTACCCACTCTTCCAACTGTCTCCTCAAGGTGGCAGCGATGTTCTCCGCCATGTGGGACACGTCGAGCACCTCGGCGTGAAGCAAGGCCTTACAGTAGCTGGCCCGGCGGTCTCCCATCCTTCCCTGGCTAGCTGTGCTAGGCACCTCCCCCCGGGCCCCCACCCAGAACCACTTCAGGTTCCCACCAGTGAGCAGTAAGCGAGAGGTACGCTTGCTGCACACTTGGGCAGGTCTAGATGTCAGATGTGAAGTACACAGTTCTCCTGGCAACGCGGGACAGCTGTGCCTTCACATGGTCCCTGGCAGCCCTGTAAAACGAGGGCACCACCGATCTGCTCAACGTCATGCGAGCAGGGACAGCGTACCAGGGAAAGAAATCGTGCAGCAGCCCTGAAAAGCCAAAGTCTTCTACTATGGAAAACGATCCTCAGAGGAAACTGGGGTGGACCGCCCCAGGGGGGGGGAGTCTCACGGGCAGTTCCTCCAACATCCTCCGGGTTCCTGGGGTGATTGTGAGGGATGGAAAAGTCACATGCTCCACGTCCATCCCAGGAGACACCACATGCTTCCCCCTCCTCCAGCAGCTGGCTCGCAACCACTGGAGGAGGAGGAGCCTCAGCAGCAGGCCCCTGCCCAGTGCCAGCCCCTGCCTCACGCACCTGGGTTTGGGGTGGCCCTCCAGCAGCTGCCTCAGGAAAGAGAGCCTTGCGAACCCTCTTCCTGTCACCAGAAGCCAGGCTGGTGAACGGCAGCAGCGCAGGGGAGGGCCTCCTCTGCTCAGATGGGGGGGCTGCCGCAGCAGTCCCCCTCTCCCTCCCCTCCTCCCGTCTAGATTTCTCCCTAGCCTTTCCCCCGGGGCCCCTCTCTGCTTTCCTCTCTGACATACTTTCCCCTCCCGAAATCTACACTAACTAATCAGAAAACCTTGGGAAAACAAAGGTCAACTTTGTTTTCGAGACCTAAGTTACCTGCTCTAAATCTGTGCTTCTAGTGGCTCTGTGACTTGGAGATGAACAAACAAGAGCCTTTTTAAGCGACCCTATTTATGTCAGGGAACCTGAGCCTGCCAAACAGCTGAATTCCTCTGGAATTGAGCTGGCCCTAAACCCCAATAACAGGTGACAGCTTTAGACACTCACACACTAGTATGCCTGGGCTGGCCTGGCACCACCATGGGTGCCAGAGATGGGCAGTGGAACCCTAGTTATGGGGGCACTAATGGGAAGCCTATTGACAGCTATTCCAAATTTGTATATATATAGAATTCAAACCTAACTCTCACTCACTAATGCTTTTCCTGCTGAGTCCCTATTTAGTTTTTTTTTTTTTAAACTACGCTTGGTTTCCCTATCGATTACGTTGAGGGCAATTAGCCACTGAATACCTACCAACTGGCCTACCTACCTAAGACACTATTTAGTGGGAACAATGTTTCTGTGGTGTGTCGGTATGGGGTGTGGATGTGATGGTCTGAAAATGTGCCTCCCCCCTCCCAAGCTAGCAAGAACCCACCCCTAAGCCCACCCAAATGTAAACCCAGACTCACTCACCAGTCCGGCAGTCCAGCGATGTTCAGGCGGTCTTGCAGCTGGTCCTCCTCTCCTCCGCGATGCTGTCAAGAAAGGTGGAATGTTAACAGAGTCAATAACACACGCTGCACACACAACCCCCAAAAGTCAAGGCCCTGATCTGCTTTGGGCCTAGACAGTCATGAAGCCATTGTGAGGAAGCAGTGCCAGAGTTAAAAGTCACGTGGCATGGAGGACCCCCCCCCCAGAAAAACTAGGGCCAAGCAGTGGTAAAACACAACACATCCACCCTGCAGAGCAGGCCTGTGCGTAGGCCTGAAGCTGGCACACTCATTTTTTAGTCCTGGGAAACAGTAGATCAAGCCCACCCCACACTCAAGCATAACAAAGGAAACATTAAAGAAAGGAAGCACAACAATCAATACTGAACCCCCCCAACCCCCATACAAGAAAATGCCCCCCTAGCCCAAGCCATAAAGACCAAAGTAAAGCATATGCTAGCAGATTGCCACAGCAGCAGTAATAAATTCAAAAAACAATTTTTTTAAAAAACCCTACCAGTCCTCCTCTCCAGATGTCCAGCAGCAAAGTTGATCCTCCACATGCAGAGGTCTCCAGGCCGATGTCCTCCAAGTGCAGTCCAGTCCAGAAGAGGTCTGGACTGCACCCCGTGCTGCGTGTGAGTGCCAGGCCAGCCAGCAAAAAGGCACCAAAGCCAGAGCAGCAGGCCTGTGTGTAGGCCAGAGGCTGGCACACTTGTTTGAGAGCCTGGTGGGAAGCATTGGATGAAGGGGACCAGAAACAGCAAAGCAAGACACACCAATCCAGTTTGTGAAGCATAATTGTGAGAGCCAGCCAGCAGAAAAGCACCAAAGCCACCCAGCAGAGCTTCTGGCCTGTGTAGGCCCAAAGCTGGCACACTCATTTTTTAGGCCTGGGAAACAGTAGATCAAGCCCACCCCACACTCAAGCATAAGGAAACATTAAAGAAGGCAAGCACAACAACCAATGCTGAACCCCACCCCCACCCCCAAACATTGTCCTCTTCTGCCCAACCTGTCCCACCAGGCCATGCCAAGAAAGACTAAACTGAAGCATCTTTTTGCAGAGGCAGGCCACAGCAGCACATTGCCCAGCATCAATAAATTTACAAAAATTAAAAAAGGCCTACCAGGTCTCCTCTCAGGATGTCCAGCACAGTTGATCCTCCAGGCAGATGTCCTCCAGGTGCAGTCTCTCTCCTCTCTCGGTCAGCAGCAGCAACAGAACTGTTCCAAACCAGTCTTGCCCCAAATTTAAATCCCCTGCTGCAGCCTCAGCCAAATATTTGAATCTATTGGCTGGCAGAAGGATGCAGCAGTGGGATTGGTGACTCCTAAAGTCCCCCCTCCCTTGCCTGTTAATTTTGGCTGGAATCTCAGATTGCTGGCATATTGCTTTGCAAATGCAAAGTGCAATGCTAATGCACCTTGCATTTGCAAAGCAAATGATTCCCTCCTATGCAAGAGGGGTGAGGGGTGAAAGAAGGAGTGAGTCACTCACTCCTTCTCCCCCCCTCCCCTCTTCTAAGAGCCTGCAGGAAGCTTTAGCTTCCAGAAGGATTTTGCTAGACGCTTGCAAATGCAAACGCCTAGCAAAAACAAAATGGCGATTCTCGGAACCTGAAACAAAACCCGAAACAACCCGAAACGTTTCGGGTTTTGTTGTTTTGGGTGACCCGAAACGTTTCGGGTTTCCTGAAACGTTTCAGATAACCCGAAACAACCCGAAACAAGTTTTTTTCGGGTTCCTGAAACCCGAACTGCACACCCCTAATTACAACTATTCTGCAGATCCATGATCTGACACTGCACACTCTTTCTTCCAATGTTTGCTGAATTCACCTGATAGAAAAAAAGCAACTTACAAAATAGGTGCTTTCTTTGGTAGGTTTCAGTATCAATGTATTGATATGTCATTTTCAGTTTATTCTTTTTTTCATACTTATTGTGTTCGCATTCTACTTATTTTCTTTGCTAGTTTTCCCATTTTATCATATTTTAATCCTAGTTTTATATCATTTGTACACAACTAATGCAAAAATAGGAGTAAATTTTATCAGTATTTTCAAATTTCATTGGTTTGGACATGAAAGAAAAATGGTCCAGTTTCATCCAATACTAGAAAATGCATCAACAACTGGTATTTTTGAACAGAAATGGCTTTTCTTTAATTTTGATAGCACCACTGATCTCAAGCCTATCTGGGAATAAAAGATGTGTGGCTTTTCTGCCTTGTATTGCATCTATACCTTTCCTCCCTGACTCCTAGTGTGGCTGTGCTAATTCAGTGTTCCCAACTGGATTACAAATACCTTGCTCATTTCTTACAATGCCACCTGGGAAGTGCAGTTCTATCTAGATAAATTTTGAGAATTCACCAACACAGCGAGTGCCTCCAACTGATTAAGGGTGGGTCTGTACAAAAACAAACGCATCACATCCATTCAAAATGCCATTTCATAAGGCTAAATGTCCTGTTCAGAATGACTCTGGGACATAGGTAAGGCCAACAAGGCAATACATTGTGCATGCGATTCTACAAGGACAGGCTAGCTGCCATGCTGGATGCCACCACTGTGCAGACACAAAGCTACGCAAAATACTGCTTGTTTTAAATTGAGAACAAACCATCAGAGTGAGGGGTTCAAGTTAAGAAAATGATGGACATTGTAAACATGGTAAGTTTGATTATTTTGAGCTATTTTTTCACAGAAAAATGAGCTATCTCTGGACTAAACAGAGTATCTAGGTTTTCTATCAGAGGATTGGGGCATCAGTTTGGTGCTGGCAGCCATAAGTAGACATGGGCACGAACCAAAAAAATTAACGAACCAGTGGTTCGCGGTTCGGTGCCAGCGATGATCCTGAGGTTGCAGACCGCAACAGACATTTCCCATTGCCAAACCGGTTCACGGTTTGTGGTTTGTGGGCCGCGGAACAGCCCCCATGGCACTTAGAGAGCCCATATTCCCGAGGAGTCTTTTGCAGGCTCTCCTACAGCCATCACCCAAGTTTGGACAAGATTGCAAAAGGGATCTTGGAGTTATACCCTCTCCAATCCAAGGCCCCCAGGAAAGTCAGTCTCTCTCCCCAAAGGCTAGCAAGTGGCAAGCAAGAGCTCTGTCCTACTCCACTGCTCTCTGAAAGTGAAACCCAGCCTGGGAGCCCACGGCTATTTATAAGCACAGGTCCCATTGAGCAATGCAGGAGGTCTGTGTTTGGCCTTCAGAGCTGCCTATCAGGGTTTGCAGGGATGAGATTGGAGTGCCCATGGCTACAGAACACCTCCTTCCCCCTCCCTCCACTGGGGGTCTTCTCCCAAATTGTAACCGCTTTGCAGCTCCGTGGTTGGAAGGAAGACATGTCAATCAAGGTAAGCTGGGCTTCCATTTGGGTTTCCAGGGCGACAGAAGGAGCGCAGACAGAATTCAGGCATTCCCCCGGCTCCATTTCCAGGGGAATTGATTGCTGGTGACTGACTGTCTGGCTTCCCAAACCACGGCCAAACGCACCGAACCAGGCCTCTCCTGAACACTGGTTCATTTGCTGTGGACAATAACAAACCGCCGGATCGAGATCGCGCAATCGCCCATTTCGTGGGTTTTTGAAGTTCGTAATGCGGTTCATGCCCATCTCTAGCCATAAGTCCATCCCATCCTGCAATGAAATTACACTTGATTACTTCTCAGAAGTAACGTATAAAAAGAAAATACAACAAATATGCTTGAAGGATTCCCTTATGGACATTTTTTTTTGCAGAATAATCCTGAATGTGTCCAAGACCAGCTACAGAATGTTATTGCTATGTCACTCTCCTCTGCTGATAATCTTTTTACAATATTCAACCCACATCATGAGGATATACAGTTGCGATTATAAGCTAGAGGTCTTCGTTCACAAATTCCAATAGCCAGAGGAAGTGTCATGTTGATGTAATTGCATGATGTATTAATAGGCAGAGGACTCAAAGTATGTGTATGCACACGTAAAAAACTTTCTATTATGGTCATTTTGTAAACTTTATCAACAACAACAATCTTATACATTTTTTATTTAGCAATAAAGACAAGCATTTTGTGCATGTCTATCATTTATTTTAAATGAATGAGCAAACTCTGCAGGTTAAATAGTTAAACTCCATTGCATTTATACATAGCCAGCATATTTTGAAAAAGGGCCTAGTTCTCATTGATATTTTTCTTTATAAAGACAGAAATTTATTGGTAAGACACTGCTTTCTTGACTGCTTATTTAATTTCTTCCTTTTATAGTTTTACATTTTTAATGTTTCCAAGTGTATGGCTTTAAAAGTTGGAACAGATATTGGTCTACAACCATTTTATTATTACATTTAAAAGTTAAAGGTGTGGTTTCTTTGATGTTTCCCATTTTTATTCTGTTGTGAAGAAGTACAAAGATAATTTGCCAAATAATTTGCCAAAGATATGATAATAAAGGCTGCTTGATAGGACAACTTTGAAAGAAGCAAATTATGACTTTTGAAGGCCAAATCTTGCTTTAAAACATTGGTTGCATCCTTCTTTTCCTTCATCATAATAACCCTGTTCAGGGCTCTTTTTTCAGCAGGAAATGGAATGCGGAGGAATGCGGTAGAACGAGTTCTGGCACCTCTTGAAAATATTCTTCCTCATTTCCCTCTTGAGAGTTCTGCCACCTCTTTTTCCAGAAAAAAACCTCTGTTAAATACAAAGTAAACTTTCAGAAATAAAAATAGCAGGCATAGATTTTGTGACACTGTTACTCATGTATTTATAATTGGTCTGAAGTGAACTGTAGCTTTTTAAAAATATACATATAGCCTTAGAATAGTTCAATACACAAATATAAGTATACAAGTACAAACTAATGTTTGCATCATCGTATGTTTAGTCAATCATCTAATTATGTCAAAGTGACCCAGCAGACAAAGATCAGCCTATCCTGTTGAGATCCATTCTCAGTGACTTTGTTTTACTTATTAGTTTTTTTTAAAAAGGTAGTATATCATAAGTCAGGAACCATGGATGTACTGAAGAGGTCTCATGAAATTTGTATGAAGTGGTGGGGCCCATATAGTAAACATTTCAGGGTACAATTTTAACTGTACCAGTAAATCACAAAGTTAATTTTCTTCTGGTAAAAGAAAAATAAAACCCATCTTTATTTCCATACTTCACCAGTAAAAGATATAATCCTAAACAGTATCAAACCTTTCTAAACTCAGTGACTTCAATGGATGTACTTACAGATACATCTTGGATATGTCACCTTGCCTTCTATACATTGTGTTCTGAAGGGAGGGGAAGATGGGTCCTTCCGATAGTGCCATTTACATATAAATTCCACTGCATCTCCTGATTCTGAATATAGTTTTTTATCATTTGTCCACTTCAACTGAATGTTGTTTTGTGCCATATCTACTTCAGATATTGTACATGTTGCATCTACAGAAAGGACAAAACATTGCATATTTTTGAGAATATTTTGACACTGAAGAGTTCATTTGACAAAAGTATGTTGGCAGATAGATATAAAAAGCAAGAAGCAAAAACCTGACCACCACATAAAATTGGCAGACAATATATGCAGGTGCTGTATTCATCACTAGAGATGGGCACAAACTGCATTACGAACTTCAAAAACCCACGAAGTTGGCAATCGCGCGATCACAATCCAACGGTTCATTATTGTCCACGGCAAACAAACCAGTGCTTGGGAGAGGCCTGGTTCGGTGCGTTCAGCCGCGGTTCGGGAAGCCAGACAGTCAGGCACCAGCAATCAATTCCCCTGGAAATGGAGCCAGGGGAATGCCTGAACTCTGTCTGCGCTCCTTCTGTCGCCCTGGAAACCCAAATGGAAGCCCAGCTTACCTTGATCGGCAAGTCTTCCTTCCAACCACGGAGCTGCAAAGCGGTTACAAGTTGGAAGAAGACACCCAGGGGAGGGAGCGGGAAGGGGGTGTTCTGTAGCCATGGGCACTCCAATCTCATCCCTGCAAACCCTGATAGGCAGCTCTGATGGCCAAACACAGACCTCCTGCATTGCTCAATGGGACCTGTGCTTATAAATAGCCATGGACTCCCAGGCTGGGTTTCACTTTCAGCGAGCAGTGGAGTAGGACAGAGCTCTTGCTTGCCACTTGCTAGCCTTTGGGGAGAGAGACTGCGTCAGCACCCACCTTCTGTACACTGGGCCAACATCAACCGGTGGCTCTAATTGTGTCGAGTGGGAGTTTCCTGGGGGCCTTGGATTGGAGAAGGTATAACTCTAAGATCCCTTTTCCAAACTTGGGTGATGGCTGAAGGAGAGCCTGCAAAAGACTCCCCAGGAATACGGGCTCTCTAAGTGCCATGGGGGCCGTTCCATGCCCCACGAACTGCAAACCGCAAACCGGTTCGGTAACAGAAAATGTTCATTGCAGTTCGCAACCTTGGGATCGTCGTCAGCACCAAACCACAAACCACTGGTTCGTTAAATTTTTTTGGTTCGTGCCCATGTCTATTCATCACTGTTCCCTCAAATGTCTACTGCAAGTAGCATCTGTATGCCAAGCCCTGGCTAGAGGTATTTTCCCAGCTCTACCACAAAACACAGTACATTTTTAAGAATATGTTGACACTGAAGAGTTCATTTGACAAAAGTATGTTGGCAGTCAGATGTGAAAAGCAACAAGCAAAAACCAATCCACCACATAAATTGGCAGAAGCTGCTGTATTCTCCACTGTTCCATCATATGTCTACTGCAAGTAGCAGCCACATGCCAAGCCCTGGCTAGAGGTATTTTCCCAGCTCTACCACCTGATTCTGTACCCAAAGAATAACCATTATTCCCTGGCCATGTGGACTTAAGCAGAATTTGAGCTACAGTACCTCAAAGTATCACGTGTGTAATTATAAACTTTTACATACCTATGCATGTTGGAGCTTCTGTCCAATGACCATTTTCACAACGTACTTGAGAGTTTCCATTCATTACATACAAGAATTGGCATTTATATTGTAATGTTGTGCCCGGTGCATACTGTGCTTGAAGAGGGTTGAGGACATCTCCATTTTGAATAGAGGGAGGATGGCCACAGTTTCCTCCAGCATCTGTAATGATATATTGAATGTGAGAATAAATGTAGAAGCATGAATAGTATCTTAGAAACTTCTTCAGGAATGGTTGTTGTATATTTTCCGGGCTGTATCGCCGTGGTCTTGTCATTGTAGTTCCTGATGTTTCGCCAGCAGCTGTGGCTGGCATCTTCAGAGGTGTAGCACCAAAAGACAGAGATCTCTCAGTGTCGCAGTGTGGAGAAGATGTTGGCAGGTAATTTATATCTACTCAGGAAAGTGGGTTTGGGCTGAGTCATCCTGTAAGAGTTTCCCAGGGTGTGGAATGCTAATGGAGGGAGGCTTCACTGTATCCTGAGGAGGTTCTTTTGCATATGGATTGGTGCTTGATATGCTAATCTTCTCTGCAGGGCTATTGTGGGATGTAGAGTATTTCGTTAGCCTGGTGTTTTGCAGGACTAGAAACCATCCGGACCATATTCAGATCGGTACTTACACAAAAACTCCAATCACCACCCTCGACAGAAAAGAGGCATAATAAAAACATTAGTAGACCGTACAAGACGGATATGTGAACCGCACTTTCTCAACAAGGAAATTAATCATCTAAACCATGCACTTCAAGCAAATGGCTACTCCAGAAATGAAATCAGAACAGCATTTGTTGAATTTTTCTGGTGGATCTGAATACTGTTTGTAGGCTGTGCTTTCTCATAAGCTTTCCCATCTGATCAGTGATTCCTTTGATATATGGCAAAAACACTTTTCCCGTAAGAGACTGTTTTTCCTTAGTTGTTTGATTTATCCTAGGTTTAATCGTTCTTCTAATTTCATTGTGTATATGTTGGTATAAAATGTTTAACTAATGGTATGCCTATTGTATGTTGTATATATATTGATATAAGATGTTTAAATAGTGGTATGACTATAAATAGAAAGATAATATACACCGCATGCTTCACCCATAGCACAAGAGAGGCTTGTGAGAACCTCCCATGAAGCAATGATCTCCAAGGGTGGAATATGTGGCAATTTGCATGTTCTTAAAGAATCCCAGAAGAGCTGTACATATACATTCGCAGGACTGTGAAGGGTTAATCCCTGTCAGAATCAAAGAGCTTTGAGTGACAGGCCACTCAAAGGCATCTGATGAGGTAGCATGAGCTAGAAAGAAGAGGGTCTGTTTTTAGTTCTAGCTGAGAGAGATCGCATGTTGGGAGAAGAAGTCCTAATGGAGAGCAGTTTCCATACTGGCAGGAGAACTGGGAAAGTTGGCAAGGAGGTTTGGGAAGTAGATGCAAATATCACTTTTTAAGGAATGTTGTGAGATGCAAAAATGCTGCACACTGATGAACTTGAGCCGTGTTTTTCTTGTGGGCAACTCCCATAATGTGGCTGGGTGTTGACATTGCCAACAGTTCACACCCAAGGCGAGAAGGGAAAGGGTGTAGCAGTTCAAAGCTGTCCAATGAGAAAAAGTACTCTCTGTCTCAGATACCATGGCATCAAAGTAATTTGTTGCATAGGAGCCCATTCCCAGAACTGATACTACATCATTGGTTCTGTTTCCAGATCTTTCCAGCCCCAGTCCTTGGTTCTACTGGTTCTAATCCTGGATCAACATGGACAATGATCCTGCTAATAATGCTCAATCTAAGATGAAGCATCTCTAAAGGTCTTCTTCAACTTTATCCCACCACAGAGGAGACCATCACCAGACTTCCTCCATGAGCTTGTTTATATCTATTTGGGAAGAGGACAGCACTCTCCTCCTTTATGCACTATCCCCACCTCATACCCCATGGAGGGGAAGAGGGGCTGCACTCAGCAGATGATCCAATATCAAATCTGACATTGGTTCCACCTTCTGTTCTAATCCTGCTGGTTCTGGCATCAGCTACTTGTCCAGCTTACTTGATTACTCTACAAGGGAGATGCCTTTTTGCTTGAAATCTTGAAAGCCAGTTTGATGTTGTGGTAAAGAGCAAGAGGACTCTAAACTGGAGAGCCGGGTTTGATTCTCTGCTCCTCCACTTGAGGCCAGCATTGACTACTTAAAAATACTTTTGCATAAAACAAGGCAAAGTATCATATCATGCTACCCTTCTATAAGGATGGTAAGTCACATAAATCACACTTACTGCATTGTGGTGGTGGAGACCATCCATTCCTTGTACATTCTGCAATCGTTTGCGTCTCAGCTGTTTGCACTCTATGGTCACACTCAATCTTAATTAGATCCCCATCCTGGTAAACTGTCCTCTCGGGTCTGAAAGTACCATTAGCCAATCTTGGAGGATCACATTTAATTGCTGGAAGTAAAACAAACGTTGTACAAAAGGGAAGAGAAAAATTGGTAGTATAATTCCTCTAAATGTTTGTCTGCGGGCAGAAATATTACTGTTATTTATTTATTTACAAAATGTATACCTTGACTTTCTGACCTCATAAGGTCCACCAACTAGGCTAGCGAATTAAAAACATACATAATAAAACTACACCTTAAAAACCATTAAAACTAACAAAAACCCACTAAAACAATTAAAATCAGAGCAAAAATACACATACATAGATGTTAAAACT
The DNA here is from genome assembly GCF_028583425.1 of Eublepharis macularius. Lineage (NCBI taxonomy): Eukaryota > Metazoa > Chordata > Lepidosauria > Squamata > Eublepharidae > Eublepharis > Eublepharis macularius. The sequence continues at coordinate 41,043,629 of NC_072794.1, forward strand.
ATTAAAACTTTGGGCAGGCAGGAAGGAAGGATCACTGGGAGAATGCCAAATGATACAAAAAATTCTTCACCTTTATTATTATGTATACCATACAGGACATTTGTTGAGTAAAACAAGCAAGAGGGACAAGTGCCTCCCCCAAGAGCTTATGATCTAGGTTTCGAAAAGAAAGGTAGACCCAAGGGTCAGAATGCCATGGGATGGGGGCTGGTAGAAGAATAGGCATGCAGACAGCTAAAAATGGTATTAAAAGACAAACAAAATAAACAAAATTATCAAAGAGTTGGAACCTATGAGTAAAGGCTAAAGAATATGAGGCTTCCTAGGTTCAGAAGACAGGAGTGAAGGCGGGGGATAATGATATGTAAAATTATGTGTTATATGGATAGTGGATAAAGAGACTTTCATCATATCATACATAAGAATATAAAATGAAACTAGGAGAGCAAATCATAGTGGAACAAAAACCCCATCATGGATAATTACCCCCCCCCCCCCAAAAGTATACAAAATGCAACAGCGTCTCCATCCAAACATCATCAGGAATGATGATCAAATCATCGCGGTATGGAAACTATGCAGAGTATTTCAAGAGATGTTTGTCACCTTTATACATTTAGTTTAATTACAAATGCATGTCTTTTAGCCATGTAGCATTTTGGACCAGCTGAATTTTCCAGACTGTTTTCAAAAGCAGAGAGTTCATTACAGAAATCCAAGGCCAAGACAGAGCACTGATCACCATGTTATGAGAGGTTCCATCTGAACGCTTATGTTCCCTCTGGCACAGCAACTACTGGAATAGGTGAGGCAGCCAAAATATTTACTTCATCCCCATCTTGAGTTACCTTTACATTCAGGATACACAATTGGCCCTCCTCTGCACTGGATTTCAAAAGCAGACTGGGAAAGATTTGTTGCCAAGCTATGTCCAGGTTTACAATTAAATTCAACAGAATCACCGTGTGGAAGGTACAGAGTTTGAAACTCATCCTCGTTTGACCTCAGTTTCACACCCATTTTCCGCCTTTCTAGTTCAGCCAATGAAATAACACAGGGCTCTGTGATAAGAAAAGAAAATGACTTGTTAATGAAGATCGTCTTGTATGGATTCACCACTATGCCTTCTTGGAAAACTGAAATAATGTGGAAAATAAAGTGGGCAGTCCTCTTTCTGAACCCCACCTCACAAGCATAGAGAAAAGAGGAAAAACGGATGCTATGATAATGAGACTTCAGTGGATCAAAGAAGACATTACATTTTCAATGTGTTTTAGTCGGAACCCCAACTCAAGCTTCGTTGCTCTCAGTCAAATGGCAGCTGCTAAGAACTAATTTCCCCAGCACGGGGGGACCCTCATTCAGATCAGGATCACACTATGGAGGGCAAGGCTGAAGTCCTTTCCCCTCCACGCACCATGATGCCAATCTAAATCGGGGCACTTGTAATGCTTGGGAAATTAATTCCTAAACGCTACTATTTGAGTAAAGGGAGTAAGATGAGAAAAGAATATAGGGTTTGCCTACCCTCGTTACAAAAAATGACAGAGGTGCTGCTTCTTTTCTGAACAGAAGTCCTGCTTCCATTTTGCCCCCAGAACTTGGATCCCACATGATAAGAAATGATTCCCCTGATTCTTGTGACCCAAAGAGAGTCATGTGATCCATGTAGGAAGGGTTTTGAGGTTGTTGGGTGCACAGGTGAGAAGTTCAGGTGTAATAGTATACTCCCTTCCGGAGATCAGCCCCGGGGAGCCTGATCTTGTCAGATCTCAAAAGCTAAGCAGGGTCAGCCTTGGATAGTATTTGGATGGGAGACGTCCAACGAAGACCAGCATTGCAGATGCAGGCAATGGCAAACTACTCCTGTTAGTGTCTTGCCATGAGAATCTGCCAGCGGTTGCCATAAGTCAGATATGACTTGAGGGCACTATCCACCACCACCACTCCTGAGAAGCCCCTAAGAGGGTCATGTCACCCCTCTACAGACTCATATCATTACCCTGGACCAACAGGAATAGGCTTGAGTTCATGGTAAGGTAAAAAGAAGCCATTAGAGGGTTCGCATGACCCCTCTTCAAAAAGGATGTGACCCTTCACCAAACACAGAAAAGCACAGGGAGCTGTAACATCATTGAATCTACCTCACATGCAAACCAAATGAGGAAAAGAAAGCAAAGAATTAGTTCAAGTGATATTTTAAAGGTATATCTCTCGAACAACCAGTATCTTCCTTCTTACCTAAGCAGACAGGCACTTTTGTCCAGTTCCCGTTGTCACAGAAAGATCTGCTATGTCCTTCCATTGCATAATATCGTTGGCATCTGAATTCTACCGAAGATCCAGATGTGTACTCTTTCTGAGATAAAGTTATGGTGTCCCCATTCGCAACACTTGGTGGGCGGCTACATTTTTTCCCTCTTTCTAATAAGTAATAAGAGAGATGATTTGTCCGTGTAATCAAAATGCTCTCCCTCTCATAATGTGGCTAAATTCATACTGAGTCATAGAATCAGCATTGATGTCAGATGGCCATCTAGCCTCTTCTTAAAAACCTTCAAAGGGGAGCCCACCACCTCCCAAGGAAGCCTCTTCCACAGAGGGACAACTGTGTCAGGAAGTTTTTCCTAAGGTTTAACTGAAAACTATTTTGGTTTAATTTAACTCATTGGTTCAAGTCTAACCCCTGAGAAAACAACTCTGCTCTATCCTCTGTGACAGCATTTCAGATATTTGAAGATGGCAATCGTATCCTCTCTCAGCATCTCCTCTCCAGGCTAAACATACACAATTTCTTCAACTTTTCCTCAAAGGACTTGGTCTCCACCATTGTAGCATTCCTTTGGACACATTCCAAATGAGGTCTAACCAGAGCACAGTACAGTAACACCTTCAGTTCACATCATCTGGACACTATACTTCTGTTGATGCAGCCCAAGATCACACTTGTCTTTTTAGCTACCACATCACACTGCTGACTTATGGCCAGTACATGGTCTACTAAGATCCCTAAATCCTTTTCACATGGACTACGGCCATGACAAGCCTCACCTATCCTATAATTATGCATTTGATTATTTTTTTACCTAAATGCAGAATTTGACATTTATCTCTGTTGATATTCATTTTGTCGGTTTTAGCCTAGTTTTTCAGTCTGTTCAGATCTTGTATTCTGATTCTATCTTCTACTGTATTTGCTAGCCCTCCCAATGTAGTACCATCTGCAAATTTAATGAGCATCCTCTCTATTCCTTCATCCAAGTCTATTACTTTGAAACAAGGTATACTCCTCAATCCCAATATTCCAATGGAGAGCCTCATCACCAAGTTTTAGTAATGCCTATTACATCATAGTCCCCTACTCAGGAAAATCATGTTACTCATCTCCTTAAGACAATCATATCAGCCCTTCAAAGTCTGAAACTTTCATAATATTTTGCTGTGTAAGCATTGCCTTTTCATTAAGTGTGGGGAGATATCAAGGAGAGAGGTGTGAAAGCTAATCTTTCTCGTGTGGGAAGGGCCAGGAAATTGATGGAGAGTGTGAACTGTTCTGTTGATGGAAGAAGCCCTTTCTAGAGGGCTGGAGAATCTTAGAGGATGTGAACAGAGGAAGCCTGGCAAACACTGGCATCCAAATTGGAGAGTGAGATAGTCAAAGGACTGCTGAGGCTTTTCAATAATCCAACAGGATTTTATCAGTGCTCTCTCAACACATTTACCAGAGATACAGGATGGCAAATCCATGTTCCCATCAATACATTTCCTAACTGAAGGAGCTGAGAGGATATATCCTTCCCTGCACAAGAACTCTAGCGTCTGATTATTTCCAATCACATGGGAACGTCTTCGGCCACCAGACAAAAGGAGGTTTTTGGCTTCCAGCTGCTGCCTTGTGATACTACAAGATGCTAAAAGAAAAAAGAGCACATTGTCACTCAAATGAGAGTTTCTGCCTTTGAACCTGGCAGATTCATGGTAGCCCAGCCATTCAAAGCATTGGTGGGGTAGGTGGGGAAGTGGCAAATAGGATACCATAAGCCTTATACAATAACCATGTGTATTTAGTTTCAGATAGGTAGCCATACTGGTCCATCGTAAAAGACCAAGATTTGAGTCAAAGATTTCAAAGATCAACAAAAATTACAGAAGAATCAAAGCTCCTTTCATGGAGAGTCCTGATTAGACACGGGCACGAACAGCATTACGAACGGAAAAACCCCATGAACAGCCTGTTAGTCGCAAACAAGCCATTTGTGAGGCCCCATTGTAAATGAATAAGTGGTTGTTGCAAGCATCGTTCATTGCCTTCATCAGCCATTCATCTAGCCAGACAGTCTGGCACCTGCAATCCATTCTCTTGTCAACCGGAGGGAGGGACTGAACTCTGTCTGAACTCCTTCTGGCTTTCTTTCTGGCTTTAACCCTTCAAAGTACTTCCAGCAGAGAATTCCCCCTGCCACCTGCCAGCTGATAGTTTAAAGGGCCCTTTCCTGCCACGTGCAAGGGGCAGGGCCCTTTAAACACCCCACAAACTGACCGTCCCAATGTCAAATACCCATCAAATTTGCAGGGGACATAGTCCTCACTGTCCTCCAAAGACCCCCCAAGTTTCAGAGAGAGTGCACCCTGGGAAATGCATGATGCATGGTTCCCCCCACTTTGCTGTTTTAGGGATCTTTAAAGGGCCACGAACAACAAATATGTTTGTGAACAGGGTCATGTTTGTTACTGTTCGTTTGTTGTTCGTGGATGACAACGAACAACAAACAACTTCTTCAGGTTTTTTTTTCCATTCGTGCCCATGTCTAGTCCTGATCCCATATACCCGGAAGGGAGATGGGATGCAAGGGTGCAATGCAAAACTTAACCAGCTTGATTAGAGCAGGGGAGAAACGCTAATTTAGAAACCATGTTAATTTGTTAAAATATTAAATCTGTAACTGGAAACTGGTTATTACTAATAGCAGAGGTCACAGCAGTCCATTCAGTCAAAACAGCCAAACACGTCATGTCAGTTTTGTGATTCTCATGAAATATAATCATCATTATTAGGGTTTTATTTCATGGGAGAAATAGCTGAAGTCGTTGTTAAAATATCCAACCAACATTTTCAGTCAGTTAAGAGATACATGCACAACCTCATTGGACTATGGACAAATCTCCCAAATATGAACACTCCATTAATACTATCAGCAGAGGCAACTCTGATTGAAGTTCATTCTTCCAAGTCTGGGACTGAACAGGAACTAGCCTCTTGTGATTTCTCGCAATAAGTAGCTTCTGTTTGATTTGTAAATACTAATGTTTGCCTACATGTTGCTGGATTACTGATTCCCTATTGCAAATCAGTATCATAACGTTCGTTCCTGTAATGGTTTTTTCCGTGCATGGTTAACCATTAGCTGATCACAACTGAATGACAATTTGCTTTTCAAACACTGCCTGGAAAACATGACCACCACCACCCTCCACATGTCAGCTCACTGCATGGGCAGGGAGAGCAGGCAAAAGTGGTCTGGTCACCCTGCCTCCACCCATTGCCTGGTCATCTGCAGAGTGCAAATGTGCAGAGGAAGTGGCTGCACAGACACCCTCTTCCTTTGATCAGCAATACTGCTCTAAAATATTATTGATCATGGGAACAAGGTGTGTGCAAGGTGACTTCCACGGCATGATCCACATAGCAGTTACTGTGTTTGCTCAGAAGACATGTACATCCTAAACATATGCCTATGTGAATATGGCCCACTTTCCAGATGGAGTGCAAAATTACATGAATATACCCTGATAAATGAAAGGGACTTCTCTTCCACCACCTCTTTGACCCCTCGCTTCTATGTCTAAGCAGCTGCCGGCTTCAGTGTTTATACTGGCAAAATAAAATAAATACCAACTCGACAAAAATGACCCACAGTTTAGTAATATGTGATCTTATTACTAATCTAAATAAATTAAAAATTGAAACAGCTTAAGAAGAGAGGGATTGAAATGCTTGTTGGGCACTCCCCCCCCCTCCATTAATTCTAAATTCTTGTGTATTTGTATAGAAGAGTATAAATGTTTCATATCTTCTACTGAGACTCTAGAGCCTTATACAGAGGCAAAAATTCTTGCTGTATGGAAACTGTAGGCATTACCTCCAAATTGTGACTTGGTAACCACATCTCTCATACATTACAGACACACTTTCAGAAGCGATTGTGAAGAATCCCATTCAAACAGAATAAATCCTCTTACCCAAACACTTTGGTGGAGAGGTCCACTGTGGTCCTTCACATGTTATCCAATCAGGCCCTTCCAAGGCATATCCAGGGTAGCACCTATATTGTACTCTATCACTTTTCTGATACGCAACTTTTTCGTCACTTACCATCTCTCCAAAATCAACTTCAGGTGGTTCTTCACACACTAGAATGAAATTTAGCAAACTCATCATCAGCTTGGGTTGAATTCCGATTCCGGATTATTTTGATCTTTGAAAACTGCTCACATTTTACAAAGTTTTTAGTTATGTTCTTTCAGTGATATTCTTGGTTACTCAGTCATGCAAATTTATTTTTATTTTGTATATCTAACTTTATTTTCCTTGCCAACTATTAAAGAAGCCAATGGTTTTGTCCCTAAGCTGACTGTTCTCAGTTTCCACAATTAAACAAACCAAAAGACAAAACTGAAATCTTTCCTATCATAAACTTTAGTTTTGCACCACTAAGCCTGCCTATAACAAAAGAAGCATCAAATATCCATTTCCTTGATCTAAACATTTCCTATAACTTACCATTTTGGGAATTACAACATGTCCATAGGAGCACTAGAATGATATATTTCACCCAAATCATCTCAATATTTCAGGCAATTTACTGATCTTCAGTAATACAGTCTTCCTTTCCTGCTAGTAACTGCTTTAAAGAACAAAAAAGTCAAGCTTTTTCTCCTCCTCTGATGCCAACCTGAACTTTAATTCCGGTTGTTCACTCCTACATTTGAGCTATGCCTTCTTTGATTGGTGTAGAGCCTGTCAGGAGGAGGAAATAAGGCAGACACAGATTTCTCAATTGAAATAACATTGTCACCAGAAAGGTCACTGAATTTTGTGTTAACAGTGCTGACAGCAGGACTGTGTAAAATGAAAACAAACATTCCTCTTTTTTTGAGAAAACAAAAGCCTTTTCAATCACTTTTACTTGAATTATATCTAAATACTGACCAACATCTTGGTTATGGGAGGCTGATGTGACACATATCGTGTAGCGTCTCCTCAATGTCAGGAAAACAAAAAGGGTGTGAAACGAAAGTAATCTCTTTTTGCTAAAGTGATTGTATGCAAATATAGAAAGTGGCAAATAGTTCCAATTTCTTCTGCTGAATATCTTTCTCCCCTTCTTTCTTTTAATTTTTTTCCTTTCATAAAAATAAGGTCAACCAGAGAAACATATTAACATAAAATCTCACATCATTATTTCATAGATAAAGAAAGGGAACTAGCGATAGCTTTATTTACCTATTTGATGAAAAAACACAACTCCTGCCATTTAGAAATATTAGTCCAAATTAGTTTCTGTGAAATCCCACAGATGGGAGAACTTCAGTACAAGTTATTTGTAGATGTTCAGCTCCTTGGAAAGATTCAAAAATCCGGTTTTATGTATTAATATACAGAAAACATTGAGACAGGCACGGTCACGTTAACATTTTGTATACTGTTATTTATTACCCTTTGCAATTTGCACTTTATGGTAAATTTCCTTTTGACTCTGTGCTTAGAAGCATTATCTGGCAGCCACCTTGTTTTGTATAGTTGTTTTGTATCTTAACTATGTTTGGACCTTGAATTATATTTCACTGTATATATTATATTCTTGAGACTGTTTCACTTGATTGATTTTTTGTAGTTAGTTTTCACGGTGCTCTGTGAGCTTTTTTTCCCCTGGTTCGTCCTTCCATGATTCTCTTTCTTTTTGTGGTAATTTGAGCTGGAGCAAATATTCAGCACATGGAGAACACTTAACAAAGTCTGTGTGACTTTTTCAAATTTTAAAACCTTGTGGTTTCATTGGCTGAAGTGACCCCCCTGCTTAACTCCTTATTGCTATAAATTTCCCATTGTGAACCTCTCAACTTGCCAAAACTAAGAGGGAAAAAGATCTTGGGGTTATATTGAAGAGCTGGACAAAATGTCGACTCTGTGTCCAACAGCAATGAAAATGGTAAACTTCATGCTAGGGTTTATTAGGAAAGGGATTGGAGATAAAATGGCCACTATTATAGTGATGGATATGTGGCATGGCTTCATTTGGAATACTGTGTGTATTCATGGTCACTGTACAGCTGGAAAAAGTAGAGAACAGAGCAATGAAGATGATTAAAGGGTTGGATCATCTTTCCTACAAAGGCTAAAATAAGTGGTGGTTGGCTTGTTTCATCACTGCACAGCTGCTGCTCAGAGAAAAGAGGGAGGCAGTCAACGAGAGGAGGCAGAAGAGGTGGTGGTGAGCCTGAATTCCCTTCCCTCCAAACCTGAGGCCCTTCCTGTTGGGAAAGGGAAGTACGCCACCATTATGTCTACAGCTTTGCGTGCACAGTCCCTCCTCACAGCCACTTAACCATTATTTTCCTTAAGTTGATTAGGGGTCATGCATAGAGGAACCATTTCTGCTAAACTGGAAGACTGCGGAAGAGACATAACCTAATCAGTCAAAGAAAGAGGTGTGGCCACTGGGCAGGAGACTGCAAAGAAAGTAGAACCAAGCGGGAAACTGGGTAGAAAGATGAAGAAATGCTGCTTAACTGGAGAAACAAAGATAGGCTAGTAAAACAAATAGGGAATTTGTTTAATTTAAATAATGGAAATATGAATGTAGGGGGAAATATAACCACCCCCTAGGGGTCGCCATAAGTCCACTATGACTTGAGGGTATGATTTCATTCAATTGGAGAGGATATACAGCTGAGATCAAACACCACCGGTTTTTGTTTGCAAACTCTGCTAACCACCTTTGGTATTGAGATGATTACATAAAGGATTAGTATGCAGAGCAGTAAAAGTGTGTATATCAGCAACGAAAAAGCTCTCCAGCAGAGCCATTTTCAAATTTATTTTTAAAATATACACTTAGTTTGGCAATAAAGACAAGTATTTTATAAACAAGTGCTTTTTATTTGTTTTGGACAAATATACACACAAAAGCCCTGCAAGCTAAACAAAAAAAAAATCTTTTGCATTTAGAGCACACACTGAAAATAAAGGACTAATTCTCATCGATATTTCAGTTTATGGAACAAGAAACTTATTTCTGCTTTGTTGATTTCAGATTTAGTTTCTTCTTTTTATAGTATCATACTTGTAATGTTTCCTTGGCATATGGGCTTGAGACTGGCTTGGATGTAAATCTACCACTATTTTATCCTCATTATAAAAGCTGAAGGTGTGGCTTCCATGAAGTTTCCAATTTTGATCCATTGTGAAGAACTATAGACCTTACTTACCAAAAATATGATTACAAAAGCAGCTTGATATGACAATGTTTGAAAGATACAAACGATGATTTCTGGAGAGAAAATCTTGATTAAAATCAACAGTTGCTTCCATCTTTCCATTCGTTTTAATAACCCTGTTAAAAACAAAGTAAACATTCAGAAGAACAAAATAGCATGCATTTTCCTGCTGTGCTGAAAAAGAACATCATTTTCCCAGGTGACATAGAACATGCTTCGTGCATGTGCCTTCCCCCATGGTGCCTTTCCCCCTGGCCAGGTGAGAGATGGGGGGCAGGGGCTGGGGACCCCCACTGGGGGGATGGCATCCCTACCGAACAGGACATGGAATAAATTCATACCTGAAATTTGTCAGGAAAATTCAGCCCCCTTTTGTAAATGACTAAGACAGTATTGGAAGAGGAAGACTAACAGTGTTCCTTGCTCAGGTTTCAAAGGGGAAAAAACGGATAGATTGAATTACAGAGAAGTCAGGGATCTGTTAACCCCTTACTCTTTACCATCTTATGTTATCCTTTGATGTGTAGCTTGCTATTCTCAGAATTTCCTCCTCATGACACTTCATCTTCCTCTTTTCCTCATTAGCTCCATCTATCCTCTCCATCTTGCACCATGGATGCAGGAATCACCCTGAAATCCACTCACTTCTTTCTATTGCTCCTCTTTACTATCTTTACTATTCAGTATGGAGTTCCTACAATAAAGAATTTATTTCTTTTCATTATACCATATGTGGTGGACTTGTGAAGTAGCGAAGCAGTACTGGGGAGATATAATAGAAGTAATTAATGAGGTGTTACAAACCCAAATAAATAAGAACCCAGAACTGCTGCTGCTAAACTTGGGAATGGAGAATGTTCCAGTGCAAAATAGAACATTGTTATTTTATATGACAGCTGCAGCAAGATTACTGTATGCGCAGAAATGGAAAGTGCAAGAAGTACCTACTGTAGAGGACTGGATTTACAAATTGCTGTACATGGCAGAGATGGATAAAATGACAAGAAAACTTAAAGACCTGGATCCGGGACAGTATTTGGCGGACTGGGTGAAACTGAAACAATTTTTGGAAAAAAAATGGGATGTGAAAGGAGAATTGTGGCAGTTTGAGAACTTTTGAAATAAGACATTTTAAACAGAAGAGAGAAGTGACTTTACCATTAAGAATTTATATCTATTTTAATCTAAGCTTGGATTATAATATAGCAGAAGAGGGGTGAAATTTAGAACTGATTTTTAAAGAATAAGATAGGGAGGTTACGATAAGTAATACCTTTATCAGAGTATATGAATAAGGGAATAGTTAAACAAATATACTGATGGGGCATACTATATATATTATTATGTTGGTAGATCAGATTGTATGTTATATAATGAATGTGCAGTATGGTGCTGTGTGCGGTGCCACATTGGTGGCAGGGTGCACAGTAGGGATGTTAATACATATTATAATGACAATAGTATATTTGAGAGAATATATGTTTAAAAGAAATAGAATATGTTTAAACTAAGACTTTTGTTATATATTATATTATATTATATTATATTATATTATATTATATTATATTATATTATATTATATTATATTATATTATATTATATTATATTATATTATATTATATTATATTATATTATATTATATTATATTATATTATATTATACTGGTCTGCTATATTGAGGGGTATAAGATTTATACTATATTGATAGTATAATTGATAGATGTATATTTTACTGATAGAATATTTGATAGTATAATTGATAGAAGCATGCTATATTGATAGGATATTTGATATATATGATAGAATACCTGGGAAAAAAATTAGAATGTGCTTAGACTAAGGGAATTATCATGTAATAAGAGGGGGTAAGGGTTGGAAAGCTGTTGGAAGTCGATAGAGAGGGGGGAGGAAAAGGGTGGGGGATAGGGTTAATTAGATATTGAGGGAATGTATGTATTGAATTTGAAAAGTATACTCACCAATAAAAATTTTCTAAAAAAAAAAAGAATTTATTTCTTTTCTAAACCTTTTTTTTAACAATTTTTATTGGTGAGTTCAAATTCAAAGTCAAATACATACAAACAAACCCCTACCTAATTTACTATAGCCCCCACCCTTTCCTCCCCCCCTCCTTATCGACTTCCAACAGCTTTCCAACCCTTAACCCTTTTTATTACTCCATTAAATTTCACTTAAATTCTTCTCTAACACATATATCATATCTCTTACTCTAAGCATAATCAAATTCCTGCGTACACATACTATATTAAATCCTCAAATAAGTATATTTTGCTTTTCATTAATTAAACTTTATATTCTGGATATCATTTCCATAAACATACTGCTAGCTTAGATTGTTCTTTTACAATACATATATCATAATATCTCTTACCCTAAGCATAGTCAAATTCTTTTGTATACATACTATATACTATACATACTATATTATATCCGCTAATATATTCATTTTGCCCCTCTTTAATTAAACTATGTGTTCAAAATAAAATTTTCTTAAACATAGTACTAGCTTAGATTAATAGTTAAATTTCCCCCTTCATGGTAAAGTCACTACTCTCTTCCATTTACAACAACTTATTTTAGTAATTCTCAAACTGCCACAGTTCTCCTTTCACATCCCATTTTTTTTTTCTAAGTATTGTTTCAATTTCCCCCAATCAGCAATATATTGTCCTGGATCAAGATCCTTAAGCTTTCTTGTCATTTTATCCATCTCTGCCATGTACAGCAATTTGTAAATCCAATCTTCTACAGTTGGTACTTCTTGCACTTTCCATTTCTGCGCATACAAAAGTCTTGCCGCCGTAGTCATATAGAATAACAATGTTCTATACTGTATTGGAACATTTTCCATTCCCAAGTTCAGTAGCAACAGTTCTGGGTTCTTATTTATTTGAACTTGTAAAATTTCATTGATTACTTCAATTATATCTCCCCAGAATTGCTTGGCTACCTCACAAGTCCACCACATATGATACAATGATCCTTCATGCTTTTTACACTTCCAGCATTTGTCTGACATGTTGGTATTGTCCGGGGTCTGAGGCACAGCCCCCGGCCTCAACAAGAGGAAGCAGGGGGAGGCAGCCAGGAGACAGCAGTCCTGCCACCTCAGCCAGCAGCCAGGGCCAGAACCTGCCTACACCAAAGGGAGAGGGCAGAGGCAGGAAGAATTGGGACCCAGCAGCAGCCCAAGCAGGGCCCTTACCTGCAAAGGGGGAGAAGCAGCCACAGCAACTCAGAGCCACGCCCCAGCATCCACCCCAGCTTGAAGATGGCAACCTGACTCAGGAGGTGCTCAGAAGCCAGCCCCTCCGGGTAGAGCTGCTGAGGGCACTCTGTGGGAAGAGCTGGGCAGCCAGCCAAGGGGCCGCAGCTGGGCCCACCTTCCCTAATCAGCTCAGCCAGAGAAGCCCGGTAGCCAGCCAACATGGTGCAGCTGTGGCTGATCCCGGCAGCCCAGCCAGCTACCCCTGCTGCAGCAGCTTGAGACAGCCCATGGCCACGCCAGGGCTAGAAGACAGCAGCCTGGCTCAGGAGTTGCTAGAAGCCAAGCCTCTACAGGGGGGGCTGCCACAGGCATTCTGCGGGAGGAGATGGGTAGCCCCGCCCAGCATTGCCAAGCAGGCAGCACGGAAGCTGGCTAAGGCAGCTCCTCGTGAGCAAGGCCAGGCAAGCTCAGTAGCTCAGAGGCTGGCTGGGGCAGCCCCTCGTGAGCAAGGCCAAGGAGCCCTCAGCTGGGGATGGCTCACACTCAACCCCACCCTGCCAGCTAGGCAAAGGAGCCCAGAAGGGATTAGTGGTTGGAGGGAAACACCTGGGGGAACGCACAGCTGGGCCCGGTCAGGAGAGGGAACAAGCCTGGAAGGAGGGCGGGGTGGAGATAGGAAGCCCTATAAAGGATGGCTGGGAAGAGCTCTGAGGTGGTGGGTGTGAGTGAGAAGTGATGATGTGGAATGAGAGCAGTAGGATGCAAGGGTGGAGGCTTGGAGGAGAGTTCTGGAAGGAGAAGATGGAGGACACAGAGGGTAAGCAGGCCAGGTTGAGCAGGCCAGCGAGTGGACTGAGAGGGAGTCTGGGTGAGGTATACCGCCCCTCCTTCCACAGAGCAGGGTCCTGCAGAGTCCCTGGCCCCCCTGTGACGTCAGGAGCAGACCGCCCAGTGCCATGCCCAGCGGCAGCCGCGGCAAGCCCTGACAGGTATTTCCTAGCGCAATTTTCTTTGGTGTTAGATACCATCTGTATTTGTACATGTTGAAATCTTCAACGTATTTTTCCACAGGTGATCCCAAGCTTCCATTGTTATCTCTTTATGAAAATTTATTGCCCACTTCACCATCTGGACTTTCACTGTTTCATCTTCGGTATGCCATTTTAAGAGTATTTTATAAATCTTGGAAATTTCTTTCTTGCCCTCTTGTAAGATTACTTCCTCTAGTTCCGAATTTTCCATCCTTATTCCTTTTTTTAAGCAGTCCAAGTTGTAAAGATCTCTAATCTGCCTATATTGAAACCAACCGTAAGTAGGAGACAACTCTTCCTCTGACTTTATTTTTAATGTAGAATACTGTATCTGTATTATCTCCTTGTAGGTTAGCCGTTGCTGTTCATTGTCAACTGTTCTTGGATCTATTACTTCATACGGAACTACCCATGAAGGAATTCCATCTCCCATGTGGATTTTATATTTCTTCCAGATTGTAAAGAGGCTTCCCCGAATATAGTGGTGCAAAAACATAGAGTCCGCTTTTATTTTATCATACCACAAATATGCATGCCATCCAAATATTTTTTTGTGTCCCTCCAAGGCCAGTAGCTTGCGGTTTTTTAACGTTATCCAATCTTTTAGCCACGTCAGACATACTGCTTCATAGTATAGTCTTATATTGGGCAGTTGTAAACCACCTCTTTCCTTGGCATCTTGCAGTACTTTCATTTTTACGCGTGGTTTCTTACCTGCCCACACAAAGTCTGAAATTTTCCTTTGCCATTTATCAAATTGTTTAGAGTCTCGGATAATTGGAATTGTTTGCAACAAGAACATCACTCGCGGTAAAACGTTCATCTTTACTGCCGCTATTCTTCCCAACCATGGTAAGTTCAATTTATTCCATTTTATCAGGTCTCTGTCTATTTGTATCCACAATTTCTCATAGTTGTTTTTAAATAAGTCTATATTTTTGGCAGTCAACTCCACACCATGATATTTAACTTTATTTGTTACCTCACAATCCGTTATTTCCATCAGTTCTTGTTGTTTTTGTTTAGTCATATTCTTACATAGTATCTTCGACTTCCTTTTATTCACATAAAATCCAGCCAAATCTCCAAATTCCTTTATTTTCTTTATTACCTTTGGCATGTTATCAATTGGATCCTCTACTATTAACATTATATCATCCGCAAATGCTCTGATCTTGTAGGAATATTCCTTTATGTTTATGCCTCGGATCATGTCGTCCTCTCTTATTTGAATCATCAGTATTTCCAAAATCAAAATAAACAACAATGGAGACAAAGGGCAGCCCTGTCTTGTGCCTTTACTTATTTTCAATTTCTTAGTCAAATCGTCATTTACTACAATCGCTGCACTTTGGTCTTTGTAAATTTTTTTCACCGCTTTTATGAACTTTCCTCCCAATTGCAGCCTTTCCAAGGTGGCAAACATAACGTCCCAGTTCAAATTGTCAAATGCTTTTTCCGCATCCACAAAGAAGAAACCCACCTCCCTGTCACAGTGCTTATCATAATATTCAATAGCATTTACTACTGTCCTCAAATTATCTTTAATTTGTCTATTAGGTAAAAAGCCAGCCTGTTCTTCTGCGATGAATTCCGACAACCAACCTTTTATCCTCTCTGCCAATACTTTTGCAAACATTTTATAGTCATTATTCAGTAATGAAATTGGTCTGTAATTTTTTACATTGGTCACATCTTGTCCATCCTTTGGAATCAGTGAAATGTTAGCTTCATTCCACGATTCGGGAATACTTTGATCTTGCATGGCTCCATTCATTACTTCTTTCAGAAAAGGTGATAGTTCATTAGCCATCACTTTATAAAATTTGGCTGTTAATCCATCTGGTCCTGGAGCCTTCCCTAATTTCATTGATTGGATAGCTTCCTTTATTTCCTCTTCCGTAACTTCCCCATTTAGTTTCTCTTTCCATGCTTCAGAGATTGCCGGTAACTTCATCTTCTCCAAATATTCTACTATTGATTCTTTGTTCACCTCTTTTTTTTGGTATAATTTTGTATAAAATTTAAAAAAGGCTCCACTGATGGCTGCTTGATCCATAAGTATCTTATCATCTTCTCGAATTTTGCTAATTATTTTCATCTCCTTCCTTTTTTTTAATTGCCACGCCAAGTATTTATTTCTTTTCTAAACCTTGATGGGCAGGACAATCCTAAAGGTTGGGGGGGTTGTACTGAAAGCACCCTGGAAGCCAACTAAGAGTTATGATGGTGTATCCCAGACTTACGCTGTCACCCACACACAAACCCCTACAACAGTGCAGCAGCCCGGCACCACTTCACCCAGGTCCTCAACTGGCGCCCGGCCATGGTGGCTGAGCACAGTCATAACTGGGACATTTATCCTTGTGCCAGCAGTTCTGGGGTGGGCCAGGTGGCAGGGGGGCAAGTTAGTCCACTCTCTAAGCTGTCCCAGGCACGAGAATGCCCCTGCAGCGGCAGAAAGTTATGCCATGAAAAATGACAGCGTAGCCCATAGGCTCCCATTTTGGGGAAAAGTCGCCTCCCCTCTGGCCACAACCAAGCAGTCCAGCAGAGCACAGGATGCCAACTACTACAGCAACCAATTTGCTTGTGCTCCCACCAAGTGCCCCCACAATGGCCAATCAGTCCTCTCACCCACTTTACATACTGTAACTTCCCAGTGGGCTGTGGCCAAAGACTCTGTCCAAGAGCCCTCTGTTGTGGGGATTTAGAGCATGAAGCAAGAAAAAGTGTACCTGGTAGCAGGGCAAGAATGCACAGTGGGAACTTTGAGAAAACCGGGTTGTACCTTGCACTCACATACAGGAGGAGAGCTGAGTCCAAAATGTTTAACTAACAACCTGCACCCAAGTTGCCTTACAGGTTTCCTGTCTCCTGAGTTCCAGTTTTGGTAGGGATGAAGGCACACCCACAGGTAAGAAGGGGACCTGGCTTGCTCATTCACACTGGGCTCCCCTCTGCCAGCTCTGCACCTCACCCCCATCCTTGCCTCTGCAGTTGAGGTTTGCTGGCAGGTGTGTGTGCATTCAGTCCATGCCTGTCAAAGAAGAAGTCGCCCAGGGAGCCATGCTTGATGCAGCTGTTTTGTGGGGAAGAGCTTCTAGCATACAGCCCTCAGCTGGGCTACCCCCCATGGGAAGAGGAGAGAGTGTGACCATGGATTGGGGTGACTGGGAATTTGCTCTTGTAACTCCCCCACAATGGCGGGCACACCACACTTTGACTGTCTTCCTCATAGGACGAGCATTCCAAGCATCTACAAGAGCAAAACATCCAGGTGCAGATGAGGATCACTTTCCTGCCAAAGGGGCATCCATCATCTGGTTGCTGGCATCATCCATGATGATGGAGCAGCTGCTACTGGCCATAGACATCCTCCCAGGACATGGCAGACCTGGCTGTAGCTTGCTCGAGAGCTCCCCGGACTGGATGAGCCTCCCACTCCTGGTCTCCCCACCCACCATTTCCAGAGGGTTCTTTCCATCCAGCAAGCAACACTTTTGCCCCAGTGTGGGGAGACCAGCCAGCAGCTATGGGAGGACACACAGTAAGATCCCCGGGATCACCCAGCAGGGCATGCTCAAGAGCAGTTTTTGCCAGGATGCCCCCCTTATCTGCATAGAGAAATCCTTTGAGGCAACCAGGGGGTCGGGCAGTGGGTTACCTCCTTCACATCTACGTGTGCATGGCCAGATGGGGGAGGCCAGCCCTGTCCAGCTGGATATGTGATACCAGCACAAGAGGGTATCACATGTCCATGGGTGACATGGCTGGAAAAACAGCTCCCACACATGCAGGGAGGGTTCAGCAACCCAGGCCTCATCAGGTGGCTCAGCATGCTCAGCAGTGCTGGGGGGCCACAAGCCCATGACCTGCCTGATCAGTGATGGACTCTTCCCCAGATGGCTCCCCCCCACCCCGGTCAAGGCCCTTGATGTGGGTGTCGTGGTCATATCCCTAGATGCCTGCTATCTGATGGGGGGGGATGGGGGTGTTGATAGGCAGTGGGGATTGTGGCCCGCACATTGGCTGTGCCTTTGCTGGCCACTCATGGGCCTGTCATGGGGCAGCATGGCCATTAGGGGATGCTGGTGGGGTTATTGGGGAAATGGCGGGATGTGTGCTTCTTGCTGCAGCCACACCTTGCCTCGCTGGGCTCAGCCACTAGCCTAGCTCTCCCATGAAGGTCTGTAGGGAGCGGATGAGGGGTGCTACAGGAATGTACCAGCAACACAACAGGCCTTGGGATTGTGTTGTTAGACGTTAAGTGTAAGTTTGCACACTCAGTGTACACTCAGACGCACAAGCACCTACACCCCCATGTTTCTCTGCAAACTATGCAACTCTGCTAATAGATTGATTTTAAATTTGATAATTAACTGGTAAACAAAGGATTGGATCCTGTGCTTCCGTGAACTAGTGAGTTCATAAAAGGAGTTTTCTCAGCTTCCCATTCCCAGCACTTTCCGTCCCAACCCCTTACATTTGCCCAAAAGCTGCTCCTGGGGGCAGGGAGGAGAGCTGGAAAAAAAGGTGAGATGCCGCGTCTAGTTACAGCAAGCAGCAGGATTCACAGAAAGTGCGTGGGCAAAAACAGCAAACTCTAAAAAGGACCAAGACTTTGCAGGTGGAGAGATCTCAGATCCTTGCTGGCCAATGATATATTGTGTTTTCTCTAGGTTGTTCCTAGTCTGTCTCTCTGCATTTGTGCACATTCACATTAAGAGAGCCTCTGTGGAAGAAAGGAAAACCTGACCTTTTCCTCCATTTCCCCATCAGACTGTAACAGCACATGTCTGTACTCTCCAGCTCTTTCCTATCATTCATTCACATTTCCCCCTCCTGAAGTTGTGTGTTGTGCTTTTGTTTCTGTGCAGAGGCACAGGCTCTGTGGTGTATAGGGAGTCTTTGCACTAGTATTTATCCAGGTTATCAGGATGACACATGATTGGTATTGCTGCTATTTCACCAATACAAACTGCTGCCACGTCTCCCAGAAGGGGATATTCCTGTGTGGCGTCTGGTGAGGGGGCACTAGAGGAGGTGATCCTGGGGTCACAAGGAGTCTCTGGATCTCCTTGGGAACTTGAGAGAAAAGAAAATTCAGCAACGGAGCAGCAATATGCTGTGAGAGTGTAGCAGCTCTAATCAGCTCCAAAAGGGGTTGGAAATGGTGGAAAAAATTAAGGTACATCTCATGACAGCCTTAAGAGAAGGCAGGAGAGTTAAAGCCCAGGTCATCCGCTCCAGAAGAGCTCTCCAAGGGCCTACAAGAATTCTACTGTTTTATTGTTTGGATCTCTTATTTTGTATTTTAATGTTTTATATTGTAAACTGCCTAAATGCCTGGGCAAAGAGGTATGTGTAAATGGAGTAGTTATGCGAGTTAGTATTTAAATAATAAATGTTGCAGATTGGGGTTCTAGGTGGCAGCCAGATCAGAAAAATTTGGAGAATTCTGACGTATATCTGAAAATGCAATCAACTGATTTGCACAAGGGAAATTTTCTGCTATTGGGATTTAAAAGTAGCATACGTACAGGGATACATCTTGGATATTCCAGCCTGCCTTCTATACATCGTGCTCTGAAGGGAGGGGAAGATGGGTCCTTCCGATAGTTCTGTTTACAAGTAAATTCCGTTATATCTCCAGATTGTGTATATAATTTTGAATCATTTATCCACTTCAACTGAATATTGTTTAGTGCCATATCTTCTTCCGTTACTGTACAAGGCTCTGCAGAAAGAACAAAACAGTGCAAATTTGTGATATTAGTTTGATTCTGAAGAGTTCCTTTGACAAAAGTATGTTGTGTGAAAAGCAAAATGTAAGAACCAGAACACCACATAAACTGGCAAGCAACATATGAAGCTGATGTGTTCATCACTGTTGCCTCAACTGTCTACTCCAAATAGCAGCCAGCCACACTCCAAGCCCTAGCCAGAGGTTCCGTCCCTGCCCTACTAGCTGATTCTTCCCCAAGAAACAGCCATTAACAGCTGTACAAACTTAACCAGGATTTGAGCTATGGTTCTTATAATACACTTAAAGCATCAGCTTCAAAGTATCCAGTGTATAATTATAAACGTTCCAGTACCTATGCATGTTGGAGTCTCTGTCCACTGACCATTTTCACAACGTACTTCTGAAGATCCGTTCATTACATACAAGTTTTGACATTTGTATTGCAACGTTGTACCCGGCGAATAGAGCTCCTGGACAGGGTTAAGCACATCTCCATTTTGAATAGGAGGAGGGCGACCACAGTTTCCTGCAGCATCTGCAACGACATCAGAGAATCAGAGAATAAATGTATTAGATGGTGCTGTAACTACAATCATTATGATGTACATATCCAGCTCTATAAGTCTGATCAATGTTGTGTAACAAGAAAAAGAATAATAGTTAACTTTCCATTGTTATTGCCGTCACATGCATGGATGGCACCTTAGAAACTTTTTAGGCATATGTAAATAGTATCTAATTTGGCATGGACCAGAACTCATTGATCAAGTTTCTAAATCTGGCACAGCTGTTTACTATCAACATTTTTCTTAAGCCTGTCAGTTTTCAAAGTATAATTTGCAAGTATAGTTAGCTGCAGGGTCTAGTTAAACACAGAAATTGTAAACGTTTGTCTCTCCATCCCCATCCCCCCCCCCGTGCTTCCAGTTAATTGCCTGTCAACTGCCAGTTGCTGGGAGTCTTGGAAAACATTCTGGACAAAAAGAATGTGATTTTATTCAGAAAGACACTTCTTGGGTTCTAAAGATTATTTATTTTATTTTTATTTTTATTTATTTTATTTTTAACCCACCCTCCCCACAAGTAGGCTCAGGGTGAGGTACAACATTGATTAAAATACAACTTAAAATCAATCATAAAAACAAATAAAATACTGTGCCCCTTTTGGGGTACCTGTTTCCTCAGGATCCATTTACTCAGGATCACTGAAAATAAACTAACAGTTAAGTTTCAAAGGTTATAAGATTCCGGGTATGCATTTAAATATATACTGGTGGACCTAAGAAAGAGAGCAGACCAGGGCTTTTTTGCAGCGGGAACGCGGTGGAACGGAGTTCCGGCACCTCTTGAAAATGGTCACATGGCCGGTGGCCCCACCCCCTGATCTCCAGACAGAGGGGAGTTTAGATTGCCCTCCATGCCGCTGACACGGAGGGCAATCTAAACTCCCCTCTGTCTGGAGATCAGGGGGCGAGGCCACCGGCCATGTGACCATTTTTGCCAAGGGCAATTTAAACTTTAAAAAACTCCCCCCTTGTTCCAGCTAACTCAAAGTGATGTCATCGTGCGGTCCTGAGTTCCACCACTGAGTTCCACCACCTCTTTTCCCAAAAAGAAAGCCCTGGAGCAGACCATTGAATTAAGTCACTCCTTCACTACCTTTGATGATGTACCAGGTGGAACACAGAGCACTAGGCGCAAGTTGCTTACCAATTTCTTTTTTCCTAATTTTAAAAATAGCTTTTATTATAATCAAAGAGAACATTTATGGCACTATGCCATGAATTCAATTTGCCATGGCCCCACATCAAAGCAAATGGGACGAGATATTACTGGTGGGGGCTAAAGGGTCTCAGCCAACTGGGGGAAAGCAACAGGAAGCTATTTCCTTATTTTGCCTTCTCCTCAACAGGCATTTTGCCACAGCGACTGAGGGCCAAGCTAGAAGTGATGAATTACACTTGAATGGCAAGTGAACAGACTCATGTGTATTCCTCCCTGTTCACTTGCACTCCACTTGCACTCCACTTGATCACTACGCAAGAGAGAGGTATAGGTTCTACAATACATTAAAGACAAGCTAGATTTACAAGGTATGAGCCTTTCAGAGTCTAAGCTCCAGGTGTGGTTATTAGGGCTACTTGTGTGTGACCTGGGTGGCTGGGGCGCATATTTACTTTTCTTACTGTAGCCCATGCTTTACCCTTCTCCTGGCTTGCCTCACACTGATCTTGGTTGGAAGCAAAGAGAGAAGGCCAGAAAAAAGGGAGGGAGGAGCAAGGAAGAGGGTAAGGCGAGGGGCAGCAAGAGGGATATGTTTGTTGCTTTTACTTTAGCTTGGGCAGAATGGAGGGAGGGGGGCAAGAGCACCCAGACGCCTTGACAACATAGGAATTCACGATGGTGTCTGTGGGCTTCCCCCCACCCATCCTTACCCTCATTCCTCCCTTTGTTCCCTGCCAGCTATCATGGATCAGTTTTGCTTCAAATACACAAACAAGAAAAGGGGGGAGGGAAGAGAAAGGAAGAAAGAAGAGGGAGAGGGAGAGGAAAGCAGCCAGAGAGGTCTCCATGGCTCAGAGTGGTTGCTCCTGTCATTTTGCAAGGAGGGGGCTCCTTCTCCTCTGTGCAAAGCATCAGGGACAGCAGCAAAGAAGCTCACCCCTGGCTGAGCTCTGAGCACACAAGGGCCGTTTCCACACAGCTTACCTCAACCTGGAATGCTGCACAACATGCCGAAAAAATGCGGAAGATCATATTTTCTTGTGCGATGTTGCACAACATCGCGCAAAACTTGTGCAAGAAAACGCGATCTTCCGCATTTTTTCGGCATGTTGCGCAGCGTTCTGGGTTGAGGTAAGCCGTGCGGAAATGGCCAAGGAAAGGACAGCTGGCGCACCTTGTTGGTACCCATACATGCACATGCACACACCCAAATCAAAGAAGATGAAACAAACAAACAAGAAATCCATTTACCTCTAGGACTGTACATCATTGTCACACTTGCAAATGAGCAGACAGAATGAAATACCATAGTCTGAACTGAACTGGGGCTGCAGTCTGGTGATAAATCATCTGAGGGGCAGCTTGCTGGTACTATTATCATATATGTCTTCATATGAGATCTTATACACTGGCCGTTTCCACATGACTCACCTTCATCCGGAACGTTGTGAAAAACCCGCAGAAGATAGCATCTTCTCGCGCGAGTTTTGTGCGACGTCGCTCAAAACTCGTGCGAGAAGATGCTATCTTCCGCATTTTTTTCACAATGTTCCGCAGCGTTCCGGATGAAGGCGAGTTGTGTGGAAACGGCCACTGTTTCTCCAATAGAAACTTACTGCACTGAAGACCTTCAGGCATTGTTTCATCATATACTTACTGGGACTTTGGTGATTACTGTTCAGACCTCTGGTCAATTCTAAGCACATAGCACTTTAATACTGTATAGGAAATCCTGTTGAATTATATTTTAATTATTTATATATGATGCTTTGCCTTCTGTAATCACCTACACTGTGCATACATATATTCTCTGTATCTTGCTTAATTTGACTATAATGTTGCTTTAATTTGATTGATTTATAATAGAGACACTCATTAGTTAGATTTCACGGCTTGTTTGTTTTTGTTTATCAATACAGCAGATCAGCAAGTTTGTGCCTTGTCAGGCCAAGTGACATGATGGATCAGCCAGGTGGTGATCTGGGGCAGCTATATTAGAGGCCTGCCTGGTGAGGGGTTCGTAGCAAAACAGTCATGTGAGTAACACATTATAAATTGTCTTTTCTTACAGATGCAGGCATATCATGCAGCCCAGTCAGGGTCCCCATCTTGGGCAATCACATGGTGTTCTTGACAAAAAGAAGGGAAGAAGTCAGCACCAGAGGGACCAGCTGGGCCTTTTCTCCCTCTTGCGAGCATCCAGTGGTGTGGCAAGTGTGGAGTGTTATGAGGCCAGCACCTGCCCTCTCTCCACCTGCAAACATCCTAAAGCATCATGGTGATGGAGAGGGGGGGATTAATTTGGAATAGACCATCACATGCCATGAGGCTGGGAGGCTCTATGAAGGAGCACCCCGAGTGCTGAGTGGCAT